>NC_138531.1:4951456-5605832 GCF_964234715.1 Podarcis melisellensis | reverse complement strand
TCCACTGCATTTAATAGGGTTTTCTCCTTAGTAAGCATGTTCAGCATTGCAGCTTAAGTTTAGTATAATGATGTAAAGAGAATTAGGCTGCAATTCTACCCCATGGGGATTGATGCAGCAGCACCAGCACAGGTGATGCAACAGGAAAAATGTCCATTCTCTACTTCAAGATGCACCCACCTAGTCTGGCACAGAAATGGCACAGAATGGGTCCACTGAAGCATATGGTGGAAGTAGGGCTGGTACAGGACCCAGCAGATCCGTGTTGGCTCAGCCCTCTCCTTGCTCCCTCCTTGCTTTGTCTCAAGAGTTTCTGATGGCCACTGATGGCAGAAGTTCCCATCTACCATTTTTGTGAGTCCTTGTCCTTGTCTGTCCTTGGAGGAGTTTCTGTGCTGGCAGAGCCGGCAGAGTCAGACAATGATGAAAAGAGAGACACCCCTGCTCTTTCCAAACCCCACCCAGCATAGCTGACTTGGGGCTCGGATTGTTCTGCCCATCTCAAGAAACCGCAAATACGGATCACATTTAACATGTAAAGTCTTTTCATAACTCCCACTCCCACTAACACAGTCAGAAAATTATAATATTTCAGCGAGGGATGCTACCCGTGTGCACAATAACAAATCAGTATATGTAAAATTTCACAAATATAGTAATTAAAAAGCTAAAGCTGCATTCACTGATTTTATTTATTATATTTATGAGCCTTTTTTATGACAGAAAGCCTTGGAAGCAATGTGTATCCATTAAAACATAACAGCAGCAAAGCAGTAAAATTCTAAATCTTAAAAATACAAGAAGCACAATAAAATCAGTAAGTGGGAAGACAAAGACACGACCTGAACAACAAAACTCTGCAAAGCACAGAGCACCAGTCACAATAGTTTTCGAGCTTTTGGGAAGAGGGAGAGGAAAGGCAGGCTGTTATTATCAAATGTTCCATAGTGTATACAACCATTGAGAATGGGAGAAATGCAATGGAAATCTAATGAACACTATATCAATTTATTTCTGGCGCGGGGGGGGGGGGAGGCAGGAGATAAATATATTAAATAAACAATAACATGCCATACATAGAAATTCATTCATGTGCTCAGGTTCTTTATAAAGACATATTAAACAGAAGCAGCATTGTTCAGTGTACACTGGCTGTTTGGGTTCTATCCATCCAGGTCTTTCATGTGTCCTCATCTTGGCATGGAATAAGGTGTGTGTGTGTGTGCGTGCGCAACCAAGGGCCCCTTATTTTGAATTTGAAGGCAAGAACTGAAGGGTACATGTCATCAACCGATTGTCTTTGTCAAGATAGTGACGCAAAGGGGAGGATGGCAAAATAGTCCACTCATCATGTGCTGCTCACCCAATAGCCAAGGCTGCATTTTTCAGCCTGCTATACTGTAAAGGAAAATGTACAAAAGATGATGCACAAATGGTATTTGGTGCCCAGTAATCTTGTAAAAATGTATCAAAAGGGATGCAAATTATTTTGGAAATGTCAAGAGGTAGAGGGGACCTTTATGCACATGTGGTGGTCATGTAAACAAGTCAAAGATGATTTGGAAATGATCTATTTAGAACTAAAAAGATCTTTATGTTTTACATTTCCAAAAAAAAACAGAGGCCTTCTTACTAGATATAAAAAATAGTGGCACTTTGCCTCTTTTTATAGGCAACTGTAGCAGCTAGAATAATATATGCCAAAAAATGGAAGGGAAAAGAAATCCCAACAAAATAACAGTAGCAGAAGTTAGCTAATACACAGAGTCAGCTAATATGACAGTGAAAATAAGAAATCCAGATGAGACACAGATAAGAGAGGAGTGGAACTACTTTGGAGAGTATTTAAAGAGATATAACACTCACATTAACTTACAAGTAGGAATAATTGTATGAGCAGCCATTAATAACAACAAGGAAACTGCTTGGGATCAAATGGGGTAGAATAAAAGGATATTCAGCAGAACAAGGATCAAATAGAATACCATGGAGTGATGGACTGGGAAGTCCTGAGAGATGTGACTTGTAATGGTAAATGTATGTACTATGATTTTGGGAAATGTATAAAATAAATAAATCCCAGACTGCAGATCTACAGTCTTGGTCCTCTTAATCTGTTTCCATTACATAAAATGGACCTAATAATTTATCATTTTATTCAGGAAATTCTGTGAAATGTGCTTGTTTCAACCACAACCTAGCAACTAATTTTCGGCAGTTCTGAAGGATAAAAAGAAAGCTACATGGATGATCCATTAAAAAATGTCTGTGTATGTGAGAGTACTTTCCCCTCCATTTATGCCCATGAGGCATCTCAAAGCAATTTGAAATATAACAGTATATATAGAACAGATACATACATAAAACAGTTACCGGTAATATACTTTCATATATAATTATATCATTACTATATATTTATTTATACTCCACCTTTTTCCCTGGTGGGGCTCAAGACAGCTTACAGTTAAAAATAAGAACTGGTAAAACATAGAAAAACAGTGGTTAAAATACAATTAAATATTGATTGAATTAAAACTATATACATATATAAAATCTGATTAAAAGATACCAACAATTACAATAAAAACAGCTTGGCATCAACCATTTTATTAAAAGCAGTCACTTGACAAAAGTCTTCAGCTGCTGGTAGAAGGAGCCAGTTTAGCTTCTCTTGGGAGGAAATTCCAAAATCTGGGAGCAGTCATTGAGAAGACCCTCTCCCAGGTCCTCAAACATGCCTGGGAGGGTAGCAGGACCAAGTGAAGGGCCTCCCCCGGAGATCTCAAAACCCAGACAGATTCATATGGTCTTTCTGATAGCTTGGACCTAAGCCATGTAGAGCTTTGTGGGTGACAACCAGCACTTTGAATTGTGCCTGGAAACAGACCAGTAGCCAGGGGAGCTGTTGTCACAAGAGAGTTCTCTGCTCCCTACAACCAGCCCTTCTCAAAAATTTGAAGTTTTTGGGCACTTTTGAAAGGCAGCCCCACACAAAGCAAATTACAGTAATATAAAAGCAAGTTTAAAGTAATATAAAAACAGTTTAAAGCAACAACACTCACATAACATCAATTCAAATCCAAGACAGATACCAGATATTTTTAGAAGGCTTGTTGAAAGAGGACTATCTTTAGCGGGCATCAAGAGGCAACCGAAAATGCTCCTTCCTGATATCTCACCACAGGGGTGCCAACTTGAATAAAATATTGTGGGAGCCCAGGAAAGCCCCACCCCACATAATCAAACACATGGCACAGTGCACACACATTATGTGAATGGCAATGCCCATCAACTTGGGGGAGGGGTAGCTCCCTCAAATATTTTATTATGGGGGCTGAAACACCACAGCCCCTAGGAATTGGCTCCTATGTATCACCATGTGTTTCAGTCACCATTAGCAAGATTCCAGGGGAGAGAAACACCGGGCTCATTACAGGATAAGCCATGATTGTAAAGAGCCTTGACTCATGTCTTCTACAAAATAGTAGAAATTTTGGGCAATGTTTTAGTATTCATTTTCATTCATTTTATGAACTAAATATTTATTTGTATTATTGGCCTTTCCTCTCTCTAATTAATCTACCCATAAGTATGAGGTGTGTGGGTGTGGGTGTGTATAGACAAGAGTCCTGTGGCATTGTACCATATACCACTTATGGTAAAATAAAATAGTCATCTGCATAGGCTACCACAGCCAACTTTTTTGTGCAGTATAACCCAATTTCAATATTTTCATACTTGCACCTGAGGTAAGGCATATCTCTAGCAAAGCATTAAATGAAAGCTGCAGGCCACACCATCATCTTGGTTGATTAGCTAGCCAAGCTCAATTAATTTTGGATTTTTCCTCTGTGTGTTTTCTGCTCTGACGTTGGTAGAATAAGTTAGTAATGCAAGAACAGATAGTGTTTAATATATCCCTTTGGTACATTTTTGGATACATGAAGATTATCTGGTTTGTGGTTCAGATTGTTTGACTCAGTCATTGACACACCGGGGATGCTTGAGGAATTTATTTCTTCATTCATTCAAACTCCTATGCAAATACACACACACACACACACACACACACACTGCCCTGTACCCGAAGGTCTCAGGGCAGTTCACAGAATAAGTACGGAGTGTTTATTCCCTTATTGTAAATGAAGCCTGACACTGTCTACTCACAAGTAAGTTACACTATATTTACTAGAGCTGACTCCCAGGTAACTGGTAAAGATTGGGCAGCCTTACACTGCAATTCTAAGCATTTTTAGTAAGCCCTCAATCCCACTGAGTTCAATAGGATTTATTCTCTGGTATGTTCCTGATAATTCTCAAAGTTTCCATCATCATCATCATCATCATCATCATCAGCATCATTATTATTATTATTAGCAGCAGTAGTAGTATATCCTGGTTTTTCCCTTGACAGGAACTCATATAGCTTACAGCTAAAATCTTATTTCATTCCATTTATCTGTGGAAGATGTTGTACATGATCCCTTCCCTCCCACATTTTTTCTTACAAGAATTCTGGGAGGCAGGTTTGACTGAGAGTTTGTAATTTGCTCACTGTGCCCCCAGTTTCAACTGAGAAATGTTGGAGGGTATGCAAGGAGAGTATGGTGGCAGGTAAGCTCTTTCAGAAAAGCCTGTCTAGTATTCCTGTTCTTCCAAATGGTTAACTCAAGGACCCCAGGCTACAAAACTGCTGTTGCTGAGTTTTGGACCTGATCACTGCTCATGACACTCCTGGACCCCTCTTGTAAGCTGTTCCAAACATTTTAAAGGAAGAGCAGGAACTAATCATAAGAAATTAATGACAGCAAATAATCATATATTTTTTTCATAAATACTAGCAAGGACTTGCTTATATTGAAGGCTGAAACAGGTTTTTGCATGGCTCTTTTTTCTGAACAAAAACCAGTTTTGTGGATGGATCCAGTTACCTTTTGGTACTGGCCACCTCAATAACACAAAGTAGCAAAGTCTAGTTTGTTATTTATGCTGCAATGGTGAGGCACATTCAAAAGAATGAATTCCACATGGATTTCACCATCTGATTCAGAAGAGCAAGATGTTGTGGTTTCTTTTCTTTTTAAAAAAAGCTTGTTTAGTTACATCTATCTATCTGTCTGTCTATCTGTCTGCCTGCCTGTCTATCTATGTATAGCAAGAGTTATGTCCTGGGTGTCTGGCATCTGAGACAGATTTCTCATGATTATCTGAGCTGACAGTTAAGTGATATTTTCAACATGTTTCAGCATGCTTAATGAACTCCTTGGGGGAGCTGGGATATCTGTAACACAATTAACTTTCCATTCTTATGTAAATGAGGAGATTCTGGGTCCCTGATGGAAGTTGTGCGTGAGTACGTGCATGTGTTTTCCCAGGCTACGGTTATGAAATGATACGCAGAGCCTTGAGCTGAAATTTAGACTTCACTAATTTGTTCTGTGACATGAGAATAAAATGCTTTAGAGGAACGTGAAACATGGTTGTTTAAATGTATCTGATGAAATGAAAATAATCACCCCTGGCAGGTCTGTCACTCAGAGTCAGATTACCTTTCCCTTTTTCATGCTCTAAGATGAGGAACATTCTGACAAGCATTTTCCAAATCATTGTGTATCATGTAACTTAAAAACACACACCCACACTTGATATCATAGTGTTACAGAGGAAAGGATCTCATAGGATCTCACACTCACAGGCACGGACTATTATACTATTTACAAACTCTCCAAGTGTCTATCCTAATGCAGCCAAAGCAGCACCAGTCTTCCACACACCAATAAATAAATTTTAGAAAGAGACAAGATTAGATGCAAGACTCCTTGCACCCCATTCTGCTCCCCCTTTTGCCCCACCCAGGGCTGTTGCATCACGAAAGGCTGGGGGGCAGCAGCAGTCTCTCCTCTTCCTCACTGGCTCTCCAGCAATCGCTACTACTCAATGGAGGAGGCCAGCAGCAGCGGCCATGGAGAGGCAATGGAGAGGCCATGGGCTGCTCCCTCGCAGCCACCACAGTTGCTCAGGACAAGCACCAGTTCACCCTCCTTGGGCTCCTCCATGAGCTCGGCAGTGGCAGTGCTGGCAGGGAAAATAGGAGCATTTTGGGATCAAACCAGAAGCCAGGATGGATTTCATAATTCTGGGACTGTCCATGGAAAATAGAGGCACTTGGAGGGTATGGAGTTGCTTGGTTATCTGTATCTATTTGCCAAATAACAGAGAGACTTTTACTCCAAGGAAAGTGATAGAATGTGCAGCAAAAGTGCTGTCTGTGGTCCAGGCTCCATATTATGCTAAATGTGCATCTGCATCTTCTCCCTGCCTCCCCATCCCTTCAGTTGTTATTCATCCATTGCTATTGAGATTGTAGTACTTGGGGAGTGGGAATTTATCCTTTCCCTCCCCAACCTTAATACCCTAAAACAGGGACTAGATGATCCTTGGGCATCATTCCAACTCGACAATTCTATGATTCTCGATTTTCTCTGATTTGTCTGCTTCTGAAGCCATTGTCTATTTCTGTGAGACCTTGTCTTTATGAGGTCCCTTGATGTAAGTTTTATTGGGGTGACATAGGAGAGTGTTTCAGAAAGCTACAATATAATGGCTGTCCACTTTATGTTGAGGTTCCTTTTATTCGTCCTCACCTCAAAGGTACAAAATGATTAAGGCTCTCTTCTGTGTTTTTATTTCTGTCAATGCCTGAGGGATTTCTCTACTCACACATGGAAAGATTAGAGACTTAACATATGTAAACCACCATTAATTTCCATAATAAAGGAGGGGGGAGCACTCTTTGAAAGGCTGAGCCAAAGGATTTAGTTCTTCCACAGCACTTCAGAAATCATTTTACAGGCCATGGAGCAGCATTATCATTTGAATACTTACAAAAGTCTCACTAAATGTTATGAAGTGTGACAACAGTGGAGAAAATCATCAGTCTGGCAGCTCTTTAATACCAGCACAAAATGTATTGCCACTTTGCCACCAAATAGGCAGCTGATGAACATACTCCATTGCTATGCTGCTCTGGTACTAAGTGGTACTGGGTGAATGCATATGGCTTTTCTTGAAATTCACACACTTAATAATTAGCTATATTTCAAGGGTGTCACACACAGTCTGGCCCTCTCAACCAGCCTGGTTGTGGCATGCTAGACTTATTGCCAGATGTCTGTTCCTACTAACCTGGTAACCTCCCCACAGACCCTGACCTAGTAATCTGAGGCTTCTGGAAAAAATGCTTTACAAACATTTAGGGGGAACATGTCTTCAAAATACATGAAAACATTGGGCAAGTGGATCATAGGTATTGTCCTGTCAGATAGGGAAGAGAGTCTTACCTACTTCCCTAGATTTCTGGGGATTATTCTGACAACCTGGAAGGATAATACAGGTGCCCGGTTTACCAAGGGGTTACAGGCATATCATGAAAAAATTATCAATTGTTAAATGTTCATGAAGGGTGTGTTATTCTCTTGGGCTGAGGCATAGCTGTAGCTGGGGGGGGGGGTAGACGGTTTGGGGTTTTTTTGCCCCGGGTGAAGCCTCCAAAGGAGCACCATTGAGGCTCCCAGCCTCTGTGTGTGCATACACAAATGTGTGTGGAGGTCTATGACCTGGGTGAAATAAAGCCTACTTTCACTTCTGGGCTGACGAAACACATACATATTTCACCCCTAATGATTTGTATAGCTTGCTAACTAAATAGATGGTCTCTAAACTTTTTTTAAAAAAAATCCACACCAGCTTGACATATGTATTCACAAAACGGAATGTAGTCATAAAACAATCAATAATGAAATCTATAATAAAAACAAACAACGTAAAAGCAAGTAGCTGTAAAATCCCAAAGCCCTATCATAAGTCCTCCAATGGTCATATAAAATAACACAAACAGCATTTAAGTCAGAAACGTAAAATGTAAGCCTGTTAATACCATATAAAAGTGCATCTAAACAGGCCTGCAAATGGCAGAGCATTCCAAAACTTTTGGCACCAGCAATGAAAACAATGCTTTCCATGCCCTCTGTGGGCCTCGTGGGGGAGTGGGACGCTCAGCAAGGTTTTCAGATCATTCCTAAAACTACCCAAATATCACAACTGGAGAGAAATCTCTTGGAATGTAATGTAAAGTGCTGCCTAAAATGTATAAGATATTATTGGAATGGGAGACAAAGCATGAAGAAATAAAATCCTTTGTGATACATTGGGCAATAGATATTGGTCATAATATAGACATGGAAGCATGGGAACAATTGTGGAATAGGGATATAAAATTTACAGCATGCTGTGGTCTAAGAGAAAATTAGATGAAAATGTTATATTGATGGTATCTAACACCAAGTAAATTGGCAAAAATGTATAAATCATAATCAAATCAGTTTTGGAAATGTAAAGAGAAAGAAGGTTATTTTTATCATATGGGGTAGTCTTGTAATAAGGTTAATGCTTACTGGGAAATGATATATAATGAATATAAAAAAGATGTTTAAAATAACTTTTGTAAAAAAAAAACCCCAGAAGTCTTCCTTTGGTGAATTATAGGGACAGAACTACCCAAACTGTATAGAAATTTATTCATGTATGTGAGTATATATATATATCTTGGTAGTGGCGCCCGCCCTGTGGAACGCCCTCCCATCAGATGTCAAAGAGATAAAGAATTACCTGACATTCAGAAAACATCTTAAGGCAGCCCTGTTCTGGGAAGTTTTTAATATGTAATGCTGTACTGTTTTTAACACTGATTGGGAGCCGCCCAGAGTGGCTGGGGAAACTCAGCCAGATGGGCGGGGTATAAATAATAAATTATTATTATTATTATTATTATGAGTACAGTGGCAAGAATGCTATGTGCTCAAAAATGGAAAGAAGTCCCAGCAAAAGAAGAATGGATACAAATCTTATGGAATATGCAGAAATGGTGAAATTGACCGGAAAAATAAGAAATCAAGATAACAAACTTTTTATAAAAGAATGGAAATGGTTTATTGAATATTTACAAACAAATTGTAAACAGATAAGAACATTAGCAGGATTATTGTAACAACCTGCAGTTTTATAAGAGTATATGTTTAAAGTAGATGAATAAATAAGCAAATTAAGTTAATTTGGAATATGCAAAAAATATAAAAAAATAAATTTAAGGAGCTGCAGAAAGAGTGGGAAGGAAGGAGGATGTGTACATTTTGAAATGTTAAAATGATTGTAAAATTATTGAAATGTATAAAGCTGAAACTCATTAAACAAACAAACAAACTCCCCAAAACTCAATTCAGAAGATACCCAGAGCTATCCCTCCCTGAGGAAGTTAATTCAGGTGGCAGTTTTATATTGTGCTGAATGCATATCTTGCGCTTAGAAATTTCCAGCTTTGGTCTCTGGCATTTGGTGCAGGTTAGTCTGGGAAAGACTCCTGCTTGAAAACCCTGCCAAGAAAATACCAGTAGACAATGCGGAGCCAGATGCTCTGACTCCATACAAGTCTTTCTGTGTTCCAATGAAATGTTTGCTGTGCACATTTTCCCCCTTACATTATTGAAAGATTATATGCTTCTGGGTGGAATTAGAAAATTAGAAAAATGTCATTCACATAGCCACCCTTTTGCTTGTGCCTAAAGAGTGTTTCAGATTCACTTATGCATAAAAGGTATGATTAGTAGGAAGATCTCACCTTGCATTCAAAATCACACTAAGCTTGAGGCACTATACTAATTTGAGCCTTTCCAGTGATCTTGCTTTTCAATTTATTTCATTTATATCAAGTCTGTTGGCATTTGCTGCACAGAGTGGCCATGTGCATGTCTCCTGTCCTTGTATAACAAGCATTCTTCATTGATGAAAACTGAAGACAAATAAATAATTCCTATGGATCACTACAGACTATAGGTTACATACAGCTAAGCTCTACACAGAGTAGACACATTGAAATTAATAGACTCAAGTCAACCATGTCTATAAATTTCAAAGAGTCTACCCCACACCTGACACCTGACTCAATCCAAGCATGCACACCTGTGATATCAGGTGTGGCGCCAGGTACCAACATGGCTAGAATGGAACAATCTGGAACTTAAAGTGAGCTCCTGATTATTCCTTTGCTGGACCAAGTAGCATTTCCCCTCCCATCAGGTGGTGGTGGTGGTGGACGGGCAGTGTGACTCACCCCAATGGCATCAGGCAGCTTCCGATGAAACTGTTGCTAAAACTGAGCCTTTTCTGCCAGTGCTTTTTTAGGGCATTATCTGGAGCACATTTGCTTTTCTGAAGATCTTGATTTCCTTACTGCAGCAATCATTTTAATTGCCCTTCAGAAAGCACCCAGCACCTCATAGATGTCCCAAGAAAGACAATAATACCGGTACCTTAATATGAGGAACACTAATAAAGGGAGAACTCATTCATAAGCTTCTTCTGAAGCTGGGCCAGAATAACTCCCCACATATCAGTGCACTCCTCCATCCCACAAGGAACATAATCACAAGCAGTCTGATCCAGAACACGTGAAGCCCTACTATGTCAGGGATGCTTAAGTTGAGATTTCTGCATTGCAGGGTGTTGGACTAGAATGGGGTGCCTTCCGACTCCACAATTCTATGATTCCTCAACCAAACTGCTGTTCATTTGGCCACGTGAGTGCAGATCCTATGAATTATTGTTGTTTTCTGACTTGGAAGTGGATCTCTGTCTGCCAGGGAGAATCAAATTGTCACAGGCTTTGAATCTTAATTTGAATAATGCCCGTTTCATTTCAAACGCAACCAAACTCTGTCCTAATCTCCAAGTTGCTGCTTAGATTAATGAACCAGTGGCATGACCTTTGATGTGTGGCAATGTATGCTGAACGAATACTTCTGTGTTAATGTAAAACTGCAAATCCTCACCTCATTGATCCAGCATGAGGACTCCTCACATGGAAATAGGTCTCTGCTTGGGGACATGCCCTACTGCCAGTTGAATAGAGCGGTGAGAGATGCATCGTGATGGCTCAGCATCTCTCTAGCACTGCCCACACATGAACAATACTGTCAGCCCTGACTCAGTCCAAGCTTGTCCAAGCAGGCAGACCCTTTGCTGAGACTGCCTTTTCATTCAATGGGACATTCTAACTTATGGGAGTGCAAAGAATCATGAATATTAGGCAAATGTATGCATGTACACATATATCTTTTGTGTGACACAAGGAGACACACTGTAGATTGAGATGATGGACTTCACTGAAGGGAACCATGTCTGGACCAGGTGTCTGTATAGAATGTCAAGTAGAAATTACAAGCTAACTAAGCAATACTTTCAGCTGACTAATTTGCATTAATTTAGTAAGCAGCCTTTCCCCAAAAAATATTTGCCATGTGTGTTGCAAATAAAAAGGTTTGGTACACCTATGTACTGAAATTTCAATTTTGCATAACTGAAGTTTTGCCAATATTCAATAAAATACATGATAAGAATAAAGATATATCCTGTGTCTTCCTCCCTCCCTCCTAAGAACAACACTCTAGCTCAGGGGTCAGCAACCTTTTTCAGCCATGGGTCAGTCCACCATCCCTCAAACCTTGTGGGGGGGGGGCGGACTACTTTTTTGGGGGGGGGTGAACAAATTCCTATGTCCCCACCCAGAGATGCATTTTAAATAAAAGGACACATTCTACTCTTGTAAAAACACACCAATTCCCGGACGATCTGTGGGCCAGATTGGGCCTTAGGTTGCCTACCCCTGCTCTAGCTGTTATAATTTAATTTTGATTACAAGTACTTTTGCAGTGGGTTTGCTAGCATACAAATATTAAATATTTCAGCCACTAGTCACATTCAGATCTACTGTTTATATGGTTTGATTTTTATATAAATTGCAATAAATTAATAAGCACATTGCAACAGCCAAATTGGCCTCCAGAAATAAAGAGATTCCTGTTATTCTGTGCTGATCAATTCTTTCACACTGTGTATCTCAGCTCATGGTCCAGAGAAGAGCGCCATTGTATCATACCAGTTATGGGGATGGAGCCCAAAAATACTAACTTCTTGAATTTTCCGTGTGGATTTATGACTTCTTTCCTGAGGCCCATGCCAAGGGACCCAGAATCCTTAATAGTCAGAAGTGAGACACTGAATCGCAACAAGAGCTTAAAGGCAGGGCATTGATCAAACACACCATTCTTCTTCTTCTCCCCCCGCCATGACTTTTTACTCTTTTCCCTAGAGCGCTTATGCTATAGTCTGAGCAAAGAATGATCAGAACCGAATAACGTAGCTGAAAAAACTCAACATTATGCTAACTTAGAGCAGTGTTGAAAATTTGCCTATTGTTATTGTTATACAGTTCATTGCATGGGTGGCAGAAAATGAAATCTTTTTGAAAAATTGTGAGGGACAGGAATATATTTCTGGGGGGACATTATGGTGAGTAGTGGTAGTAGTAATTGTATCGGAGGGATTATACAAAGTAGCAATCTTGAGGTGATCTTATGTATGATTGTATCAAGAGTATTTCAGTGTGATGTGCTACTCATGAGGATGTGAACATTCACACTCTGGAAAAACCCTATTAAAAAAAAAAGCAACCCTGAAAATTCATACTATTGTATCCAGATTTTATTTAATTTTACCAGTTGGCATAAGTATGTGTATATGTGAGTAAAATACTGCATGAAACAAGCCAATACAACTTAAGCCAGATCCAAACCCCGTTCAGCAGCAGAGCTGCTCCTCTTCCCAAGGGCTAATCCACGCCTCTGCTTTGCCTGCTGCTTTCACCCAGGAAAACCCGTGGTTTAGGGGAGCCAACTTGGGCCCCAGGTTACGGGTGCCCAGTTCACATGCATTTTCACACTTTACCCAAATATACATACATTACTTGGCTGGAAGACTGCATTACAAACCCAATACAAGTGCAATTAAGGAATCCTTTAAAAAAATTCCGGAAAGGGGTGAAGGTTTTACAACCCAGTAGCATAGCTAGTTGGCGGGTCATCCCCAGTGGAACTTACCTTTGGGGGCAGCATGCCAAACCCCAATATGACACGCAAGTTCAGGTGCCCAAGAGGCTGACGCACCACTCCCAAAGGCGGTGCGGTCTGGGGCTGGGCTTGTAGTGCACTGAGCTGCTGCATTCTGCCCAGCCACCAGAGAGCGGCTGAGCAGGATGCAACTGGCATATGTTGGCCCTGCAAGCAGTGTGCCTGAGCCATAGCGTCTGCCCCACGCTGCCCAAAAAGGCATCAGAGGCCTGACGTCCACCTGTCACTTCCTCTGTAGCCACCCTCCAGCTGGAGGGCAGCCCACAGGAATGTGGCTGCTCAGGCCTAAGTCCTGTGCTGCTTTTGCAAGCAGCACTGAGCCGGGGCATGCACACTGTGTCCTGCTGGAGGGTGCTGGGAGTTCCAGCAGTGTGCCCCACCCCAGATTGCCCCATCCCATGGGTGGCACGCCGTGCCCCATGGCAGCATGCCATGGCCCCCTGGGAGGCACGCACACCTGCCCCACACACCCCAGCGGCTTGTTACGCTGCTGGTACAACCTACAGAAAATGTGGTAACAACTATGAAAGGTGTCTTGATCAACCACTGGATCATCCTGCAAGCTGGGGATTTCCCCTGTCATTTTGAAATATTGAGGACCAAACTGTTACTAAAGAGTTGTGAAGGAGCAGAGTGAGGGGGTGATTTGCAGAGAAACTTCCTTGCCCAATCTCTGCCCACTGCCATCTTCCTGCCACCCTATTCTCCATCTGATCCCCTCACCAAACAGGACTCCAGAAGTGTGTGTTTGCTACGTCATGGGGGAAAGTGGCCTGGGAGGGGGGGGGAGAAGGGGTTGCTGGAGGAGAGTGCAAGAGAGGGGCCCATTTCCTCTCCACTCCACCCATCTCACTTGGTTGTGCTGCAGAAAATGTGTAATTTTGAATGCTAAGGGGAAATAAGATGGTAAAGGCACTGGTTCAACCTTAACATTGGTATTCCAGCTTTTATGGGTTTCAGCATGTTAATTCAGTTTTTGTGATTTAATTTCATTTACAATCATACTTAATTGCTTACCTTGTTCAATAAAGAAAAGCAGTGAAGCAAAAAAAGGGGAGGGAGGGGAGAAAAGGCAGCAGAACCTCTTACAGAGGTTAAAATAAAGCCCTTATTAGGATAAGAATGAATAACACCTCAGTGCTAATTACCATGGTACAGCCAACGCTGTTAAACAGCGCAAAAGCTCATTAAGCTTTACTAAAATGTGCACTTGAAATTTATCGGGTCAGACAGAAGAACAGAAGTTAGTAGCTGTATTAGCCCTTGATACTAACCTTTATTTCTCTTCACAGAAATAATTGCTCCCCTCTAACCTTAAGCCTGGTAGGGACGCAGGTGGCGCTGTGGGTTAAAGCCTCAGCGCCTAGGACTTGCCGATCGAAAGGTCGGCGGTTCGAATCCCTGCGGCGGGGTGCGCTCCCGCTGCTCGGTCCCAGCGCCTGCCAACCTAGCAGTTCGAAAGCACCTCCGGGTGCAAGTAGATAAATAGGGACCGCTTACCAGCGGGAAGGTAAACGGCGTTTCCGTGTGTGGCTCTGGCTCGCCAGATGCAGCTTTGTCACGCTGGCCACGTGACCCGGAAGTGTCTCCGGACAGCGCTGGCCCCTGGCCTCTTAAGTGAGATGGGCGCACAACCCCAGAGTCTGTCAAGACTGGCCCGTACGGGCAGGGGTACCTTTACCTTTTTAACCTTAAGCCTGATGGACCAAGATTTCTAAATAAACAGTAAATACCTTCTTGATACAGTCCAGAATTTGGGGTTTCAAGTTTCAGCATGTAAATAAATTGCCAGAAGTATATCTTGTACTGAGATCAAGATTGGTGGGGGGGGAGGGGTAGCTCTGTTGATTCTACTTGTTCCTTTGTCAGCATTCAATACCACTGAGCATGTTGTCCTTCTGGATAGACTCTCTGTGGACGGGAGGCAGTGCTTTTTCCAGTGATTCCACTTCAGATTTCAGAAAATAATATTGTGGAACTTTAGTTCTGCTCCATAGCCCTTGCATGACATGGTTTCTCAAGGATCTGTTCCATTCCCCATATTGTTCAACATTTATAAGGTCAAAAAAGAATATTGAGTTAGATATAATCAATATGCTCTGCCTGCCTTTTCCAGCTGTCAGATGAGGCAGAAGACACCAAGGCACCAAATTGTTGCAGCAGGAGAAGCCAGCGCAATGGGTCCCGCTTGCACAATGGGACTTCTATTTTTTGCCTCCCCCACATGCCACCACAGCCTGCCCAAATGTACTTGGAGGATCAGGAGAACCTCCAAAACAGTGTGTTAACAGGGGAGAGGGGGAAAATGCTTGCACAGATGGAATGGACACCTTAGCGCAACACTGAACTCCACCCCCAGTGTTTCAGAGCAGCCATGAACTGGATGAGGGTTAATAAACCGAAAGTTAATCCTGACAAGACAGAGGTGTTGTTGGCTGGAAGTTTGTCTGTGGAGTGGATTGTAGTCTCCCTGAAGATCCAGTCAAAGAGTGCTATTATTAGAGTCAACTCTAGATCTTGAGGTTCAGCAGCACGAAGGACGATCAGACTGCAACCCCCCTTGGACAGAGATAGCCCAGTCACAGTTATCTGTGCACAGATACGTTCCTGCTTTATTTTGGGCTGCCCCTCAAGACAGTCCAGCACACTGGCTACATTGTGAACAGTGATCAGCTGTGGAGATCACATCCATGGAGGCTAACCTCATGTTTTTGAATCCTGATTTCCCATCATTTCCAACCCTTATTTAGAATTGCCCCCAAACCCACCATGGTTCCTTGTATAGAGCAATTTGGCAACATGTTTAGTTTTTTAAAAATGTATTTTTTAAAAAAAGTTGAGTAGAAATAAGGGTGCCCAGCGCCCCCCCCCCAGGTCACAATTACCAAAGGCCATTTCATTAATGAAAGACTTCTGGCACTCTTTCACTTTGAACATTCATATCGTCCTCTTAGTTATTCTTCATGTGGAAACACAGGTTGCTTTGTTTAGAAATGAACAATAGCACTCCTGCCGATTCGCAGAGGAGTCTTTATCAGAAAGAGCCTCGCGGCCACAGTTTACAATCAGTGAGTATTTATATTAGCAGCAATTGCATCGGCAGTAATTATCTTATCAGAGAGAGGGGGAAAAAGGTTAGAAAGAAACTTCGCCATTGGACACCTACTGGGTGGATAATTAAGTAGCTCTATGGTTCCTTTCATTACTGCATTCAATAACAGTTAAATACCAGGGATCCCAGTCATAATCAGACATGATTTGATGAGATATAGAAAAAGACAGGAACAAACACAATGATTTTCTGAAAATGCTGGAGGAAATTGCATATTCCTTAGGGGGGGTGTTAATATGCTAGGGTCTCCTATTTATTTTGGGAAATATATCAGCTTTATTTTCCTGTCAGTTCTAAAAAAAGTTCTTTTAAAAAATCAATGTAACCCCCAAACAGATTCCTCTTTACAGTTGGTTAGGATAGAAGAAACATCAGTTTATTAATAAAATAGCTGATGACACATCTAGCTGAAGTCAAGTACAAGAGCAAACTGAAGGAGCGTGAGGAAGTTGTACTACATTTTGTCATTTTCTAAGAAAAATGCAATTCTATAATAGAGCTGGGAGGGGAAAGGGAAGAGAGAGATACCTCTTAACATGGTATATACTAGGGTGCGGTGTTGCATAGATGCAACTGGGGCAAGGCAAGGATTGTGCCCCATAACCTCATTGTGGGCATCGCTTGGGAGGCAACAGGCAGTCTTCGCTCGCTGTGCCCCTGCTGCTGCCACTCCTCACAGAGGACACCTGCCAGTCGCCATGTTCACCTCTCAGTTTGACAAGCTCCCAGCGGAAGCAGCGGCTGGTCTCCTTGGCGGACTTGGCAGCATCCCAGCAGCACTGGAACTGCAGCTGCAAGTCTAGGAGAAGCGGGGTGGAGAGCAGACCGAAGCACCAAGCGCAGCCATTCCCCTGCCACCTCTCCTTGGCTATGCAGTGTGAGGGCAGGTGCCAGCAGCTCCTGGGTGGCTCTCCTCTCTGCGCTCACACTATGGGGCACAGGCCTTGTCCAAGGCTGGGAGGGAGGTCCCACGGAAGGACTGGTGTGGGCTGGCCAAAGTCCAAGTTCTGGCCAGCAGGAGTTCTGCCCAAGGGTGGGTATTCCTTTGAAAGCCGCAAGGAAAAGGAGGCATGGTTTGTCGGGTCGGCCGGGGGCTAGGATGACCCCCAGGCATACAACAGGAACAATTCCAGCCTGTCTCTCCCATCTTTGTGCAGCGTGCAGCTCTAGGGAGTTCCGAATCACCTTCCCCGTCGATTTATAATGGCTCATGTCTTGGAGACACCGAGCACATATTCAGAGTCCACAAGAGACAAACTCAGTCAGAGCTAGGCTGAGGTTGTAAGCACTAAAGCTACTTTATTAAACGTAAGGCAGAACAAAAGAAAACATGTCTCCTCATAGCTGTCAACTTTTCCCTTTTCTTGCGAGGAATCCTATTCAGAATAAGGGAATTTCCCTTTTAAAAAAGGACACGTTGACAGCTATGTGTCTCCTCTCTCTGGTCTTCCTCGAAGAGAAGTCAGAAGTGAAAGCAAAAACAAACGGAAACAGAATACAGTAAACATCAGCTCCAGTGATTCCAACAGTCGGTGCTGGAATGCATAACACAGACGTGTGATGAACCAATCCTACATATCTGCACAGTGAGAGGAATAGAAATCCAAAATGGCTCACCTCCCCAGGGCTCTGGAAGGTGTCAGCCACGTGGCCTCAGCAAGGGAGCCTGAGAGGTTACACCCCTTCAGAATTCTGCACCCAGGACCATGCTAGGGTGGTTTTGAAATCAATGTGTAAGACTTACTCCTAAGTGTTTATTGGTTACAGACTCTGCTAACCCAGAAATAGTACCTTGGGTTAAGAACTTTGCTTCAGGATGAGAACAGAAATCGTGCTCCAACGGCGCAGCGGCAGCAGGAGGCCCCATTAGCTAAAGTGGTGCTTCAGGTTAAGAACAGTTTCAGGTTAAGAATGGACCTCCGGAACGAATTAAGTACTTAACCCGAGGTACCACTGTACAGTCTTAAAAAACTACAGCATTGGCTGTAGCCAATGATCATTGGGCATTTGCTAAAATACCTCCTTGTATATTGTCACAATTTGTGTTGGTTTTGTTTATAGCTCCTGAAGAAGGAAGTTTATCTCTAAAAGTCACCAAGGCAAACAAATCACTGAGGAAAATAAACAGTATATTACAATAGTGCTAGGAACTTATCTGTGTTTTTGTCCCACTGATCTTGATGCTTCCCCCCTCTTCTTGCTCTCTTCCATCTTCCACATGACAGTCCTTTGGATATTTGAAAATAGCTATTATGTTTTTCCTTAATCTCCTATTCTTCGGGCTACCGAGAAATTGGTTTCCATAGCCTTCATGATCTTGGTGGTCCTCTGCTAGAATGTTCCAAGTTACCAGTAGGGTGTATGGGGTGTTAGGGCTTCTTCTGGGGTAGTTTGTCCACCTTTGGTCCCCACCCTGCACTCAGATCTCATCTGTGACTCCTAGAAGCTGTCAGCATGCAAGAGTGTCCCCACCCCACAACTGGCCAGCTAAACCTGGTGAATATAGCAGATGGGTCTCAAACCCTTGGTGAGCTAGGGACTTCTCCTGCATGTGAAAATTGAGTGAGTGAGACCAATAGTGTGTCCTACAGTCAATAAGGCAGTTTCTGCACATGCTGTAGAGGGATGTCAAGGGCAGATGGGGCTCCTCAATCTGGGAACATAGCCCGTCTTGGAGAAGGAAAACTCTGATCCTAAACCTCTGCTGTCTTGTGGGATATCTTCAGGTGAAGAAAAGACTAAGGAGTCAACCCTTAGCCTGAGGCCCTTCTTTGTGTGCCTCCTCCATGAGAGGTCCGCAGGGTGTTCACACGAGAATGGGCCTTTTCTGCAGTGGCTCCCCCTTTGTGGAATGCTCTCCCTAAGGAAGTTCGCATGTTGCCTTCATTATACACCTTTAAGCGCCAGGCAAAAATGTTCCTCTGTAACCAGGTCTTTTAAAATGTGTTGCCATTCAATGCCCTTTTAAAATGTGTTGGGAGGTGTTATTAGGCTGTTCTTGTTCTTATTTTGATTATATATTTTGTGTTTTTATATCGGGATTTTATCCTGTAAACTGCCCTGAGACATGTGGGTATAGGGCAGTATACAAATTTAATAAATCATGTTAATAATAAATAATAAACAGATTTAATAATAAACCCTAGATATATCCAGAGTGGAGACCCTAAGAGGGTCCTTTTCAGGACTAGCATTTTCATGCTCCAAAGAAAGTGCCTCAAAGCAACTGCAGGGTGGTGTACTGTCTCTGAAATTGTCTCCAAAGCAGTCTTTGTGGGGAGGGAATCAAAGGGAGGAATCAAAGTAAGACTGGGGGGGGTGTATATGGGAGAAAAGGCAGGGAAGACTCTTTTTGCCCTTCACTCCTTCATCCTTCCAATCTTCATCATTGCTAAGTTTATTGTGCTAGCCAAAGGCCATGACCAAAGCATAAAAACACAAACAATTTCAAATGCAATATATAAATCAAGGCATTGACTAAGAGATCCATTTCTAAGGAGACTATAAGAAGGGGGCCTCCGCTGCTATACAATGTCTTTCAGATTTAGATCTTCAAATGCCCTTTATAGGTCACAGCTATAGTCCAATTCCTTCCTCCTAATCTTCATTGCTGCCATCTTGGGGAGAAGAAAGGGGAGAAAGAAGCCCTCCTTCTTCCCCATCCCACAAGAGTTCATCCCACTAAAGACATTTATTGTTCACATTTCTTGAAGGGTTTGAGGCAATAATGAATATATGGATTGATATTTTGTACATATTTGAAGATATATAAGGCCCAGCCTTGGGGCCTTATATAAGATATATAAGGCCCAGCCATCATAATCCTTGGTTTTGGGAGTGGGTGGAGTGGGCAGGGGAGCAGGATATGTCTCCTGCTGGGCAACAAAAAGAAACCCAATTGTTTTGTGTCTCTCAGCCATTATCCCACAGTTCAACATAGTATAATGGTTTTTGATTATCCACAATCATGTTCCAAAAGAGGTCCATTAACCTTCAGCAGTCTTAGAACTCAAATTAAGGAACAAAATGTCAGTAATTAAATCACACTTCCTTGGTGGTCTGGCAATTTCACTGTCAAATGTACCAAAGAAAATTAAATGCTTTTTATACTCTTAAAATATTAACTATAATTAAATGTATTTTAAAATGCCTATCTAAAGAGCTAATAGCTGCTTAACTAAACAGCATTATATGTAACTGCAAGAAAGACAAATGTAAGGCTTTTAAAACAAATGTTTCTCTCACATTCCCACGCTGCTTATAACTGCAAGGTCTAAACCTAGAAGGGTTCCAGAGAGTTTAACTCCAGTTGCAAGGTGCAAATTTTGTTGGCACCTAGATATACCTTGAAGACAGAAATCAGACTATTTCCCTAAGCAACCTAAAACATAGAAACATTATTGTTCAGTTCATTTAAAATTCTGCCAACTGTAATGTTCTCAGCAAGCATTTTTTTTAAAAAAATCTCCTTATTGGAAAAATCAATTTAAGAGAGCAATCACATACATGACTGCTGAGAAGTAAGACCCATTGAGTTAAAGTGGGTAAGTGGGTAATATAGGACTCCTTAGCTGGGGGTGGGAGGTGGGTAGCTCTCACTGTAAATTAGTGGGACTTCAAAGTAATGCTGTAACCTAGATTATGAGTTTTTGGTGAAGATGTACATTACTTTTGAAAAAAATGAAATGTTTTCTTTCTTATTGTGACTTACTAGTAATCATGAATTATCAGACGTCCATCCCCGGGGACAGGAAACTTTATGGGAAACAAACTACTTTATGTTGACTTTTCTTAGAGTCTGAATCTATATTTATATTCTCTGTAAAGGATGCTTTTGTTATGTTTCTTTAATGTTCATACTTCCTTATGGAAACTCAGCTAATAATATGAGTACCTTAGAGGACTGATGCACAGCAGGGGCTAGGAATGGGTGAATCTATCAGCTTGGATCTGCTTCAATTTCTCATTTTTTTTTCCAGTTTTAAGTTCAACTCTCCATATCAGCATGCTGTGTCCTAACTGAGTCAAGGTGAGCAATTTGCATCAGCATATATTCAGCTGAGCTGGGGTTGGGGGCTTGCTGCCAGCAGAGAAAACAAGTTTGTGCATATGTGTGTGTGTGTGTGTGTGTGTGTGTGTGTATACACACACACACACACACACACACACATATATATGTATACAACTTTTTAAAAATGCAAAATATATATACCACCTTGTAGAAATAATGAGATTATATCTACTTCTACTCCCACATAAGGAAAATAAGCAGAAGCTACACTAAAATGCACGATCACAATTATACTCCTTAAAGTGTTGTAATGGACAAAGGAGACTATTGCTGCCAAATAATGAGGTGCCAATGGAATGGCCATTGCAGTTCATCAGCATTTGCCTTTACAATGTAATATCAACCCACACGGACAGATTCAGAGATAGTAGTCCATAATATGCCCAACGAGCCTAATGAGCAAATAAATGAGAAAACTGAGAAAGTATGAAGCGTATTGCTTTTAGGCCAGGTCTGCATAGTCATGTGTACAGCGCTATTTTTCTAGAAAAAGAAGTGCCAGAACTCACCATGAACACCTCCCTTGTTCTCTTACAATGGCAATGGTGCCCAACTGAGAGGAGCCGGAACTGAGTTCTGGTGAATTCCGGGTGGAAAAAGCCCTGCATGTGTAGAGATCAACTAGAGACTTGGGCAGCAATCCTTTGCACAAGGAGCTGGTATAAAGCCGCCAGCTTTATAAGCAACCCTAAGCCACCCTAAAGTTACATCAGATCCAAACCCCATTCAGCAGCCAGGCTGAATCCCTCCCCCTCCAATGTTTTATTACATGTACAAAATGCTCCAAACAGACAATCTGTAATAACACATTTATAAAAACATAGCACAAAGAAGAAGAAAAACAAATTCATTAATTGATGAATGAAAAATACTATTAAATTCCATTGACAGAAAATCACTAATTTTAAACTACAATTATTTTTAAAGACAACGAAGACTCTTAAGATATGGTTATTATATAATTTGTCATTGTATTTTATTCTCTTTATTGTAGTATTTTAAACTTGAAACATATTTTTTTTAAAAAAAAACAAAATAAAATATAACATTTCCAAGCCTTGATTCCAAGTGTTATCAAGATGAAGCTTTTCATTCCAATAGTTAATCCATAAAGAAAATTCCTTTAAGAATAACTGACTCCCTGGGTCCCTGAATCCTCAGGAGTAGCATTTTGGGAGTGGGGGAGACAGGAGTGCAGAGGGGGAATCACCAAAAAGTGGATGCCACATCATGCATAAGTGTTGATACATCATTGGATACAACCAATTATATGGCAGAAACCCTTGGGCAGAAAGAAGGTCACAATATCTAGAAAGATGGCTAGATTATCATCTTATGGAGTGATTAAGTGCTCTGACTCCCAAATACTCCTTAGCAGAAGATGCAAATGATAGAAAAGAGAGTTCCAGGGCCAGAAGGCAATGGGTGGAATTCAACTGCATTTTGCTCAGAGCAGACCAGTTGAAAATAATAGACCTATTTTTATAATAATGGTGCTATTTTTCTAGAAAAAGAGGTGCCAGAGCTCACCATGAACTTCTCTCCTGTTCTCTTAGAATGGCAATGGCGCCCACCTGAGCTTCTGTGAACTCTGGCTGAAAAAACAAGAAACCCTGGGTCTAGCTCAGTGGAATACCACCCATTATATTTAGACTAGATCTTAACTGTACTAGACCTTGTCAAGGTAATCTCAAGCATTATTCTTATTTCCTTCCTTCTACCAAATACCCATACATTCTCAGGAATGTCACTGCCCATTTTCTTCATTGAGAGTGCTGCAGAATATAAGGGTGCTTTCAGTGCTGAATTGTGAATCATTTCTAAAGTTCTGAATAGTCTTAGACTGCACAACAAAATATTGACCTTCACAAATGCTGCACTAGTTACTAATCCAAGTAATCATAATGAATTGTGCTTAATTGATATCATGAAACAGCTTATACTTCAAATTAAAATGGAAAAAAATTATATTATGAAATGTGGATAAAAATGCTATGAGACAGAAAGGAGGAGGAGAGACTGAAAGGAGCAGCCGTCGAAACTTTTTATACTTTTCACTTGATTTATTGCAAGGGATGCTTGAGAGGTAATGCTTCTATTTCAGGCTAGACTGTATCACTGCAGACTACTTATAGAAGCCATGTGTTTCTTATGCTTAACTCAGGGGTAGTCAACCTCTTAAATCCTACCGCCCACTAATGCATCTTTCCAGATGGTAAAATTTCCTTACCACCCACCAGTGCTCGATGGAAGGCGGATTCAGCTTGTGCCATAGAACCCCACACTGCCCACCTAGAATCCTGAAACACCCACTAGTGGGCGGGAGGGACCAGGCTGACAACCCCTGGCTTAAAATCACCATGTCAAAGCAGCAGTCTAGCCTCATGCTCCTCTTTTTGTCCTGTTGCTCTTGCATGCAAAGAAAATTTTTTCTTTAATATAGCAGAAAATGCCAGCACTTCATCTGCAACCTGCAGTAAGTGGCACGATTTAGTGACAGATACATCATATCTTGGATCGTACACAAAGTGGCACTCTGCAGATAGCTACTGCAGCATTAGAAAATAAACTCTTCCTTTATGTGCCAACCTAGACATGTGCTGTGGCAGAACGTCAGTGATGTGTGGCCCAAGCAGGCATGGAGGCTGGCACAAACAGGCAAAGAAACTGTTGAACATTATGAGGACCTTATGGAACGCCACAAAAAGGTGCTGTGCCTCAAACGTCTCTTTAGACTTTAGATATCCACATGCAGGTCAAAACGCCAGTAGCAGTTGGTAGAGTGGCAAAGACAGGGTGGCGTTGTGCAGCTGGCTTCTGAACAACAAGCACTATATCTGCTCACCTGGCAAAGGTGCCAACTTGAATAAAAATTGTGGGGCTCAGGTAAGCCCTGCTCTGCAAAACTGATCACAAGACCTAGAACACACACACCATTTGAATGACAATGCCCATCAACTTTGGGGGACAGCCCCCTCAAATATTTTATGGGGACAGGTGAAGGGACCATGGCCCCTAGGAGCTGGCTGGCTGCTATGTGCTAATGTAGAGTGAGGGGAGTGAGAAATGGAGAGCTGAATGCAGTGTAGGTGCGGCAAAGTGGTGGCAGGAGCATTGGATTGGCACCACTGCACCCACATCACATTAAGCTCCCTGCTCCTCCCCTCTTGGTAAATATCCTGAGCACATCCAGCCCAAGGAGAACAAATGGGGGTTAGTTTAATTCTTTATCGGCAAAGCACTCGGCTATAGCATCTCCCCAGGGGCACCAGGTATACACACCACTCCTGCTACGTAGCTACCTAGGCACCTGCTCCCCAGGCTTGTGCCCTGAGCTGGACCAGTGTTACCACATCTCTTTCCAAACTTAAATCCCCTTGCCTGAAAGGGCATGCACAAGCAACCTGTGACTTCTCCTGCACAACATTACTGAGCATGAGATCAAAGTAAGCCAGCATGTTTCCTCCCTGCACTGCTATACTAGCCTGAAATTCATAACCATCTCCCTTCATGTTTATACATCTACATACTGCTTTCCCCATCTGCTCCTGGTCACCCAGATTTTGTTACAATCCTGTCTCCTCTCACCATCAAGCATAGGGTTAATACCTTTCTAGCAAACCCTGAATGCTGAGCACTTGTATGATGGACAAGCAGCCTGCTATAGCTCAGCAGGGAGGCAGTTTCAATATAGTTCCAAGCAGAAAAAAGGAAAAGGACAACTATAAAGCAAAGCTTCCTCAATTTCTCTGTCTGCTGTTCTCTCATTTTGGCTTGAGCAGGCTGCACCATTGGAAGCTGAGGTGAACCAGGAGCAGAGAGGGAAAGAAAACACAATGCAAAGCGTTCCAGCCAGTGATGTTCTGTTAGTTAAATTGCGCTAGGCTTTGTCTTATCCTCTGTCTAAAACACTCATTGTTCTCATTACTTCCTACTATCTACTATATATTTTGGAAAGTTATTTGTTTGCTTGTTATGAATTTGGACACCTCTTAAGATATTGTAACCAAACTGCTTGATAATTCCTGAGGTCAAGAAGGTTTCCATCTACACTTGGAGGCAACCAGATGTCATATTGAATCAAGAACCTTTCAAAACTGCACTGATTTTTTTTTTAGCTTCTTAGTACAGGTGGTGACCATTTTAGGCACATCCAATTGATGCATGATCACCAACATGAGGGTCCTTTTGGACCCAGAAGATGACAAAATGAGGGCGGAACAGGGGCAGGGAAGAATGGGGGCGAGGTGCACTTCTACGCACTCCACCAAGGAGCACATGGGCTGGGAACAGAAATGCCACGTGAAATGGTTGCCACTGCATTCCAAAGCAATGTTGGATATAAGGCTGATAGTTTCTCTGTTTAGAAATGGTATTAAGTTCAAATGTCTCTACTAAAATATTATTTTCTTCACCTCTGCCATCCATCCATGCAAGCAAGATATATTATCATAGTTCAATGATATAGCCCAGCCAGGCAAAATTGAGGAGGACATAGAGCAAGGGAAGTGAAGGGCATGGCCCAAAAAGGGTGTGGTCTGGGATGAATCCCAAGGGCTGGAAAGAGAGGCCTGGAGGCTCACATTTCACCCTTAAGCTTGAGGTTTGCATGCATGGTTCAATTTATGAATCACATAAAACATCCTGAAGTTGTTCAGCAATACAGTGGTACCTCGGGTTAAGTACTTAATCCGTTCCGGAGGTCCATTCTTAACCTGAAACTGTTCTTAACCTGAAGCAACACTTTAGCTAATGGGGCCTCCTGTTGCTGCTGCATCGCCGGAGCACAATTTCTGTTCTCATCCTGAAGCAAAGTTCTTAACCCAGGGTAATATTTCTGGGTTAGTGGAGTCTGTAACTTGAAGCATATGTAACCTGAAGTGTATGTAACCCGAGGTACCTCTGTAAATATATCAACAATAACATGATATTTTTGTGGAGAAGCTGGTGAAATGCAGACTGGACAAGGTTACTGTTAGGTGGATTCGTAGCTGGTTGACTGACCAAACTCAAAGAGTGCTCATTAATCATTCCTCACCATTCTGGAAAAAAAGTGACAAGTGGGGTGCCACAGCATTCTGCTCTGGGCCCCCTTGATTTCAACATCTTTATAAACAGCTAGGATGCAGGTATTGAGTCCTCTGCTGTTTTCTAACCACTCTCTCTCATTTATTAAAACTGGGCCAAAAAAAACCCATTAAAAATTCAAGGAAATTCCTTTTTCAGGCTGCCTCTAAACTGCTGGAAATATCAAGGTAAAAGTAAAGGGACCCCTGACAGTTAAGTCCACTCGCGAATGACTGTTGCTTTACAGGCCGAAGGTGCCAGCGTTTGTCAGCTCTGCAGACAGTTTTTCCGAGTCATGTGGCCAGCACGACTAAGCCGCTTCTGGCGCAATGGAACACCAAAATCAGAGCAGCACACGGAAACGCCATTTACCTTCCCGCTGACTTGCACTTTTTGGCGTGCTTTCGAACTGCTAGGTTGGCAGGAGCTGGGACTGAGAAACAGGAGCTCACCCCGTGGCGGGGATTCGAACCACCGACCTTCTGATCGGCAAGTCCAAGGCTCAGTGGTTTAGGCCACAGTGCCACCCACGTCCCTATGGGAAATATCAAATCCACCCCTTAAATACCCAGCCAACTGTGTGTGTTTGGACCTTCTATTCTATGGAGGAAAATAAAGTCTGTGCATCCAGTCATGCTTTCTTCTCAAATGACTGGACATCTAAAATCAGGCCCGCACAACATACAGCCTGTGATCCACTCCCCCCACCCCCCGAATTTAGGGCAGCCCAGGAGCCGAGCACCCATCTCGTCCAGCCTCCCATCAGCAGTTTCCCATGATCCTTTGGCGTCTCTCTGGCATCCCCCCCCCTTGCACAACAGCGGCAGGTCGGGGTTCTCTTCTAGCATCGGGGATGAGCCTCTCAAACCCACCTCCAAGTGCTGCCCAGGAGGAGGAAGGTGAGACCCCTTTGCCAAATCAATTGAGTGCTGATGGCTTCCCACCGCTGGAAACAGCTCCTGGTGGCTAGATCGCCAGTCCCCTGCAGCCGCCACCACTGCTGCCCAGGGTTAGGAAGCAGAGATGAAGCTCCGGGGACGCTTGGGAAGAGTGGCTGGAAGGGTGGGTTTAATATTGATTTTACATGTTTAAAGATTGCAATTGACTTATTCTTTGGAACTGTTTATTATTTGTTTATTTTATACAAAGATTTATATCTGGGCCTTCTAGTGCTTATGCACTGTGTTATGTACTGTGTAAGAGACAGATTGAAAAGATAAATTTATATATACATAATAAAATTAAGAAATGAGCATATCTCAGTTTTAGACAAGAAACATGATGTGTGTGAGACTGATGTGTGTGAGAGTGTATATACATCCAGTTTATTTTCTAAAATCAATAAAATTATACTTTTACTTGGAAAGTGAACCACTAAAAACCGATCTGTGGCCTGAAGAAGTTTAGCTTATTTTAATTTTGGTCCCTACCTGCAGCCAAGTTGGGGAGGTCTGGCTTAAATAATTAACAAATTCAAATCAGGAACAGCATTCAGTTAAGCCTACTGGTATGTAAAAATGAGCTAGAAAGCGCAGACAGGCCTCACACAGAGATTGCACTTGCCATTTTTGGAAGATATTAATGAAGAGAATGACCTTTTGCTAATGTGAAAAACTGATCATTTCTTGCAGTGGAAGGAACCAAGAAGCTAACAAAAGTGTGCACAGATCACCAGGTATATTATATAATGAGGAAAAGGGTGAGCTGATTTAACGGTCTTATATGAGCATCAAGGTAGCAACCGGATAGCTAACTGTTACATGCAAATTATTCAGGCTCAGAGAAACTCAGAATACAGGTCAAAAGGAAGCTTTCATTTGATTAAAGAAGACAATTACTTTTCATTAATTTTGCTTGTTTAAATGTCAAGGGGCTTCAAAACAAACACAAATCACACACCAGCAATTAACCAAAAATTGTTACAGTGACTAAGGTACAATGTCTCAGTGTCAGTGTGAGAAGTAAAAGCTGGCATGACATAAGTGTTGGAGCTGTAAGACAGAAATTTCCAGCTTTGAATATCATGTCAGCCACAAATTTAGGCAAACCACCACCATTCGGTCTCAGTACTTGATCTGTAACATGGGGAAAATAACAGTGGCTTAGCTCACAATTCTTTTGCAAGGGCAGCCACCTGCTAAGCAGTCCAATGAGAAATTCTTATTCATACAACTTATTAAAGTATATGAAGAGAAGTGTCTCAAAAGCATGGTCAGTTGAGTTTTACTCAGAGTAGACCCATTGAAATTAATGAACATGACTAAGTTAGGTCCATTAGTTTCAGTAGGTCTACTCTGAGTAAAATTCAGCTAACTAATGCCCCGATCCTTATCTGTATTTTCAAAGGCTGCGTTGCAGCTATTTTTGTGTGTGACAAATAATAACCCAAAGCGGAAACAATTAAGAAATACAATCTAAACTCTTGACAACCTGCATGAAATAGTTTCAATAATGTCAAGATTTATGTACTGCTTTTGAAATGAACTCATAAAGTGCTTGCTTTTAACTTTTTAGAAATAAAAGCTGCCTTGTAAGTGCTGTGTGCCTTGGAATCTTTAAAGTTTATGTCTTGAGCTGTTGTCATTAAGGCAGAACATATATTCTGATAATGTAGATTGATTATGTGACAAATTCAGTACAGCATCTAAAAAGTGTCACACAGGCATACGAGAATACTTAGACCAAAATTGAAATAAACAATACAGAGCTCTGATTGCCAAAGAGACAAGCCAAAACCTCTTTTAACCTTGCCTCTTCAGCCCTTGAAGGTGCACGAAGGGGTCTATCTTGAGAATAACCACTTTATTTGAATCAAGGGACCTTGGTCAGTTTTAACTAGAAGTGTTCAACAAATCACCTATTTTTCTAGTATGAAGCAAACTGCAAAATAAAGGAAAAAAGAAAATGTCTGGTGAGTGACAGTTGGCTGCATATGGTTTGGTGGGTCACAGACTGTCTAGGTCTGAAGTTACTAAATCATAGTTTGGTGATGGAAATATTTGCTCTCCATATATGATAGATCACTCCATGTATGCAGTTGGTACCAACCAGTGGTTAGACAAATGGCATTGTTCTACTCCACTTCTAAGATGCTACAGCAAGCATGCTGGGACAAGGTATGAGACTTCAGGTTGGAAGTCTTCAGCTCAGCAGACCTGAACACAATGGCATGCCAATTCTGCTTTGCTTCTATAATCAATAAAGTTGTGGCCATATTTTTTTCCTATTTTTGTCTCTTGGTCTGTTAAGGTTTTGCACACTCACCTGGTCCTGAGGGATGCCCCAGGGTGACTGCCTGGCTACTCTCTAGTGCTTCTCTGCACAACTGAGTTTACTCTGCCTTCTCTTTGTCAGTAGTTGTTGGTCAGGAACGGGTCACATACATGCCACCTGGATCTTCTCTTGGATTGAATTCTGTGTAATCTGTGCTCTTTGGGCTTTGTATGCAAACTAATTAATTAATTCTTCTTTCTGCCTGTATCCTAAGAATATAATCACGTTGCGTATCACGTCCATGGAAGCGTATCCATATAAATATGCTAGCCTCAGGTGCCATGAAACTTTTGTTTGCTCTTGTTTCACTCTTCTTTCTGTGGGCTCAAACTAATACTGCTATCCCTCATCATGACTTGACCTGAGAAAATGCATATATTTATGCATACACACACACACACACACACTTTTTAAATAAATAAATGCATAAATATCTACACCCACCTAGTAGAAATAATGAGATTACACCTACTTCTACTCCCACATAAGGATAATAAGTGGAAACTACGCCACAGTACAAGATTATGATTATACTCCTTAAGTATTGTAATGGGCAAAGGAGACCACTGCTGTCAAATAATGAGGTAGCAATGGAGTCACTATTACAGTTAGAATAGTTGCCCTTACAATGTCATATCAACGCACATGGACACATTTAGAGATAGTAGTCCACAATATGCCTAATGAGCAAATAAATAAGGATAAAAATGAGAAAGATTCTTAAGTCAGATCTGCATAGCCAGATAGAGAGGTCAGTTAGAAACTTGATAATCTTTTTGCAGTTTCCCTACTTGGGACTGCAGAAAGAAAGAAAGAAAGAAAGAAAGAAAGAAAGAAAGAAAGAAAGAAAGAGAAAAGGGGCGGAGTATCTGATAGGTCAGTCAGCATTCTGTTTTGGAGAGTGGCAACTTGCACAGGCCGGGTACAATGAAAACAATCAGGTGTAGTATATTTAGTTGATAAACCAGACTTTAACAGCTGGGTAAACAGACAAGGGTTATTTGGAACAATTTACTTGCAACACTGGTGCTATTTCAGAATCTCCACACCAGAGCACATCTTACAGTCGCCAAGAAGATGTCGCTGAAACCTGATAACTTCCCTTCATCTACAATGAAGAAATGGAGGCATCATGTTGTGAGTTATCGCACCTTCACTGCCACACAGCATATCCCCAACTGCCACAGAAACAAGCATGGCAAGTCCCAATGTGATCGCCACAATCTATGCGGCAAGGGCCTCCATATGGTCAGCCATCATAAGGGAGTCATCATCCGCAACACTCCTAGGATTGTGGCTTTTTTCCTCCTCTTTCTGCTTTTAGAATATGTCTCTTTCTGTGTGTGTGTGTGTGTGTGTGTGTGTGTCTGTGTCTGAGAGAGAGAGATTTCTGACATGGAAAAAGAGTAATGTTCTAATGGTGTATTATTATTGTCTCCTGAGCAAATTGCATTTGGTAGATTGCATTTACAAAGTTTGTGATCTGTCACTAGGTGTCACTGCAGTGTGCACTATCAGATGGTTTGAGTGTAATGGGGCAGGAAATATCCTTGTTCTGCCTTCATATTCACATTACAGTAAACTAAGGGGTTTTGCAAACTTGGGAGCATGATATTAAGCGGCCAAGCCAGACAGCAAAGGGAGGGCATTCTTACAACCAAGAGCTCTCTAAGTGGAGCTCAGAGAGCCCAAGGGTTACCAGGCTGTGGACCCAGGAAGCATTTGGAGTTCAAATTGGACTACCCAACATGGTTTGCCCCTTGAGCAGTTAGTTGTGGAGGGCACCTCCAGGTGCCACTGAAAGATATCTCAGCGTGAAGCTTCAAGCCAGAGTCCTGCTTCTTAAAATTATCTGAAAATCTGCTTGAGGGAAACTCAGCTAAGTCCTGTACTCTGTTGTATGAGGATCAATATCAGACTTCCCTGGGTTCTATCATATACTGCAAAGCTTGACTCTGCTTCCATTAGCTAAAAGGTATACTTTGTTTCTTTTACCTGGTAACCCATTACCTGCCTCTGTCTGTTGAAGATCAATATTCACCAGAACTAGCTTAGCTTTTGTGGGTCCCTAGCCCCAGAACAGATCACTCCTGTGTACCAACTTGCCATGGCGCGCGCGTGTGTGTGTGTGTGTGTGTGTGTGTGTGTGTGAATTCAGACCATCTTCTGGAGCTTCAGGGATAAATAAATAGCCAGCTCAATAACAAAAAGTGATTCAGGTGATTTAAAGCTAATGTGGGTCCTTAAAAACGTACCTCCTGGCAGAAGCATGCATTTTCCACACAGCACGTATTTTGTTTGAAAGCAGCCTGTTCTTCTTATAGCCATTGACAGACTCCTTGATTCATGTTAAAAAAGCTTATCAAAAGCCAGAGTTATTACTGAGAACAACACTGAACTCTAAACAAGTCAAGCAAAGGCAATCAGTCAGCGAACTGTTTTGAAAGGCATTTTTTAAAAGGTCCTGACACTGGAAGTCAATTCTTCTCTCAGCATAATCAGAAAGAACATTAAGGGGAAATTATTGGACATATTCATAAAAGAACATTCATAGGTCATATGCTTTCACTGGGTTGTTTTCCTCCTAAAAACAACAAGTGAATCAAGGTATGGATTTCTAAATGCAATAAGCCCTTATGAAAAACTGATGGTGTATTTGAGAAAATCTGATGAACAGCCAAGCTTACAAACTGCATTTCCAGCAATCCCTTGCATACATACAGAGGTGAAAGTCTTTATGAACACATGAAGTTCCTGGAGACAAGAACTGGAAAATTATATTTCATATAGGCACAAAAAAGAGAGAGAAAATGACAACAACAAACATTGGAGAGTATTGTGAAAGTTTGGGAAAATATATGAAAATACAGCTTCATGCCAAATCAGGTGACAATCTGCATTGACTTTACATGCGTAGAACATATGACTTACCTGAAGGAACCTTCTGGTTAAGTTTGTTTGGCAGTGAGATTTATGAGTGTACTCATCCAAAATACAGTACAGAATCCACCACCCCAAGATGCTCAGCACCCAGGCACAAAAACAAGTGACGCTAACACAAAAGCCCACACATACGCCAAGTAGAAGAATAGAAGCATAACCACCCCACCCCCATTCCCCCTCCCCCTCCCCCTCTTTTCTTCCTAACCTAACACTGTATGCAACACTGGTGTCTCACAACAAATGAAACAGATCTGTAGAAAACACAACATGAAGACAGGGACAATGCACCTATTTTTGTAAACTAAGAAATCTTTACTAAAAATATATTTTTAAAAAAGAAAAATAGAGTGAGGAAGCACCTCAGTGAGCAGAAAATTGATAGAGATTTAATTTGTTGTTATCATAATTTAACAGATAGGGGAGGAGAGATGATTATGGGGTTTCTCCTTCAGGGGCCAAAGTCACTTAACAGCTTAATCATAACAGCTTTGGTTATGATGCAACTAGTATGGTGGGTAGAAAGACAGAAAATATGTTGGGCCAGCAAACGGGACAAAAGCAAACAGAGACAATGTTGGTCCAATACCAAAAACATTGAAAACTGCTCCTAGTAAACATCACATAAGGGCAAATTCAAGTTGTGCAGTTCAAGTACAGTTGGCACCCTTGCGAAAAGAGTTCGCTGTAAAGAGGGATTGATTGTTAAACCACACTGGGAATTGCCATTCTGAGAGGGGAATGGACGTCTCCTAACAACTCATAGCAGCCTTAACAAACTACAGATCCCAGAATTCTTTGGTGGAAGCCGTGGCTTTCAAGTGGTATGTATGCTGTGACTATGCTGTGAAGTAACAACTGTTTGATGGGACATTGTATAACCTTCATGTAAATAAATCAAATGAATCTTTAATAAAGAACGGGTATAAACTCCCCACAAACTCCCCATGAATGCTCAATAAACAAGTCATCTAGAAGCAACTGAAGTGTATTATTTAAGACACTGTGCTTTTATTAATCAGGAGGGAGAACTGAGCTAAGTGGGCCTTTTTATTACACTGTGGAAACATGTACGTCTGTGATGCATGTCTTTTTACTTTTAACTACTCACCTGAGCTTCACCTCTGCCTCTGGATACAGGTGGCTGTACCTTTGTATTCAGTAATCTATTCCTTTGGTTCATTCCCTAATATTAAATTCATTCAACCCATAGTTTGCACCCTCTCGCAATATTAAGGCCATTGATCTGTCTTTGTTTGTAGATGTTCTTATGAATTGTTGCTTGCTTACTAATCATGAGGTTAGCTTATCCTCTATTTCATCCTTCTCCAGGTCTATTGATTCTACTATCGATCTCACTATTCATTGTGTGTTTGCTCTTTTAGACTAGTTTGCATCATTAACACAAGGCCTGTTTTCTTCCTCGCTCCCCAAGGCTTGCTCTAGAATGAAACATTACAAAACATCAACAGGCTTATTGTCAAGCAACCCCCCTGGACTTAAGAAAACCAGCAACACTGTGATAAGTAAGTGATCGTCTCAATAAAGACTGGGCACTGTTCACTTTCTGAAGGGAAAGAATAGTTTAAAGCAGGAACCGGGGGGGGGGGGGGAGAGAGTGCAGTCAATACTCGAGAAGTACAAAAGGCAAAAAATAAAATAAATGTAATTATGTAAGTGGGACCTTCACGGGACCATAAGGGGGAAACGGCCACCCCCACATCAAGTCCTGTCCCTCTCCCCCATGTTGTGTAAGGGCTCAGCTTTGCAAGAGCTTCAATCTCCAGCTGGTAAACCATGTGGGAGAGGGGAGTCCTGTCCCCGACCATAATTTGCCCCCAAGGGTATTATGGTTCGTAATATCAAATGCCACTGAGAGTCAAGGAAGATCATTGAGGTCACTCTCCCTTTGCCCACCAGGGTGATCAAGGCTCTCTCAAGCCCAAGTGCTCCAGAAACAGAATAGCCTCCACACCTTTCCAGAAGAGGCAAATGGAAGACTGCCCTCTATTCGGAAAATCATGGGTATCTATAAATGGCAGCCTATAATATAAGCAATTAAGTTAATCAAAGTTTTGATTAAATACTACATGAGAACATGTTCTTTCACTTAGTATTTCAGTGACCTATTGAAAGCAAATTCCTCAGATTCTTGCACTCTCTTGCTGGACAAAAAGACTGAATTAATTATTCTGTGTGATCTTGCTATCTTTGATTTTGGGATAAATCTTGTTGAGTTTATTTATTCATTTTATTTTTGAAGAATCAATTCCTAATGGATTTTTTACTTGCATCTCTCTCTCTCTCTTTTTCTCCATCTCCTACCCCCTCCCTCTTTTGGACTTCTACCAGAAGTTTTTGCTACCAGCCAGAATATTTCCTTCTTACATGCTCTGAATTTTTTTAAAAAAAATCTTTTAAAAAGTATTTGGGTTATTTTATGAAATCCATGTGCTACTAACTTTAGTACAGCTTATATCCAGCCCATATAGAATTGAGCATCAAACATGCTGCCAAAAGTTAAAAGGTAAAGGACCCCTGACAGTTAAGTCCAGTCACAGACGACTCTGGGGTTGCAGCACTCATCTTGCTTTACAGGCCGAGAGCCGGTGTTTGTCTGCAGAGAGTTTTTCTGGGCCATGTGGCCAGCATGACTAAGCTGCTTCTGGTGAACCAGAGCAGCGCATGGAAATGCCATTTACCTTCCCGCCAGAGTGGTACCTATTTATCTACTTGCACTTTGACGTGCTTTCGAACTGCTACGTTGGTAGGAGCAGGGACCAAGCAACAGGCGCTCACCCCGTTGCGGGGATTCGAACCGCCAAACTTCTGATTGGCAAGCCCAAGAGGCTCAGTGGTTTAGACCACAGCGCCACCCGCGTCCTATGGGACTATCAAAAATAAAACCATCAGTTCTGATAGGGTGGGAGAAGTAGCTGGTGGTGGCTGGTACACATTGAGATTGGTGGGGAAGAAAGCAGATAGCCCTACCTCAACGGACACAATCCCAGTGATAGACAGAGTCAACTAATGCCAGCTTGACTCCTTCTCCTACAGTGGCAGCACTGAGAGGAAGAACATTCCTAGGACTGGACCTAAGAAAGGAGGTGGGCAGGTGAGGACTTGCTGGGGCTGGCTGAGGTAGGTTTTGACACTGCCCCATTTGTCTATTTCTAAATATACGTGTTCATATGCAGTTACCAATGTGCTACCCTTTCACTTCTTGCTTTCCAAAATTACCAGTATTAATTCCACGGGAGCTAAAGCGGAAGCCAGTCCACACAACTTGATTCCTGAATGAAGCATCATAAAACATGTTCCCTCATGAGAGGATGAAGCCACACTGGTGTACTGATATGGGTGCAGCTTCGTCAGCCAGTTTCACCCAAGCTCTGGGTTCTTTTGTTTTCTGGTTATCAGCTGCACCAGTTTTTATTAGGAGGCCTGATGCCAGTGACCAGAACTTTGGAGGCCTTCATGGTGGGACACTGAGTGTCACTTTTGTGCTGCGTCTTTCTCCTTGAGTGGGCCTGGTATGTCCTCCCAGCTCCACTCATGTGATTCGGCTGTTCCTTTTCAGTCACTCAGGCAAAGATTACCCAGCTCCTGTTAGGATTCTAGCCCCGTGCTTGCAGTCATGGGATTGTTTTTTATCACATGACGGTGTATGTTTTCATTCCACAGTGTGAGAAGTGACAGAGACTGGATGTTTGTATTACTGTGTTCCGCGATGTAGGATGCTTGTCCTTTGTTCTTACTCTTTGCTGTCTGATGCTGAAGAGGAAGGAGCTGAGTCAGAATGCTGAGTGTATTATATGTAAATCAAGTAGTTTAGCCAAAATGCTGTGCTACTGAGTCTGTCACACGAACTGCCAACACTCTGCAGGATCCTAAAGTGTGCTGATGCCTCTTGGTATCAGTCGCTGTGATGTTGAGCTGGAGAAAGGTTTTGAAGCTCCCGAACGAACAACCAGAAGGGAAAGAACATGCCAGCCGGGCATGTGTCTCTGTGGGATTCCTACTTGTGTGTAGGATGTTCTTGGCAGTTCCCTGTATTTATTGAGGACAGAGGTGGAATTTTGTGAGTCTTGGATTGGATTTGAGAGCTCCCCATCCCACCCCAAACACTGGTGATCAACACAGGACTGGAATAGCTCTGTTATTTGACTGATTGCATTCAGTCATCACATTGGCAGGGAGTACAGCAGGACAGATCATCTGTCTTGGTGAGCACTGAAGTGGTGGGACTGGCTTAAGGGGAAGAATAGTGAGAGTATCTGGGGACCCTAGAATGCCAACCCTCTGAACTCTAGATAGAGGGGGAGAATGCTCTTTTCAGTCCCCCCCCCTTCATGCAATGGTCCATCACCTATTGAGCCTCCAAGTTTAGTATCCACACTTGTTCTAGTCATGTTTCAGTTGTGGATCCAGAGTGTTCTTCAGCCCACCCATGTGTTGAGACTTTGGTAATATAGAGCCTTGAGCAAGGGAAAAATATTGGTGCCCATACAAGTATAGGTTTTGTTGTTCTTGTTCTTGTTCTGTACTCCCTTGGCTTGGCGCCTTGTGCAGGAAATCACCTGCACTACCCTAAATACGCTCCCTCTGAATCTAAACCCATGAAATTTCCAGGTACCTGTAAACTGTAATTCTCCCTTCCCATGTGCCTCTGTTTGACCTTCAAAATACATTTTAGTGCCCAAATACGGTCTCATGTTTTCTGAGCAATGGGCTGCATGCATTTTTAAAGTCAATTAAGTGGTGACACTTATAGTTCTACAGTTTTATTGTGCATAAGCCAATAAACAGAAATTTGGTGGTGGAGGGTGGGATAGGTGCACATTTGGGAAAGGCGGGGTGAAGAGTAGGAAGCAGGGGAAAGACACTACAAAGATGTAGCTAGTGGGGGGGGGGTTCTGTGCATATTCCTTATTGCCAGTTGTTAGTCAAGATGCCCTTCATCACCCTCTTTTTCAGAGTTTGGGACTGAGGGGGAAATGGTCCACTTAGCGGATTTGGGATTACAGCTGCCTGGGAATTTTGCCTAAATGGTAATTTGGCGATTACTAGAGAAATATGTGAGGAATTTTGACAGAAGCAAAAATTCTATGAATAGTTGGATCTTGAGAGATCAGGGCCAGAATTTCTCAGAAAATAATTTGATGAAATTCCCTGTTGGCGTATTCTGCCTCTCCCTATCACCCAAACAATATTCAGCAAAAACAAACAAACAAACACCTCCTGTATTTCACCACCTGCAAATAAGGTTTGAGAAACTATGTTTTCTCAATCAGTATCTTCACTAGTGAGTGGCAAAGGAGAGAAAAAATATGAACATAAGAACTCCTCCCAGTCTCACTGCACACAGAAGGTCCGTCCACTCTGGGGACAAAATTAGTCAGAGCTATGTTGTTTTTTTAAAGGTGGTGATACTCACCATGAAGTTGTTACAGCAAGTGCCCCACCTTTAACATGGGGGGGGGGAACCCTTCATTCCCCCCCCAAAAAAGAACTGGTATTAGCATATGTCTATTTTTAACATGCCTGTATGTATGCAAACTGGATGTGACTGTGAGCTTTCTTGCTATTATGGATTTCTCATTAGTCTGTCTGTGCCTATGTGGCACTGCTTAATAAATAATAATTAAATGCACACTGTTCACAACAGTACTAAAAAATTCCCTCCTGGACCTTCTGTTCCTTCTGGTTCCTATTTTGATGATATACTACCCTAATGCATCAGTAGCCCAGGAGCAATCAAAGCTGTCTCTGATTATGCATTGGCAGCATATATTATGATAACAAATTCACTCTGTTGGTGCACCAGTACAGCACACCTTTGGTTTAACAGCTGGCAGGAGAGTGAAAAATTTCAAAATGAGGTGGGGCGAGAAACCAGGCAGATGGATAAAACTTTTGTGAAGGATTAAAGACATTGGGGAAGCACACAGACCCTCTCCTCCACCTGCTTACCAAAATTAAATTGGCTTAGGAGGTCAATACAACAAGGAACTCATAAGCCACTCACTCTCAACAGCTAGAAATATTGTAACTAGACACTGGAAGGCCCTATCAAGAGTGAACATAGACCACTGATATCAAAATGCACAGGACACTGCCCTGCTAACCAACCAACTTAAGCTAGCATGGGGACAAGCAAAGGCGGATGCCTTCCACCTGGTGTGGTTCTGCTTTATCACATACACAGCACAACAAGACAACGACCTATTCCCTCCCCTCCCCCCCCCAACAAGCCACACTGCAGTCAACTGAACACAACCAACCAAGCTCTGGAGCCTCCAATCTCTCACAATGCCAACAAAAGCAAATACCGTATTTTTTGCTCTATAAGACTCACTTTTTCCCTCCTAAAAAGTAAGGGGAGATGTGTCTGCGTCTTATGGAGTGAATGCAGGCTGTGCAGCTATCCCAGAAGCCAGAACAGCAAGAGGGATTGCTGCTTTCACTGCACAGTGATCCCTCTTGCTGTTCTGGCTTCTGAGATTCAGAATATTTTTTTTCTTGTTTTCCTCCTCCAAAAACTAGGTGCGTCTTGTGGTCTGGTGCGTCTTATAGAGGGAAAAATACGGTAACTATAAAAACTTACTTTCTGAGTTCTATTCCTTCCTGCTTGCATTGCTATTGTTATGTACTGAGTTGAATAGGATCCAAAATACAGCAGTCTGATTGGTCCTAGAACAATAGGATCAAAATACAGCTGTCTGATTGGTCCCAGAACAATGCAGCAGTATGATTGGTCCACAGGAGCCACCCAATCCAGCTCCAGATGGACGTGAATCCAAAACCTGATTGGCCTACAGGAGAATTCCGGAATTAGCCAATCACGTGCAGCCCATTGTGTAAATAATGTATATAAAGCAGATACTTTGAGGGGACATTCATTCATAAAGAGCATGAAATCCACCCTCAACTCTGAGTATATTTCAACTACTCTCATCTGGTCAGCTCCCCTCCATGGTCTGCTGGAGGCAGAGTGCCTCTGAGTACCAGTAGCTGGGGATTATGAGTGAGAGCTCATGTCCTGCTTTTGTATAGATTTACAAAATAAAAGTGCATACTTGGTCTTACTCAGTTTCTATGGCATAAGCAAAGCAGTCCTGAACATGCACTCTTGTTTAAGAAGAGAAGTACTTCACTAGATCAAATGAAAGCTCACCTGGCCAGGGTATTGCTCCATCCAGTCACTTCCCTCCCATTTTAAATTTATGCACAAAGACTTTTCAAAAGACTTTTGGCAGACCTCCTCTAGGAAGATTCACTGAGTCCCAATCAGGAACTTAAAACATTGACTGACTGATTGATTAAATTTTTATACCTCCCCATAGCATAGCTCTCTGAGCAACTCCCTGCATTGCCAATAAAAGTTAACAATGTTTTCAATAAAACACAATAAAATCCAAGATCACTGTAACAAAAAAAATCACAAAAAAAGAAAATTAACAAAGCTCTGTGTTTGTTAAAACAGCAACAGCATCTCAGTATCAGCTAAAGGCACTTGCTTCCTAAAATTCAATACCAATGATGCCAAGTGAATTTCTCAGCTCTAGAAATTCTGTAACAGTTTAAAGGTCAAAAACAGCACCCCGAGTTGAGTCCATACAGCCCAGTAACCATTGCAAATCCTTTAGAACAGGTGTTAATGTGGCCACTGCAGCATGTTCCTGACCTCTCCTGCCCACAGATGTATTTGTGCTAGTAAATGCTGGCTATGTAGATGGTGCTGGGTTGTTATAGTATTTTTTTGAGGGGTTTTTTTGGGGGGGCTAGGCTTTATGCCCGAGTCCCCCTCGAATTCCTGGATACAGCATTGTTTCAATTCTTGAACTAGCCAGGCTAGCTTCCTGGTGAGGTAATGGCCCTCTGAGTATGGGCTATTGAGGTAACAAAGGAAGTGGCTCTGTGCCAGATAGAAAATGGGTGGGCTCCCCTTCCTCAACTTTCTGGTAGTTAGAAAGATAGAGTTGGGTGTTGGGTTATGTGAGCCAGAAGGCAGAAGCTGGAAGCAGGGTGGGGAGCCAAAGAGAAAGAGCCATTTCTGATTCCTGTTGGAATTCAAGGCTGTTGCTCTGGAGGAAACAAGACCCTCTTGGGGGTATTAGTGCTGTGAGCCCTGTTGTTGGCCCAGGTTGTGTATTTGTGTTAATAAACCATATGTTATAAAGATACCACACTCTGCTGTGTCCCTCATTCTGAAGAAACCATATCTTGCATAAGCTTCTGAAACCCCTGGGATCTCGCACTGCTCAGAGATTGGGCTGGCATGCAGCAGTATTGAATTATAATACTAATTACATTGCAACCTACTTTTTCTTCCTTTTGTTTTTCCCTCTTGCATATTCATACTAATGCACACAAGAAAAAACATTAGGAAGTTCTTTTGAGTCTCAAAATGTGGAAGCCATCTACACGTGCCATGCATTCGCAGTGGCATAACACAGTAATAAGCCATTTTTCTTTGCACCAGCACAAATCTTCAAAGGAAAAGGTTGCTAAAGCACAGAAGGGAGGAAAATACAAAAGCCTACATGGGCAGCCACCATGAATTTCAACCAACCCTCCTAGTCCTTCTCCCTCCATATAATTTTACTATGCCTGCCTTCAGTTTCAGGACAGAATCAAGCTGTTTCACTCCTTCATCACTGAGGAACACAAGAACACAGTGACATACAGAGAGTCCTGCTGGATTAGACCAAAGGCCTTCCTAGTTCCAGTGTTTTGCCAACCACAAAACTTTGGCAAGCTCACTCTCCTGTTTGGTTTTCAGAAGCATCCTGCCTGTGATACTGGAGGCAAAATAGCCACCCTGACCAGTAGCCATCAGGGGCGCCAGCTATGGGGGTGGAGGGGGCTTCAGCCTCCTCAATATTTAGGAGCAGGGGGCTGAGCCCCCCCCCCATATTGAGTGTGCTCCAAACAGTTGGGCCTCCCATCTGCAAAATGCCCTCCCGCTCCCAACGGGCAAGTGCTCGTGTGCCAGGCAGGTGTGGGGAGTGGAGGGTGACCTTTACTCTTCGTGGTCTCCTGCCCCTGCCACCGGCAGTTTAAGAGTGCACATTTTAATGAAGTACTTCCTTTTGACTGTCTTGGATCTCATTGAATGGCCCCATGTTCTATTGTTATGAAAGGAGAGTCAACACATTTGTCCACTTTGCCACATGGCGCATAGTTTTATATACTTTCACTATGCATATCATGTTCATAAAAACTGCCCACAAAAAAACAGAAAGGGGTAAGTGGGGGGGGGTTACACACAGAAACCCTCATGTTGTAAAATCTGTCCTTTTGGGAAAACCCTTGTACCTATCCTACTGGTCTTTGCAGTATTCATCCCGTGTCTTCAGGAAAAACCCCAACACCCATCCATATTCTGTCACAATATTGTAGCTTACAGGGAGATTAGATAGATAGGTAGGTAGATGATTGATTGATTGATTGATTGATAGAAGATAGATAGATAGATAGATAGATAGATAGATAGATAGATAGATAAATGATAGATAGATGATAGATGATAGATAGATAGATAGATAGATAGATATAGATAGATAGATAGATAGAGATAGAGATAGATGATAGATACAAAGAAAAAAATCCCACCAATAGTGAATGACAAAACACTGATTTTTCCAACTCGACAATTCTATGATTCTATGATTCTCTATCAACATATTGGGGTCATATGTAACTTGTACATATTGCACATTAAGCAATTAAGCAAGCAAAATTCTCTAGGCAGAAATCCTATGAATCCTTACTTGGTACTCAGTCCCATTATACCAAGTGGACTTACTTGTGGGAAAGCATGATTGGGAGTAAGCTGAAAGATTTAGGTCCTGGTTTTTAATGGAAAGAAAATATATTTAATGTGCGCAATAGCTGGAGAAAATGTGGTTGGCTGAAATTTAATGGCTGTGAACAGGATTTTCAAAAATTAAGTCATGGTATAAACCTTTTCATTATTTCAGTTGCATAGGAAATTACAATCTGAATATATTTATTTTGATTTCATTGTTTTATCTTGTCATTTGTAGATGTGACACTTTGCAAAATGAATATTCATTATTTTTCTCTTATTCCCCACCTCTCAAGAGAGACTATTTTATGACAGAAAATTTCATGATTATTAATATTCTGAGTTGCTTCCACTTAGATTGATCTGATCCTCTAAACATATTTTCCTTATCAAGAATTATATTAGATGAGGAAACAGAGATGCTTCTCCGTAGAAGCATCTTTATTTACTGTAAATTTTTAGATCTTTTTAAAAAATGTAGAGTTCACAGTTGTATTAATGTAGAATAGCTTCATCAGACAATTTTAACCATTGGAGGAGATGGTTTATATTATTTTTGTTTCCTTTCCCATTTTGTAGATTCCCATTTTCAAAGGCATCACTCAGTAGCAGAAAGAGAAAAATAAATGTGTAGTATAAGGCACCCTTCCAGAGGCCTATATGATACCATGCAGACCATTTATACATTAACAAAGTTCCACTTCTCATCTGAAATAATCCTTCTGTCTTTGAATAAGTAAAACATGCAAGATCTCTACTCCGGTATAGATTTGAAAATAGCATCCATTCTGCAGCTCTTGCATACCATTCAGAAAATGTCTATTACCAAATAACAGTTGAACAATGCAAAATAACTTTGGAGAATACCAGGGCTAGATAAAGCTATTCAGATGTGAACAGCACATTATCCTCAAATGAATAACAGAAAGAATATCATTTATCATTGTCAGTCATTGCCAGTTCGTGCACAATGTGAAAGACTTTTGATTACTGCATAATTTTGAATAATTTTCAAATGCAGCTTTACAAACTGCCTTAACTAGCCTTTTATATTTATGTTAATAATGTTCCACTTTGTTTTGTCTTCCCGCTGACTTTCCTCATTTCCTCATTATTTTAATTGTTGGAGTAAAAAGAGGGGGGAAACATGTATGAGACTATTAATCAAATGCAATCATCCTCCCTAGTTTCAAGTGTTTGAATGAAGCAGCAGAATTTTCAGTGGGGCAGAGGGGGCAGAGTACCGAGCTACTTGTGATGGTGACAATTGTACTTTTTTTTATTTACATGCTTGTTCTGCCCATTTATAAAGCTGGCCAAGGCAGGTTTGATTTTAACATTAAAAGGAAATAACAGGTGGGGAGAATTGCACTCTTCCCTTACCTATTTCCCTCTAGCCTGGTTGTGATAACAGAAGTCACTTGGCTAGTGCACAAGTGACAGAAGATGTAGACTGTGGGGAGGTAAGGCATATCCCTCTCTTGATTCAAAGAAGACTACATATTTCTCAACAAGTGTGCTTTTCATTCTGACAAAAGGCATTGTGCTTCCTTGCGCAGCAGTTTATTCTTTCGCTGCTTACACTTGTAATGGATTCCAGCATCTTGAGGCATAAAAACCTTTGGATGCAGGTGTGCATAAACCCCACATTAGACATGTATATCTTTTCCCAAAACAGAAGAATAGAAGCTAATTTACACAGTCAGCAGATCGAAGAGGTAAAGCTTTAGGGATGAGCAGAGCACTCTATTTCTAGTCTTCATTAATTCTGCATGCATTTATTTATAAGTTCATTCCAACCTATTTCTGCATTAATCTGTGAATATTTTTGAAAGGAAAATAATCCATACGAAAATTAATATTTAAAAATATTGTACTTACATGCATATTTTATCGCAACGTAAGTATTTCCAGATTTTATCACAAGATATGCATTTTTAAATGTATTTGTCCTCACCATACACTTACATTAATGACATTTTGGGATTGTTTATTTTTCGGAGCTGATAATTTTACTGCAAAATTCAGAGAAATGAAAATGTCACCAAGGAACTCTGCTACTAATTATGCACAAATGTCATATGACATACATTTATAGCAGCATACAAGACAGCTTTTTTAAAAATATACAAAGCCATAAGGTGTAAGCAAAGCTCTTATCAAAATACTTATTTCACTGCTTTTTGGTGTGTAGGAAAGGCTTCTCACTCCCTTCTGTGAGGCCACGTTTTTTAAGAGAAAGAGGGCTCCTGCAAGTCAGCAGGTCACAGCGCATGCAGAATATAAATAATCCCACACAAGAGAGAGGGGATTCAGCTGGTGAGGACTTTGCAACACTGCCTGCTGTCAGTTCTTGGAAATTCAGCAAGTTGTTGAAATCCACCTGGATTCAGAAGGGGATTTGTGTAAGCCCCCTGCTTCTCAAACCATCCCACTTAAGCCATTGTAAGACCACTCATTTCTCCCGATTAAATTTTACTTGGCAGGCTAAGACTTAACCATACAAGGGGGAAAATAAACAAGGAATAACTCTGTTGTATGAGACACAACACTGAAAAGGACAGTGGGCACGGAATTGAAAGCACTACTGTACCAGCTCCACGCTTGTCTTGTGATGCACAGATTCCTTCAATCTGGTTTAATAAGCTTCAATGTCTGCATCCAGAAAGAAGCGAAAATTGGGAGCCAGTTCACCCAAAAGCCTTTTAATGAGGCAGCATGTGGATAAAAGCTTCTATTTGCCTGCAGGGGCCATGTGCACAGACATCATCTGCATTCCTCTCTTGCCCCACCTTTGTCCACTTAATCAGCTGCCTCCCCTCCCCACCTTAGATTCAAGGAGCTGCTATGCTGTTTGCTTCCATTGCCCCATTGGTTCCACTTCTCTTCCCCAATGGTTCCTTCCTCTTACCAAATGCAAAAGAGGAGCTAATGCTAGATGGAAGGATATCAGTGGGACATGTGCTTAGTTTTGGCTGGATTTGTTACTTAAAAAAACAAAACCAGATTCCGGAAGGAACACTCTGGACAATCATAAAGATTAATTAATAATCTTCAGAATAAATGAAAATTACATGTAACACCTGGCATGGGCAGTATGCTTAATAATAATACACATCCTTTATGGTACATTAAATTCAGCCAAAATGACTAATATCCCAACAGCCATACCACAAAACTTATAGATGAGGGTCAACACCTAATGCAATTACATATAACATAACTTTACATAATGCAAAATTAGTAAATAAAATTATTGTTAATACCTTTTTGCAGATTCTATTATCATTCATATCTCCCCGAGAAACAACTTTTTGTGCTCTTATGATAAATGATTTTTATTTCCTTCAGGATTTAGATTATTTTCATATTTATCAGAATTAGAGCTATTATGCAGACTATTCCTCATTATGTGCCTAATTAATTCACAGTATTAAAAATTCATCATACTTTGTTCAGATCAGGCAAGCCAAAACCTTTTAATTTCACTGTGCTCAGAAGATTAATTCTTTTTCTGCTACTGTAAGGGATAATAATTTATTCATATTATCCAATCAATCAGGAATCATCACTTTTCCCCCTTTGCAGAATTGAACATAGGCTTTGAGCTGCTTGTTTTGCTGTAAATTTAAAATGTTGCAATGAAGAATTAGTGTTAGCCTCTTTCTGACCTTATTTGTCTCCCAGATTGACCAAGGTATTGATCTCTTTGGAATATTTTCTCCTGAACTTCACACAGGACCAAACATGCTCCTCCCTCCCTTCTGCCCCTAATACACAAACTCTGGGTTTCTATTTCACATTAAACCAGAGTCCACAATCACATAGAAAACTGGGAACTTTGGCACATTAAATCACTTAACCAACAAGCGTTAAACCAGATTTCCCACATAACCAGGATCTCTAGTTTAATGCATACCAGGATTGCAGTGCCAAAGCCAACATGTATGGAGAGCAGGATAAAGGAGAAGGGGGGGGGATGTATGACCCTGATGCCCATGGCAAACATCTGAAGTGGGGCATTGACCTGAAGCATTTCCTCAGTGAAACACCCACCATTTTTTTATGTATTAAATGCCACACTCTCTTGCACTCCCCTAAAGCAAACCCTAAGGTGACTCTAGTCAGGGATGAAGGAAGCATCTACTTTAAACAGATTTCTACAGGGAATTTGGAAGTTTTGACCTGTATGAGCTTTGCTCACCTCAGACTGTCTCGTGTACTGAGTGCTTGCCTAAGCTGAAGTTACTTGTAGATTCTTGGGTTGTTGTTTTTCATAAAAAGTCTGACTAATTAAAAGCAAAGTTATACCCAAAAATATGTGTATATTTTAAGTATAATGCATTTGAAATTACCAAGCCTATGCTGTACTTTATTTTTGAAGCAATTTTATAAGTATATTAATACATCAGTTTTTCTATATACAGTCATATGCCTTGTTGTATGTATCTGTTAAATGATGGTTATTTTAGAAAACCTAGAGTGCATATGCATGTAATATGGTACATATAACAATGCAAGAATCATACGTATTTTAGCAGAAAATTGAGATTTTTTCTTGTTGAGATGAAGGAGCAAGACTAGACTTCTCTGCAACCTTTCCCCTTCACAGAGAAGTGGGACCAATTTGGATGATCTTCCCCTGCCACTTAATGGCTCAAAATGGTTTCCAGAGAGTATTAGGGGATGCTTTATCCCATGTTGATGGCCTTTCAGCTGATTCCCTGGTGGCCCACTGCAATGCGGAGTTAACCAGGGCTATTGACTGTCTGGCTCTGAAGTGCCCTCTCCAATGGCATGGAGCCTGGAGACTCCCGTGGTTTTCCCTGGAGCCGAGGACAATGAAAATATCGCTGAGAAGGCTAGAGCACCGGTGGTGGGAAACTCATTCTGAATTGAACCAAACATAGGTTAGAGCTCAACGTCAAGCCTACTAAGTGGCAACAGCAATGGCAAAGAGGACTATCTTCACCGCCTCTATTGCATCTGCAGAAAATTGCAGCAGGAGACTCTTTCAGATGGTTTGCAATCTAATGCAATCGGGGTTTCAGATGGTTTGCAAACCTTTGCCATCGGGGCCTGGTAAAGATGCCAAGATCTCCTGCAACAATTTTGCAAAGCTTTTTTGCAGATAAAGTTGCTCAGATTCGAAAAGAGTTAGACATGGTAGCAGGGCCAGGGCAGGAGTGTGCTAGAGTCCTGTCTAGTCAAGTTGCATGGGACCAATTCCAAACTGTTACCTCTGAGGATGTGGACAGGCTGTTTGGACAAGTGAAACCAACCACCTGTCTCCTTGATCCTTGCCCATCCTGGCTCATAAAAGCAAGCTGAGAAGGGCTGGGTGATGGGCTCCACAGGGTGGTGAATGCTTCCCTCTATGAGGGAGTCTTCCCAGATCCGCTTAAAGAAGCAGTTATTAAACAGCTTCTTAAAAACCCATTTTGGCCAACTATCACCCAGTCTCAAATCTTCCATTCTTGGACAAGGTGATTGAGCGGGTTGTCACTGAACAGCTCCAGGCACACCTGGAGGATGTGGACCATTTGGATCGCTTTCAGTCAGCATACAGGTCTCATCATGGGGCTGAAACTGCATTGGCCATGCTGGTCAGTGATCTTGGCCGGGCTAGGAACAGAAGTGAAAACTGTTTCCTAGTTCTCCTGGATTTCTCAGTACACTGGGAGATTAGCAGCCAAACTTAACAAATGCATATTCTTACAAGGTAGCATGAGAAGGAGCTAATACCTCAGAGCTGGATTGCTGATAGGTAGATACTCAGACCATAGAAATGCAATCGATAGAGAGGGCTCTGTGGGATGTCATCTCCCTTCCTCTCCTGCAGAGGAAGGAGCAAATAGAACTTCCTGTTCCTCTCTTTTCTCTCTTCCTTTGACCAGCATTCAATGCAGTCGTGCCACAGCTTGCTCCAACTTTAGGCACATGCCTGAAACTGGTTATATTGTAAATATAAGTATTTTGCCTTTATGGGTTTTACTGCTGCCTTTGCTGTGAACGAATGCATGATTATAAAGTAAGTAAATCTTATTTGCTTACTTTATTTTATCTTTATACTTACAAGTTGTTGCCCTATTCTTATTATTATTATAGGAGTTCTATAATTATAGGAATAAGGAAGTACCCAGTTCTTCATTAAATTTTGATTTTCAATTCTGTAGGCACAGAACTTTCTACTCCTACACAACTGTGGCATAAACAATTCATAGCAACAGCATGTTTCAAGTGGGTATGTAATTATATAATGAGTAGCAAATGAAGTTAGACTTGTTTGTTGGTTTACACATGCTATAATGCTTTCCAAGTGCCAACAAAGTTTTTTTAAAAAAATAATTGTACTGTGCAAAGAAACACTGCAACATATTTAAATTAATATAATATTTATATAGAGGCTATATAATGAACCAGGCCAGCAGACAATTGTTGATCTTAGAACCCACAAAATCAAGTGGAAATAACTCAAATTCCTATAACTGATTATTTTTATTCCTGGACCAAGCCAATTTATTTTGAGCTTTTTCAATCCCTTTTCAAGTGTATCAAAATACAAGACAAAAATATGTCTATTATAACACACACACACACACACATGCTAATAGAGTAAGTTACCTTGCAGCTCTTTTGCATGATACAGAGCCACTATGGTTAGATTTTCAGAGTGGGCCTGGAGAAGCTCAGCCATCATGCTCACTGAATTGCCCTTCTCTTACACTTTAGCCTACTTCACAGGGTTGTTGTGAAGATAAGATGAACATAACTATGGTTTTCCAGCCTGAATTTGTGTCTCGCTGCTTATTCATGATGCAATCCTGTGTGTGCTTACTTGGGAATAAGCGCCATTAAACTCAATAGTACTTGCTTCCAAGTAAACGTACATCAAGCTGCACACACCCACACTTCTTTTTCCTTTGGTGTTGGCTCTGTCGCTTAGCTATTTATTTAAAGGCATAGAACAGGAGCCCTAAACTCCAAAAACCTTCATTTGTTTCATTTTTTTGAAAAAATCTAGTGCGCCCTTCAAAGCAGGTTTTTTGTGTGTGTGGTGCTTTGTGTCTGTGCAACAGCAGCTCTGTAAAAAGTGTGGGAGAAGCGATGTAAAGAAGCCAATACAGTCATACCTCAGGTTAAAGACACTCCAGGTTGCATTTTTTCAGGTTACGGATGCACCGAAACCCAGAAGTACTGGAATGGGTTACTTCTGGGCTTTGGTGGTTGCGTATGTGCAGAAGCGCTAAATCACGCTTTGTGCATGCGCAGAAGCACCAAATCGCAACTCATGCATGCGCAAATGCAGCGCTGCGGGTTGCGAACGTGCTTCCCGCACGGATCACGTTCGCAACCCGAGCATCCACTGTACCTGTGATTGATAGGACACCCACCTCCCCTCCTTGCCTGTCATCACTTTGCCTTAGCAACCTATCCTAGTCCCAGGGATCACTGGCCGCTTCTCAGGAGTCTTGCCCAAGATGTCTCTCCCCTCTCTGCTGACTCCTTGCCAGGAGAGGCTCTGTGACTTGCCTGAGAGCAGCCAGGAGCCAGCGCGGAGGGGGGTGGGCTGTGGCTGCATCTTTCTCCCTCACGTGCTCTGTCAATATGGGATGGGGAGCCAAGCCATATATTTGCCTCTTACCCTGAGGCTTAGCTGCCAGATGCCCATGTGTCTGAAGGCTCTGAGGGAGACGTTGCCCAAAAGCAGAGGAAACGGGTCTCTTTATCCCTTGGATGAGCAAGCAAGGCTGGCAGGCAACACTTTTGGGTTTTGCTTGCAAGGCGAAGCGGCAACCTTCACTTTTGCTCTGTTTTTGTTTTGCATTTTTATGTTGTGATCTTCAGATCTTCAGTCCTCTCCCAGGGAGCGGATGTAGTTGTAGGAGTTTGCTGCGGCTTAATGCCAGGCCAGAGAGAGAGAGAAAGAGCCGAGTAATGTCTGAGCAAACATTGCTCAGGGAGATAGATGATGCGGTTGGAGAATGAGGCTCATTGAAAAGAGCGGCAGCAGCTATTTGAGCAGCTGGCAGTGGCAAGCCAATGGGTTCAGTTTCGCTGCTGCTGCCATCACTGCCGCCGCTGCCGCCGTTGGAGGCAGGCTGATTGAGCTGCAGGCACTACTGTACCAGGCGCTGCCAAGGCTCCAGCGGGAGAAGGGAGGGAGGCCGTTCGCGGGCGGCGGGAAGGAGCCTGCCAGCACAGGGTCTCGCTGCTGCTACCTGCGTGAGCATCGTCCCAACGGGGCAACGCATTCCCGTGTGATGCCACCCCCAGGCTGGCACCCGGGGCAAAGTGCCCCCCGCCCCCGTCCTCTGACACTGAATGAAGGCTCTGGGTGGTGAAATTTTAAAAAGACACAGTGACCACCTTGAGAAATTGGGGGGGGGGGGGAATTGCCCCAGATGATAGTAAACCTTGAAACATTGTTTCTATTTGTTACAAGAAATATGGTTTCTAAATTAAAAAATACTACTTCCCAGGAGGTGTTTCTTGAGTCCTCAAGGACTTTTCAGCCAGCTGAGAAGTCCCAATTAAACCAAATTAGGCTGTTAAGCAACCACATTAATCTCACAATGGCTATAAAACATGCTCAGGCTTCTACAGGTAATGGATATTGTGGTGATATTTCATCTGTGTGTTAAAACAGAAAACTCAGGTACCCGACTCTGCATCAAGACTATAGATGACCTTAATGATTTTATAGGATTTTATTTAGAGAATGACTGTTCATTTTATTTACTGAACATCCAGGAGTCTTCTGGGTATTCAGGCATATTAGGAAGTACAGTGTTTTCCCTGAGGATTTTAACCATTTAATTAAGGAATTAATTAAAAAGTAATGAGAGCAAGAGAGGTCATTTAATACATGTAAAATAGGGTAAAAATGGATCAGGGTATTGCAGGAGCCCTATTCATCATTTTGCGATAGCAGCAAACCCATTTATTTAAATGCACATCTGGCCAAATCATGTGCAAATCTGATATTTTTAAGAGGAAATGGGGGCACGCAGGGAAGCGAAGGAGAAGTCCACAGGACCTTACGTTGCAGGCATCAAGGCTGGGAGTGGGGCTGGCAGATGAAACCCTCCTCCCCGCTCTGTTCGTTCTGGCTACACAGGATTGAAAAGTCTGCATATCAAGCTAGTGTTAAACACAGCTACAGTGCCCACCTGAAAAGCTGGCAAGCCTAACCAACTGTCCAGATTACTATCAGTTGGGAACAGAATAAAACATGCATGGTGTTTTCTTCCTGACAAGTTCAGCTAGGCTAATTTTACGATGGGGTCTGCTTTTGCCACTCCTGAAAACCTCTGCTTATGGTTGGAGCCTTCACGACTTTAGCAGTCAACCAATCTACTTTTTCGTTTTATGTATACCTCTTCTCCTCCTTTTCCTCCATATGAAAACATGGGCAAAAGTAAAAAAATACACCACCTGTTTTCCATCTCTTAATCAAGCTTGATTTTGTTTAACTCAGATGCCATACTTTATTTGTCTACCCATTACATGTGAGAGGTTTAGCATTTGGCTATAAGCAGCTTTGCTAATCTTAATAATAAATGGGAAACTATTAAATGATGCGTCTTAGGTGAATTCAAATATGTGAATTCAAGTAGTTGTCAGTCAGCAGAGGAAGCAACTCCCACAGCAGGTTGCAAAGAACGTATAAGACAAGGAAAAGTTCTTACCACCCGCTTTTTATTCAATATTTACAGAGAGAGACTTGGAACGCAGCCTCTTGGAGTAATGGCATTTTCCTGACTGACCCCACACCCCATTTTTCTTCCACTACCTCATTTGTCATTGTCATCATCTCCCCTATGGGTCATGCTTTGCTTCTGAGCCCTTTGCTCTCCTACTTTCAAAGCTCACCAGGTTCTGGGGGAGGGGGTCTGGAATGCTTTCTAAAGACACTGTGTCCATCAGCTGTTGCCCCCCCCCCCGGTATTTCTTCTTCCTTCTCCTCCTCTACCATTATTCCCCAGCTTTCCCCCTCATCTGCCTCTGAGCTGTGACCTCCCTCAAACCCCTTTTGTAATTATGAACTGTCTTCTTCTCTGGAAGGGTCAGACTGGGGAGGCGGTCTCCACCATTCCTCCTGTGCCCAGTCCCTGACAGCAGTGTCATTTGGGGTTCAGCCAATATATCATATTTAGTTATTGGCCTCACACCATAAAAAATTGAATGAAGGCAAGCAGAGACTGACAACAATCAAGATTAAAAGTTCACAACAAGAATCTGCAATGGGCAGACCCAAAACCCAACCTGCTGGCATAATTTACTGGAGGGAGTCAACGGGGAAAGCACTCCATGTTTTCTCCATGGAGTGACAATAACCTGGGTCCAGGCCCTACAACCGTAAGTGCCTTTCATTACCAGCCTGTTTAAAATATTTATTTTTATTTCACAAGATTTATATACAACTTAACTGTAATAAAAACAAAAATAAAGACAATACAATTGGCAGTAAAAATGATAAGCTAAATACCAGATTAAAATGCATGCCAGAATTCTATATTTTTGGGTAGGTTTGCCTAAGTAAAAAGGTTTTTAGCAGATCCTGAAAAGTTTACAGTGAAGAAGGCAAGGAGTTCCAAAGTGTGGGTGCTGCTACACCAAAAGACTGCTTTCTTACAAAGGCGGGCTGGGTATTACGTAGCACCTGTAACAGTGGCAGTTTCACAGAGTGAAGTGGTTGAATGAGCACATAGGAGGTAAGGGAATTTCTCAAATAAACTGGTCTCATGCTGTTAAGAGCTGTATCTACTAATGGTAACAGCTTAAACCTGGCCCAATAGGAAATTAGCAACCAGTGCAGCCCTCTGAGCAGTGTTCTCACTCTAGTAGTTAGCTATTGCACTGCAACATTCTGGACTAACTGCAGCTTTCACATCAAGCACAAGTGAAGCCCCACATAGAGCACTTTTTGGGGAAAGTGTAAATTAAATTTATAGCAATGATATCACCATGTTACCAGAGGTTTATGTATGATTCCTACAGGATATAGGGATCACCCCCAAGGATTCAACATACAGTGATACCTCAGGTTACATATGCTTCAGGTTACATAGACTTCAGGTTATAGACTCTGCTAACCCAGAAATAGTGCTTCAGGTTAAGAACTTTGCTTCAGGATGAGAACAGAAATCGTGCTCCAGTGGCGTGGCAGCAGCAGGAGGCTCCATTAGCTAAAGTGGTGCTTCAGGTTAAGAACAGTTTCAGGTTAAGTACGGACCTCCGGAACAAATTAAGTACTTAACCCGAGGTACCACTGTATCCTTCTTTGGCAATCACTCATAGCCAAGTAAGATTGTCTTCCATAAACACAGTTTTAACAGTGAGTCCGTAAGTGACTGTGGAGGCCAATTCTGGATCCTCACGTCCTTCCACAGTGAGGGCATAGGTTTCTGGGCAGGAGTTGATCACAGTGAGGGTTTGTCAAACATGCATTCCTCTTAGCATGTTTCTCCCTTGCGTCCTGTGTTTGAGCATCGTCAAAGTCCATGACACCTTTGGTAAAGGCTGTTCTCCAACTGGAGAGCTCACAGGCAAGTGTTTCCCAGTTGTTGGTGTTTATACTACATTTTTTTAGATTTGCCTTGAGAGAGTCTTTAAACCTCTTTTGTTGACCACCAGCATTACTTACACTTTCCATTTTTTGAGTTCGGAATAGGGTAGTTGCTTTGGAAGACGATAATCAGGCATCTGCACAACATGACCAGTCCAACGAAGTTGATATTGAATAATCATTGCTTCAGCACTGGTGATCTTTGCTTCATTTATATTATATAGTTTATATGATTATGTGCTATGTCAAAAATCCAATCAAATGGGCAATACAGCTGTTTCATTCCTACCAGAAGAGGGCGTTCTCATAAGAGAGAGAGGACTCTTTGAATTAGGGCTATTCTGAGCAAGTCAAGTGCAGGGATATTAACATTTAGGTCTGTCCCCATCATATCCAGGCTGTATGATACACCATAATGAAGGGCACATCGGAGGTTAACATTTCTGAATTTTATAGAAAACAATAACAAAAAGTGTGTTTCATTGTCTAAAGTTCTTATTTATTCTTAAACTAGATATGGTGGCAATTTAAAGTCTTTGCTGGGATGAGAGCTGGGATGTGGCTCTATGTATTCGTGCTATCTTTGAAAGGTGTTTGAGAACCCTTCAGATTATTGAATTGTCAACAGCCTAATAGCATCAAAAACAGTATTTTCTACATGCCATAATTGCCACAGCAGGAACAAGAATATCAGTATGGTTATCTGATGTTCAGTGCAGTTTTCCATTCATTGCACTGTTACTTTGATTTCTATAAAACTGGTAATGTAATAGCTGTGATGCTCTCTACAAGCGCTTATAAGTGGCTGCAGAATTGATGGGGAAGCTAATTTAAGGGGCATATCCAATAAAATACCCTTTTAAGAGGTGTATTATGACAAGTTTTAATGATGAAGCATCTATGTGTCTTTCTACACAATAATAACAAAAAACCACCTAGAAAACTGTTTTGCAATTTTAAACTTTCCATGGTGATAGAGATGGAATTGTAGATTGTATGCTGATCACCAGCACAATCATTTTCATCATAAAATTGCACTCAGTGCCACAGTGTGACTCCACGTTGTTTGAATGCTAATAATACATACAAGCAACAAGGCTAAGACAGAAGCACCGAAGTGCTTCTCCCGCTCACCTCCCAAAACTCCACCATGAGAACAAGTACAGTACAAAATAAAGGGAAAGTATAGCAGCCTCCTCATTGCCCAGGAGATGTTGTGAATAGGAAAATGAAAATAACCTTCAGTATAACAAATAGGTTTTATACTAATGTAAAATGGAGTTTCTACCACTAATTCATTGATTAAGAAAAATGTAACTGACAGAGGTGTACCTAGGGTCCCTTGTGCCCCAGGCAAGGAGCTGTCTTGGCGCTCCACTGTCCCTTGCGTCCTTGGTGCTTCCAGAGCTGGGACAGACTGTGGACCAGAAACTCAAAAGGTTCAAGACAGAGTGGATAGGTGCATTTTTTGAGCCCCAGCCCAGTCCTGCGTCTTGGTGGAAGCCAACCTGCCCAAACCCTAGGCGTGCCCCAGTAACTCAAATTTCACAAGATGTAAAATGACACAAGCGCATGGAGTCCACCTCCTGCTTCCCATTTTGTCCAGCCAGATGCTTACAGGAAGCCCGCAAGCAGGACGGAAGTGTGATAGGCTACTGCCACTGTTACTCCCCAATGACTAGTGGATGTAAGTGTGAATCACTGCACATGATGTTGCTGTTATCCCTTCTTTTTTGCCAGTCTGGGACTCGAGGCAGCTTAAACAGATATTTGTATGTTTCTGGTCTACAATTTAATAATAAATGACACATATCCTCTCTATGCACCACTATGCTTCAAATGCAAAATGTAAAAGCAATAGCCTTTTATTCTGGTTTTTAAGATCTGCTCTAAATTAGGAAGAGAGAAAGAATCAGTTTTAAGAAGATACAGATAATATACATAACTTGGTGATTCCAACCCAATCAAGCTCTTTATACATCAGATGGTCTCCTGAACCATTCCTGCAGTTATTTGCTTAAAAAGCACCACACTAATTGTATGCAAAATTATGCGCAAAATAAATACTCTCTCTCTCTCTCTCTCTCTCTCTCACACACACACACACACACACACACACACACACAAAGGAATCAAGCTCTGCACAGTACTGTATTTTTGCAGCAGAATTATGTAACTATTAATACATAAGTTATATTCACCTGTTGTATATATCTGTTTATGTGCTGGATACTTTAGGAAACCTGGTCTATAAAAGTATAACATAGTGCATATAATAATGAATTTATTATATTGCCCATATTTTTAGCAGAACAGGTTAAAAATAACGAATTTCTTGTCAGTATAAAGGAATGAAATGGGAACTAGAAAACCTACATTTGATACTGAGATTTTCAGAAAATTCCACCCCCTAAACTTTACACAGCAAACCTACTGCGAACTGAAATGTGTGTCATTAATAGTTCTAGTGATGGATCCCATTACCTATGAATCATCATCAGCTGTTGCTCGCATTGACTTCCAGATAATGGTATCCATAGAGGCACCCATGGGTAGCATAGCATAGAAACTTTATTTGCGTTAGCCGATGGCCATAGCAACAATAAAACATTACAATATACACAGAAAAAAGGAAATTTAGTATAAAAGCATAGTTTATAGTCCTGAATCAACAGTCAGATAGTGGCCCTTATTCTGATTGCCCCTGCTCAGAACCTAGCAACCTTTGCTGTTATCTGCTGCGTTTGGTCTGACAGGAGAAAGGACACTGTGGCAGTAGTTGTGCGTCCTGGGATGGGGTGGTGATCTCGTTCCTCAGGTCTTTGTAGAGAGTGCAAGGCAGGAAGACGTGTGCCACTGTTTCGGTGCTAGTGTCTCCACAGGGGCAAAGGCGTTTCTCATGAGGAATCTTTTGGAATCAGCCCTTTGCAGATGGCAAAACATTCAGTCTTGCGAGTGTGAAAACACGTCTGTATTTTGGGATAGCTAGTTTGTGCAGGTATGGAACCAGAGAATCAAAATGGGAAGATGGAAACTGATCATACCATGGGCAGAATTTCCTTATAGTGGCCAGGTTGTTCTGATGCTCGATATCTTTTAGACGTTGACAAATTAGATTGTTTGCTTTGGTACCCATGGATAGGCTTACGGCATGAATGGTTGGCATCCATGTGTTTTGGGAGACTATGAAGGAGTGCACCTTTGGGTGTGAAGTCAGACTGTTAGAAGGTTACAATTTCTGCTATGTCTGTAGAGCCTGGTATGGGACAGACATGTTTTGTTGCAGCTGGGGCTGATGAAGGTTGTGCTGCAGATACACTATGGCATTTCTTCTCTGTGTGCTCCACCCAGTGGTCATTCCTCTGGTCACTGCTACGGGTGCACAACCTGACTGCAGGCCCTGTGGATTCCCATATGGCAGGGTTTATGTTGCCAGCCTTCGTGTCATCTTTATAATGCAGAGTTGATCTGCCAACATGCCTGTTGCCTGAAGCCAGCTCCCAACAAAGCGCATCCTTGGGGATCCTGCCTTCTTCACTCCTGAGGCATGAATGAAACTGGTCCTAAATTTTGTCCCTATATCACCACCACCCCTTCTGCTGGGAACAACACATTCCTTCATGGCGACTTATTGTACCCTAGAGTCATTAGGAGTTTACCAATACAATGTCGATCACATTGGCTAACCTTTCTCCAATACACAGTCCCTAGTAAAGGTTTTGCCAGAATATAATTGAGCTGATATATCAGAGCAAATGGATGAAATGGCCAGGACTGTGGAGAACACAGGACAGTAAGCTATTATTTATTATCAGAAATCTTAGCACAAGAAACTAAGATTTACAGTATGTAATTACCCACCTTCATAGTGTCTTGTACAGCATCTTAACTTATAATTAATTTTAAGTAGTAAGAGCTATTCAATCATTTCTTATAGCTCAAATATATTTGTGCCGGATCCAAAGCATAAATTCTATTTTCTGCACTTCACACTTGAATACCTTCCCTTATATGGCAGCATTTCTCAGGCCAGGCAGATAGGAATCTGTCACATCCAATGTGAATGTCTCACCACTGAAATCAATAATTATAGAGAACTAGAACTTTGGTTAAATTTGGGGATTTCTGCAGCACAACACAATGGAGGCTTTACAAGTGGTGTTCTGTTGTTACTAAATGTTGCTTGAAACAATTCACAAGGAATTTTGAGGTTGCTGTACTTGAAGAGTTGCATAAAGTTGTTTTTCATAAATTACTCTTTCTTTTTTTTTTTTTTAATAATAATTTTTATTGGGTTTTCACAACAAGAAGCATAAAAAGAATACAACACAACATAAGAGAAAGACAAAACATGTACACAAAAAAGAAAAAAACCTTACAAACTAAAAGACTTCCCCATACCTCTCCTACTTTGCATCCTTGTTTTACAATTTTTTAGCAACCCTTCAGTCCATTTCTATATATCTCCTCCTTAAAATTTATTCCCTGCAATTTATAGTTTACAGCTGTAATTCTTTATATCTTACCCCTCGACATCTTATCAGTCCTTTATTTGACAACAGTTCTCAAGATACACTTTAAATTTTCTCCAGTCCTCCTCCACCGCCTCCTTCCTCTGGTCGCGGATTCTGCCGGTCATCTCTGCCAGTCCCATATATTCAATCACCTTCGTCTGCCATTCCTCCAGAGTAGGTAGTTCTTGCATCTTCCAATACTTTGCTAGTAAAATTCTTGCTGCTGTGGTAGCGTACATAAAGAATGTCCTATCCTTCTTCGGTACCAATTGGCCCACCATACCCAAGAGAAAGGCCTCTGGTTTCTTAGGAAACGTCCACTTAAGGACTTTTTTAATTTCATTATAGATCATTTCCCAGTAGGCCTTAATCTTTGGGCAGGTCCACCAAAGGTGATAAAAGGTTCCTTCAGACTCTTTACATTTCCAACATTTATTCTCGGGCAAATGATAAATCTTAGCCAGCTTGACTGGGGTCATGTACCACCTATAGATCATCTTCATTATGTTTTCTTTCAAGGCAGAACATGCCGTAAATTTGGTACCGGTGGTCCATAACTGTTCCCAGTCATCGAACATAATATCATGACCTACATCCTGTGCCCATTTAATCATAGCTGATTTTACCGTTTCATCCTGTACGTTCCATTTCAGCAGCAAATTGTACATTCTAGAAAGATTCTTAGTATTGGGTTCCAATAGTTCTGTTTCTAGCTTAGACCTTTCACTCTGGAATCCTATCTTCCTGTCTTGCTTAAATACTTCATTTATCTGATGGTAGTGCAACCAATCTCGAACTTTAAACCTTAGCTTCTCATAGCTCTTAAGTTTATATTTTTCACCATCATGTTCTAGGATTTCATAAATTACTCTTTCAACAAGCTTTCCAAAATCTTTATCTCAGTTAGTATTGGTCTTGGCGCTGAACTCTTTTTATGTACCGGTTTGTGCTGTTGTTTAAACTGTTTTTGCATTTATAATTGGCTTTTAAAAATAATTTTTACGTGCCATTGTTTCACTGCTATATCTAACTGTGTGCGTGTGTGTGTTAAATCACCTTGGGATGCTTCACGGGAAGTGATTCACAAATAATATATGTGCGTATGTATGATGTATGTAGATGGATAGATAAATAGATATGTCAAAGGCAGGGGAGAAGAAACTTTTAAGATCTACTTTGCTTTTAATTCATGCTCACAATTCACCACTTGGAAGTAGGTGAAAATGAATTCTTAGTCTAAGAATTTTGAGTACAGGTGGCTCTCAGCTTACATGGGGGTTACGTTCTGGGAATCACACCTAGAGCCAAAATTGTGTACAGTCAAACACACTGGGTTCAGTGGTGGGTGGGACTGACAAAGCATTTTCCCCCAGATGCCTGCCCCCTTTCTGTCTCCTTTTTATTTTTTATTTTTACCAAGTGCACAAAACTTAAACATGCACAGGTTAGATGTGCATGTTGCAAGTTACCTGTGCCAGAAAGGAACTGAGCTCACAGCCCTTCCACACTAAAACCCACTCCTGGTATTCCACACCTCCAGCTTCCATCATTTCAGAAGGATATTCTTTTGATGTGGTGGGAGTCATGTTTTTCCCATTGTTAAACAATTGAGGAGTCAGAAATCTACTAGTAAATCCCAATGTACCTTTGCTCACCCAAGCCAAAAAGTGTCAAAAGCCAAAAGTGTTTTGAGAGTTGCGAAAATAAAAATAAAAATCAGTGTGCTTCCAGATACTTGCAGGGATACTGAAATAGACAGACACAGCTAGAGACATGATTTAAATAAGATAGGAACGCCAGAATAATTAAATCTTTGTGGATTCCTATGTGGAGGCACATTTAGGGCAACACAACTGGATCTGCCACATGGGACACTGAGCCTAGGGGTTGCCACAGGGCACCACAACTAAGATGTAGTGAACTGAGCAGGAGGGAAGGCGGGGGCAACACATTTTCACCTTGCACAGGGTGCTGCTGAAATTCAAAAGACCAAAGCCCATCGCCGCCCTAAGTGAAATGAGACTAATGTGCAAATTGGGGCTTTCAAAGGGGAAGCAGTAAGGGTGGGATGGCAAATTGCTACATCCTAAGATTTGCCGCTCAATGGTCTGGTTTTGTTAGTAAATTTTTGCTAACACAGCTCCACACCAGTGCAGCTGTAGGACCCAAATCAGGCCTCTCTCAAGGGGGTGGAGCAGTTTTGGATCAAGTGAATCTATGGCTGGCTGTTCTCTGCTCAGCTCCCACAACACTCCTGGTAGTACGTAGCTTTTGAGGCCAGTGGTGCAGCAGAGGCATCTAAGGTGGCAGAGCCCATCAAAGGGCAACTTCTGCCACATTCTAGCCTCCTCCAGCACCACAGAACAGGAGATGGAGACTAATCCCTTAGTTACCCAATGGATTTACCACTTCTCCAATTGTTGTGACTTTTATGCAGGGGGTGGGGTTGTCTTTCAGTACATTGCTTCCAATTCTAAGAAAGGTCCCTGTGGTGCTTCCTATTTTTGGCCCAATGATACCTCAAGACTCTGTCCAGAAGTCCAGCCACCCTAAAACCTGGGCTATCTCAGTGGATGAAGCTGTGTGAATGAAGTCTTTCTGGCACAATCACATCCGTGTTGCTACCTCAGCCTGTAACTTCCCAGTGTTACAAGGTAAGTGTGTCCTAAAACCTCAGAACAAGCCCCCACAGATGAGGGGGGAGGGGTTGAATTAGACCCCATGGAGTTGCACCCTACTGGGCGGCCTGGAACTTCTGCATGGTTCCTCCATCTAAGTGCAGACTTAAGTCCAGTCACAAAGTAAGAACATTGGAAAGGAGAAGGGAGGAATCATTGAACTAGCTCTACTGAACTTTGATTATTGGATCATTTTAATGGATAGTTTTAATGGCGCTTTAATAATAATTTATTATTTCTACCCTGTCCATCTGGCTGGGTTTCCCCAGCCACTTTTCTCTATGTAATGAACAAGGAGCTAGTTATGGGACAGCAAAGCCCCACATAGAACTGGAAACAGCGCAGTGTGGGATCCTAGCCAGTCTATCTAGTATCAGTGTTTGTTTTTGAGAGAACTTCCCCTTCTCCTCTATAGTTTTACATGCCAGGACTAGAAAATGCTACTGTTTTAAAATAGATGTTTGCATTTGTACATAACACAGATTTTCATGGCAGTACTTCGTAAGACATTGAATATCTTATTAAAATTCATAGGTAAAGGTAAAAGGAACCCTGACCATTAGGTCAAGTCATGGCCGACTCTGGGGTTGCGGTGCTCATCTTGCTTTATTGGCTAAGGGAGCTGGCGTACAGCTTCCGGGTCATGTGGCCAGCATGATGAGCCGCTTCTGGTGAAACCAGAGCAGCGCACAGAAATGCCGTTTACCTTCCAGCCAGAGCAGTACCTATTTATCTACTTGCACCATGTGCTAGGTTGGCAGGAGCTGGGACCGAGCAACGGGAGCTCACCCCGCCACGGAGATTCGAACCACTGACCTTCTGATCAGCAAGCCTAGGCTCTGTGGTTTAACCCACAGCGCCACCCGCATCCCTATTTAAATTTATATCTGGGTATTAATATGACATGCAAAATTTCTTATCTAAGTTATAGATTCAGGGCAGAAGAACACACTAACAGATGGAATTATGTATTATTATTTTTATTATTTTTAAAGTTGTCATTTCAAAACCCTTTACAAACACCTCATTTTTCATACTAGGCAATTCTGTTTGACATACTTTCCTTAATAAGATCATAGATATTACTATGAATATTGGGGGGGGGTGGAAACAGAATAATATATTTACCTAATTCGTCTATCTTGTCTCCTTAAAATAAAATTATATGTGATTCAGCAATCAAATATAAACAGACTAACAATTAATACTTTAGAAGGACACACACATACAATTTTAAATATAAATAATCAGTATAACTGATGAAATGTTCTTATGGTTCAAAACTCATTGAATTCTTCAAGAAGAGAATGTCTTAAAACAGGACTATGGCCGATAAGATGCTATCTTCTGTCTTGGTGATTTGAAAATGCTGAAGGAAGGGGAGAGAACTCACAGAAAGGTCTCAAGAGACAACTTCAGTGGAAGGAGATAGTCCCTGAAGGCTGAACATTCAGTACATTAAGGAAGACAAAGGCTACTGTAAAAAAGCCATCAAAGTAGATCAAGATATAAATGTAATATCAAACATTTAGACGTAGTAGAGATATGTAATGATCAGAATGCAAATATACTACCTTAGCAATAGAACGTATCATGATAATTACCTTTCAACATAATTACTTTCAAATACAGAAATGAAACAAAGGATACTTTTCCCCTGAACTTTTAAAGCATAATTCAAAAAAATAATAATACCAGGAACATCTTTTGTTTGCTGCACTGAAAGGAGGCAAAAATGCAAAGTGCGAACAATGCTTCCTTGCTGCTCTTAGTTTGCCTTCGATAACATTGGCATGTAATCACATCTGATTGGCTGCACAGTATCATGACATCATCATATTTGTTATAAAATTTCCTGATTATCTGAGATTACCCATGTGACTTACAAAGGGGAAAAATGGTAATGGTGATAGCTTATACCAAGAACAAAGTTAGTTGGTCTCTAAGGTGCTATTGGACAGTTTTATTATATATATATCATGGAAGCCATCGAGATAGAGAAACACCCTCACAACATGAACAAGCGTGACGACACATCCCGCTTGCCAGACATCTGGAAATTAGCCCTCCCCACAAAAACTGACACCAGATCCAGAGGCACACAGAACGCCATCACCAATCAACCACACCAGACCCAAACCCAGACCCTCTCCACAGATAAATTACAGACACCATCCAGTAGCCAAACCAGGGTGGCACCTCCGGATGCTGCACCCCCCTGCAATCCCTACACAGATCTGGCTGACACAGGCCACAAAACCACAGCTCGCCCCTATACACGAAGCCAAGCCAGAGCACAACTAAGTGCAGTACAGCCATCTTCTCAGAAAAACTCTTCACAAAGTTCAAGAGGTCAAGACACAAAGACTTTAGCAACTAATCCACACCTAATGACCCACCTAAGTGGTACTCAGGATATCACTCAAGAAATCACTCAAGATATCCCTCAAGTAATTAAGGAACAAAAGAAGAAAAGGCACACTAGCCTGGGAACTTCCTCTCTGCCCAGAACATTGGAGGCTATACACCACACCCCCTCAACAGTATTTATAGGAACTCAAACACTGAGATCCTGCTCTGTTCCAGTAACAAGAAGCCGAAAGCACCAGCCTGAAGATGACGAGTGAGACCTCGTCGAAACGTCGCCTAGACACCCCAACTTTTACACGGGAAGACACCCGAGGACACCAAAACCTGCATTCCTGTACCCGTGAAAATCTACGAAAGCATATATATATATATATATATGGATTGTACATCTTTTGACATGAACATGGAAACCAGCCAATGTTTAGTGCAACCCTATTTGACGACAACTGGAAGTGGTGATTTGAACTGTGCGTGTGGGAGCAAGGCTTATATAGCCTCTTGCACACTCACCTCTCATGGACAACGTTGCATGACTGTGCATGTGACTGGCCACTGGACTTTCAGCATTATCACTTCCCTCCTGTCACCAGAGGCAATGCTGACAACATACCCATATACACCTTCTTAAGAAGTCACCAGAGGGAGTGGTGAAAATACGGTGCCTTAAGTGATGACCAGCATTTTAGCGGAAATATATTATGTACTATGAACTCATTTCTTAATAATCTCTAGCACAATTATCTTGCTAGGTGCAGCTCAGTAGAGCACAGCGTTAAAACTATTGAATTCTATACCACAAGGAGATACTTTCAGTTGCCAACCACAACCTTCAAGTTACTGCACAGACTTATTAAACTTGCTTCAGATCACTCTGATCACTAAACAAACCTGTCAGTCTCCACATTTAAGCTGTGGTACAATCAATGCGCAACACAAACATAGCAAATGGACTGAAAGTCAGTGTTCTGGAAAGCAAGGGTCAGGAGTGGAAATAAACATCAGCAATATTCCTGGCATGACTAAAGAACACTCAGCCCATCAGGCCTACCCCATTTCAGCGCACTCTGCGTGTCCCAAGATGCCATTTAATTGGTTCTAATCTCTCTTTTTGCCTCAGTAAACTGGCTTCATAGACCATTCCACGTGTTTATGGGTCTCTGCGTGATCAAATGTGTCTTGACATCTGTTCTCCTTTTCCTTCCCAGATCCATTTGTGACCCATTGATCTGTGACTGTGAAGTACCAAAAATAGTGTATTGGAGCTTCAAATCCTCAAAGCTTTTTGTAACACAAAGCTTATAGTGGAAGAAAACAAACAAAACAAAAAAACCAAAAAAACCCAACGCTTTAAAACACCCCTTATATTATTTTAAAAACTTGATTATTTTGTTACATCACGTAGCATTTTAGCCCATTATTCAGAATTGTATCACTAAGGTGCTTTCTAATATATAGTTAAAGTTAGGCAAAGTGAGTCGTAACATACTTTCTATTTTTTTTTCTTCTAAATGTTGCAAAGCATTTAACTTCTTTAGAATTTTGTTTGGCAATCCAGACTGAAAGGCACTAAAGGTTTTTATGGAAGTTTTGTGCAGTGTTACCCCTCTCTCTCCCCAAGGTGTAGAGTAGTCAGAAAGGCTTTTGACTGCCATTGGCTAAGTTGCTTTAATGCTAAATAAATAAGTAAATCTCTTCTTAGACTGGCATAAAAACCCCAGAAAGCAAGACTGAAAGAGGGAGTGTACAGGATGATTAGAGGGAAAGGAAAACCAACTGGCAATGGGGAAAAGCATAGGAGCTGGGAGCTGCTCAAATATCAAGCATTGTTTAAAATAACAAACCACATTTCTTTGCAGGCTTCTAGTACAGTTGATTGGGAAAAATATTATTCCAAATGTATTCAGGTGGAAATATATACGACTCTCTAAACAAGGTAGGGGGTACTTGTGACTCTCTAGAAGGTGTTACACTATACAACTGATGGGAGTGGGCACCCAACAACATCTGGAGGGCTACAGGTTCCTCTGCCCGCTCTAACTGATGTGAGGGGAAAAACATATGCCATGGATAGGATTCTTCATCCAACGGATGAAATTAGAGAATGTGCCAGCTGGCTAACAGCACAGGTCTAACTGGAAGTAATCCCCAATCAGTTCAGTGGAGCTCATTCCAAAGTAAGTGTGCACAGGATTGCAGTTTCAGTCACTAACAGAGCAATCCTGTTTATGTTGACTAAATAAATCAGTGGAACTTCATCCTAGGTAAGTGTGTTTAGGATTGCAGCCTCAGACACATTTTCCAACAACAGAGAATGCATGTTGTTGTTTCCCATTACATGGGGTATGTGCTTATTATTGCATCAAGTCTCATAATCTATTGACATTTTAAGATTCTCAGCAAAGCTGTGACATCAGATTCCCAAGAGAGACCATATTGTTTCATCAAAACTAAAGGAACATAAGGATTGTCTTTCTTGATCAGACTAACATCCATCTATCCAGCATTTTGTATTCAGCTGTTGCTAGCAAGATGCCTCCGGGAGCTTAAAAGCACAGCACAGCACAAAGGCACGATCCTTCCCCTTCTGTTTGCCCCAACCTATATATTCAGAGCAATAGTGTTCCTGCACATGAATATTCCAGGTTGCTATTATCATTGAACCACAGTGACTAATACCTATTGATAGACCTATGCTCTATGAGTTTGCCTAAAAGCCACCTAGAGTAAGAACTAGGTAGGGCAGGCTTCCTCAACCTTGGCTCTCCAGATGTTTTGAGGCTACAATTCCCATCATCCCTGACCACTGGTCCTGCTAGCTAGGGATCATGGGAGTTGTAGGCCAGAAACATCTGGAGGGCAGAGTTTGGGCCTGAGGTAGGGCATCATCAACCTAAAGCTTTAGGCACATATTCAGTGCACATCCTAAAACAAATAAGGCTGGAACTACACACTTTAAATGACATGAAGCGGGCACTCCTAATGGTGACCTTGAACTGAGTTCTTGCTCACTACATCTCTAACCTTTTGTTCTGAGAGAAACTGCCTTTAATAGTTGCATAGAAGGGGTGGTGGGAATCAACATTTAATCAAGTTTATCTCTAACATCTGTAGAAGCATATATACATTATTATTATTTTGCAAAGTGTATCATTATTGTGCACTGCATGCATATTAATATCCTCAGTTGTAAATCATGTTCCCCATTCAAAAGCTGAGAGAGCAGTGCAGATCAGTCATTGTTTTTCATTGCATACACAGTTGGCTTGATTATGCATTGTGTTTCCATTCAGAAGCACAGAGCGCAGTCACATTTATGTAGCTTAGTGCCATTGTTGTGTTTCACATCTTAAATTGCCTTAAATGTGCAATAGCTTGTGACTATGCAGCAGTTTCTTCAAGCATCTGATAATAAAGTCTGAAGATCAGCTGATTTTTTGGGACACTTACCCACCAACAAACATGCAGCTTGCATTCAAAGAGTGGAAAATCAGACATGCATACACCGCTTGACAGAATCTTCCAAGGACTATTAGAAATCATTATGGATAAAAAATTGGACACACAAAAGTAGTTAATAAAAATGATTGACAGTCCATGTGGAATACAAGTAAAAAACAGAAATAGCTGTGGTTCTCTGCTCATGTGAATCCTTTCCCTTTAAAGTCCATGCCACCTGTCTCCACTATGACTGGGTACCTAAAGTCAAGAAATAAATTACGCTCATTCATTCAAGAAATTCTGCTTAAGATACAAAGAAAATAATGGCCATGTATTGTCAGAAGATTCAGAAATATACTGCAGCAGTTCTGAAGTGGTGATTTCTGAGGGGAAATGCAGGATCAAGCTGCTGTTTTTCTCTTGTCGCCTTCTTAAGAAAGGATTAGAGGAATCTCACTAAAAAAGGCCTTGGATCCAGAGCTAGTGTAGAATCATAGAACCATAGAGTTGGAAGGGACCCCAGGGGTCATCTAGTCCAACCCTCTGCAATGCAGGAATCTCAGCTAAAGCATCCATGACAGACGACCACCCAAGCTTTGTTTAAAAACCTCCAAGGAAGGAGAGTCCACAATCTCCTGAGGGAGACCATTCCACTGTCAAACAGCTCTTACTGTCAGAAAGTTCCTCCCGATGTTTAGTTTGAATCCCCTTTCTTGTAACTTTCTTGTTCTGCTGCATGTAGAGACCAGGGGCTTATCCACACTTCTGCCTGTGCTGCTGTTTTGCCCCAAGACAGACCTGCTCTTATTGCTGAATTGGAGCAAATGCCTGTCACGTTTCCCGTAGAATGACATTTGCCCGAATTCAGTGGTAAAAAGCAGATTTTCCCATAGAAAGGGAGACAACCGCAAAGCCACTCAGAACCATGTCTCAAAAGCAGCAGACAAGTGATGTGCAGATGAGCCCTTAGCCAGCACACCACCACTCTAAGTGATGTTTCTGGCTGCCACACGAGACTCTGAACCCGGAAGCAGGGCTTCATCAGTACCATAAAAGACACTGAAAGTAGCTAACTTTTCTGTCCTATATGTCTTCTTTGTGAAAATCACCGCTGCCAACTTTCATCTCACTTTTTCTGCCTTTACAAGAATTGGTTTAGCCCACGCTAGTTCCCCATCATTTCACAAAGGTTTTTATGCTCTCCCAACAGCAGCTTCATGAGACTTAAATCACAGTAATGGCGCAATCCTAAACACATTTCCTTGAAAGTTCCATTAATTTAACTGGACCTTATTTCCAGCTAAACAAATGTAAGACTGCACCACAAATGTGTAAAAGAACAACGTGTAGGATTTGGAAGTGCATTTTAGACTCACCACCAGGCAGACTCGGGATGCACATGGCATCCTAGTCAGGGGGCAGTATCTGGGGCCCGTTTGAATTAGCGCTCAATTCCAATAAACACGGTGTGTGTGTGTGTGTGTGTGTGTGTGTGTGTGTGAGAGAGAGAGAGAGAGAGAGAGAGAGAGAGAGAGAGAGAGAGAGATATTTGGGGGAGAGGGTTAATTTAATCTCATTTACCTCAGAATGATTCTTCCATCAAGCACTGCTGCTGACCACTGCTGCCACCAAGTAACACTGTGGCGCCAGAGGGACCCAAGGACCAGGGACCATGGCAAAGAGCACTTTGCTGATGGACCCTTCCAGGTCCTGCCAGGAAAGGCCTTTCCTGTAGTGAGCTGTGCACCTTCTTTGCATCGTTCCAGAGTCACTAGGAATAGCAGTTGAAGACCATACCCTCCAAGTGTCGCAATTTTCCAGAGACAGTCCCGGAATTACAAAAGCCACCCCAGCCTCTGATTCGATCCCAGAATGTCCCTATTTCCCCCACCAGCACTGAGCTTGGGGAGAAGGGTGAGTCAGAGCTTGTCCCAAGAAATGATGGCAGCTGCGGTTGTGAGGGAGCATCCCATTGCTTCTCCATTGCTTCTCCGTGGCCCCCACTGCCAGCCTCCTCCCTTGGCTATCTTGTAATGGTGAGGAGAGGCTGTCAACAGTGAGGGCAGGGCCGTCCTGGGTGGGAAGAAAGGGGGAGCAGAGCACAAGGAATCTTGTGTTTTTTTAAAAAAAAAATGCTTTGTGCATCTGCGTTTGATCTTGCCCTTTCCTGAAATTTATTTATTGATGTGTGTTTTTCTTTTTGTAAATCTACCAAAGTATAAAATAAGATTGGGATGAAGGGGTTTCTTCAGGACGGTGGAGGGCGTGTGTGTGTGTGTGTGTGTGTGTGTGCTGTGTTCTGTTGGTGAAGTGTTGGCACCACCTGCCCTCCTTCTGTAGGAAACGCTCTGCAGGGCAGGGTTGAGAAGGGTCAGTTGCGGGAGAGTGAGAAGTGTCTCTCTTTTCAACTGAGGAATGTTGGAGGGTGTGTGAGGGTACATACCACAGCATGAGTCCGCTTGCACACAATGCCTGACTTCTGGTTGAGAAGTTGGGCCTCTGTAACTTTGGGGGCCCAAGGTATACTATGCTATTGCACTCATCTGCAAATTTAGCTTTGATTAGGATGGGAGCCAACATGGGTAATTGATAGAGCATGCAGATCATCTGGGTTCAAAATGTCATTTATCCATCACAAACATGTGCTTGCTTGGTCAGTCATGATCAGGGGTCAGCAACCTTTATCAGCTGTGAGCCGGTCCACCGTCCCTCAGACCATGTGGTGAGCCGGACTATTTTTGGGGGGAGGGGATGAACAAATTCCTATGCCCCACAAGTTGCATTTTAAATAAAAGCACACATTCTACTCATGTAAAAACACCAGGTAGGCCCAACAAATAACCCAGAGATGCATTTTAAATAAAAGGACACATTCTACTCATGTATAAACACCAGGTAGGCCCAACAAATAACCCAGAGATGCATTTTAAATAAAAGGACACATTCTACTCATGTATAAACACGCTGATTCCTGGACTGTCCGTGGGCCAGATTGATAAGGCGATTGGGCCGCATCCGGCCCCCAGGCCTTAGGTTGCCTACCCCTGGTCATGATCTTTCAGGCTTCATCTTCCATGCAGGGTTACTGTGAGAGTATCATGTTCAAGTTCAGGCATGTTCAACTGAGCTGCTTGTAAGAAGGGTGGAATACAGATTAAATAAAAAATAGTAACATACATGTCTGACTATTCTGGTAAGCAATACCAGTGGGGTTGGGGTTCATAAAGAGCTGCTCCATGTGGCAGTGGCAGTGAGCAACCTCAAACATCTCACCCCAATACAAATAGTCCTAATATGAAAAGAAAACAGCCAGTACAGTTCTTCATTGCCTTTGGTTTTGCTTTCACTGTTTCCAAATGCTGCCCAAGTGCGCCCAAGGGGGAGGATATTGCTGTCTGATAAAGTGCTGATTTGCAAAGGGAGAAGTCCCAAAGCACCCTAGCGAGCAAAAAGTGTTCCCTGCTTCCAAAATGAAGCTGAAGCTGTTGCTTAGCTTTATGATTTATTCACTGAAAACCCCAAGCCTTCCATTTTGGCCACAGACAATTGTCCCCAAGGTTTACTTAACATTTGAGTCTTCAGATGAGTGCTTGAAGTATTTAAACACACCACTGGGAGCCAAAGCCATTCAGGAACCGCTCATCTATAATGTGATGTGTTGTCACCATGAGACACCAAAGTTATTATTGCTTCACAGCACTTTAAAGGGACACAACTCTATTTGTGAAATGTTAACAGCAAAAACCAAGATTATGTTATGTGCAGACTATAATTTTACTTTAGTTGTCTTGAACACCAGGTGAAGCATTTAGTTTGTGCCAGGACTACTGGTATATAACTTCAGGCTGTAAGCAGTGCCTGTGGTGGTGAGGGGTTAAAAACCATCTCACCTGAGTGACATAGACTGAGACCTAGTTCTCAGAATCAGATGAAGCCAACAATTTGCTTTTAACATTTCATTTATTAACTTTCTTTTGTAAAGTTCTTTGCATTTTTTCACAATCAAACAGTGTATAAATTTAAATAAATAAAGACCAGTTTCCTCCCCCAGGTCCTGTTCCCATACTGACTTCAAACCTGTTACTGTAGGAGATAATTGAGAAAGGAAAGCTGCGTATATATGAGGAACTGGTCCCTTGATACACATGTTGGCATCAATATTATATGTTCAAATACAGACAAATCTGAAAGCAAAATACATTTATTAGGGGAAGAAGAAATGGTTTCGTTGAACTCATAACCAGTTGAGTTACGAATGAAGACTTTTAGTAAAAAAAGTTACCTTTTTTCTTTCCACAGTATAAAACAAATGAAGCAGCAATTCTGTATGTTAAATTAACTGGATTATATTAATATATTGTATTATATTATATTATATTATATTATATTATATTATATTATATTATATTATATTATATTATATTATATTATATTATATTATATTATATTATATTAACTGGATTATACATGTGGTTACTGTGTTATGGAACTGGAAGATTAAATAAAAGGATAAAGGGGGAGGGAGGGATATGTGGGGAGAGGGAGAGTTGCAAAAGTGGGGTTAGAGTCAGGTGAAGGGCTCCCAGACCCATTGTAGCCCCACTGCAAATTGCTCTCTCCCAGTGCTGATTTTAACCTAATAAATAGGACTCAGACATTTAGAGAAGACAAATTGGCCAGTACTTTGCAGTTACATCCTAAGAACAGACCTTTAAACATTTCTGAGCAACTTGCTCCCATTTTTGAAATTTCCATAAATTGCTGCTGAAGTCCCTTCCACAGAGTGAAATGTGTGCATAAGAGTGAACTGGTTTATATAGCTAGTGTCAGAAAATGTTCACTTTACAAAGCTTACCAATGGCACAGCCCTTCACATTCCAAAGCAGCATTCATACTATAGAATCACAGAATTGGAAGGGACCCCCAAGGATGATCTGCCAAACTTGGTCCTCCAGCTGTTTTGGGACTACAGTTCCCATCATTCCTGACCACTGGTCCTGTTATCTAGGGATGATGGGAGTTGTAGTCCCAAAACAGCTGGAGGGCCAAATTTGGCCATGCCTGATAGTCCAACCTGCTGTGATGCAGAAATTCTGCCAACAGCTATCCCTGGGTGCGCTCAAACCACCAAACTTCTGGTTAACAGCCAGACACACTAACCCATTGCACCTCATTCATCTCCTGCCTGCCTCTCCAAGAGCTGGCATGTAAAAGAAAAGGCACTTTCATAAATGTAGATGCCTTCTGTAATGTCAGCTCCATGGAGAGTTTCATAGTCGAGCATACACCCTTTTCATCCCTTCTCAAACTTCCCATCATTGATAAATGTGAAATTTTACATTTCTTTTGTCTGCTGCTTTAACTGGAAATTACAATTGACACAGGAGGAACAGAAACAAAAGGCACAAACTGAGCCATGGACAAAGACAGTGCAGTGTTCTGAGATACACATAATGAACCTTATTTGAGCAAGATGAAAATTTTCATAATGGTTGATGGAGATACCAAAAGCACAGTGCGATCCATTTCAGCCCTACAGCTGTGCAAGAGCATTGCTCATATTTCACAGCTGGAATGCGCCCCAAAACTCACATTTGCAAATGTTGTTGTTTAATATTTACAGTCAGACATCCTCTAGGTATTAGCTGGATATCTGATATCTGCATTTGCTGCTGAATGGCACTTGATTCCAGTATTTGATCTCTGGCAGTTGGTATGTGACAGCAGGCGTGCAGTGGAATTTAATAGTTGACAGTTTTGGTTTGGCAGTGAACCAGCTTTGTAATTTCCTGCACCTTGAAATCTGACTGGAATTTATGCTGTTCTGCAGGTGCCAGCTAAAAACATGGCATTTTGCATAGGCTTTTTCGAAACTTAATTGGAAATTGTTGTTAATGTTCAACTGAAATAATTTAATAAGTAATTTTATGGGGGTGACATTATACACAGACACACATTGCTATAAAGATTGCTGCACCCCCTACATATCAAGCCATTCACTGGGTTCTGCAAGAGAGGGCATCTTGCAGATACCATCTGATTAGGAGATGTTGCAGAGTATTGGACCAGATAGCAATCATGGTCCCTTCCAAATCTACAATTCTATGATTCTTCTTAGCTGCAAGGAGGCCTGGTCTCATGGGTCAGTCCCATTAGCAACCATAGGATTCCTTGCCCTTGGATTTTACCTTTCCAGCACTTCCCACATGCCAGCTCTGCTCCATTAGCTTTCATTACATTTGAGGGTGAAATCTGAGTGTATGTGTGTTAATCTCCATCGGTCCTCCATGGGAAGACTCTCCCACCCTTATATTTCACCTCCAAATGGTTCTGCATGCAAGATAATCAAATAGAAGGATTTGCTTTAGCAGTTCTAATCATCCCAAACCAGTAGAAACTGTGGAATGGGATTCAGGTAGGAGAGAAAATATTAATTGCAATTTATTCTTCCAGACGCCCACATGTGTGGGATATTTAAAATGCTGTCAAACCAACAATTCATCTTTTGCTAGATAGGCACATGATAGGAGCTGAAGCTCACAAAATTTTATTGTAAACTTATTAGCGAGAATGCGGTGAGAGTCACTCCCACTGTGCACTGACAGGGGGAGGGTGTAGCTATTTATTCTCCTACCTGTCTGGGCACAGCCTCTTCCTCTTCCTTCCTCACCAAGCTAGCAATGTGAGAACTACAATTTAAGCTAGGCTTTTAAGTATGTCTTTGAAAGGGGATTACCATTTTGAGCCTGCCTGAACACAACTGCTGTATCTGTTACTCTTCAGCAAGTATTCTGAGTAAAGATTATTTTGGCCTTTTACAAGACTATTTGTGCAATTATTATTTTAATGGGAGAGAGAAGGGGGACATACCAAGGAAATCCAGGCTTCCTTAAAGTGTCACAAGCTCACTGGCTAACTGCCTGGTGAAATCAGAGATGTGGAGAGCTTCTTTCAGTTCTTTTATTTAAATCAACAGAAATACACAGAGGCATAATACACAAATATGCCCCCTCAATCTTGAGACATTGCTCAGAGTGCCCTGTCCACACCTCTTGGGCTGCTTCCTAGCTTCCCACTCCCTCCTGCTGCCTACGGTAGCCAGCAAAGGAATATTTCTGTCTCTGTTTCGGTTTCTGCTCTAAGATATGAAGGGAGTGCCTGGTTCAAGGAGAACGAGAAGGCTCTACCAAGCTTTCAAGTGACATTGTGGTCAGAAGCCTGCTGTGCTGTTTCTACCACTTCTGACTCCTGTCTCTGTTGAGGACTGGAGCATCTGCTAGCTTGCTCCTGTTCCTCATCCTCCATTACTTCCCAGCTTTTTTCTTGCCACCACCACAAATCTGGATCCATGCTATCTGCATCTGCCTCCTTCCTGGAGGCCTCCTGGGGCAGCAGTGTCCACTCCTCCTCCTCATCTGACCAGTCGCTGACATCAAGCATCCTAGATTACTTAAACGAAAAGGCTAAAACTAGCCTATCTAAGCTTCCCTTTTAATTTGCAAAGGGAAATTACTCTGCTGAACTCACAAACATGAGGAAGGAAAGATAATAGCTAATAAATATATCGTCTCCTAGCACCTATCCACATCCCAACAGGTTCAACATACAAAAATATCAGCTTACAGCTTGTTTAAGATGCGGGGCTGAGCAAAAAAGAGCAAAGTGTCTAAGGTTGGTGCTGACCTATTTGGTGGAGCATTGAATTGTCATTGTATAATTCCTTTTTGGGCCGACCAGAAGAAGATTCATGAAATGGAGACTGAAATCTGGTATCTCGTTGCTGGAGTTCTGTTAGGACTGCACCAGCACAAGTAGACACAGAGGGAGTTTCTCTCATGGACTTATTTCAGGAATATTTGTATTGCTTAGCTTGAGATACTGAGATGCACAAGACATTATTATTTTGGCATTGTACAGATTATTTAAGATTTCATGTAACAAAAGATGTTGAAATGCTATACATTATTGTTAATGAGTTTTTGTAAATTACATACAGAGTTGTTTAGTTTGCGATTTATTTCTCTGTATTCCTTGGGCATGGTATTGTCTAACAAAAATATGCATTGTTACATTTGGCTGCTAATCTCTCACAGAATCTAGAACCCAAGTTGTTGATCTTATTCTGTGAACCGCCCTGAGACCCCCAGGTATTGGGCGGTATCTAAATGTAGGCAATATATAAATAAATTCCTAACAAGGGTGGCATGTCTCATTTTGCTGTGTGAGGCAAAATGGGGCAGTGCCTCTCCACCCTGCCACCCCACTGCTGTCGCCACCAAAGCTTTCCTTACCTAGGTTGTCTGGTAGTGAAGTAGCCGTGGTGATGACAGTTCTGGCAAGATCTCCAGCAGTGGAGTCGGTGGGGTGGGCGAGGAGCCTGTGGAAGCAGCAGCACAGGAGTGGGGCGGCCCTGATGCCTAAATCCTCAAGCAAACTGAAAAGTATCCATTACAACAGAACTAAGTGGACACCTAGAAACGACCAGATGTGCTAGAAGTCAAAACCAATGTTATTTTTAATCTGAGTCAAAAACAATTTATTTTATTTTGTTTTGTTTTTTTGGCAGAATCTTTAGCAAATAGGTCACAGGGGAATGCAGAGAGTTCCATCAGTTCCCTGCCATCCAAGACACCTCTGATCACAAGCAACTGCTCTGGCGACTGGCATTTAGGAGATGCAATGGCAGGAGAAAGTTTTGTTTTGTTTTGTTTTTAAATCAATGTCACAGAGTTTGCATTATTTGTCTCCATACAAGGGAAGAGTTATCAGTTCAGGAGATAAAGTGGGGCTGGGCACCATGCAGGCGAGCCCAGCGTCATGCTCCCACTCCAGTGCCCATGCTTGCCTTCATTGGAAGATGTTTAACACAAGGAAAGAGCTCTATGCATATACATTCAGTGTTGCATGTGGAGTCCTACTTCTGAATATGTTGCATTGAGAGAGAGTGGCTGTGTGATGGGGCAGGACTAGCCCACAGAGCTCCCAAACCCCCATCTTTTTCTTGGATGGACTTTGGTCTTTCAAATTTTGGGTGGCGCCCTGTGTGAGCCCAAAATTCAGCACACACACCTCTTGCTTTCACTAGAAGAGTTTGGATTTGATATCCTGCTTTATCACTACCCGAAGGAGTCTCAAAGCGGCTAACGTTCTCCTTTCCCTTCCTCCCCCACAACAGACACTCTGTGAGGTGAGTGGGGCTGAGAGACTTCAGAGAAGTGTGACTGGCCCAAGGTCACCCAGCAGCTGCAGGTGGAGGAGCGGAGACACGAACCTGGTTCCCCAGATTACGAGTCCACTGCTCTTAACCACTGCACCACACTGGCTCTCTAGTTCATAGTTGTGGCCTGCCACACCCACTAGGCTTGGCACTCAGAGCTGCCTTTGTATGTTCCTTATATGCTGCAGCGTGTGTGCTCATGCAAATCCCACCTACTGAGACACCTGGCAACACACATACCAATTTGAATAGGATTGTCTTCATTGGTTATGTTTTGGCTGCTAAGAAATGCATTTTTTTTTTTTTTAATGGAAGCTTTTCAACAACAAGAAGAAGTTTGTGGAGACTTTTCTATCCTACTTCACTGAAATGGATGGAATACAGAGAAGGGCATTTGGCAGATGCCTCTGTTTATGCTCTGTATTGGATCATTTGTTAAACATACAGTTGAGACTCAGCTATACAACTGCAAATAAAATGTTTTAAGTTTGTTTTAAGTGCAATATACAATGTGACACTAGATGGCGATGGTAAGCCTTATGGAAAATTCAATGTATTTTTAAAAACACTTTTTAAAAAAGCATTTTCAGAACGTTTTTTATATGTGTGTAGATTTCACCTTGGTGACACTACTCATTTCCATCTTGAAGCATTAGTAAAACAATACAATTAATGCAAGTATCAGTCAAACCTACTCCTGATTTCATGGACTTAACACATGTCCAATTAATTTTAAATTCCTTCAAATGGGGCGGGGGGAGGGGTTGATGGTAGCAAAGCCACACAGCCTAGACTGTGGCTCTTTATAGACGAATCATTTGGTGCAATTAAACAGATGACCATCATAGCAAAACACTTGGCATTATGTAGTACTTCATTATACTTATCCACTCTCTTCTATCTTTCAACATTTTTCTTGTTTCCTTCTGGATGCTTTACAAAGTCCTCAGCTTCTGTGGGTCCAAGAGATAAGGGTACAAGGCACACACATATTTTAGGGGCTATTCTGTCTCTGCTGTACCACCATAAGGGAAAAAGAAAATGTTAATGACAGCATTTCTTGCTATTTGGAACCATTTCAACTGGTTTGTATCAAAGATGAAAAGAAAGATTTGTACAACCTTACAAAACTTTGCAGTACAGTTATTTCAGCAGCCAACATAGGGTGGCTCTCTAAGCTCATTTTGTGAGGTTTAAAACCATAAAATGCCATTCAAAACATTAGTAACTGAAGCTGTACATGTTACAGTCAACTTCAGCATTCCAGATATTTGCAACCAATTGAAGAAGAAACACCCCCCACTCACCTTTATGTTTCCTTTTGCAGTGGTCTGTTACAAATTGACCCAGCAAGCATTCATATTAAACAAAGATTCAGACATAAAGAGGGAGAGTGGAGATGAATATGCTGCTTCCACCCATCTTTCCCATTCCTGTAACACACACCTCTAATTTTAAAAAGCAGCTGTCCAGCTCCACTCTGTTGCCTCAGAGGTGCTAAGTATAGTGATATAATTCACTGAAATTGGGAATGCTTAAATGCATTGCTGTGTGTTTAATTCTGGAATGCTCCCCAGTAATTCTTGTGTGATTGGTTAACTCGGGTCACATGGCAGGTATCTTATTATAGTTTCCATTTTGTTTTGTGTGTGACTGACTTGACCGTAATGGCTGCATCTCCATGAGCACTGAAGAAGAGACAGTGTCGGATAACTCTCTCTATATATGCAATAGAGGAGTGGACTGCTGACGTTTCTGTGGGAATGCATGTGACAGAAAGAAGTACAGAAGTTGATGTTTTCCCAAAGAAGCAGTCAGGAGAAGTCTGCTGGAAGGAGAAAGTGGAAACTTCTCAGAAGGAACTGCATGGCCAAGCTGGGTCATGTGCAGAAGCCTGAGTGCAAGTACTGGAAAGAGAGAAAGACTCAGTTTGTCTGCATGATTTGGCTTCCTAGCTGAAATATAGCTACTCTGCCAACAAGACATACTCACTGGGAACTGTTGCCTGACAAGCCAAGGGTGGAAAGGGGAAGTGACCCACCGAAAAGAACCAATCTCCTCCCCAGCAGCCTCCAGTCCTCACTTAACTCCAGATCTAGAGCCTACTGTTCTGCTCTCTGCAGGCTGCATTGCTAGGCCTGACACCACCCCCATAGCTCTCCAGAAGGACAGGGAGAGAAAAAGACAGTCCTCACCTCCAAAAATTTCCCATAGAAATATATTGCCCATCCCTCTACTGCCTTCTTTCCTTAGGATTGGGAACAATTAACCAATCAAAACACAGTTATGTGCTTAAGTTTGCATAAAGTAGTTCATTTCAGACTGACTTTCTGCCATACTTCCCCCAGCCTTTCTCCCAAATGTGATGGCGGAGAGGTGGTGGATATGCCATACAGCAACTAGGTTGATCATGTGCCACTTCCAAGATGGGACGCTCACCCAAAGGGGATGCCACACAAATGCACACCTTAGGCTTAGCTGCAGTTGAAGATGAAGATTTGTTAACAGATTTAAGGGCTTATGTTCAAAAGTGGTCCCATTCTAAAATGCATCTGTTGGAACTGAAAATAGAAAACTGGCCTGGGATATTTAATACAGAAATTGGACACAGTTTAAACAACAGTTTGCCACTGTTACATTTTTTGCACAAAGAACTTTTGTTTGTGTGTAGTACAATAATGAGATCCAATTACTGCAGCAGGGAGCCATTTATCAAAATTATTAGAGATGGAAAATTCCTCTGGGCTCATGCAACCAGGTCTCATTAAATAAGTCTGGCTAAAAGAAGCAGCATTGTGTGTGTTTTTAAACCACTTTTTGATTTGGTTGTTCACTTTCTCTCTGTATCTTCCAACTTCTTACCACCAAATACTTGTGATTTGTATCACAAGTCAACTTTTATCATCATAAATTTTGAGAAAAATGACTTCAACATTGGAGTAATAGGTGGATCAGAATCTGCATTTTCCTCTTTTCAATACTTATAAAGTGTGTCTCAGTTTTTGGCATATCTTTCCCCAAAAAAGTTTGTGGTTTTTTTAAGTAGTCCCATATGTATTTTTCATACGCTGTCTTTTCTTTTTGACCTGTAAGCATTACTGAATCAAATAATCATAAACCTTTTGCATAAGTGAAAGGATTAGTGCTGGTGCAAGGGGTCCCCCCTCCTCCTCGCACTGTGGGTGCCCTGCACCATTCTCAAACTTGGGAGTCTTCTGAACAGATTTAGGAGTGCAAGAGAAAGGGGATAGTGTTCTGTTGTGCTGTGTTGTCAACACACACTGTGCAGCTTCCTTTGTAGAAGGAGTGCTATGGAATGCTCTCTCCTGGTGTAACTTTGTTTTTCTGAACATTTGGGAGCCAACAATAATTTGATGTTTTTTACTCTGATTATGTTTTTAATATGTTTATGTTTACTATAAACCACTTCAGGACATTATGTTGTGAGAAGCGATTTGTGAATTGAACATACTAAGTTATGTTGCTACCATTCTATGGCCACTGGGCAAGTTCAGTTCTTTTTTTGAGGGTCCCCCCCCCTTAAGTTACTTTACTTTTCAGACCAAAGTGTCTAGTAAAGCAGTTCTCAGTCAGTATACTTACAGAATAAAAATTTGTTTTAGACACTTCTGTAAACCATGGTGCTCCCCCAAGCAAGCATCAATGGCACATTTGGGCTCAGTTTCTGCAGCACGTGCCACTTGAGTTTGCTGGTAGAGGAAGTGATTGTGGGGGGGGGATTCAATATGCTTACTCGAAAAAGTGAAAAAGTAAATAACAGCAACTGTAATTTGTTGAAACATCTTGCTAGTGTTCAGATAAACACAACATATGCTCATGCTATCTGAGATATTTCAGGACCCCCTTGGAAAATGAGAGGCAGTCTCCTGAGGACAGGAAAAACAAACCCATCACGATGTTCCCAATAGGATGACATTTTTGACAATAAAGGACAGTGCTGATTTGGTGATTTGTTTTGTTGAGATAACTGGATTATACATGTAGCTTTTCCACATGCCAATCTTACCATGGATTACATCAGTAACCAAAAACAGAATTGCAACAAGTGATGAAATTTATTTTTAAGAGGGCTACAAAATTACATTTTATCTTTTCCATGTGTTAAATAGATATTATAAATATAGGAATGCTCGGCCCAGCCCAAGCTAAGCCCTGATTTACATTTGTGACTTAAGCATATCCACTTGCTGGCCCCTTGATCACAACCATGCACAACCATTGAAGGGAGAGGAGAGACTAGCAATGGTTTGTCCCTTGAATCTTGATTTGGGCTTCAGCCTTGTTAGGATGCGGGATTTGGTTCATTTTACCAGGCGTGTGGAGCCCAGAGAGAGACAGGTCTTGTAAAATATACCCATTCATTCTCCCCTATGCATAGTGATGAAGATTATAGAGACAGCACCTCTGCTTGGCTGTCCCTACTGCTAGAGCCAATAGGAATCAGAGTCAGAAGGAAAATAACAGCACTCTGCTTAATAGGGAGCTGCTAGACCAGGCCTTCTTCCAGAATAGAAAAACAGGGAAACTCTATGACTTATACGTTGAGAGACAGAGAGAAGTATGTCATCCTAAGTGATCAATAACCACAAGTCCCCCAATTCCCTGGTTGCTGTTGATATTTCCTATGCACGGATGAGAGGAGACAAGAGGTTGTGGCAGCTGACTGCCTGCAGGAGGGAAAGGCAAATGCCACATAACCAATGTCTTTGAGAAATTAGGAGCTATTGATATTGAAATAACTCGGGAGCCAGAACTTGTGTCAGTAAATGGAGTTATGCCTTTGCTCTCCAGAGTACATAGATGTGCCAGCATGACAGCCTTAATAGGTGTTGCAGCAGTGCAGCACTGGAGCCCAAAGCATCTCTCCCACCCTTCCTTCAGCCAGCCTGCTAAAATGGTTCTCTTTGTTCTCCCCCTCCTTCTTCCCAGCACACCTTGGTAAAAACACTCTTTTCCTGTCACCTCACAAACCCCCCATCCCCTTGGCAGCCTCTGTTTGCCCAGGCCCAAGGATTTCTCTCAGATGGGCTATCAACACCTTTTGTCATGCTAACAGCTTTGCGATCCCCCAGCTAGCTATGTGAAACTGCCTGTATCCTAAACTGAATGCAACAGCACCTGGCTTAGTTTTAATTAACCAAACTTTGCTTGCTTCATGTACTTATGAGTTTGCTCAAATTTTAGCTCTTTATTGACTTTAGAGATTATGGCAAGTCTGCACCCCACTCCCCAAGAAGAAGCAAAAGGATATGATAACCAAGGCATTTTTTATGAATTTTGCAAAACAGACAAGGGATTGTGGAGGATGAGAAAGGGCTCGTGTTTCAAGTTTGTACTGATCACAGAGAAATGATCTTGATTATATTAGTTGCTCTGTGTTCAGAGCTGCCAAGTTGTCCAGAGGCAGAGAATAAGGAATAAACACAAAATTCTGAGAAATGTGGACCAGGCAACTTCCCACACCTCCATATGGTGCCCCTGCCTTGTAGGGAAAATTGGAGGTGAATGCAGATGACTATGCATTCTTCAAACAAAGCTTCAGGCTTATTCAAAAACATTCCTAAAACCAATACTTCTTGTTTACAGCTCAGATCTCTGCCAAGGTACCAGTGTAGCAAACCTTTTGTAATTATCTAACTCTTTTAGTCTAGCCATTACCATAATTTCAGCTAATTAGGTGAAATCAATTATATGTTTAAAATGGCAATATAGGTAGGATATTATTATTATTATTTTATGTCTAGCTTTCTCATTCATTTTTTGAGATTCACACTCCTGAAATGTTGGTCTCTTCAAACAGCGGAAGTAGCAGAACTCTTCCTAGATTGTCCAGCTGCATATAGGATAGTCACATGGGTTGACTGTTCACACACACACACACACACACACACACACACACACTGAATTCTTCTGCCAGGGAAGAAAAAATCAGTTTAAGGAAGATAAGACAAAAACTCTTCTTCCCAGATTTTAATTTTTCTTATAGCATGGAGGAGTGATAGGAGAGAAATTCACTTTGGCTCACATTTTGAAATGAACCTACCTAATTCACATTTTCTGAAACAATGCAAGAAATGAAATGCTTTTGAAACTCACCGTCATCTGAATTATGCAATGCAGTTCTCCAGTCAGCTAATGTGTGCACAGATGAATGGTCTGAGGTCATGTGTGCATAAAAATGCAAATCTTTGTGAGAATAACATAAAAAAGACATCACATTTCAGATAATTGTTTTTCAAAAATGTGTATGTTGGGGGAAACCGTATGCAAAAAAAGGTGTATAACAGAAAAAATCTGGCACTAAGAAACAACTCCGGATTTGCTTAGCTGCCAGGGTGTGAGAGCATATTGATAAGAATTATACAGAGTCAACAGGGTAGACCTGGAGTAGCCCTCTTCAGGTGTCTCCCTTCTATGTTTACTGGACATACCAGGGTGTGGAGTAAGGGTGAGAGTGTGAATCAGGGTTCAAAGCCTCCACCAGTGCGCAATAATTCCTGCTGCAGACTGCTACCCTCCACCTCAGGGAAGGGCTTGACGGTGACAGAAGTGGAGCTTGTGTATTCATCCCACATTATCCCTTCATGTGCTCACTGAAGGCAAAACACCAGCGGAAGTCCTGTGTTATTCCCACTGAAGGGACAGAAAGTTGCTGAATACTCTGGCAATTGAAAATTGTGACGTTGAACGTGGTTCTTAAAAGACCCTAAACATTGTGACTATATTCTCCACATGAATAACTTTGGATACACAATTCGTATTTCAGGCTCACCAATCTCCAATTAGCATCTCAGCTCTAAAAGACTGATTTCCATTGCTGTTTCAACAAACAGCAAAACTTTACCTTTCAAACCTATCACTCATTTATCCATCCAAAATGCTCACTGAACCCTCAGTAATATAAATGAACACTGTGAGGAATGAATTGAATTTGCCAATAGAAAGCATTTCTATTGGGGAGAAAAGAAAGCTTTTTTGGAAAGGAAGAATATAACATCTCAAGTGTGTGTGTGTGTTCGTTCCACTTAACAAGTTACTAAAAGTAACTTCTAAGTGTTATGCAAACCGTGTAAACTATTAACCCTTTCTTAACCTCCCCCCAATCAAGACTATCCTCAAAACATTGTTTATGGGGACTAATTTTAGAACAAGATAGGGCTTGATCAAGACATATTTACTTGATGCCATTCTTCGATAAATCAGAATATCAAAGTGATCCATGACCAATGCTTCAAAATATGAATGAGCTACCACAGAGCATTTTCATCTTTTTCTTACAAGCTTCATCACACAATGTTGTTGTCAGTTTAATGGGTTTAATGTTAAAGCCAAGTACAGAACATATGGGAGGCCCTGTCAGATGGCATTAATAATCCACCAAGGCCAACAATATGTTCTCAAAAGTGCCCATCTAGGACACTTCTAAGCAAGGCAGAAAGTCAATGTTTCTCCATTGTATGTCCTCAGGATTTGGCATTCAGAGATATACTGTTTCCCTTAAGTTATCACGATGTGGAGTAATTCCTTTTGAAAACTGCATTAGCGAGTACCCATGAAGAGAAGCCCATGAGTTTCAACATTGTTGGGGTGCTTCCATACCATTCAGCAATCTGAAATTTTCCACAGACATGGTTGAAGGAGGTACTTGGAAAAGATGAGAATGAGAATTTGTATCTCTTTTTCTCCCTAAAATGGGAAGATGAAGTGTACTTCAAAGTGGAAAGTGGTCAGGAACCCTGGTTGTCCCCATTTCAGGGGGATTATAATTGCCTTCAGCTGAACACACTTAGAATCCCCTGCAAACCAAACATGAGTCAGGAGATGAGGGGCCATCACACATAGGGACATTACTGAAGGGGCTGGTGTCTGACCACCCACACCCCTGTCTAGTATGTGGCCTCACACATGCCTTTGGCTGCCTCAGAAGGGATTCTGCTTCTGTTCAATTTATACTTCCTCAAGCATTTAGGAGCACATTTGGGAGCATGCTGGGTCTTAGCTCACAGGCCAACTGTTGAATTATCTGTTCTAGGACCTTCCCTGGTGTCAATTTCAAGCTCACTGGTCAGTAGTTACTTAAATCTTTCTTTCCCCCCTTTTTGAAGATGGGGACAACATTTACCTGCCTCCAGTCTGTAGGGACCTTGCCTGTTCTCCAAGAATCCTCAAAGATAATAGACAAAGACTATGAAATTACATCACAAGCTCTTTTAGTACTCTTAAATGCAGCCCATCAGGCCCTAGAGATTTGAATTCATTTAAAGTAGCTAGATGTTCCCATACCACCTCTTTTCCTATCTTGGGCTGCACCTCCCTCTTTACATCATTTATTCTGCTATCACAAGGTTAGACTATCACATTCCTTTTGGTTGAAGACAGAGGCAAAGTAGGTGTTGAATAGTTTCACCTTTTCTTTGTTACCAAATAACATTTCTCCGTGTTCCCCATGCAGAGGACCTAACACTTGCTTGTTCTTCCTCTTACTTCTGACATAGCCAAAGAAACCTTTTTTATTATTTCTAATCTCTCTTGCAAGCCTGAGCTCATTCTGAACTTTAGCCAGCCTGACATTCCCCCTGCAACTGCGTACTCCTCCTTTGTGATTTCCCCTTTCTTCCATTTCTTATACATGCCCTTCTTAACTCTCAGCTCATCTGTAAGCTCCTTATGCAGCCACACTGGTTTCCTTAGATGCCTCCCACTTTTCTTTCTCGTTGGTATTGTTGATATGACAGCCATCTTCAAATATCTGCAGGGCTGTCACATGGAAGATGATGCTAGCATGTTTTCTCCTGCTCTGGAGGAGGAAGGAACCTAATGAATGGCCAGAAAAGTTAGAAAATGGGGCATTTTTACAACTCACATGCAATGCTTTGAACCTGACATTCATATCACAATAGAAACTAGAACTTCATCACATAGCCACACTTTGGACAGAATGTATGTTGATGGAAATTCTGTGGTCCTCTCACACATCAGAATTTGCTTGAATTACAGAAGAGTTTCCACTTCGGTCACAAACATGCAACTGTGTAGAATATATAAATATTTACAGATTTAAGAACAAACAGAGCTTGGAACAATTCTAAACTTTTCGCCAGCATAATATGAAGAAAGGCAAAGAGGCAGAACTATACAGCTTAATTTGTAATAACAATATATTTTTCTCCTGAATTCATATTTAATTTAGTAGCTGATGCCTGGCCATGTGGGAAAATATAATTGGTTGAAGAATTTACCTTTTGGGGAATAGGAGGGTAAACTTGCAAGAATTTCATGTACACAATAATTTGATCCATATGTTTTGATTAAAGATAAAGCAAAAAACTGAATGAAACTTGCAACCTTTAGATTGCAAATTGCTGTGGGGTTGGGGAGTCAAGCTGAAAAGTAATACAGTTTATGAGCAAATATAATTGGCCTTTCTATTTTTCATTTCTGGCAGTTTCAAAATAACAATGCTCTTTAGCTTCTGTTGGTTGTCACTGTTGCCAGAATATTGAAGAACACTTCAGTAATGATAAGCTTTATGATATTTGGCCTTTGGGGAGGCCACAATGGAATGTAGAGCAGAAATATACATATGTCAACCTTATTTCACGAAAAAGTAAGCAAGCCCTAAAAGAGGAATGCAACCTTGTTGCTCCAGAATATTCCTTTTATTTAAACTCCTTTAACTCCTTGGGTTTGGAGTTTGGCAGTCCCCATATTTTTCCCTCTCATTCTCTCTCTCTTTTAAAAAAAATCTCTTTTTATTTAGCTTCACATTGCAAAAAAGAAGATCCTGACTAGATATCAGGAAAAACTTTCCAATGGTAAGAGCTTTTCGACAGTGGAATGGGCTCCTTTGGAAGATTGCGGACTCTCCTTCCTTGGAGGTTTTTAGGTAGAGGTTGGATGGTCAACTGTCCTGGATGCTTCAGCTGAGATTTCTGCATTGCAAGGAGTTGGACCAGATGATCCTCACATTCCCTTCCAACTCCACAATTCCATTATTCTATATGTAGTTACCACAGCACGGTAGTAGTATGACATTTCTGGCTGTATTTTATGAAGCATTAAAGAGTTCAAAATAACTATTGCTTCTAGCTGTCATCCATAAATCACATCGGGCCAATGGCAGCAAAGTGATGGATCTCCAGCTATTGAAGGGATTTGATCATAAGACACAAGCTAAAATGGTGACAAGACAGGGAGATAAATGTTTGTGTTCAGATTAACATCCCAAGGTCAGAGTGCCTAAGCATATCAATGAGGGATCCTGAGTCAACACTGGGAGAATATTAATCTAAAAAGGTAGTCATAGCTAAGTGAGAGAGAAATTGAATTTTAATGAAGTTGTCTGTTATGATTGTCTAAGAAAACATTTATAGTAAATTAATCTCAAAGAGACTTGCATTTTCTTCTGCAAAAAGCTTCCTCCTTTAAAATGTCAGTCCTTGTCATGGGATTTAGTGGTTCCTTGTCATGGAATATGGTAATGAAAAAAATGAAAGAGAATAACTTTGGGAAACTTTAAAAGTTTGTCAATAAAAGAAATGTTGAAAATATATGCTGTATAGCAACAAACTAGGGTGGGAATTGAAGAACTTAAGAATCATTTACATGGTATATGAGATATTCTTTGCATGGAAAAATTGTCAGAGAATTGTCAGGGCTACCTGGCATTTGCCACTTTAGTCCTATTCTGGCATTCAAATCTTTTATGTGAGTGGGAATGAGTGTGCCAACTCTGCCTCCCCCATCGCTGACCCTACCTCACCCTGATATAATAATGTGTGGGAGAGAATGGCTGAAGACAGACAGACAGATCTGATGCAAAAGAGTTCTTTTCATAAATACATGCTCCTCACTTGGTGACTATGGAAGGATAACTTGCATGTATGAATGAGTTGTTCCAGTTAACTTTGGAGTGGGTATTTTTTATTATTATTATTATGCATTTTGTGTTTCTATATTGTAAACCACCATGTGATCTTTCAATGGATGAGATTAAAAAGTTACTGAATAATAAAATAATAATAAAAATAGGAACTTACATACCAAATATTGGTTGTGCTGCAGGCTGCAGAAGTGCATCTTGCAACTAGGAAGCGGGCGCTCTCTGCTGTAGCACCCAGACTTTGAAATAGCCTTCCCCGGGGAAAGATGTGGGACATAATATACAAATGATGGATTGGGAAAGGCTATGGAAACCAGATCTGAAAATCACAGCATGTTCTTCATTGAAAGAAAACTATATGAAAATGATGTATCTGTGGTACTTAACCCCAGTAAAATTAGCAAAAATGTATAGAACAAGTATCAATATATGCTGGAAATGAAAAGAAAAATAGGGTACCTTTTAACATATGTGGTGGAATTGTAATGTAATCAAATAATTCTGGGAAATAATATATAATGAAATGAAAAAAAAGTTTAAATTAAACTTCACTAAAAAAACAACAGAAGGTTTTTTATATATATGAGAAATAGCCTTCCCTAGACAGTTACGTGGTTTCAAGGCCTGCTGAAAACTGATCATTTCACTGAGGCCTTTTCTGGTTGTTGAAAAGGCTGCTGCTTCAGCCATTTTCCATAAATTTTAAAGCTACATTTTCCACAGACTGTTAATGCTCAAGATGATTTCATAGCAATCAGAATATAAATGCTTTCAATAAATGCTAGAAAATAATTATCTCCTGTACTTTTTAATGGACTCGGTTCACACATTTAGCTGAGAGAGTAATAATCAAGAGTAGTGCAATAATCATGTGCTGAAAAGTCAAATGATGTACATGGATGTAAAGGGATTTTACTTACTGGATTCTCTATCTGCTAGACATGTAAGTCTTGGCTTCCAGATATTCTGCATAAGTTGTGACATGCCCAAATGTTTTTATATCATCGGATGCCTATTGTATTTTGTTGTTGCATCATTTATTTTGTATTATTTAATATTGTTGGGGTTTTGGCAACTCCTTTGTGATCTTTTTCTTGATGAAAAGTGGTACACAAATTCTTGAATGGATTAGCAAAAATGCTTCAATGAATACTGGCTGAAAGTACTATAAGTGGTGTGATCCTTCCTGGCTGAAATCAGTTTGGATGAAGGGCTACTGAGCCACTTTAGCAGCTGGGATATTGCTTGCATTTCCTATTGGCTGAAGCAGCAGAGACCCCCAAAATGCTACGTATAGCTCTTTGCTGCCACCTGCTAGCGAGAATATAAACCTGGCTGAAGTATTTGCAACACATCTGGACAATTTATGTCACAATGCTCTCAGATTTCTTTCATTTTTGTGGGGCACACAAAGGACCCCCACTCACTCTTTGCATCCTTGAATGAAGCATGAGATACAAAGGGAAGAAAATAACTCCTAGATCCTGAACCTGACCTTGGTTCCATAAGGGTCACATGTGTAACATATAATTTGGCCATGAGACCAAAAAAGTTTGGATGATATCCTGTGACTCAGCAGTCAGTCATGCAATCTTTAGTTCTCAATGGGTAAGAGCTGTGTACAATATGTGCATTGTACAGCATATTATAAACATTGATAGTCCTATTCAGTATTAAAGTCAGGAAAATCAGGTAAACTTCAAAGATGAAAATAGTGTTTTCCACCATTCTTAGGACATACATACATGGACAGAGCACATTTTAATTAATATATAGGATATGTGGCCTAGCTCCCTCATTTCTTTACAAGCATTTTTAAATTATTAGGGACGGGTTTTTCTTCATAATTTAAAGCAGTTTTTCCCACCTTTTTTCCAACCGTGGTTGACTTCCGACCTTGTTTCCTTCTGTGGCCCCCCACCCTGTCTTACCAGTAGAAAGGTGGCTATTTAAATGTTTTGTTTGTAAATAGAACATGTTTTATTTATTTCTATATAATTTATACAAAATACAATTACATAAAATGATAGGAACATAATGAAATATTATTGAAGCAGAAAAACAGAATTATAGAGCTGGAAGGGACCCCAGGGGTCATCTTCCTAGTGCAACAGAGGAAGCTCAGCTAAAGCATCCAGGACCGATGGCCATCCAGCCTCTGCTTAGAAACCTCCAAGGAAGGAGAGCTCAGAGGGCTCAGGGGTCAGAAAACTCCATACCCTTCAACATATCTCTAATGAAACACTTGTAGTGTCTGCAGAAGGCACACAGGGAGTTCTGTAAATATAGGAGAAATATAAAAAGCAAGTGGCCTCACTGACCTGGTGCAAAAAGAGCCCTGGCTACCTAGATAAAACACTATAGCTCATGGGAGGAAGGCCCAATGAAGTTTGTGTGGCTTTCTTCTGTGTAGACACTTAGTTAGGTGCAAGTCAGCAGCACCAGACGACCCCACTAGGCCAGATTTCACCCTGTGCCTTGCAGAGCTGGGATGATGCTGTCGACGGGCCCTGCGCCCCTCAGCAACTTCCAAAGGCCCCGATCTGCTAGGCACTAGGGGGGATTGAACCCCATGCCTTGCGGAGTCAAGTTTAGGCTGCCACTGTGCCCAGCACTGGCAGCAACAACAAGCAGCTCCAGCTCGCCCAGCCTTACCCATTGCCACCCCACAACCGCACTTACCTGACCTGGGGGTTCTGGATCACGGCTCTACCGCTGGCCAAAATGGGAGCCTCAGCAATCACCCTCTCTCACTGGGACTGCTCCAAGAAAATGCTCATGGCAAAAAGAAGAGCTAGGTAACCCCTTGATGGGGTGCCCCCTTACCCTCTTGTGATTGGCCAAGCAGATAACCAGCCAATCAGGATTTTTTAATGTGATTTTTTCCTTCACTTTTCACTTCCCTCTGTGGCCCCCTAGCCTCATGCTGTGGCCTACCATTTTATGCAATTTTCACCTGTGCCCCCTTGGATATCCTGGGGCCCCCAGGGAGGCATATGGCCCCTGGTTGGGAAACACTGATTTAAAGCACTAGGATTTGGTATGGGTATAGCCTGAGAGCTAGAAATTGGGACATTTATCTCTTCCTCAAAAGGATGATGTACAGGAATGTTGCCTCCAAGCAGTCACTTAGACAAATTTGGTACATAAATAGCACAAAGGAATGTCTCAAAAGAGCCTGAATATTTGCATTTGACTTGGCTCCCAATTCAGTTTTGAGGAACCCCAAGGTTTACAGAAATACAAATATAAAAAGCAAAACTAAAAGTGAGGAGCCACATGACTTGGTTGAGGGCTGAGCATGTTCAGGTGGCAACAGCATGCTGATTGTTGGGGAGGAAAATCGAAAATCCAGTCAGAAGAGAAACAGGATCAAGTGCCTGCCCTGTGGAGGAGGGCATGGCTGACAGACTGGAAGAGGGAACAGGAGAAGTCCACGCTACAACATTTTTTTGCAGCTCTTCCTACTTGTTAACCCATATAGCTGAATATTGTGTTCAACAGTGATTTTTGTGGGGTATATTATGATGAGCCCTAGGGCACATAAGGAGTGATGCATCCACCGTCTTTCATTCCTTGCTTCAAGAGACTTTCTTTCTGCCCTTTCCTTAGCTCATTTAAGTGGTATTTGAATTTGGATGCAGCTATTAATTTTTGCTTGGGGTTACTTGCTGGAGGAAATATTGAGAAAGAAATGCTGACCTTCCATAAAGCCTTCTAGCAAAGCATTATTTATTAGGTCCTCATCCCAAGCCAGCTGAAGTGAACAAACATAATGGGTTTTGGATCAATGCCTTAAAAAGGATTTATTTTTACCGGTATCTTACTTCTTGGATTATTTAAAAAGTGCAGGGTGGGGGTGGGGAGGCAAGCCTCTAAGTGAAAGTTTGTTAAATGAACATGGGAGAAATGAATGACCAGCAGATTGAATTACTAGTTTTATAGGCAACATGATTGATTGCCTGGAGGCAGCCCTGAGTGTTCAGTGCCCCATATGCTTTCTGTGCCGGTATCATTCAGGTGTTCTATTTGTAGCAAAAGAGGGCCAACAGGTACGATTAAGTGTAAGGAGCCATAAGATACTGGAGCGTAAGTATCAGCACAGATGAATGAATTCTTGCATAGATATGGAACCTTCTGCGTCAGACAGGCTGCTCATAAAAATCATTCCTTGGCAACTATGCCCTAGGGCAGTGGTTCAGCCAACTTTTCCATGGGCGCAATGCCACCCTAACAGATTGGCGTGAGCATAAGCAGCCAAGTTCAGTAATCTGCGTATGCATTAAGTCAGGCTGCTGAGGCCAAGGCTTGCCACCTGGGAACATGATAAAAGGCCAGCTAGTTCAGAGCTTATATATGCCTCTCTCAATAAAAAAGATGTGCCACATTAACTCAAACATTCAGAAGACTGGGGATGCATAACAAATGGAATCAATCCATAAGAGTCTATCCTCCAGCACAGAAAACTACAAACCAACTTAGAAGAACCAAACTGCAACAAAAACATAAAGGTTTACAAAACCTCTGGAAGATGTTTTTCTTCTCTGTTTGATTTCACCTGAAATTCCTCAGATGTCTCACCTGAGGAGAAGGTTTAAAAACCATTTGAATTTGCTTTCTGGGAAATGAAGCAACAACCAGAAAGACAGTGTGGCATTGTGATCCGAGGACCAGATCATTAAGTGGTCTTTGGTCTATTACTGCTTCTCAGAGCAACCTATTTCACCGGGTATGTGCACTTCACCTTCTTAGAGAACGATGTCCCCAACTTCATTGGGGGTGGATTTTCCTCACCTCCTTTGTCTTGAGGCACGAGCTGTTCTCTCCCAGGCTGAGAGGGTTGGTAGATGAGTGCCCAACTGGAGGGGGGAAAGAAGCCTATATTTAGGGCTGCTCTGCTTCCTTCCTTTTGCTGCTGCAGCCTTGATAAGCTCACATTGTCCTTCTGCTTCACAAATTGCCACAGGATGGATTGCACTCCTCGCATTGGCAGTGGCGTGGTTAAGCAGAGGCCACTGCTGCTCCTTTCTCTTTGCTGCTTCTATCTTGTTTACTCGTCTATGTTCTCCCCATCAACAGGAACACAGCTCTGTATTGTTTAATTTAATTAAAAATTTAATTTATATACTACCTTCATCTTCCAAGGAGTTCAGAAAGGTGTACATGGTTCTCCTCCCCATTTCATCCTCACTACAACCCAGTGAAGTAGGTTAGGCTAAAAGATGGTGACTGGCCAAGGTCACTCAGTGAGCTTCATGACTGAGTGGGTATTTGAACCCAGGTCTCCCTGCTGCTGTCTTATGGAGAGGTTTGGGTTCTGATTTGGGGTCACTCATGTCTGCACTGCCACTAGGCCTAGTGTGTCCTTGTTAGTAGGCCTACCTGGCCACTCCAGCTTGTCCATGCTTCTTCTAGGCTGTCTTTGGACCTGTGTGGCTCACTCCACCCCATCCCATCAGTTGATCTGGTTTTACTCCCCTGATTAGTCAAAGCATGATGTCAGTAACACCCCACAAGGCCTGATGCTGCCACTCCATAGATTTGCTGTTTCTGTATGTCTTCCTATAACTCAGTGCATCTTTATGTCCACAGGTGTTGTAATAGCAAGTAAAGAGCTTCAAAATGTTGCTTGCAGATAATGGAAGAACTCTAGACTTTTCTGGTAATGCACAACAGTAGGATTTTGGGGGTGGGGGAGAATTAAAAACTTAAGGGGGGGATCCTGTGTTGTTCTGCTTAAACAAAAACAGACAAACCCAGAGCTCTACAAGTCCAGACCCTCTAAGTGTCCCTATTTTCCAGGGATGTCCCTGATTTAGAGAAGCCACTGGAGAAATGTTGGAGGGTATGGAGTTATCCAACCCCCGAACCATCTGAAGGCAATCCTCTATAGGGAAGTTTATTTTTTTAATGTTTTATTATTTTTTACTATATGTTGGAAGCTACGAAGAGTGCTGAAGCAACCCAATAAGATGTGTGCGGTATAAATTGTAAAATTATCTTTATGGAATGGGACACCCCCATTTTCATTGGAGAAATGTTGAAGGGTATGCAAGTCAGCCACCTCATAATTCATAAGGTGTGAAAAACTGAGAAACAAGCTACTGTTCACCTACCCCCATAAGTGAATATGAAGAAAAGAGAGTTACTTCCCCCACAAAAGACCCCCAGACCTATTTGCCTACATTTGACAGGCATTGTTAATCTACTCTGGAGAGACTCCTGTGCCAGCTCCTACCCACATTGGCCAAAAAGGGGGGAAAGTTACCACCATGTTCAGATACCCCATGTGGCGATCACACAGGGCCCCCGGACGTTTCACGGTCTATTGATCCTGTGCCACCACTGCGATAGCCTTCTTCGCTGCCACCACCCCGCTTCTCACGGGGACACACGGAGTCCAGACAGTTGTTAACAAACAAATAATCAAGTTTATTTTTAAGTGCAGGAATAAGCGTATGGTTTTGGTTTATTTTTCTCTTGTCAGATTCTTAAATCTTAGTTCCTAACAACTTCCCACTGAATTATTCCCAACTATCTATCTAACTCCCTAACAATTCCTCTCACTCTCTCACAATACAACTCTACCAACCCACTGCCTATCCCACCCTCTTCCTTCTCCAACACCCAAGCCTCAACTCCCAACTCCCAAACATCAACTGACTTTCAAAACCTCCCACTCTATCTTTTACTCCCCCCTTGCATTCTCACTGGCCAATCACATCACACCCATTTTAACCCTTTCCTTGACCCATCCTAGGAGGCAAACGCCACACCCCATTATAGTGAATCAGGAAACACAAGGCTTCCTTTGACACAACTCAGAACCCAAACACAGATCCATGTGGAGAGAGCACAGAGTGACTCAGAAATAGACAAATAAACAAGACAACTGCTGTGACCTGAACACACCTCTGGAAAATACCATAGCTAACTTCTCATAGTTACTACTGTGTTTGGAAGGTAATTTTGCCAACATTATGCATACATGGTATGCAAAAATAATTTAGATATGCCTTGCACGACTTCCAGGGTTCTTTGTACTTTTTAATGGTACGATCATGAACAATTAAGTGAATTGCAAATAATATGTGTGCAGTGATTAAGATCTGTATTGTGAAAACTGCATACCTTCTTTTTTTAGTTCCATATTCTCAATACACAACACAAAGGCATGGAATAGTGGATATATCTATGCAAGTAACATGGCTAAATTTAGAATACATCTGTTTAGTGTTTTTTTCTTGTTCTTTCCTCTGTCACTATGAAGAACAGTTGTTTTCCCATTTCTCACATTTAAATATGTATATTAACTAAGGATAGACTAATGAGACCATTCCCAGTTCATGTCAATTTCATATATGTTTATTCATAAGTCCATTTCTGCATTAATCTTAAAAAGCAGTCCCCAAAAAATGCATTTAAATGCATACTAAAAGAGTATTTTATCACAAAAAAGAGTACATATTTCACTACATACTCTTTTTCACTGTATGCATTTCCAAACATATTTGATCTCAAAGTACACCATCTTTCTCACTCATTTTGATATGGATTTTGAGGCAGGAACTGCGTTGTGAAATCCAGACACATGCAAAATCAGAAGGATGATGATGTTCTGATCCGTGCATTAGTCTGGGAGGTTCAAATAAAGTCAGTTCACTTAAAAATGTGGACGAAAATAAATTCTCCATCTCTAATATCAACCAATTTCCCTCATGAAATCTACCTCCAATCCTCCTACCTCCAATCTAGACTCTTTCCCTCCTACCTCTTCATATGTTCTGGAGAAACAAGAATATATGATGCTTCAAAGGAATTTTAGCTGACAGTAATTCATGAATGATAATTACTTTTATTTTTTATAGTCCTAATTCACACGCCATGGAGCAGAAAATAAGAGCATGCTGCATTCATGGGATCCTTCATAAACACTATTAAGGTTTCCCACAGTGAATAAATGCCTCACTCATGAAATTGGTAAACAGAAAACAGATGCTAACTATCTAGCTCTACATCTTAGAGATAATGATTTAAAAGTGGCAATTTTGTGCACAAACAAACATAAACTGGTAGGTGATGTGTTGGTGGTCGGTCGTGGATTCCTGAATTACATTATGCAATTAATTTGGAGTTCCTCCTTCAACATGTTTATTTTATATAGTGCACATTATGTTTCAATTCCAATTTTATCCAAAGCAAAACATGCCCATTTCATCCTACCTGACTGCAGCAGAGAGAAGGACACAGTCTTCTTCTTCTTCTCTGGTGATCACTCGTAGCCAGGTAAGATCGTCTTCCATGAATATGGCCTTAAGAGTGAGTCTGTAAGTGACTGTGGAGGCCAATTCTGGATCGGCACACCCTTCCATAGTGGGGACATAGGTTTCCGGGTGGGAGTTGATCATAGTGAGGGTTTCCCACACATGCCTTTGTCTTAGCATGTTTCTCTCTTTCGTCCCGAGTTCAAGCATGAAGTTGTTGTGCAAGTTTTTGTGGAATTTTTGAGAGGACCTCAGCAGCTACGGGGGAGTTGTGGTTAAGGAGATGCTGGTAATATTATTTCCAGTGCACTACAAAAGCTTCTTTATCTTTTAAAAGTATGGCACCATCTGTTGAGCATAGGAGGCATATGCCATGATTTATTAGCCCATAGAAGGTCTTTGTGGCTTTAAAGAAGCTGTGCATCATAAGTGTCGGCTAAGTGCTGGATCTCGAGCTTTTTTTAATCCACCAGGTGGATTAGTTCTCTGGTTTTTCTTTGAACCTCAACCTTAGCATTGGCATAGTTTTTTTTCTTAGTGACACAGTTTCTATCTCTTTGCCAGATCTGAAAGGCCTTCCTTTTCTTTTCAATAATGCATTCAATCTCACTGTCATTCTCATCAAACCTGTCCTGGTGTTTCTTGGTTTGGTATCTAAGTGTTTGTTCATAGGCTGCAATAATGGATGTTTTTAGATTGGTCCAGTGTTTCTCAATATTGTCAAGGAACTCCAAAAGCAGGTGGTCCTTAAGAGTTGTTTGGAAGCAATCCCACTTAATAGGATCTTGAAGGGCTTGAGTGTTCCTTTTGCACCCTCGTTTCCTTCCTTGAAGCCTGTGTTGAGGTATAATCTTGTTAACCATTGTGGAACGTATTAATTGGTGATCTGTCCAGCAGTCATTGGCACTCATCATTGCCCTGGTAAAGAGCACATCATGGCGATCTTCAGCTCAGACAATTACATAGTCTAATAGGTGCCAGTGGTTTGACCAAGATATTTTAAATTTTTGTTGTTGTTGTTGAAAGAGTGTGTTGGTAATAACAAGGTTGCGCACTGCACATATCATCAAAAGTAAGATTCCATTCTGCTTGCTGTTGCCAGTTCCTTATTTTCCAATAGTTCCAAGCCACAGGTTGAAATCTTGCCCAACTCTTGCATTAAAATCACTCAGGAGGATAATTTTATTATCTCTGACAGGCTGGCATACAGCTGAGAGTAAAAAAATTTCTTTAATGTCTTCATTGGCATCCAGTGTTGGTGCACAAGCACTTAGAATAGTAGCCTGTTGGTTTTTGGTGAGTTTTATTTGAAGGGTTGAAAGCTGCTCATTAATGCTGGTAGGGACTTCTGTCAAGTGCTTCACATGATCGTTTCTGATAGCAACGCCTATTCCATGTATTCCATGTTCTTGTTCAGGTAGACCTTTACGAAAGAATGTGTAGCTTCTTTTTTCTTCCTTCAGTTGTCCCTCCCCTGAAATTCAAGTGTCGTGAAGTGCTGCAATATCTATGCTAAAACATCGCAACTCTCTTGCAATGATGACAGTACTGCATTCGGGACGCTCATTATCTGTGTTATCCGACAAATTCTGTATATTCCATGTCCCAAAGTTCATTGTATTTTACGACCCCACTGAGCATGGTAATCCAGTCAGGGGGAAAGGGAGGCTATGTTTAGAGCACCTTTTCGGGGTGGATCCTAAATAGGACTGCTGAGTCATGGATACAGCTGTCGAGCTGCTCAACTGCCTCATTCCTTGAGTCAGAACAATTGAATCTGTATCCACCACCCATGTGACGGTTCATGACCAGGGGCTAGATGCCCATTTCATCCTACCTGGCTTCAGCAGAGAGAAAGACACAATACACCTGGATGGAACTAACCAGATTTTGGCACCGTTCTTCCCTAAACAGCCGTATATCAGCATTCATTACAACTCACTGCAGGAGAGGGAGAAAATGGGTAACTGGTCCCACTCCATTGACTCATCTGACAGACCAGCTGCCATTTGACTTCTCTTTCCGAAATGTCTTCATTCCAGCTCATATTTATAAGAGCAATGCAACATTAAGAACTGGTAGCAGTTTCCTTGTTTTCCTTTTCTCTCCACATCCCTCTTTCCACTGTTGTGTTGCATTTATCAGAATGTAAATCTGTGGGAAGAGGCTGCCTTGCTTTTTCAGTCTTTTTCACAGTGCATACAGTGCCAACATTTCTCAAAAATGCAATCAAGGGTGCAAAAAGAAAAACTGCTTTAAAAACACAGCCCAGTGAGGACTGGAATGCTCAGTAGACTGACAGGGTGCATTCAGATGCAGGGATTATTGCATACATTTTCCTGGCTATAATGCTAGTGTCCCAATTTCTAATATTCCCTTTACACTGTATGTTACCTGTTCTGTTATGGAACTGTGGCTTCTTGATCAATATACCACCACATTACACAAAGTTTCATTCATACCCGTGGGTGTGGTGTGACACAACAGTAGAAATCATTGTGTGCAATTCTTTCTACATCCCCAGAGCGAAATGACTGGATGATTTCCAGAGTGGAACTGTAAATCCATTGATTTCAATGGAGCTACGCTGAGTATGACTTAGGTATATATCAGCCACTGAATTAGTTTATAGCTTTAAAATAATATCCAGTTTAAAAGCACTTCAGTTATTAGGAAGTCAGTTCCTATAAAGCCTAAATTAACTAGGTTCTGTTTATAAATCAAAATAAAAGTATTGGTCCAAGCTTACAATCCTGAAGACTAAATATATATAAAAGGGGGTAGAAGTTGAATAAACATTCTGCCCATCTACATGTTTCCCTATCCACCTCTCACATTATTTATAACTCGGATTATATATAGTCATGTTTACTGTAAGGGTCAATTTATTTCCTCAGGATTTATTTCTAATTAAGCATTTCTAATTAAGTGTAAGTAATCCTACACATACCTATTCAAAAGTAAGTCCCGTTGAGAACAATAGGACTCACTCCTAGGATTGCAGCCTTAGGAATTCAATGTTTGTAGGACAAATAAATCCCAGGGCACATGCTTAGAATTTAAATAATTTTGGGCCTGAAAATAAACCACCCAAACTGTGTTTACAGTGAAATTGAACTTCTCTTCTGCCCTCTAACTGTCACCTTGTTAAAAGAAACCAACTTCATTCTTTTGATGAGGTGATGACCACATAAATCACCAGAACAGCCTTCAATAAATTAGCTATCTAATTTCATTAGTCACCATATGTCAAATAGCCAAGAATTGCAACCTCTTCAGATTTCAGATAGAAGCACAGAGGAGGGAGGGGACAGAGTTTGCCTCCACGTGCCACCTATGCTTTGCTATCCTGGCAAAGGGACCTTCAGTTCTTGGGAGGAGAAGCAGCAAGTTGGAGAAGACGGGCCAAGAGGCTCTTGCACTTGCTGTCCTTGGGACTGGTGTAGATTACTGCCTGCCCTTGGGATAAGGAGAGCTCAGGACTGCCATGTCGCCTTTGTATGTGACCAGGAATCATGGAGTGTTCTGGGGTGGGCTTCAAGAATTCATCCGTGATAGATAATCAGATCTTTGCTGAAAGAATTACACAGCTTCCTGCAGGGGTGTGTTGAGCATGTTCTAGAGACAGTGTTAATAATTGTTTGGGGTGCTGGTTAAAGCAAAAACACTGAAAGAGTAGGCAGTGCAAATCCAAAAGCCAAGATGATTCCCAAAGGTGTAGAGAATTAAGTTTCATTCTTTTTTTTTAAAAAAAAAAATCCACTCCAGATTACCTACACATTTCACAAGTGGCACAAGTAGTTTTCCTGAGAAGAAAATGACTAGCTTGCACTGATACATGCAAGATGGGGAGAAAGCACAAATTTGTCAATGAGGAACAGAGATTTTTGCTCAGAATAAGTTAAGTTGTGGCACTGTGATCCAGAGTGTTGTTGATTTCAATCTAATCCTCAGAACCTTTGGGCTTCCTTGTTCTTTGGTGTTGGTAATACCCAACAAGCCTAGCAGTGAGTCATGGGTGAATTGACTGTGCATGCTGGAACACACACCAGAAATCCTTTGCGGTATGCTGGAATTCTGTCTTTTAATGTTTAATTCTGGTTTTAATGTTGTCTTTTAAATTGTTGTAACCCCTTCTGGGACCTCAGAATGAAGGCTGGGTATTAAATTAAAATTACCATCAACAACAAATCTTCTAAGTCTTGCTATATGCTTTACCTCCCCTATCTTGAGAATCATTACTGTCCCTTTTTTCTAGTTATGCCCTAATTATTCTTTCTGTAGTAGTAGTAATAATAATAATAATAATAATAATAATAATAATAATAATGTTTTACCCCACTCATCTGACCGGGTTGCCCCTGCCACTCTGGCTTCCCTATACAGGGCTGCCTGCATATGTAACACTGAAACTTAATTCCTATCTTGTGCTTTTCTGAAAGATAACTTCTGTTTAAATACTCCAACAGCCAGAAGAATGGTTGTTGTTTTTCATAGGGAAAGAACTCAATTTATGTGCAAGTAAATTGTGCTAAATAATAGCATGCAAAAAGGAAACTTCTGGGTTTTATTTTAAAGCTATGAAATCTTAAACAGTTACATTAGTATTTAAGTATATTTTGCAAATTGCAGTTATTAGCTAAATGTCTTCATGTGTTATCCACAGATTTCTTTCCTTACAATTAGCTTTATTTCTGTTCCTAATTTACCAAATAAATTCTAATTCCAATTACCTTCTCTGAGAACCATCATCAATTAGTTCTTTGTTGAACATTACAGAGCATTGTAAAAGCTGTAGTATGAGGGATGGCCAGAAATGGTCTTTCCAAGCACTCTTTGTTGAGTATGAGCAATGACAAAGCACCCCCCCAATGCCCCACCTACAAACGTGGTTACCCCACCTAACAAGCAAGGCTAGCTACAGTGCTGCTCAAGCACCCCTAATCATAGGCTTTTTTGTCCTAATTTTAATAAAAAAATTACCGGTTCAGTATAGTTTCCCATCATTTTTGTTTTGTAATGAGTGGTGTGAGAAGTCTCCAGGATGAGGACACAGAAAATGCTGACAAAGGAAAAGGCAGTTTAAATTAGATACATGTCAGGCTGCCTTTGTTTACAAGCCATCAGATTTATGTCCTCTTCTCTCTTTTACTGCCTTTGTTCAACAGTTAACTTTACCTGGGAAGCCTCATTTTAGAGTTTTGCTGCCTCATCTTCTTTGTCACTTTTGCACCATTACGTTCTTTTTCAGCTAGATTATATTTCATTTATGGTTTTGGAATGCAACATTATTAGTATAAAATTAGAGGTGGACCACTGTAAAAAATTTAAGGTACACTAGCAGTAAACCCATAAAGTTAAAATCTTGGATGCAAAGTATTGTATTATGTAAATGGAAACTATAACACAGTAGTCCAGAAGGAGCTGCTTTAAATGTGCATCCCAATTAAAGAAAAACATAGAAAAACCACAAGCCAGCCAGAGCCATAAAGATCAGAGGAGGACACAGATAATCCCAACACCAGCAGATGCCTAAAGGAACCATGAAGAGTACGTAATGACCAATGACATGTAAACTGCTTTGTTAAAGATCAGATAGGAACAGAAGAAACACTATGCTCCAAACACAGCACAGATTCCTCAAATTCATAATCAGACAATGGATTACTACAGTTTCGAGGTGTTGTAACCATCTTCTGAGCAGCCAACATAATCAAATGAGTTCCTGAACTGGTACAAATTGGTTTTGAAAGATACAAATAGCTCATTTCTAAGGAAAATGGACTGCTGTAAAGAGCTATCAATAGAAGAGACATACACTGACAAGTACACAGAATAATGTCTTATGCCCTTCCAAATAGTGGATTAATATATGTATATTAAATTCATGGGGGCCTGAGATGCAACATTTGGACATTCAGGGGTATCTTGGAGTAAGAAAGTGAAGATTTTCGGGGTGGGGGTGAGAATACAGGTTTAGGGAGAACTGGTAAATGGTAAAGGTAAAGGGACCCCTGACCATTAGGTCCAGTTGTGGCCAACTCTGGAGTTGCAGCGCTCATCTCGCTTTATTGGCCAAGGGAGCCGGCGTTTGTCCGCAGACAGCTTCCAGGTCATGTGGCCAGCATGACTAAGCTGCTTCTGGTGAAGCAAAGCAACACACAGAAACGCTGTTTACCTTTATATATTTATCTACTTGCACTTTGAGGTGCTTTTGAACTGCTAGGTTGGCAGGTGCAGGGACCAAGCAATGGGAGCTCAGTCCGTCACAGGGATTCGAACCGCCAACCTTCTGATCAGCAAGTCCTAGGCTCTGTGGTTTAACCCACAGCACCAACCATGTCCTGGGAGAACTGGTAAATAAACATAAAAATGAGAAAATGTAGCCAGGTGTACATATAGTAGCATGTGGCTCGGAGGAAAAAGAATGATAGCGATACTATTTGTAGGCCATTGGATGCCTTTTACCCAACTTGAGAGGAAGACAGTGTACAGCAGGCATCCTGCTGAGGACTCAGCTCCTGTTTCATCTCCTTCCTTCAACACTGCCTCACTTCCAGGCAGGGCAAAGCGCATCCAATGGCCTACTAATGGTATTGCAGAAGCCCAGGAGATGTTTATTTGAAGCCATGGGTCTTGTCACCCAAAAAGCTGCTTTTGTTCCGGTCACATTGTTGGCCATCTGATATAAATGTGCATTAATGCTTGATGTATCATCAACAAGAGCTATATTTGAATGGGGCATAAGAATATTGCATGTGAGTAGTGTTAACAGGGCTTTGTGAAAGTGAAGAACTAATAAGATATAATATATAATAATATATAATGCAGCCACAAATTTATGACTTGTATAAACTTGGTTTAGAAGTGCTAGCCACCAAAACAGGACTTCCTCAGTTGAGGTTTTTTTCCTATAGAGATAATTAGTACTCTCCTTTGTCACTGAGACAACCAATTAGAAGATTGTTACTATAGAAGTTATGTATCCACCAGTTCCGATCATGGATGAACAAATCTTCCTTGGATTTTCCCCAAGACACTGAAACTAGTGAAACTGAAAGTTGCTACAAACTTGAATTTAGGATCACTGACCTATGTTATAAAACCTGTTGTAGAAAATGGATCAAATGGTCATGGTGCAGGAACAGGTTCCTACTAGAAGCGGGACGGGTGTGTGTGTCAGACTTTCTTGTCAAAACTTTAGCAACTTTAGCAAACCATTTCTTGCCATTCTTCCTGGATCCACATTAGCTTCTGCAAATCTTGTCAGAGCAAAAGAAGCCAAGTGGAGCAGAAATATCTATAAAGGTGAAGCAAGCAGGAAGAACTGCAATCTAGACTCTTCAGGCTATGTGAGTGAAATGGATTCTGCTCCTCTAAAGACGAATAAATGATTTACATGAATATATATTACACCAGTGGTCCTTACAACAATGCTGGAAGGCTGGCTTGAATTATTATCACCGTATTATCACAGGAGGTTCATCTTGCCTCTATCTTGTTGTTCTTCCATGTGGTGTTAAGACCTACCTATTTAGGAAGGCTGAATGTCATTGCTTGCCTGCCATAATCACATGCCATCCTTCTGGATTTTTCCTTCCTCCAACTTTTTAATATGTTTCGTACTGGCTGTCTTACTACATTGCTACATTGCATGCTTCTATTGCCACTTCTTTTTGTATATTGCCTTTCTTCTTATATTTCATTATTCTCAACAGCTGCCTTGAAAGGTGAGAGATATACATATTTTAAATAAGAACATTATTGTGGTTGGGAGAGGCTTGGTGAGAATGGTGCTCCTAAGCTCATCCATTACATTCATGGCTGAGGTAAAATTTGAACTGATTGTTTCTGGTTCATGGGTCTTAACAGCAATGGCACACCAACAAGCAACCAACATCTTTTGGAAGGCATCAATTAAAAAGCATATTCACTTCTGGAAAACAACAGTGGTTAGATCACCTACCACCACCCTATGTCTTATCTAGTATCAGATATACTAACAATGGAAGGAAGATTCATTTTGTTCATTGCCACCATCCAGGATGATATTTCTTTTAATCAGTTCCTCCCAGTATACCTGATAAGAGAACACAAACTGCTTAAATTAAAGGATGGGCAACAGACCTCCAATAATAGATACCTCCTATAGTCTAGTCCTTCAAAAGAATTTTGGGGCTAGCAAAATTAATATTCAGTGTGTTTCTACTAGGATGGAGTTGAAATTGCAGTTCTTTATAAACATTATTTATTTATTTGGGATATTTATAGCCCATCCTTCGCTGTGATGGATCTAAGGGCAGGTTACAATGCACGAACTGTAAAAAAATTACAACAGCGAAAAAGCAGATAAAGAACCCTATTCATCAGGTTTCCAATTAGAGTAGCAAACATACAATATTAAAACTACAAAACTAATAAACAGCAAAGCAGGCTACTCTCAATTACTCTTAGTGGAATCATTGTGCAAGAAGAAATCCTATAGCAGAGCCCATCTGTTGAAATGTGGCTGTGGACACCCTCCGTTGCTGAACTGATCTCCAGGAGCAGAACACAAAAGGCCTGAAACAGTGAGATGGAACAGTGACACTGCTGGAACAGTGACATGGTTTCCACATACCCTGCCCCCAAAGCACTATGCACATTGTATGACATGGTTCCCTTACTTAATAAATTCAAGCAAAAGAAAAAAGCTGTGCTTATAGCAAAGGGGATCTCAAGCCTGTAAATACAGGCTCATAACCCATTTTTGTGAACTAAAAACTGATAGGAAATATTCTGCCTCTTCACAATGGATCAGAACTGGTGAGAGAATTTCACACAGATTCAAAATGACTGGCTAGAGATTGACTCTGTTTTGAAATAAAAGTCTAATCTGAGGCCAAGGTCAGTCAGATGAAGGGTGAAAAATAAAACAAGAGGAGGAGGTCAGCTGCAAGCTGGAGAAGCAGAGGTTACTGGACCAGTGTGAAGACTGTGGCAGAAGTCCTGATAAAAACCTGAGAAACTCCAGAATGAAGAGTTCATGAGCCTTATGGCAAGTATAGTCACGAGTGCCAAATAAATGGGTGTTACGGTAACTGAGCAGGAGTGATTTAGGAAATTGGCTTTGATTAGGTGGAAGAACTAAATTTCTCTTAACTCTGCTCTTAAAGAAGCAGCAACCACACAGTGCAACCATTTTGCACTGAAGAAACAGTAACCAACCAAGATCAACACATACCAGTTAGGGGTGGGGGAAGAAACTATATTGAGTTTGCATTTAAATGAACTTCCCAAAACAGTATGTGAACTGAAACACAGCCATCTTTCAAAATTCTCACCTCTTTGAATTTTGCAATGCGGTTTTTCAGTGAAGTAATGTGTACAAAGATGCCTATGCCAAAATGAAGTTTTGAGAAAAAGTATATTGTTAAAATAGCCCATAAAGTGCATTGTATTTTGAAATTCTCCTAATATACAGCATATTGGAATAATTCTGCAGTAAAATGCTGGTGAATTTTCATGAGAACTTATTTTTTAAAAATAAAAAGATTGGAAACCAATTTGGAAATGTGGAGAATTGAATTCAAGAAAGGATAAAACTGAACCTGAAAAAATCCCTAATAGTAACCATACAAATTAACACCACCGCCTGCTTATTTAAAATACAATAAAATTTACTTTGTTTTCAATTTAAAGTTGAACCTGTGCTGCTTTGTCCCACATTTATTCACAACCTCAGGAAGCTGAGCTATTTAGTTATATGGTGGCAGAGGTAAAAGGGTTAAAAAAGTAAGTAAAGCATCACAGCTAAGTGAGTAAGAAACACTAACGTGTGAAACACTTCTCTCTAACAGGGGGGGTGTCTCCACATTGTGCAACTGCTTCCATGAGCAGCACATGTGACCACAACTAGGCAGAACATTTATTTTTGTATACATGCTTATACTCCGAAGGGTATAAAGCCAATTATTTAGGGCTGTGACATTGCAGGAAAATACAGATAGTAGAATTAAATTCAACGTTCAACTTCCTGTCAAATAGCCCAGGGTAGTGTGAGGGAGGGAGCTTTTCATTTGGACCACAGGAAGGGGAGAAGGATCTCCCCCCTCCCCGCTTGCCATTTATGTATTAATGAAGATTCAGGGATCAGGTTTACCCTGTTCTCCCCATCACAGTCCCTGTGAGGAAGTCCCTTCCCCATCCCTGCTGCCTTTAATCCTATGATGAAAGTTCACTTGGATGCCAGTGGGATCTTCAAGCTGGGAGGAGGGAGCAATTTCCATCCAAACAGTGGCAGCGGAGGAATGCCCTCTATCTATTTACACCATGCTCCCAATCCTGGAAGGTGGCCAGTATGCTATTTCTCTTTTAAACAAGAAGCATAATGTAATAATTACACATCAACTGATGTGGTTTAAACTACGTGCAGCTTGAGCCCCACGATGAACCCAAACAAGGATTTCAGAATAAATATATGGCACTTCAAGTGGAAGACAGGAGTGCCTGGCGTGCTCTGGTCCAGGGGGTCACAAAGAGTTGGACACGACTAGACGACTAAACAACAACAACAACTTATTCCAGGACAATTATTTTCGTTTGACTTTGTTGTACTCTCAATCAGTGACTTAAACAACAAATTCCCATCTGATTTTAAATGTATTGTACAATAAATGAGAGAACAGAAAAGTTCAGGTTTTGGAATTCTGCAAGTGCATTTAGTTGGCCACTATGAGAACAGGATACTGGACTAGATGGACCTGATCCAGCAGTTTCTGCTTATGTTCTTAGGTGCTTGTGGTGTTCAGGCACTTCTCCTTAGTATGAAGATAATGGTGATACAAGAGTGCATGTATTTTCATCTGTGAAACGTTGTTTGGGGTATAACACAAGGAATCTGTAAAGACAGGGTTTTAGGGTTGTTTACAAATTGGAAACATATCAATAGTTTTTTCAATGAACTGTTGACATATTGTGACATATACATGGGAGGAAAGTTAAAACCATTAATACTAATAAAAATCTTGTAATGACAAGCAGTCATATTTTGCTTTAACTAGGGAACAGCAGCTATGCCTGAGGTCAAAGTCATTCATTAATGTTAAAACTATCAATAAATGATTGCCTTTTATTATCTTTTAATTAAACTTACTGTGTCAGAATATGAATTGTAAATTTGACCTTTGGTGCCTACGCTCTTTGTAATGTGGCTGTGGCATTTTCTTCAAGCAGGCAGGTTGAAAAATTGGAATGCAAAATTAGTCTCCTTCCAATATTTCAAAAGCCATATCCTAATAGCAAAAGGACTTAACATTTTTATTATCCAAAGGCTGAGCGTTATAGCAACTGGCAGGTACAACATGTGATATTATATATTCATCTTGATAGTGGAGGTAGTGATACCATTTGCCATTCAAAGCTACATGTGCAACACCTCTTGCATTGGGTGCATTGGTGACAACAAGGGATGAGTGAATGTCAATTTCGGTTTCTCTTGGGTCTTTGATTTTTCCAGTATTGAGCTCAGGTCTTCCTATTATATAGCAGTTTGATGTTGGCATCCATCTCTTCCAAGAGACTATGGAGTGCGCCTGCAGGGGTTAAGTCAAACCACTGTTTTTGCCGCACTGAAATGACCCCCCCAGGGTGCAAGCCTGGGCTTTGTGTATGAAGATCCTGGGCAATGTTCCACTCTTAGCTTCACTGAAAGCAGAGAAAAATGTTTGTCACCAGCTTGGCTGCAAGAGTTGCTGGAATGAGGCTTACAAGCTTGTCTTAGGAACTCCAGATTTGTGTAGGTTTTACTTTCTTATTAGTATTAGAGTTTTAGACCGAAACTTGGGGAGTTATGTGAAACATGTCAGTCCTAAATTATTAAGTATAGTAATTTAATTCACTGAAATTGTAAGTTATTGTATGCATTACCAGTGCTTTGTTTGTTAAAAAAAATGTTTAGGGGTAGTCTCATTTTCCTACTCATATTGAAATACTGTCCCTCAGTGAGGCCAAACTTAGATTCACAAAATGTTTAGGGGTATACGTACCCCTGCATTCCCCCAGAAAAAAACACTGTTCATTACTATGTGTTTAAATTTAATTGGTTTGTAACTGAATTCTCATGTGATTGGCTAATATTGGTCACATGGGAGGTATCTAGTGAAGGAGAGACTCCATTTTATGTGAAGCAAGATTACTGTGTTTTAGAGTCCACTGTGAACACTGCTAAATTGAATAGAGTGTTCGAGTGCTACTTCTCTGCGTGAAAAGAAGAAAGCAAAGCTGCAGAAGAAGGAAAAAGTGGAAATGTCTCATAGGGACCTGAAAGACATGGCCTAAGTGAGATACAGAAGGCTGAGTGCTGAGTTCTAGAAAGAGAGAAAAATACAGTTGTTTGGAAATTAGAAGAACTGTAAGCCCATGCTTGGAGAAGCATGTGACTGTAAATATTGTGTTTTAATTCATCTATAACTCTAAGTTGCTGCAAGTAAAGTTTTTGAATGTTAAAGTCCAGACACTGATCTAAGTTCCAAATGAGGTTATCAGTCATATATATTATTTGAGCTTCTTAGCTGCATTTTTGCTACCCTTACTTCAACAGAAACTCACTCAATGGGTATCAGGGTTTTATTCCAAAAGACAAAGTGCATAAATGATTGGCTGCCTGAATCACAACTCCTTACCCAGAGGTCACAAAACTTAATAAGGTGCTTCATGAACTCTCCTAGCATTTACTGGTTGCCAAACAATTGGAAAGTAATGATGAGATTGAAAGAAAGGGTGGATTATTTCAAGCAAAAGGAGAAGACACAGAGGTTATGGTGGCTCATGCACTCCTGAAGTCAAATCAGAATACGTCAAATGCCCATAATACTAAAAAAAAACCCCCAAAGCTGATTAATTGGTGTTTCATATGAATTTAGTGCAGCAAATGTGAGATAGGCAAGCAAGAAATTAGCACACTCTTTTTTCCAAAGCGCATTTATGGAGGTTTCCCGCCTCTGGCCCTTTTTGATTTAAGAAACGGAAGGCGCAGGAGATTTGTTAAACAACACAGAGAGCAAAACAGCACTGATTGCTCGAAGTGTCAATCTGAGCCCCCAAACAAAATAACTTTCCAGCGCTTTGACCTTTCGAACACATGCAAACATTTCAGCATGTTTAACATTAATATTATCCCAAGGCACATGCTTATTAGCAAAAAGTCAAATCATACTCTGGTTTTCAGTACTTGCTAGCTATAGCTATTAGATCTTAACTTTTATAAGAAATGTGAACTAGACTGGAATTCATCTCTTCATATTTTTGTTCACCCAGGATTAAAACTATACTGAGCTTATACAAAAATGTTTTCAAATCTGCAACACAGCATTTGAAATTTATGATGAACAATAGATTCATTGATTGAAATTTGTCACCAAGACAAAGGTCAGCTGTGGATTTTAGCATTTAAAAGGTGGGTTTCAACATCTCAAATGTCAGTACATGCAGGTCCCACTGCTGGAATGGTTATTATCAGAAATTTCAGTTATCCAAACACCAAGAATTATACCCAAACCTCACAACACTAACAGCTAATTCAGAAATCTGAAAAGCCAGAGTTTGCCCACTTGCTTATTTATTTGTGTTTTGCTGGTTGGTAGCAGCCATTTTGGGCAGAAACCCAGGAATGTATTGTACCTACAAAGCGGGCACTACATGTATTACATGTATAGGGACACAGTTGGCGCTGTGGCCTAAACCACTGAGCCTCTTGGGCTTGCTGATTGGAAGGTCAGCAGTTCGAATCCTTGCAATGGAGTGAGCTCTGTCCCAGCTCCTGCCAACCTAGCAGTTTGAAAGCATACCAGTGCAAGTAGATAAATAGGTACCACAGTGGTAGGAAGGTAAACGGCGTTTCCATGCGCTCTGGCTTCCGTCACAGTGTCCCTTTGCACCAGAAGCAGTTTAGTCATGCTGGACACATGACCTGGAAAGCTGTCTGTGGACAAACGCCGGTTTGAAAGCAAGATGAGCGTCCCAACCCCATAGTCGCCTTTGACTGGAGTCGTTTGACTGGAGTCCAGAGATCCTTTACCTATATATGTATTGCAAAATCATCAGGTTCATCTCACGTTTCATTTTTAGGGTCTTCCAGCGCATATCATTGTTAGTGATGCAGTTGCTGTTTGATCCAATGTTATTCCAAATGACTTTGTAGCTGATGGTCTGTGTCTTTGGTCACATGTCACTGTTAACAGACAGTGAATGTGGAGTTTTCCTTTCCACACTAATGGTGGATTGTGCCCAAATTGAGGAAAGTTCCATAACTTACAGCTCTAACTTACACTTGTGTTCCTCCAATCAGTGAATGTTGGAGTTAAGAGCAAGTGCTCCATTGTATTACCTTACAGGGTTGTTGGAAAGGTGACTAATGCATCTTTCCTTCTCCCTTGCAGTGGAAAAGTGACCCTGTATGTTTTTGCCTTCCATCAGGCTGTGACACATATACAGTTGCAATCAAAATTATTCAGCCCCCATTATAAATCAGGTTTATTATCAAAATTTAGATTATCAGATGTTTACAATGAGCAAATAAAACAAAAGCAATTGAGTAGCTCAACACAATGGATGCTTCAAGTGTTTTCCCCAAATTCAGCTGAAATTGCAACTTATACTGGCTTCTCCAGTCTCACTACTATTCAACCCCTTCATGGCAAGCATCTTTAGTATTTAGTAGAGCAGCCTTTTGGTGCTATGACCTGCTGCAAATGAGATGCAAACCAGACAGCAGCTCTTGGCCCCATTTCTGAAGAATCGTAGCCCGTTCCTCATGAGCAATGGCCTCCAGTTCAGCAATATTCTTGAGTTTGCACGGTGCAACCACCTTCAAATGCCACCAGAGATTTTCTATGGGGTTCAAGTCAGGTGACTGTGGTGGCCACTGTAGAACTTTCCAGGACTTCTGCAACCAAGCCTTGCTGGAATTTGAGGTATGCTTGGGATCATTGGAAGGTCCAATAGCTTATTAATGCTGACATTGGTAACATCAAGACTGGATTTTTACAATGCTCCCTATGTGATGCTGTCCCTCAACTTGGTGCAAAAGCTGAAGCTGGTGCAAAATGTGGCTTCTAGGTTGCTGAGTTTAGCACCTCACAGCATACACATAGAACATATGCTAAAGAAATTGAACTGGCTGCCAATTTGCTACCAAGTCCAAGTTTAAGGTGTTGATGTTGATGCAACCAGGATATCTGAGGCAACGCCTTCCCCCATATTGCTCAGCCTGACCACATTGATACTCAGAGGTGGCCCTCCTGGTCATTCTGTGCTGTGTGGAAATGCATCACATGACCATATTAAAGAGGGCCTTCTTGGTGGTATGACCTGTTTTGTGGAATGATCACCTGTCAAATATCTGGCAGGTACTAACCGTGGTGGTTACTAATTTGGCCAGGCATTCCTGGGGCACAGTTATTTTAATGTCAGTTTTACCACTTCATGGATGTCACTGTTAGATAGATCAATGAATTTATCCTGTTGTGAACCATTGTGCTATGGCTTTAATTAAAGGCACATAAATAAGTCCAATAGTAATCAATAAAAGACTTCAATTGAAAATGAGTGCTACACACTGAGACCAGATTAGATATTAAGGCAATAAATGTTTTTACAGCGAATGGAGAAGGTTTAGTATGATCTCTCCAGTGGACTCAAGCAGCTATGCTTCAGGATGTGGCAGATGGTCTCCTACCAATTAGCCTGTTTCAAGGGGGGGGGGCGGATTAAACACCCTTCTTCCTGACCTCACTAATGTGGCAATCAAACTTCTCTCTGTGCACATAGGACAAATCAACCAATCCTCCATGCAAGATTATAAAGTCTTTCAAAAGCAAGTACTTCATTCATTGTTTAACCTCTCTATTTAGGGATGTTGTGAGACATCAAAAAGTTATGTTCACAAAAGTTGATTCCTGATGAGTTGTTGGCATCTGTCTCGAGAGACATTGGAGTGCGCCTCCGGAGGTGAAGTCATATCACTGCATTAGCAGCACCAAAGTGACCTCCCTGGGGCGCAAGCCTGGGCAGTGTGTCTGGAGGTCCTGGGCTACCCAGAGGACAAGACCCCACTCTCAGCTTCACTGATGCGGTCCAAAGGAAAGCAGAGCAAGACATTTGGCACCAGCTTGGCTGCAGGAGTTGCAGGAAGGAGGCGTACAAGGCAGCATCCAACCACCTTAGGGCCTTAACTCTGGATATGTGTATGGTATACTCCTTAACCTTTTCTTCTCTTGAAGATATCCTGCAAGGCAGTGAAGATTTAGGATCAGAGTTTTCCTTTTCCTAGATGCGCTACCTTCTCAGGCTGATGAGCCATATCTGCCCATCTCCCTCTACAGAATTTTCAGAAACCGTCTTCTTGAATGTTGAACATACTATAGGTCTTGTCCACTCAATCCACCAGAGCCTGTTTTCATATGCGGGGTAAGTCCCTAAGTTTCTGAGAGTTTGAGACTCATCAACTACTCTCAGCTGGTTTAGCTGGCTACTCAAAGCCATTCCTGGGTATGACCTCTGTCACACGCTGATAGCTCTCACCTGTGGCTCCTACAAGATGAGTGCAGGTTGGGGACCAAGCATGGGCAAACTCCTCCAGAAGTAGGATGGCATGTCCCCCACCAGAGGTACTACCCATCCCCTAACACCCGTCCTAATGACTTAGGTTGAGTCAAATAGGGCCTGGCTGACTCCAATCTCGTGCCTACCTCTGCTTTCTCTGTAGCCCAAGCTTCTCTCTTTCCTTTTTAATAAGCTTCTCTCTTTCCTTTTCTACAAGAGACCTGTAATTTACCTCTAGTGGCAGGAAAGTGAAAAGCTGAGGGTGATCAAACTCCATGTTACCAGCAGAACATCCACTTCTTTAGGGAATGGGGCAATCACTACAAATCAATTCAAAGATGGTACTGTTAGTGATGTTTCTCCCTTTATATGAAGGAGCCAATGTATCAGAAGTGGGTAAACTCCCAGAGTGGCTGGGGCAATCCAGTCAGATAGATGGGGTACAAACAACAACAACAATTTATTATTTATACCCCGCCACTCTGGGCGGCAAATAATAAAATTGTTGCTGTTGTTGTTATATCAGTTCATGGACATTCTAGTTTATCCTGTTGGATCATAGCTTATACTGTACTGAAACATGGCTTTAAGGATTATTATTTAAAAAACAACAAGAGGTAGGTTGTTGTGTTGGTCTGCCATAGTCAAAATAAAAAAAAACTTGAAAAAGATTATTTAAAAAACTCTTCCAAAAAATCCTTTAAATGACTCATTAATTTTTTTTCCTTATTAAAAAGTCCTTAAAAGAATCCTTCCAAAAATTTTCTAGTGGCATCTTAGAGACCAACTGTTTGTTATGGGTATGAGCTTTGGTGTGTATTCACACTTCTCTAGATACCTGATATCAGATATCTGAAGAAGTGTGCATGGACACGAAAGCTCATACCATATCAAACAGTTGGTCTCTAAGGTGCTACTAGACAATTTTTGGAAGGATTCTTTTAAGGACTTCTTTAGAAAGAATTTTTTTTTTAAGGACTTGATTCTTTTAAAGGAATTTTTTTGGGGGGAAGCGTTTTTTAAATAATCTTTTCCAAGAATTTATTTTATTTTATTTTATTTTTATTTTATTTATTTATTTGTTTGTTTGTTTATTTATTTTTAAAAACTTTTTTTTGTTAAGCAGCTTTCATCATCCTCAAGCACCAGCACCAACCAACAGTCATTTTAACCACCAATCAGAAAGAAGTTGCTCCAAAGCAGTGTTTTGTTTTTTTAAAAGATATTTATTGAAGATTTTCTTAATACAATAAAACAAAACAAACAAAGTAACATACAATAATCATACTTTCTTCACTTCATTTGACTTCCTCGCGTCTCTCGTTCCTGCGTTCCAAATTAATCAAACTTTATCCAGCAATTTATCGCCTTATTTCAATTCTTATTTTATAGTTTTCAAATATTATATCTCTAATTTTAGATAATTTAACCCAAACCTTAAAAGCTTAATTTTAACATGATATTTATCCAAAATTTAACTTTTCTTATATTTCACTTATCTTCCTATTCCTTTCGACTAATTTAATGGTGCCATATTATTTATAATCTTGCATCTTTCTTAACACTCATACAATTTACAATATTTTTGGAGATAGTCCTTGAATTTCTTCCAGTCCTCCTCCACGGCCTCTTCTCCCAGGTCCAAAGCAGTGTTTTGGTGCAGGGACAGAAAGACAAGTCTTTGGGAGCAAGCAGATTTTTATGTGTAAAACAAAAGTCCAGGGAACATTAGGTGCTTCTGAACGTCCTTTTCATTGGACATGCATCCATATTATTTCCACCTGCAAAAGTCTGGGGGCTGTCCTACATACTTCCTTTCCCACTAATCCTAGAACTTCCCAATGAAAAAAAAAGTGGGAGGGGAGAGATAACACACACAAAACCACACCTCGCAAAGTGGCACCATCAGATATTTGCAGGATTCCTTCCACCAGCCCAGACTTCCTCTTCTGAAAGAGAACCTGCCCCATCAAGAAGCAGGGATATCCCCCAAAGTGGCGCCAAGCAGGAGGAGATCTTAACAAAATCAGCTGTGGAGGGGGAAGTTTTGAGTTGCAAACTTTTCCCAGAGGGTGGGGATTCACCTGATTTCACACACCCGCTCAGTAATTGGGGGGGGGGTATCAATGCTGATTCCTTAAAGGAGTAGATATTCTCCAAGCTCTGTAAACCGAAAGCAGGCAACAGGGGGAAAGGGAAGAGAGCCCGCAAAAATCCAAAGCCTTGGCAGCAGAGTGGAAGCTTCTTAAAGAGGCAGTCAGCTCATTAGAACCCAAACCAGTAACGCAGGGGGAAACACACACACACAATTTGGGCAGGGGATGAGCACACGTACTAAAAAGGGGGGGGGGCAATCTCAAGTAAGTTTGGTCTTTCCCTCCAGAGCCTTTTTCCCATGAGTGGAAGTGGGTCAGCTGCTCCTCATGCAGCTTCTGTGACTCCCAAGCCTACAGTGAGTGGCCAAGCGGCAGCTAAGCACCGCTAGCTGTAGGCTTTGCTGCCCGCTGCTGGGCAGGTGCCCTGGCGCAGGACCCACTAAACCAAATAGAAAAGACGGTACTGGCTGGACCAGGGTGGAAGCAAAAGACCTGAGAGATTCCACATGGAAGAGGTTGCTGTCTTAACTGAAGATTGCAAATATAGTCCTCAGAGCCTAGCTTGCTGAATCTTAACTGGATAGGAGTGTTATAGGGAATTTGGCTTAGGTTTGGCTATGGGAGGAACTGAATCTCTTCCATATCCTCTTAAAGTGGCAGATCATTCACACTGAGAGGAACCATATAGTGTTAACATTTTTTTTAAAAAAAATTAAGGTAATTGTAATGAAGTAAATGTTACCATCTAGTTTATTAAGTAACTGTGCACACAAATATCACCACCTGTTTCTATTCGTAACAATATTCATAAAAATAAAGTATAGCTACTTTGATTTGTGCTTTATTTTGGGATCTCTCAGCTGCTTTGTCCTGGTAAGCTGAGGAATTAAACCATTCTTCTAAACACACCATAATGCCATTGCTCTGCCATTGTACAGTCAACTTTTAGAACTTCATTTTAGAAAATGTATGCCATCAATACTGTGTCTGAAGCAGATAAGTTATCTTGGAGAATATCTTTAGGGAAATGTAGGTGGTCCATTTAAAATAATGCAATGTTGTGTAACTTTTTGCAATTGGTTGCACACTGTTTGAAGAAGCAGATTAATGTACCAAATAGCATATGTGGGAATACTGCTTGATCCGATTTTACAAAAAGAGGCAATAAAAGAAAGTCCTTTCTAATTTCCTTAATGGAATTTTCTTTATTGTTCAAGAATATTTAGGCAGAAGCAAGATTGCATTTTCATTAGTACAGTTTTAATTTCCTAAATGGCCATATTGCTCATCTACATGTGGCTAGTAAGAACCATGCAACCCAAAATACACATTTTGGAAGTCGTTATAGGAAAGTGGTGATTACCTTAAATGCTATTCTAACTCAAACATCACACATCTGTACCAGCAAAAGGATGAGAATCTTACAAATACATGTCTACTTGGAAGTAGGGCCCACAGCATTAAGTGGTACTTACTCCAAAGTAGGGCTGGGGGAGAAATTTTATTCAGCTTGTGTTTAAAGCTAAATCTATCAAATTTACACCCAATGTGAGCCTCTCTGGGAAGAGCATTCCACAAATGTAGAGCCACCGAAGAAAAAGCCCATTATTGTGTTGCAGCCCTTTGGACCTCTCATGGAGGAGGCACATGGAGAAGGCTCTCAGATTATGAATTCAGGTCCGGGATTGTTCATATGAGGAGAGGCATTGAGGTATTCTGGCCCCGAGCCATTTAAGGACTAACAGGTCAAAACCAGCACTTTGAATTAGCCCTGATGGAAAGCACTCCTTGCCACTGAGGTCACCTGAGCCTCAAGGCAATGGTTCTAGGCATACCCCCAAGCTGCTGCTTCAGAGGGAATGTAACCCCATCAAGAACAGGCAATTTCCCATCCATCCGGTCTAGGGAACCACCCACTAATGGTGCCTCAGTCCATTTATCTGACCTACTTAATGAGAAATACTTCGTGAAAGCATGGATGAAGATAATTTTTTTTATTTAAAAAATGCCTTGTTATTAGTTAGAGAGGTCACTTGGGAATTGCTGACACTGGAAGAATGAGCAACCACTGTGTGTGTGCTGGCTAGAGAGTCAGAGTTGAAGAAGGGGATATTATTATGAAGCTTGTTGACTGGTTTGGGTATGTGGGGTTAAGGTGAAGCTGCACAGCATGTTACGGTGAGAAAAATAGCTGAGTATCATTCCCTCATTGAAAAGGTAAGCCTCGCTGCACAAGGCTACCTAGTAATCCTGGTGATTTATATAACTAATAACACAGGCCTAGTGAGTCACAGCATCTTTCAACCTTAAACAAGTTTGTTGTGAAGTTCATGCCACTCTGAACTCATATAAACATCAGGATGCAGATGTGATAAATAAACTCCCATTCCAGTTGTAAAATAAATATACTAGAATAGGGAATCAGGACACACATGCATGTATTAGTTCTATAAATGTTCAGAGTGTATCTATAAAATGTGGTCCACATTTGAAAATGACTAATAAAAAATAATTGTATGTCATATGTGTGCACCCTCTGTGTTGTGTAGGCATACAGTACATGTAGTTTGTGTTTTGATATCCCTGCCTAAGAGCATAATGTAGTATATGAAGCTGCATTTCATCTGAGTTGACTAATGTAGAGTGCAATCAAATTAGAATTTGGTAAACAAAATCTTCTATAGTCTTATTAGTATCCACCATGCCTGTCTGCCCTTGGCATTCATTGAAACAGCATTAGCAAAAAAGTGACCACGTAAGTCCTGGCACCTCTTGATGGTTGTTGGATATCATTCATTGTTTCCATATACAACTGAGAGAAACTTTCTTTGCCATTCTGAACAAAAAAAGGTAGCTAATTTGGGGATTGATTTCAGTATGCATCGTCACAGTGCAGTTGTCAACCAAAGCAGTTCAGATTTAAAATCTCCTTAAGAGTAATTGGAAGGGAACATCTGTGCCCTCCAGAAGTTATGACAGTATGAAAGTAACTTTCAAAAAATGCATAAGCAAAGGTTGCTTCAGAAACAGCTTGCTAATCAGCAGCAATATGGTGACCCAGTTCTCTGACAAGGCAGCATCATTAAACTTTCTTGTATACAGCATCTGTGTTAAAAAACATAACCCAACAACAGAGGATATGCAAAAGGGGGGGAAGAGAGAGGAAGTATGTGCACTCAGTGGACTAAGTAAGCTTTCATTATCAGCGAGATTCAATACTTGTAAGTTCACCAATATTGAGAATCTCCATTGCCAAACTCAGTTGCCAGAGTGGGGGTGACTGGATGGAAACGTCTAAATCTCTTTGGCAAAATCAACTCTGAGCCAACACAAGAGATGCTAGCGGATTTCATTGTGTTTTTAAGATCCTTTATGCCAAAACCCATCATGTTTAGCCAGTACACATGTTTCACTGCAACAGCCCTAGAATTGCCACTAGTATATTTGCAACAGAGAAACACAACCAACCTTGGGTATCTGATAATGCCACTAATGATATGCTGCACAGTTTTAAACACCTGTGGGTCTTGTTTAAAATGTTCAGCTAAAAATGTTTAATCTTTCCTCCTTTTTTCAAACAAACAAACAAAACCAAAAAACACCACTGGCCTGCTTCTGACATAAATGAGAACAATGACTTCTGGCTATATGAATAATCTCTTAGAAAAGTCACTTAAATAATGCAGATAGAATCCAGAGAGAGAGAAAATGCTGATAACTTTTTACTGGTTTTTTGTTTGTTTGTTTGTTTGTACACACACACACACACACACACAATAATCTAACAACATTTCAGGTTTTACAATCAATCATTCAACCTTGAACTTCCGCCTCCACCATGGTTTCCCCAAAGTTTGGATTCGTGCTGCATATTTTAGTTACTCCATGCCTTTGCTTCTACAAAAAAACACAAAAACAAAGAACTTCCACTGACCTTTCCACTGCTATTCTCAGTCAAATCCTATTTGTGTCTTAACATGTTTACACTGAGTTTTTAAATCTAAAAACATTTTCCAATTCTCCTTAAAGTCAATCTCCTTTTTATCTCTAATTTTATAAGTCAAACTAGCCAATTCTGCATATTCTGTAATTTTCAATTTACTAAGGATTTTTAAAAATAAAAATAAAAAGAGAGATTTGGTGGATCAACGGGATGCTCTGGACATAGTGTATCTTGATTTCAGTAAAGCTTTTGACAAAGTCCCCCATGATATTATTGCAAGAAACCTGGGTTGAATGAGGTAACTGTTAGGTGGATTTGTAGCTGGTTGACTGACACAAAGAGTATTCATTAGTGGTTCCTTATCATCTTGGGAAAAAGTGCCAAGTGGGATGCCACAGTATGTTGTCCCGGGCCACTTGTTGGTCAACGTCTTCATAAACTACTTGGATGAAGGAATTGAGGGGATGCTCATCAAATTAGCAGATGACACCAAACTGGGAGGGGTAACTAATGCTGCAGAAGATAGAATCAGAATTCAAAATGACCTTAACAGATTGGAGAACTGGACCCAAACTAACAATAATGAATTTCAATAGGGATAAATGTAAGATTCTGCACTTAGGCAGGAAGAACCGGATGCACGAATATAGGATGGGGGACACTTGACTTATTGGCAGTACATGTGGAAAGGATCTAGGGGTCTTGGTGGACCACAAGCTTAACACGAGTCAACAATGTGATGCAGCAGCAAAAAAGCTAATGCTATTCTAGGCTTCATCAACAGAAGTATAGTCTCCGGGTAAAGGGAAGTAATAGTACCACTCTATTCTGCCTTGGTCAGACCACACCAGTGATACTGTGTCCAATTCTGGGCACCACAGTTTAAGAAGGATGTTGACAAGCTGGAACGCGTGCAGAGGAGGGCAACCAAGATGATCATGAATCTGGAAACTAAGCCTTATGAGGAGCGCTTGAAGGAACCGGGTACTGTATTTTTAGCCTGGAAAAGAGGAGACTTAGGGGAGATATTATAACCATTTACAAGTATCTTAAAGGCTGTCACATGAAAGAGGGAACAAACTTGTTTTCCCTGCTCTGGAGGGTCGGACTCGAACCAATGGCTTCAAGTTGCAAGAAAGGAGATTCCGACTAAACTTTCAGAAAAAAAATTCTGACAGTAAGAGTTGTTCAGCAGTGGAACAGTCTCCCTTAGGAGTTTGTGGACTCTCCTTCCTTGGAGGTTTTTAAGCAGAGGTTGGATCGCCATTTGGACTAGACCCTTCCAACTCTATGATTCTATGTCAACTAGAGACTAATTAAGAACTAATGCAGCAATGGGAGTCTATCTTGGACATATATTGTAAGGAGAGTGGGAAACCAGTTTTGGAAAATTGTATTAAATTGTATTAATTTGGTAACGATTTTTAATAATTAGAAAAATCAATAAAAAATAATTGGCAAAAAAATATTTATCACTAGTAACAGGGCCTTCATTGCATAGGCTGCCCCAAAGAATGCTAAGAATTTGTTAGTCAGTGTCACTGACTGCTTTGTTCTCTCTGTGTTTATATTACTGCTGAGCTACTTTGAATTTTTTATGCACACATTTGCCAATGTGAAAAAAATCCATCTGATTCCTCTCTGTTCCAGTTGATTTCTATTATCTTTTCTTATGTTCACACACTTTATCTATTGGCATTATCTGCTCTCAGTGACACCGTCCTCTATTCAAATATGTTCAGCTTCATAATAATATATAAAAGTAACCTGCTTCAGAGCTGGACAGTGACTGGAACGCAGGTCCTGCTCTATCACTACATTTCACTGGTCTTCAGTATATTTCTAGCTTTAGTGAATTCAATGGCCGGCTCCAGGATTAAATAAATATGTCCAGGCAGCAAGTGACTGTGAAAGCAAAGTGTTTCATTATCTCATTACACTCTTTTAGCTAGTTTCATGCTAGTGTTTGCCTTCTGGAGATGGAACTTACTTGGTATGTAGGTATCATTTTTCTTGTGTCTGCCTCCAGCATCTCAAATGTAAAAGGAGTCTCTAGCTACTGAGTCTCTTCAGACATTATGGTACATGTGTCTTAGTAAGTGCGACATAAATCAATATCCAAAATGATCATCTGGGCTCCATTCTTCTAGGCTTTCTTTGACCTTTCTTCTGAAAGGGGAGAAACTTCATGTCTGCTAAGTAAAGCTTCTCAACTGCAGAACATACTAATTTATCTGCAGAAGCTATTTTTCTTCCCTAGGCAAAAATAAATGCATCCTTCCCATCATGTGATTTAGCGTTTCCCCCTAGCCATTTTCCTGATTTTTGTTCTTGCTCTGCACTTCATCCAAACGGATGGACACTTCCCCCCACTCATTCATATAGATGAAAATGGAAAAGAGTAGGGCTACAATTTGGAAATTTGATGGAGAAACTATTGCTACCATACCACAAATCCTGCTGTGCTGAGGCTGAGAGAAAATTCTGTTTCTCCTATGGGATTTCCCCTTGGAATTCTTCTGCTTTTAACTGCTGTCTAGCCTTGAGTTGTGACAGCCCTATCTAGAAAGAAATAATTGGACTAGGATTTTTTTCATGGGGGAAAAAGATTTGTGGATAAGGTGTGTGTAAGAGAGAGTGAGAGAAACAGAGAGAGAAAATAAAATACTCAATAGATTGCTTGTTTTTGCACATTTTCTATGGCCCTGAGGCAAAGTCAATATTGTGTAGAAATTTGGAATGGCCACCAACGTTACCAAATCAGGATTAGAATATGTCGGAACCAAATAAACACTCAAGGCTGGTCCACTAAATTGAATGGGACACTGTGGCACCCACCTCAGTGTATCCTCAACCACTGCCACTGGTCTGCCATCTTGCAGCACAGGATGAGTAAAGTGAGGAGAAGCTCAGTATGTACCTCAACTTGATTAAAATTAAGATGGGCTGGGCCACTGGGGACTACAGGATCCAGTCCAAATGGCCACCCCTGCCTTTTAGTTACTGTAAAATGACCAAAGACCTAGGATTAACTTCTCCCTTTTTGGTTCCAAATAGTTCAATAAAAATGTATTCCTGGCCAAACACGACAGGTTCCTTCATTGCTGTTTTCAGAACATTGTTCTATTAAATGTTATTCTTCAGAGACAGTCGTTGTTACAGTTTTCTAATTTATACAGACAATGGACAGCTGTCCAAACATTTGTGACAGAGATAGTGATTTCTACTCTAACAGGCGAGATTTCTGAAAGTCATTGCATATTTAACATACTCAAATGTGAACTGTATTTGTTCATAACAAGGATCAATTGGGAGTGGGGAGAACTCAAAAGAAAGAGCTTTTCTATCACTAAACAGAAAAACAGAAATATCCTGGAAGATAAATATTTTTCTACCTCAGCTAAGTTAACTATCTTTTTTTATTATGACTTAATGCAAAAAGAAAGAAAGAAAATACAACTGAATTAAAAAGAAAATTAAACATACACACAAAATGCAAATCTGGGTCATTTCATTTACATTCCTTGAAATGCAAAGCGCCCCCTGCCCCATTTCTTAAAATTATTTTATGTCACCACATATAACAACACACGTATTCGAGATTTGCAAAAATTAACTATCTTTGACATACTTGGTTAAAAGTTTTACCACAAATAACTACACATTGCTTACCAACATGTTGGTGCAAAGATATTTTTGATCTGATTTATATTCTCATGGATAAAACAGAATACATCTGCTGACGTAGAAGCCAAGTTGAAAAGTCTCAGAATAGCAGCTTATTCTATGGAAATAGAAGAGCAAGAGGCAATAAATGAAAGTAACAATCAGTTGCTACCTGCATGTCTGTAGTTCCGATATCTCTGATTAGGCAATGTAAACAGTTGTGAAGACCTGGGTTGAACTAAACAGTTGAGCTGCTAGAGGAAACTAGTGAAATGAGTCCTGCTGGTGCAATGGGACTTTCCTCACCTCTCTTTCCCCGATGTCCCTCAAATTGGTTAGGGGTGTGTATGTCAGAATAACCCCCGGAACAGCATGGAGGTTGAGGGGAGGGGATATAGTTCTGCCAACAAGCTGAAATATTTGTGCTGATGAAACAATCAAAATAGTGTGACATTGAATTGCTCTCAATATCTTATTTTTTTTTAAAAAAAAAATGCAATTCCACATTTATATTCAAGGTAATATACAAAGCAATGTTGCAAAAACCCTTACAAGTTGACCCAAAATTCAGTTGCCCTAATGCTTTTGCAGAGGCTTGTTTCTGAGGAAAGAAGTCTCTACCTGATGACTGACCAACTGATGGATTGTTTTAAAAGTCATTGAGGAGTGAGAAAATGGACCTCTCTATAAAGAGTTTCTAAAATTAAGTACCACAGGGGGTGATTAATATGTTTTCTCAAATTTTGTTTGTTTAGTCACTATTCCTTGCTAGTGAATGTAGTTCTGTTATATTCCAATAGAGCGTGTTCTCCTTCATGGAGAGCACGTGTTGCGGTGGGGGCCACCAGGACACTCCAAAGTTGGGGGCGGGCTAGCTGATCGTTGGCCACTGATGCGATTGGGGCTTCCCTTGTTGTTGGGAAGAAATTAATGTTGCCATTTATTGATTGACAGCCAGAAATGCTAAAACTCCTTGCACGAGGCTAGGTCTTCCTCTTTTCGCCCGTGCAGCGGATTGCCCGTCCCTCCCTCCCTAGAATAGGGTTGTTCGCTTTGACCTTGCTATGCCTGTCATGGGGTCGTCTGCTTTGGAGCGGGGGCCTGGTAGGAATTTTGTCCATCTGGCTGATTGGCTGGGGCCATTTGGTTTTTGCCTACTGCGTAGCAAATCGTCACAACTTGTAAGGTTCACGGTTAGGCATTGGTTTATGGTTTGGTTGGTTGAGGGGCATGGATTGGCTGTGCCTGCCCCTCTAATGCTGCTGCTGCAAGGGATTCCGTTAAAGGAATTGGGGGCTAACTATTGCTTGTCCACTCTGTCAAGGGGGCTCGGGCCATAGCAATGAGCTCCTGGTTGCATTTGGGGTGAGGGCAGGTTCCCCTATTCTGTATTCCCCCATTCTGACTTTCACATCGTGCGGAATGTCAGTCTGTCCCCCATGGTGGGGGCAGATAGTCGCAACCAATGCCTAAGCAACCACTCACAAATTTGTATTTTAATAAAGTTGTGGCCAAAATTATGCCAAAAACCTTAAACAAAAATTCTGTGTGATGTGTGAGTTATTGGGGTGGACCTGGGGACCTCGACACGCAATTGTGTTTATGTCATTCTTCTACCTTACAGTTAGGCCAGTATGCACCTACAAGAGGTATCATTATGTAGAACTTTTGTTCACCAGCCACCCGAAGTCTGCTAATCCCATTTGTGGACTAACATAGTACTCAGCAACTTTTTATTTTCTCCCCTACTCTGGGCAGCTAATAAAACTAGGAATTCTACCAAGGCCTTGGTGAGCTGTGGTGTGTTCACCTTTATGGGCCTACACTGTGGGATCTTTTGATCTTGACCACTGAACAGTTTCAATGATCAATAAAGATACACTGACAATGAAATGGGGAGGTGGGAATGTTGGGAGATTCCATGTCCTCTAATAATCCATTGCTCTAATAATGCCAGCTCAGTACTGTGGAACTCTTTATTATGACAAAGTACCACAGAACCAGGGTGAATTGCTGATTGGGAATATACCATCATAGCCTTAGCACATGCCTCTATTTGCAGATTTAAAATAACTCCACATTTTTGGCCACTAAATCCCTCCCCAGTCTTCTCTAATTGCCACATAAAATGAGGTGATCCACCGTAATGAATAATCATAATGAAGTAGCCACGCAGCACGCCTCTCATTCCTTTCCTTATGCCGTTATCAGTGTCACTATAGTCTCCGCTGCATATTTCGCCTATTATTGCAGCTGTCAGAGAATTAAGTGAAATCTATCTGGCAACATCTGGCTTCTCAGGGGGAAAAAATGAATAATTTCATCAGCCTTCCCCAGCTCCGTCAGTCTCATCCTAATTATGATGTAACAGAGGGCATTAGCATGTGGTGGACTTGGTGATTAACCTCAGGCAGCTGAAAAAGTGGTCTGGAGAGATGAGCAAAGCATTTGGAACAGCTCGATCAATTATAGATGCTCCCCCCCACCTTCGCACCGGACGAGGCACTTAAATTACAGCAATGACCTTGTGATTGGTAACAGTAAGTTACGCTTGAACCCATTTAGAGGGTCAGATGTTTTGTAGCACATTTCAATAGTTTAAATGCTTATTTCTAAATTCATTTGGAATTAATTCCTTTTTTATTTTTTACTAGCGACTAGAGCTGAGCAAAATCTTCACAGGTTTGATTTTTGCACTGGAGGTCAAGATATCAGTGCAACACAATTTTGTCTTTGAATCTGGAGCAAAGTGATGAATCCATTACAAAGTCACGAGGAGACACGTTTATCTAAAGGCGATTTTGGGCCTGAAAGTGAGGCAGTCTGTGTGCTCTAAAGGGAGGCACCCACACAAAAGTTTGAAAAAAGTCTGTGCTCATGAATGTGGGCGAAACAAGGGTACAGGGTGCTGATTATTTGATGGGGAAGGGTTTTCTATAGGGTACATAAAGCAAGGGTAGCTCAGCCTTGGGTCAAGTGGATCAGGCAGCTTCACCCGAATAGTCACTTCCCATTGTGTTCTAGATTCTATTTTTTCTGTCATATGTGGGTTTGTTTGTATTATTCCAAACCCAGCACACCAGCTTCAGGATTGTACAGGCTGCATATTTTCTTCTCCCTCATCGCTATTACATTTATATCCTCTCTCCGTTCCTACAAGCTGTCATTCAAGCTGTCACTCATGGTTCTCCATTTCCCCATGTTATACAGTGGTACCTCTAGTTATTAACTTAATTCGTTCTGGAGGTCTGTTCTTAACCTGAAACTAGAGGCGTACTGCACCGCCGGCACACAATTTCCATTCTCATCCTGCGGCAAAGTTCTCAACTTGAGGTAACTCTTCCGGGTTAGCAGAGTTTGTAACCTGAAGCATTTGTAACCTGAGGCATTTGTAACTCGAGGTACCACTCTACTCACAACTCTGTGAGATAGTTTAGGCTGAAAGAGTGTGTTGCCCATGATGAGTTTTATTTGAATCTTAACCCTGATCTCCCAGGCCCTAGTCCACCAAGTCCTCCACATTCTGGGGGCAGGGGGAGATGTAAAAGTGATGAAGCTGGATGTAAAAGTGATGAAGTTGTTAAATTTTCAGATATACATTTCCCACAATAAAATATAAAGCATTACATCTAACGACTTCCATTCTTTTCCTTCCATGGTTCCTTTATACTTCCAAAATATACTGCATATTCTATTTCTGCCGTCTATCCCTCCCCTTTTTCATATAATCTTAATTTCAGTTATACTGTTGAATTTATATTAATCCTGCCAGCATTTTCACTTGCTTACAGTTATTTTCCAAATGTTGCACAAATAATTTCCATTCATCTTCCTCCACTCCTTCTTGTTCTCTTACCCTGCTGGCTGTTAGCTCTGCATATTCCATCATTTTCAGCTGACCTTCCTTTTTTTTATAAAATTTTTATTGGTTTTTCATTTTAAAACAAGCAAAACAAACAAACACATACAAACATGTATATTTTCATATCCTCCTTTTCATAAACCTTCTTTCATGGACTTCCCCATACCTCCCCCTCTCTGCATCCTTATTTTACAGTTTTTCAGCAACCCCTTGGTCCTATTATATTTATAACTTATTTTTTCTCAGTTTCATCTTAATTCATCAGACCTTCCTCCTCCTTTGGGACCTCTCCCATCTTCCATTTCTGGGTAACAAAATCTGAGCTGCTGTCATTGCATACATAAATAACCTTTTCTGACCCCTGGGTACCTCTGTCTGTATCTTTCCTAAAAGGAATGCCTCTGTTTTTTGGGGGGAATGCTGTTTTAAACAGTTTTTTTCATTTCATTATAAATCATTTCCCAGTAGTCCTTAACTATTCTGCATGACCTTACTTTTTTGTTCAAGGCCGTCATATTCTTCAAAAAAGTGAATGCTTCTCACACAGCTTTAAGGCACGATCAAGACATACAGAAACATGATGGAGTCTCATTGATGTCAGTGGGAGAGTTAGGAACCTTCTACCACTAGAAGCAACTGAAATGCCTTTCCTTAGATGAATCCTTGATTGTGTAAGTAGTTTGAGGAAGTGGCTTAAATATCTTAAAGTTCTGTAGGCAACTCACATTAAGAAGCAATCCTGTTTGTATGAAACTTTAGCATATAGGAGCGGGGTCTATTTATTTCAATAAGCTTTAGAACCAGGGGTGCCAACTTGAACGAAATATTGGGAAACAGGTAAGCCCCGCCCCACATAATCAATCACAAGATGTGGTGTGCAAACACTATTTAACTGGCAGTGCCCATCAACTTAGGAGGGCCAGCCTCGTCAATATTTTTTTGGGGGGGGGGGTTAAAGTGACCTCACCCCCTAGGAGTTGGCTCCTATGTTTAGAACTGGCTGATGTTTAAAGGAAGATTGCTCCAACAAATATAGTATTTCAAAACCAGAGTTGATGGTCAACCTTTTTAGATACAATGGTTTTGTAATTACAGATCTTTCTTCTCTTGCACCTAATTCATATTGGGGGACAGGGGGGATTGGAGCTTACTGTTTCATTGCAGTATACAGACATAGCAAACATCTTATGCCATCTGTTGGATAGTGATTAAATTCATTTTGGGGCATACTCTAGTGCAAAACGTACTGAAGTAGTGTGCCATGCTAACTGCGTCAATGGGGCTGGTGCAAAGGATCATCCTATTTTATTGATGTTCTTGAAGCCTTGTGCAAAAATAATATGTGAGAAATTTTGGAACACATGAGGAATGATCCAGCAAAAACCAAACCATTTTAATTCCCAATAATTTTAATGGAAAAGATTTACAGTGCAATTCTGTACATGTTTGCCTAGGGTGAACACGCATAGTGAGCTGTTCAAGTGAAAAACAAAGAGTGAGGCATAAAGAGTAATTGTATGCATATTCACTCACAAGTAAGTCCTACTGCATTCAATAAGGTGCAGCCTTAAATAAGTTTAAATGAGGCTGAATTATGCCCACCATAACTAACATTCCTAGACAAACTTCCCATAATAAAAAATATTGTTTATGTTTTAATGAAAGAGACACCAGTGTCAACACTGCTTTTATTAAAATGAACTTTGCTATTTATTCTTTAACAAGAGTTCTCTCTTAATAAAAAATGGCCTTTCCCAAAATGCTTGAATAATACCTTCAATAATACACCAAGAATTTCTCACCCAACCAAATGAAATATTATATTTACTGCTACCTTTGCATTACTGCCACAATTCATGTACTAGAATATATTGAGATAAATGTAATCAAGCAGCAAGGGTGAAATATGATGTGTTCATCTAGTATATAAGAATCTTGCGCCTCAAGTACATTAGAACTTTCTTTCTTTTTTAACGCAAGTCATACAATTAGCAATACTAGCTTCTCCAAATGCTTCACCATCACTACCGAAACTGAAGCCGTTATGCTTAGCTGAAACTGAACTATTCAACAAACTGAGTTTCAGTCTAAGCATGAATTAGAAGTTCATGTGGCAAAATTTTATCTGTATGATCATACCAACTTTCAACCTGCTCCTTGGACTCCCCAAATGGTGTTTGTGGAAACCAGATGAAAGCTAGTATCTTATGCTTGGCACAGTTACAAGCTAAAGCAGATATGGGAGTCTGCAACACACAGGGCCAACATCAGATTTCAGGGGACCCTTTACATGGTGTTGATGATGGGCTACCACCCCCCAGCAACCCCTCAAACAGGACACCCTACCTGTGGCTGCCACATGCTTTCACAGCTACTGCTTTGATGCCACCCTTTGTCAGGTTTTTGAATATGCTTTCATGGAGGATGGGTAGTGGCACTTTGAATGGGGATGCCCACCATCTTATGTTAGCCAAAATGCAATGTCCCAGTCCATAGAGCTATGCGATCAATAGATCAATAGGCTGGGACATCTCCAGAAAGGAGATAAGAGCTGAGCATGGTCCCCATTCAAAAGCTGCAGCACTGCCCACGACTGAGAATGATCCAGGGGTCTGGAAGGGGGGCCGGTGAATGGCAGCATGGCCAGGTCAGGCCATTGGGGGCCCTTCCAAGCTGCTCAGCCAGTGTGCAACCTGACTAACCTGTAGTGTGGGGCCTGGCAACATGTACCCACATTCTTGTGCATTGCATATTAGTTAGTGTCTGCTGTTCCTCATTCTAAAGCACAAACAATCATTATTGTGTATGTCACATGCAGAGTTGGCGTACTTCTGTGCCATATTCCTGATTTAAAACCCATACTGCTGTCTAAATTCCTTCCTTGACGATCACTCGTACCTTAGTAAGATTGTCTTCCATGAATGTAGTCTTAACAGTATTCCATAAGTGACTGTGGAAGCCAATTCTGGATCCACACGTCCTTCCGCAGTGGGGATATTGGTTTCGGGCAGGAGTTGATCAAGGGTGAGGATTTGCCAAACATGCCTTCCTCTTAGCTTGTTTATTCCTTTTTTTCCTGAGTTTGTGTTTCTTCAAAGTCCTTGAGGCTATTCCCCAATTGGAGCGCTCACAGGCAAGTGATTCCAAGTTGTTGGTGTTTATATTACATTTTTAAAATCCCTTTTGTTTCCACTGGCATTATGCTTTCCATTCTTAAGTTGGGAATAGAAGAGTTGCTTTGAAAGACGACAATCAGGCATCTAAACAACATGACCAGTCCACTGAAGTTGATGTTGAAGAATCATTGGTTTGACACTGGTGATCTTTGCTTCTTCCAGTATACTGGCATTAGTTCACCTGTCTTCTCAAGTGATATGTAAAAAAATTTGGAGACACCATTGATGGAATCTTTCAAGGAGTTGGAGATGGCATTCGTAAGTGGTCCTTGTTTCACAAGTGTACAGTAAAGTTGGTAGTACAATAGCATTGTAAACAAGCATTTTGGTTTCCCTGAGAATGTCCCAGTCCTCAAACACTCTACGCTTCTATCCAGAGAAAACTGCACTCACAAAGCTCAGGTGATGCTAGATTTTGCCATCAATGTTGACTCTTGTGGAAAGATAACTGCCTGTTAGGGAAAATTATTGAAATTTGCCAATGTTACACCATTAAGTTGGATTTGTGGCCCTGTGGAGAGGTTGTTTTGTGCCTGTTGGTGCAGCCCTTTAGCTTTCTGGATAGTGCGTGATAGGCCAAGCTTTCCGTAAGAAAGAAATCTGTATAAATTAATGCAGATCTGAATCATTTTGTGCCATGAATGTATAATTACCTTAATTGCACAACAGCTTGCAGATTAAACCGCTGGTCTTTTTTCACTGATATGTTAATATCCATTTCACATGTAATAGCCATTAGGAAATGTATCTGCAACAGGAAGCTTGCAGGTACCTGTGGCATCCCTGCACATGCTCTTTTTTCATCTGATTATGGATGGTGCTCAGCCACCCAGAAGGCCAGAGGACTCAAGCCTCTGGCTCTCCATATAAAGAACGGACATGGGGCAAGATCTAAAACAGTCGCTATGCAGTAAATGCTCAATTGATTCCACCCAGAGTATGTAGTTAACTTTCAAGTATATATTTATTCAAACAATCTGAACAAGACATTCTTGCTGCAAGATTTGTTTTTCTGCCGATGCAGAAATCTCAGACCCACATTCTAATATACAGGTGCCAAATACAACATTAGCAATCACATTATGATTTGCCCAGAGAGAATTTTTTCCTTTCCCGGAGACTTGGATGCAATTACTGCCTGAGCCAACTCCCAATGAAGTCAATTAGCCCTTAATTAGCAACTAAACCAGTTAGCTGGGATTCATTATTATAATATCATAAAAATGCATAGATGTTTGTAGACAACTGAAATGGCAAACCACCTATCATGCAAAGTTTACATTACAAAAATGGATTTGTTTAGTTGTCACACACAGGGAGGTTTTTAGAGGAGCCTTTCAAAGGTCAGTAACCTTTTGCTCATGGGGGGGGGGGTGCAAAACAGAATCAAACCAGAGGACTTAAGGTTGGCATTGGTAAGTAGCAAGGGAACAAGCATTAAGGTCAAGCATTTATGAAGGACTTTAGCCAAGACAACTGTTAGGATTCAGATGGAGACAGGCATCCAAGCAAGGACTACAGGCAGAGGCAAAACAGTAGCAAGGACCAGAGAGGTATGGCATTAGCATTCGCCTGAAAGCCCTGCTGCAACTTCCCTCCTTCGTGGAGGATAAATTAACCCAAGTCGGAAGCAGAGCTTCTTTGTCAGTAGCTCCAGCCACATTTATCAGACCAAACCACGGATTAAGCATCAAATCCTGCTTGGCCAGGGCATTTCGTTTTCATAAAAAGCCTTTGCTTGTTAAATTGCTGACTTCACTGCCCTGGAATGGGATTATCACAACTGTATTTCCCCCACCCCCCAGTTTTTACTCTGCTTTCCAAGCTTGCATTAAAGGAGGCACCAGAGTCTTTTAAGCAAATCAAAATTATTCCAATAACCAGGAGTGATTTGCCTGATAGTGCATAACTAGTAATAGCCTTCCAGCAGCAGTGTTGTGGCCGCTTACCATGACACTGAGGCAGTGGCGAGGTCAGGGCTGTGCAGTTGACTGGCAGAGCCAATCCAGGTCTTCCACTGGTGCTATTCTGCAACCCCAAACTTTCCTTCCCCTCACTGCTCAATGCCTCCCACTCCCTGCAGTAAGAGGCAGAGATGCTGCTTCCAAGAGGCTATTACTCCACTGGTCAGACTGCACCTGTCTAGACATCTTACAAATACTATGTGCCTCTTCCTAAACTGCCAGGTGTTATCAGCAACTGCTGATAACTCTATCAGGTAATGGTAGATGGAGCAATGAAAACAACACAAAACTGATAAAAATGAAATGTTGCTCCTCTTGTCACTGTAACCCAGGGCTTGCCAACTGCATGCATGCACACATACATAATTTGCTTTTCCAAGGAAAAAGGACCAACAGATGGTTTGGGGTTGAAGTATGGGTGGAAAATAAAGGGTTAATGTTGGGACTTTCTGGAGGTTGTATGTAGTATTCACCTAAGTTTTACTGAGAGCAGATGGACTGAAATGAATGGGCTTAATTTAGTCATGCCCATTAGTTTCAATGGGTCAACTCTTGAGTAAAAGTAACTCACATACCACTGCCCAATGTGTTTATTTTTATCAGTTATGAAAACATTGGGTGGAAGAAATGCAAAACTATCAACTCCTGAAGCAAAGATAATGATTTTACTCCTAAAGTAGTTCCTAATTTCAGAAATGACATAGTTTCAATTTAGTACAATGGAAATGATTATGTCTTAGACTACGGATGGAAAGACCTTCCTATTTCTGTTTCCTCAGTTCTGAGTGTCACCATCTGAAACTCAGTCTCCACATTTCTACAGCAATTTGCAATAAAAAAAAACCTTATAAAAATTACCAAGCACTTTAGTTTGAATTTCTACTAATAAACACATATTTCCAAGCAATATAACACAGATCCCCTGATAAATATATTTGCTTTTTCTGCAACCTTTCTGCTAATATAAGCATGTCTGCACAGCATCACAAAATGTGGATAAGTGTGAATTTCAAAGGATAGCAGTGTTTCAGTTTCATAATGTTTTCAAAAATGTGAATTTGATAGATTTAGCTTTAAATGTGTGCTGAATCAAATTCATACCCTATTCCTATCTTGGACTATATTAAATGTTCTGATTTGAGATTTGCCTCATATAAAAAAGACAGACTGAATATTTTACCACACAAGAGGGTGGCTTCTACGAGTTTCCAGTTTCCGGCAGACACTTTATGGCTCTGCAATGCCTTTCCAGAGGGCCTGGACCAAGATTGGAGAGTCTGAAATTAAGCAGGTGATTCCTAAACAGATGCAGCTTCTTTCATTCATGTGCCTTGTGATGCAATTTTTGCCCACAATAGTTTGAGGGACTGTCACCCAACCCAGCAGTTTTGGAACTACTTTTCTAAGATGTCTAGATAACATATTTGGTTAATTAACATTCTATATCCTTTTAAATGTGTTTATGGGAGAGGGATTATTCGTCTGTTATGTTTCCGTTCTTGTTTTTTATTATGTATTTTGTGTTTTTACCTTGTATTTTTACGCTGTGAGATGCCCTGGCATCAGCGGATGAAGGGCGGCATACAAATTTAATAAATAGAAAAATAGAAAACAAAGATAGCAAAACCTTTTCTACCTGATGATGTAGGGTTCTTGACAGCAGCTCTTGGACCAAATAATGTTTGGCCTAGTTCACACAGAATGATAAATCTGTGTCTAAATTGCATCAAAGATTCAAAGCCCATTTTTAAAGGCAGTGCTGATGGTGTGGAGGGATTGGGGCCCTAAATCTTCACCATTGACTCCACTGTTGGACCATCCATTATTCCGACAGGAGGATAAATATGGACAATTTAAAAATGTGAGGAGAAAAGAAGCCTTCTGCAGTTTCTAAGCATGAGCTCATGGGGAAACTGGATGATGCCCAGTTAACCTGGTTTCAGTCTATTCCGTTGTGCACATTTGCAAGATACTTGGTACGCAAGGCGGGAGGCCTTCGTTCTCTTACATCTTTGAGTCTTTAACAAATCAAGATATGAAATAAAAGGAGTTGTGTCTTTAATTTATAGCATTCTTCTAGAACAATATACGGGTGATACAGGAGGCCTCTGGACAATATGGGGAAAAGACTTAGGGATCACAATTGCAGATAATAAATGACAATCAACTTGGCACAACCCATCCCTACGAACCATCTCTGCTCATTGGCAGGAGACTTCTGTTAAAATTACCGTATATTTCGCTAGCACTGGACTCCTTCATGCCTAGTCAAAATAAGCACTAGCATCTCTCCCCTGTTTGAAAGGCTGCAGAGAGTGAGGCTCATATTTCATGCATGGTGGAGTTGCACATTGGTATATTCCTTTTGAGAAAAAGTGTTTCACATTATTTCCAAAATTACGCAGCAATCCCTTCCACCCAATTTGGCTCTTGCCTTGTTATCCTTAGACTCAAATTTAAACAATTACCTTAAATTCAGAGGTTTAGTTGTTCTTTTATCAGTAGCCTGATTAACAATAGCCCGATACTGGAAACAACCTATAGATATCCCCATTGAAATCTGGATAAATATTTGGAATGTGGCCCTATCAGAACGCCTTGTTCACCACAGAAGGGTAATTAAAGGCACTTCAAAAATAGACACATATTGAACTGATAATGCAGAAATAAACATATTGCTTGTGTACTATGTACTACATATGAAACTTAATGCATCACTGGACAAGGTACGGTAGTTGTGTGTTGTTAACGTATTTACATGGAAACCAATAAAAATAATTTGGGGGGAAGAAAGCTCCCTCCAGGGCATGCCAGGGGTTGACTGCTAGCAGAATATGGTAAATTGGGTGTGAGTGGGGCCATCTAGAATCATGAGAATAAATAACAAGAAGAACTATTTAACACCAAAGGTGTACTTGCAAAAGTGTACTTGCCCCCTCCCCATGAATCCCTTGACAATACTGCTGTCTTGCTTAGGCTACATGTCTTTATACATGCCTGGAAACTTTACTTTGTGCCAAGTAATAAACTCTTCTGAAAGACAAATGGCTGGGGAGAGTTTAGCTAACCTGTGCTAGGGAGACCCTTTCCCACTCTGAACCTGGTTTTGTTCTGCTGAATAGTAGACAGGCTGCTGAAAGTCACACTTTTTCCAAGTACAAAGGAGCACATCTGGGTAACTTTCAGATCATTTAGCCTAGGTAGCAGAATGCCCACTCAGAGAGCAGCACAGACTACATCAGAGCTTTCCCCCAAATCCAGTTTTATTGAGAGAGAAAATAAAACGGCAATTGAATATTTAACTGACCTAGAGACGAGATAGTAGGAGAGGGCAAGAAGTGAACTGGGTTTCAGCCATGGAGGTTGTGCAGAGGATTGCTTTGGTTTTGGAGAGAGATAAAAAGGAGAATTTTGCAGTAGGAACAAAGAAGAACTGGCAGGAGGGAGAGTTGCAGGTTGCCTTCCTTCTGCTCTTTCTGAAACAGGGCGGGAGGGAGAAGATCTTTAAAGAAGAACTGGTGTGACTGATGCTTTGTGTCTTTCTTTCCTCCTAAATGGAAAGAAAGGGGGTTATGGAAGTTTAAAGAGAGATCTGTCACATTCCTCTGCATGCTTTAGAAATTAAACACTTAACTAGTCATTCCAGCAATTCTTTCAAGTACAGGCACTATTGTGTGCCCGCTTTCTACCTGTGCTCTTACAAATCTTTCAGAAAGACATTTCTCTGACTTATGCTGTATTATGATTGCAGGTAAAATTTCAAATAAAATGGGAAGAGACAGTTTATGAAAGATTGAGAAGGGTTATAAAATTTGATTTTTTTGGTAAATAATTCATGATGCTCCTTTCACAGCCCTGATAAATTCTTCTCACAGTTCGACTCTTTGGCTATAAATACACTCGGACTGAATACTGAATAGGCTACTTCTGCCCCTTGGGGTGTGATGCCTAGTGGGTTTGTGGGCAGGTAAAATGTGCATGTTTGTTAAATATATGCACACACTGCTTTCTTGTGAAATCAGGAAAGGAAAAACCAACACTTTACTTTTGTTGAAAATTTTAAGTTTTTCCTTTTTTCCTTTGAATTGGCCATCAGGTAATTGCAGCCCATTTCCAGACAGCATTGGCCATAAAGTGTGCATTGAGCTATATATGTTATGGGAACCCCTGCCATCAAAAACAGTTCCCCAAGTTCGAATTCTCCCTTTACATAATGCATAGTCAGCAGCCTTCATCAGAAGTACTGACTAGTCCATTTTCCAATGTCACACATACCAGTTTGTCGTATTCCCCTGAAATTCATTCGTTTCCCTAGTACAAATGTTTGTTTTGTACTGCAGGCAGGGCAAGTCAGAGTGCACAATGTCAGGTGTGGGGTTAGTTGATGTAGCCCTACTCCCTCAAACATTAATACAATGCATGAAGAGTGTTCAGGCCTAGCTTCTATAGAGTTTAATTAAAATAGAGGTTGGATTCTTGTATGCTCCTATGGCCAGGAAAATAGGGAGTATACTTAAACATCATGTTTCCTACTCATAAAGCACTTGTGATTTAGCACAAATCCTAGTTGCTGGCCTACAATGTAAAATCAGCAAATTATAAAAGTGGAAAATGAGAAAGGAAGAGAAAAGAGGCAAAGAGTGGAGCTGAAAGGTTTGAGGGAAGAATGTGATTCTGTCTAGAGATGTTTAAACACAAGCCTTTTTCAGTCTTTTAGTCTGAATCAAATGACCATTCATGGATATCATGGTGGAAGGATCCATCCATTGTGCATTCATTTATGGGTCTTGTTACTGCAATGAGAACCTTGCCTTGTAGTGTGTTGGCTCACTTAAGATGCTGAAATTGAATGCATGCTGTTTCTGGACAGAACCTGCTTCTTCTCTCATGTTTACTTATTCTACCTAGATTGCACATTTGAAAAAGGCCTTTGAAAGAAGGAGTGGTATGGATGTTAAGGGTGGGAGCAATGCATTCCAGAAAAAACGCATATTGAGATTGGATGGAAGTATAAAATAGTAGTTAGTTACCCAAATAGAATATGTTTGCTTTACATTTACTCTTTGAATCCAACCCAATGAGCAATTAAAATCTGGAGGATAATAAGGAAGGTTATTCTGTAGTGAAATGCTAGCATGTTTAGGTCATAGCTCTTAATGTTTCCCCTTTTTAAAGGGAAATTCCCTTATTCCGAATAGGATTCCTCGCAAGAAAAGGGAAAAGTTGACAGCTATGGTTTAAGTTATTATCATGTTCCAATTAGATTTAGTTAAAATATTTAAGTGAAAAAATTAACAGAGAATATAGCAGATTGAGGAAAAGTTTCCTTCTTCTGCTGAAATGGGCTTCACTCCAAAGCAAATATATTCTTCATTTGCCATTCCCCATGGCTTCCCTTTCCGCAGCTCCTGTAGATAGCTGAGCTGCTTTGAGAAGGAAGAACACATCAAGGATTCTTTAAGACTTTCCATTGATCTATTTACCTTTCTGTCTCTTTCCCCAAGCATCATGGGATGAAAGTGACCTGGAAGATAATCATCCATCACCCTATCAAATCACCCTTCAGCACTTTGAACAAAGTATAACTGATCTATTGAGCACAGAGAAAGTGCAGAGCTCAGAGATGAGCACACAAAACACGGGGTAAGGGCAACACCCCCTTCTTTTAAACTGTTTGACAGCATATGAAAATTGGTGCTCTATTTGATGTGCTTTTAGTCTGATTCACAAAACACTTCATCAGCTTACTTTATCCCTACTACTCTAAGTTTTTTTCTTATTTTAAAATCCCAGATTTTGTGTGCAGTGTGCAGTGTGTGGTTGGTGGTTGCGAAAAGAGGAAGAGTTGGGAAGAGATGATGAATGTTGGGTTTGCATGTATGCAAAGTTGACCAATGACTTAGAATTAGTGCATTATTATGATAGAGATTGATGGACGCACTCAGTTCAGTGATTGCCAGAGAAGGAGCAGGGAGAGGGATCTGACAGAGCTGCAGTGGAAACCTAGTCACACAAGGGAATGTTTGAATGCAAATTACCTTGTTTTGGATCACATCAGGGGTCAGCAAGCTTTTTCAGCCGTGGTCTGGTCCACCATCCCTCAGACCATGTGGGGGGCCAGGCTATATTTTTTTGGGGGGAAATATGAACGAATTCCTATGCCCCACAAATAACCCAGAGATGCATTTTAAATAAAAGCACACATTCTACTCATGTAAAAACACGCTGATTCCCAGACTGTCCGTGGGCTGGATTGAGAAGGCGATTGGGCTGCATCTGGCCCCCGGGCCTTAGGTTGCCTACCCCTGGATCACATGATAGTAGAAAGACAATTTGGGAAACAGTAAAGGTAGAGAACAAAAGGTGAAATGAAATACTCTCAGTTGCCTGTTCTGTGGAAAGGAGGAGGAAAGCAGGTGACTCTCCAGATTTCATTTTGATTTGAAAAATGTGGGATTCCATGGACAGGATGAAGACTAGGCACAAATTCTTTAGTCTGCCTTAGCTCACCCACCTGAATATGGTTGATACATAGTAAGGCTCAGAAGGGGGGAAAAAGCTTCAGGAAAGAGGCTCAGATGATGATGGGATGGATGAAGGTAGGAAAGCTTTTATAGGTCACCCTAGGGCCATACATATATTTCAGTGGTTAGTGATTCACAAGATAGGATCACTTAGAACTCTCATAATATGGTTTAAACATGGGAGGGGGGGAAGCTCCCTTAAAGAAAGAGCATAAAACATGTTCCCTTGAGAGATCCTGGCTAACTTGAAGAAAAGAAACACAGAGAGGAGACAAAGGGATAAGATATAGTTAAGGCTTACAAGGTTTGTTTCCATGGACTTTCATGAAGTTGAGCAGGCTTGCATGATAGAAGCATATACCATTCTCCTAGAGGAATTCCAAAGGTTGAACTGTGGAGAGTCTGGGATAAAAAAAACTAAAACTAAACAGGGAAACCATTTAGAGGACATGTCATTTGAGAGACACCAATTAGAGAGCAGAGCTTCCTAGAGAAAAAATATTATTAAATCAAGTACAAAGCTAGACAAAAGGGACATTCAATGACTACTGGCACTGATACTGAGTCATCAGCAGGTACAACAAAGCAGGTATCCTGTCATGGATTGATTGGGTGGTCACAACAGTTTTCTGAACCAATGAAAACAGTCAGATATCTAAGGTGTCCCTTGAGGAAACAAGTGGTGTTTGCTTCCCAGGGAATGCTAATAGTACACTGATTCAATTATCAGTAGAACTTGTTGGTCAGAATGACATCTTTGATCCTAGCAGAGCTAACCAATGCTAGTATAGAGGCATATGATTGCCTTAGATGTGGCAAATAGTGTCAATGACTATTGAGGCATTAGCAGAGGTATGTCTTTGTTATTTTTAGCAGTATATAACATCTGAAGTTAGTGCTCATGTCCAAGTCCCATGCATAAGAATAGTAGTCAACCTGAGCCAACGTTTGCTTGCTCTGTTATATTGGCAACTCGTTATACACAGAGCCGTTAGAGAAACCACCTTATCACATATGCTGTAGATCCGTTATATGCACAGCACTTCCAAAGTCTTCAAAAGCCTGCAAGTTCCAAAGATTGCAAAAGTCCACTCCACAATAACTCAGAGCAGGGCTTTCAGTGTGGCTGCCCCTGTTCTGTGGAATAGCATTCTGGCCAAGATACAACAAGACCCCCCCCCCGGGGGGGAATTGAAAATTAAAAACATAAAATGCAACATGATATTAAAATCTAACACATAATTAAAACCAGCAACAGATAATGATATCAGTACAGCTAATATAAAAAGGAGTAAAAAAAAAGTATTGACCTGGCACCTAAAAAGGTTATCATATCAGTACTAGGCAGTCCTTTCTGTGGGTGTCAACACTGAGAAGGTCCTCTCTCTAGTAGCTGACCTCATTTGTTTTGTGTTGTCCACATTCTGTCCTGCATTCATATGTGACACAAGAAGGGAAGAAGGGAAGTTCAGAATCACAAATCAACCATAATGAAATTTATTGGACATTAAATTAAAGGCATTTTTTGTCTCAGGCTTTCCAAACTGGATATATGGGTCTTTGTCACATGTGTCTATTTGTATGGTTTTAGTTCTGTTTTAAATGTATCAATACCTTTTTTGTATTTTTTAATTTTTCTTTTGCTGTTTTCGTTGTACATTGCCTTAATGTATAAAGGGAAAGGGAAAGGGAACCCTGACCATTAGGTCGAGTCGCAAATGACTCTGGGGTTGTGTGCTCATCTCGCTTTACTGGCCGAGGGAGCCGGCGTACAGCTTCCAGGTGGCCAGCAGGATTAAGCTGCTCCTGGTGAACCAGAGCAGTGCACGGAAACGCCATTTACCTTCCTGCCATATTGGTGCCTATTTATTTACTTGCACTTTGACGTGCTTTCGAACTGCTAGGTGAGCAGGAGCTGGGACCGAGCAACGGGAGCTCACCCATCATGGGGATTCGAACCGCCGACCTTCTGATCGGCAAGTCCTAGGCTCTGTGGTTTAACCCATAGCGCCACCCGCGTCCCTTGCCTTAATGTATAGAAGGTCATTAATTCATTAATGTCACTAAATAATAATAGTACTAGTGGTAGGTCTGACTCACGTGCAGACTTCCCGCTCAACTGAGCTACTCAGTAATGCACCTTTTATATGAAAATAATTCTCCACCTATTTTTCTGCTTCAGTTTTGAAGAGTTGGCTCTTCATGCCCTAAGTTCTAACATTATACTTTGACAGTGAAACTAGCCTGTAGCAGAAAAATGCTATAACTCTCTACCTTGAGGGCCTGTTTAAGAGGCTTCAGAGAATTTACATGATTTTCTGTCGACAATAATGCAGCTCAGTGTTACAATGTTAAAAATAAATTACTGAAGGACTTTGGCATTACACATAATGATCTGCTTTTATAAATTCATTATTGTAGATTGTAATTATGCTCTTGGGTATAAAGGAAGAAGAATCAAAAGAGGAGTGATAGAATTGGTGTACTGTATATCCAAGTTTTCAATTACTATTTATTTGTTTATTCTCAGAGTTAAGGAAAGGAGAGGTATCATCATGATGTGGCATGTCAAGATATAAAGACTCCAATTGGTGAAATATAATTAGTGCAAAAACAGAGAAATAAACAAACATTCAGTTGGTAGAGCATGGCACTCTTAATGTCAGAGTCATGGGTCTGAGCCCCACGCTGGGCAAAAATATTCCTACATTGCAGGGGGTTGGAATAGAGGACCTTTGTAGTCCCTTTATTTAAGATAAATTCCATTCATTTGCGTGTCGAGGTCCCCAGGTCCACCCCAATAACTCACACATCACACAGAATTTTTGTTTAAGGTTTTTGGCATAATTTTGGCCACAACTTTATTAAAATACAAATTTGTGAGTGGTTGCTTAGGCATTGGTTGCGACTATCTGCCCCCACCATGGGGGACAGACTGACATTCCGCACGATGTGAAAGTCAGAATGGGGGAATACAGAATAGGGGAACCTGCCCTCACCCCAAATGCAACCAGGAGCTCATTGCTATGGCCCGAGCCCCCTTGACAGAGTGGACAAGCAATAGTTAGCCCCCAATTCCTTTAACGGAATCCCTTGCAGCAGCAGCATTAGAGGGGCAGGCACAGCCAATCCATGCCCCTCAACCAACCAAACCATAAACCAATGCCTAACCGTGAACCTTACAAGTTGTGACGATTTGCTACGCAGTAGGCAAAAACCAAATGGCCCCAGCCAATCAGCCAGATGGACAAAATTCCTACCAGGCCCCCGCTCCAAAGCAGACGACCCCATGACAGGCATAGCAAGGTCAAAGCGAACAACCCTATTCTAGGGAGGGAGGGACGGGCAATCCGCTGCACAGGCGAAAAGAGGAAGACCTAGCCTCGTGCAAGGAGTTTTAGCATTTCTGGCTGTCAATCAATAAATGGCAACATTAATTTCTTCCCAACAACAAGGGAAGCCCCAATCGCATCAGTGGCCAACGATCAGTTAGCCCGCCCCCAACTTTGGAGTGTCCTGGTGGCCCCCACCGCAACACGTGCTCTCCATGAAGGAGAACACGCTTTATAGAATTGTTGAAAGCTGTGACTATCTTTCCCCATTGATTTCATTGGGGCCTAAGTTCTAACCTACTCAGCCAACCCAGAACCTACAATGGTGGTTTTTGGCTAAGTTTTGTTCCCTTCACTTCTCAATTACTTGGGTATCTGAGGAAAATTCCAGCCATGTTTGGTTTCTTCTGATCTAAGCTATAACCTGCATTAACGTATACACTTCTCGGAGCTTGAAAATTCGAAGCCATTTTTCTCTCCAACATAACCAAGTAAACAAAAAACACTAACATAAGCACCCCCTCTTGATTATATCTCCCCATATGTAGAAGTTTTATATTTAACAGAACATTTGCCATTTCTCTTTTTTCAGCATTTCTGTCATGATTGTTGCCAATTTCATTACAAAACAGCATACACATCTTTCCCACTAGATGGAACTAAAAAACTTATTAATTGTCCTTAGTTTCCTCCCCAAATGTATTCATACCAGTAACCATTTGCTAAACCATGGTTTTAGAAGTTTAATGTCATATAATCCTTAAAATAAAATGTTATGGAAGGGTTTGAGAGAGACTGTCTGTATTATTATTATTATTATTATTTTATTACTACTACTACTACGAATTAGGGAACACTTAACTTTGACTACTAACAGTCTTTGTGCAAGGAAGAAGCTAGTCTTCATATCTCCAAGTACTACAATAATTCAAACTAAAAGGCAATATTGATTTATTTGTCAGGATATAGACAAAAACATATTCTTCAAACTATCTGTCAGTTATCAGAATTCAGAAAGAGCAGTGTTAACCTATTTGTCTTTTATATCCTAGGCAAGATGAAAATCTGCTTGCTGAATGCAAGGGCATGTTGACAATGACTAGAACCACTCAATATCCAAACCACTCAGTATCCTGGGGCTGCTGCACTAATCATTCCATATTAGCTTTAAAGGCTATCAGTGGCTACTAACCATCAGTGGTGGAGTTTCATACTCTGGCATGGTACCGAGGGGCGGAGAGCAGGCAGGGGCGGAGCTGGCGCACGTCCCGGTGGCGTGGCACACCACCCACACTCCTCTTCCTCTGCCAGTGCTAACCATGATACTTACGTTCTGCCTCCACCATTGGGGGCTGTATGATTCTGAATCCCAGCTGCTGGAAACCGCCAAAGGAGAGTGTGAGGTTGCACTAAGGTCTGGCTTGCAGACTTGCGTTGGGCATCAGCCCAGCCACTGTCAGAAGAGGACGCTGGATTAAATGGGCCTCTGGCCTGATCCAGCAGAGCTCTTCTTATGTTCTTATCTTCTTTGCATTACAGGGCTGACCCTGCGAATTTCCTCTAAGGTAAGGAAGCCATTAGCAGATTACAGCAATGGCAAGTATTTCTTGCCGAGAGGAAAGTACTCACACATACTCTGTTTTGTTCTACTGTCGGTGAAAATTGACCTGTTCTCAGATGTTTGTTAAGCAGTAGACAAGCTGCAGCGCAAGTCCATCTTTTGTTTTAGAATAACAATGACAAAGCAAAATACAGTTAACAATGGGGAAACAGAAATAAGGGCATAAGAAGAGCCTCCTGGATCAGGACATTGGCATATCTAGTCATGGGCTCATAGGACCGTGGAGTTGGGAGGTATCCTGAGGCTCATCTAGTCCAGCCCCCTGCAGTGCTGAAATCTCAACTCAAGCCTCCAGGACAGATGGCCATCCAATCTATGCTTAAAGGCCTCCAAGGAGGAATAGCAAAAGCTCCCGAGGGAGTCCTTTCCACTGTCAAACAGCTCTTGCTGTCAGAAAGGCCTTCCTGGTATTTACGTAGTCAGAATCTATTTTCTTGTAACTTGAAGCCATTGGCTCAGGTGCTCACAGTGGCAAGCCAGATGCCCCTATAAGCAAGACCTGAGGACAAGAGCATCTCTCCCCTCCTGTGGTTTTCAGCAACTGGTATTCAGAAGCCTTGCAGCCTCCCACTGAGGAGACAAAGCACAACCTCCGTAGCTAAAAGGTATGATAACTGATAGCCATCTGCTCCTCCATGAATTTGTCAAATCCTCTTTTAAAACCATCTAGGTTTGTGGTTACCCCACCTCCTGTGGAAGCGAGTTCCATCATTTAAATATGAGCTGCATGAATAAGTACTTGGGGGGGGGAGGGGTACTAGAAAATTCATAATAGAAGTCTATATTTGAGTAAGATTTCTAATTGCATGGAACACCCCATGCACATACAGCAGCAGTGTATATATAGGAAGCCTTCCATACACGCAGTTGAATGTCACTGATTCACAGCAAAGGCAGCAGTAAAAACTATGCAGGCAAAATACTTACATTTGCAGCATAACTCGCTTCAAGCATGTGCCCAAAGCTGGAGCAAGCGGGGACATGTCTACATCCAATGCTGGTCAAAGGAACAGGAACAGGAACTAGTATGTGCTCCTTCCACTCTAGGAACGGATAGGAAATGACATCACACAGAGCCCTATCTACCAATTGTATTTCTATGGTCTGAGTATTTGCCTGTCAGGGCTGAAGTCAGGCGTTGGTCTGCAACAAAACTATGTCATCCAAGACCAGTGAAGTTAACTTTTTAGTCAAGGAAACACAGCTCTCAGCAATTCTTTCTAGGAGGTCTTGCAGTTGTGAGGACTTAAGGTAACCTGCCTTCCCAGTGCCCACTAGGATTCCTCCTCTCCAGGGTCTTTCCCTCACAGTCTCAGGCTGCGTTTGTACACAACCACCCTCTGCTTTCCTCATTTCATTTTTGATAGGTTCTCAGAGACCAAGAGGGAGGGGAGCTGGTTGCAGCAGGGGGAGACTCTTGAGCACCCCTCCTGTCTCCCCTCCCCTCCAGCCTCTGCTTATGCCTCAAAGTCTGAACTATGCTCTGCCGCAGCCTCTTCCTGTTCACTAAACCCTGTCACCTCCTCCTGCTTTGCTCCCGCTTCTCCCTCTGACCACTCATTTTCTTACCACCACCAATCCCTTGACTCTGAGCCTTCTTCCCCTGGGGGTTCCCTTGGGGGGTTTCTTAGCTGGTGCCTCCCACCATTACTCAGCATTCCTTTAATCAAGCAACTTTGCAAATGCATCAAACAAAGTTAATTTGAAATTAAAATCCTCTCTACTTGAATTATTATAATCCCATTGTATTATAATCCCTTTAACTGATACTGCAGCTGGGCTGTGTGTGCATTTTTGCACTTGGCTCCTGCTGGCAGCTGTTAGGCTGTTGTTGTTTTCACTGCAAAGTAGATCCAACAAGCTTCCACTCACCCAACCTCTGATGTGCAGCACAGAGTTTCTGAAGCAAAATCAGTAATAAGTAGGAGTCCATATTTGTCAGCAAGTTGGCATATTTGATGAACAACAGCTTTAAAGATTGAATCAACAGTAAGGATGGAGTGCTCTTTTAAGATGAGTCAAGCTTACATGGGAAGGCCAAAGCATTGGAAAGAGACACTGGTCAAACCCACTGCTCCCCTGCCTTGCCCCCCGAATCCTGGGAACTAGTTTGTTAAGGTTGCTGGGAATTTTAGATGCGTATGAGGGGCCAACTGCACTTCCCAATATTATTTCAGGAGAGCCATGCACTTTAAAAGTGTGTTGAATGTGCTTGCTGTTTTTCTGCTAGCAGCAGCTGCTTTTTGCAACCCACACAGCGGAAGAGCAAGTTTGCTCATGTCAACTCCACTCAGTGGTTTCCTTTTGCAACTGCTCTTTGTTTTGTCTCCCAGATGCATTGTTTTGCACCAGCAATTTTATGTGGGAGCCTACAACTAGGAATGTGGCAACAATTCCACCATGGATACACAGAATGTTGCAGTGTCAAAATACAGGCAAGTTCTTCTAGGCATTAGACAACAAGGGTGAAATGCACACCTGCTGTTTCCCCTGGCATTCCTTCTTGTTTGGTTCTCGAGGTTCACTGGGGAGGTTTCTAGAAATAAAAGTTAGTGCTGGGAGTGAATGTTGCCATTTTGAAAATGAGAAAGAGCCTTTGATCTAAAACTTAGCTTTGTCAATTTTACCATGGCTTTTCAAAAATAATTGTCAGTGGTTTGCTAAGGGAAGCTTGTTAATTTATTTCATATCTTTTAGAGTTTTATCTACTACACCAGAACAGATTCAAATTTTCAAATTATTTCCCAGTTTGCTTTCAATGACCATTTTTAGGAAAAGCTTCTTGATTAGTTAGCTACAACCTTTCTTTAGTTTTCTTATGGAAGGCAAATAGAAAGAAAGGCACTGTCTCTTAAGGCTTAAAAAAGCATTTCATTTCATTACATCTTAATTTATTAATTGACCTACTTTGTGTTACTTCCTTTTCTCCAACCAGTTGCTCTTGTTTCCCTTGTCCAAGAGCCGTCTCTCTCTCCTTCCCCCCACCCCATGCTTGCATCTTTGATTATTGTGCAATGGTTTAATTGTAAAAAGGGGAAAGTCTTGTGTACCTGTAAAATCCTTGGCCTCCTACCGGGGATCTTTGTCTTCATCATCACCCTTATTACTTGGTTGTGACTAACTGATTGCAACAATTGTAATCCTACACCCACATACCTGGGAGCAATTTGCATCAAAATTAATAGGATTAACAGGATTACACAGCAAGATTTTATTAGGAGCCAGGCTGGACATGGGACAGGAGGTAAAGATGGAGACCTGCACATATTACTGAGAGGAGAAACTAGTGCCTTCACATTAGTGCATTCTGCTGTGCTCTCCCAAATACACTAGCTCTATTCAGATGCTGCTCACTTTAAAGGGCAGTGTGGGTGCAAAGGGGGTGTGGGACCATCCATTTAGCCAGTGCCTCATCATTACGCACATCAGGCAACTTCCCATGTAGTTGTAAATCTCGCTGCATGATTTAGGGCCCCAACTGGTCCGATCTTTTGTTGAACCTCCCAGCCAATAAGGACAAACAATTGAGTCGAAGTTCACAAGTTTTATTTCAGCACTGGAATTTGGGTTCAGGGATTTCTTTCCAAAGCTGAACCAGCGAAGCACACACGTTATATACGGAACACATGTTATGTACTTTCTCTACATGTACCCTCCCGCCTCCCCTGTGATCCCTGCTGTGCCCCATTGGTAGAAAGGGGTCTTTGTCCTTGTGTGGACATGTTCTTCTTGTGTTTCCAGCAAGCGAGCATTTGCCTTCTCTAACAATTGTCTAATACAAGCAGACAAAACTACAAGAACAAGAACTTCTGTGGTCAACTCTCTGGCTAGAGGTGGGTGTCAATCTAGTTCAGACAAGTATTGTGATTTAGAGGCAACTCATTGTGTTGTGTCCCTCTTCCCCTTACCATCTTTGTACCCTCTGCAATTCTGGGAAGCTAGCTAACCACAAAGCTCAGCTGTGTATGCTCCTCTAATGTCTACTGCAGCTGGTTAAATGTGTCATGTTGCAGGGAGCTAGGTATGTCAAGCAAAAGGGGTCTTAATATTTGTGCAGGGTTGAAGAAGCCGAATACAAACATGGCCAAATTTAGGTCAAGGGGTCCTTTTGTGTACGCCAAGGGAGATTGCTAACTTCTGGCCTGGTATCATGGGGTTTCAGTATCACTGCAAGATAATGCTTAATACTGTGGGAAGCCTAAATGAATTGAGTGGTGATGAGGTAGGGACTAACAGTATAGCCCCACAGCCCCTTTGCAAACATGTATACCTGTTCCTGGGCAGGGATAGCTTGCCTACAGTGACCTATGTGCTGGTAACCTCAAGACTGGACTACTGTTGTGTGCTGTGTGTGGGACTGCCCTTAAGCCTGGTTTGGAAGCTGCAGCTTAGTGCAGTACACTATGGCTGGACTATTAAGCAAGGATGGAGAAACTTTTCAGCCTGGCAGGCCAGATCCTAAGCTCCGCCACCCCCAGTAGGCCACTTTGACAGGTGGAGTTGTGTACACATCAACTGATATCACCATGACATCAGATGATCCATTTTTTTGCATTGCAACATTAACTGGGAGACAAGCCGTGCCACAAAGGAATGTTCCCACAGGACTTGAAGTCACCACTATTCAGTCAATTGCTGGTGACTTCCAACCCAACTTAGATCAGCTACACGCCAGAGTTCCTGATCTGAAACTCTGGAGAGCAGGCAATCCCAGGTGAGCTTGAAGTAATCAGGCAGCTGACAGGTACTGAGCTCAAGCCCCAATTACAAGAAAGACATTAATAAGCTTGCTGCTTTTCTTAAAAGTGAGGCTTAATTGAAAAGCACAGGGCATTCAGGTAGATATGGCAGCAATCAACAGCCCAGGTTTTAGGTGCCAGGCTCCAATACTAGTGACTACTGCACATCCCCCCCTCCAATATATTCCTCTGCTTATTTCCCCCCCTGTTTATCTAGTTATAGATCCAGCATAAAATTTGACATGTCCATTTAACAGTTTCTCTTCACCAACATAGGTTGGCCTAATGACTTTATGTTAGCTATTGGCCACCTTTTGGTGGCCTGCAGTCACATTTCAAAATTCATAGGGACCACCACCAAATGGCTGCCATGGAGTGGGGGCAAGATAGTCAAGCAAGTGTGTCCTCACCTCCTCTATTAAAAGCTGGAGTGAGCCCCGTTGCTCAAATTCTCCACTGGTGGACTCACTTATGCAGATAATTGTGGTTGTGAATGGTGCAGCACAACTTCTTGCTCTTATTAACAACTTCAGCAGACTTGACAGCTAAAGCTGATCCTTCATTCTAAATGTAATTCTGAAATTAATCTATTTAAAACAGAATTTAAGAGCTGGAACAGTAAAGATGAGTTATTTACAGCCTGAGCATTCCCGAGCATTCCCAGATAATTTCAGCCCTGGCTTGTTGGCCTGCATTATATCTCCTCAGAGAGTTTGTTCTAGAGCTGAAAAAGTCTTTGCTCCTAGCAAGCACTACTCTTTTAAGTAAACAAAGTTGGGGCAGGTCCTTCCAGAGAAGCCTCACATGGAAATGAGAAGTACCATAGTATTTTCCATTATTAAGGCATGCATTATTAACCATGCATACAATAACAACTCCTGATCCCCAAAAAACTGAACAAGGTGACCAAGAGAAAGGTTATGAATACATTCCCCTGGGGAAGGCTCAGAAGGCAGGACACTTCTACATTTGGAGGAATTTCCCCCCTGTAATCAGACTGCCAGGAATTTGGGGTTTTGTTTGTTTGTTTGCTCGCTTGCTTGCTTAAGTATCTGGAGTTTAATTTACTTCTTCTCTTAAGGCATTCTTTAATTTCCCCAGCCCTGCAAACTACTTTTGGCACACTATGATCTTGATGGCATGAGCAAATAGTTTCTGGTTATTTGGTTACTGAAGGTTGATTCTCACGGCAGGGAGCTGGACATTCCATTTTGGAAACCTTCCAGGCCTAGAGTTTTACAGCCCTGTCGGCACTAGCTGCTTTGTATGATTAGAGGGAAGTTCCAACCCACACTGCACTTGCTGGGTCTGTAATCATCTACCTTTATTTGCTTGATTTTGTCTAATTTGCTTATACTGAATCCAAAATATAAAGAAAGGGTATCTATAGAACTCCTTGCATATACAGTCGTACCTTGTTTTGGAGCCCCGGCCGCTAGCCAAAAAGGACACAGGGCAAAGAGTCACATCTGTGCAGGCGTGCAGAGCAGTTTGCGCTTTTGCGCATGCACGAGTGACAAACCCGGAAGTAACCCATTCTGGTACTTCCGGGTTTGCTGCAGACGTTTGCCAGAATGGATGCTAGATGTGGTGGACATTCGTGGAGGTATTACTGTATCCTATTAAACACACACACACACACACACACACACACACACACACTAAGACTTAAACATAGAGTACCTATAGGCCTCTCTGCACATATCTCTTCTTAATGTTTATGGTTTAGTCTAAACAAAATCAATCTAAACAAAATCAAGCAGATATCATATTGGTCTGAATATAAGCCGCACCCGAATATAAGTCGCACCTTTAAAATTGGAGGCGGGGAAAAGAAAAAATACTCAAATATAAGCCACTCCATTCCTCGCTGCTCCTGGCTGCATACTGGGGGTGGGGAGCCACGTTGCCGCATTTCCCCTTCCTCGCCCTCTCCCTTCCTGGCCTTGGGGAAGAGGATGGGGGATTACACGAGGGGCAGGAGCCGCTTCACCGCGCTCACCCCACACTCCTGGCTGCATACCATAAGGTCGCAAATAGTCACCACTTTAACTTTTCATGGTTGGGATTTGGGGAAAAAGTGAGGATTATATTCAGGCCAATACAGTAATATGTTACACCTATTGTGGTTTTGCTCCATTACAACCCAGAGCAAGTCACAACAAATAGTTATCAAAGTAAACATGATGCAGGGTTCCAAAAAACAACTCAAGAGGCAACTCAAAGGCAACCAACTTCATCCAGTATTATTTGCTGAAGGCAAATAAGCATGACAGTTTGCAAAACTTTTCAGGATTGGCATAGCCCTTAAGAATCCAGTTGCAGCAAAAAAACTTAGCTTAAACTTAACAATAAGACTAAACCCCTAGCACTTAAACATACAACATACAGATCACCACACTGGAAATAAGTACTGTAGACAGAACCAAGAAGGAAAGAGAAAGTGAAAGGCAGGATCATTCTGGCAGCATGACCTTGGGAGAAAGGGATACAGGACCAGTTTGAACCAGCTTAAACCCAAACAACACCTGCTCTCAGCACAAAGGAAACTTACTTGTTAGAAGAAGAAGGAAAAGAGGCAGCTTGCACCAGCTAGAGAGTGCTAGCTTCTATCTTGTATCACACAGAGAAGTTTCCAGAACCATCTTGAAGCAAACAGATTTCTACACATTAGATCAATACTTTTTTGTACTGCAAAAATGGAAGCCAGTGCAACACCCTACTCATTATATGTTATATTGCATACCACATCATGTTATATTGCAAGAGTGAACAGCATATTGAAGCAGTCATTCATGCTGACTGATTTATGTATTTATGCATTGGTTGCATTCAAGGCAGCATGGGAGAGTTTTTCTCCTTCCCCCTTCCTCTCTTTCCCCTTGCAGCCCCTTCCATGCCCCCAAATTCTGCTCCAGTGAGCCCCTCAACCTTCTGGAGGGTGATTTTGAGGCTGTGTGGGGACTGTAGAAGGAACAAAGGGAAGTCTCATTGTGCAATCAGAAATATGTATGTGTGCAACCCATAAATTTTAGGAGTTTTTAAAGCTAACTTCAAGTCCTGCTTAATTAGAAGGGAAGAATCTGACCATACACTAAAAAAACTGCTTTCAGCATAGTCAGAATGTTTCACTGCCTACATCTGTGGTAGCAAAATCTGATCATATGCTAGCTAGGTTGCTAGACTTTTATCAAACTAGATGGTCTCAAAGCATGAGAGAGCGCTCATATTCACTGTCACATTATCTGATGTTTCAGAACTGTCATTGACATGACATATTTCACAGAGATCAGACTCACAGGAAGTGTAAAGAAGAATAGACGTCTCAAAATAGCCCCCATTTTCTTCCATTAGCATAGGCTCCCATGCATAGGCCACTGCCAAGCTTAGTATGGAAAAGCAATGTACTTTATCCAATTATTGTCCCAAAGAACATCAAAACATGCATGAGACTTGAGAAGTCAAGTATTGACTTCTTGAGAGTTTCCTGATTTTTTTCTTTTGCTGTTTTAATGTCAGGGACTGGCTGGATGAAGAAGGGTGGTGGCAGCCAGGAGTCCAGGAGGCAGCTGAAGGGGGACTTTGAACCAGGTTCAGGCTGGGGGACAGGAAGGAATCATCACCAGAGAGTGAGGGGGAAGGAGAGAGGCTGGAGGCTTCCACAGACACTGACAGAGAAGGAGCAGGGACTAGTCCCTGCTCTGCAATACAGTCCTGATTCAGCCCCTTCCCCTCTCCCACTCTCAGCGGAGGAACGAAGGGTCGAGAAAAGGCTAGAACAAAATTAAGAAAAGCTGAGTCACAGCAGAAAAATGCAAGGAGGGAGGTATAAATAAGGGGGAGGGAGAACGGAACTTTAGCTTCTGTAACTGACGTGCTTATCTGATGGATGTGCAGTGTGATGACTCCTTGATTACTGAGCAATAAAGTTCATTACTGCAGGTGGTGCTGTGGTCTAAACCACTGAGCCTCTTGCGTTTGACAATCAGAAGGTTGGCCAGCTCCTGTTGCTCTGTCCCAGCTCCTGCCAACCTAGCAGTTCAAAAGCACGCCAGTGCAAGTAAATAAATAGGTATCACTGCGGAGGGAAGATAAACAGTGTTTTGTGCACTCTGGTTTCTGTCATGGTGTTCCATTGCACCAGAAGCGGTTTAGTCATGCTGGCCAAATGACATGGAAAGCTGTCTGTGGACAAATGCCGGCTCCCTCAGCCTGATGAGCACCACAACCCCATAATCGCCTTTGACTGGACTTAACCATCCAGGGGTCTTTTGCATTTACCTAATTACAGTGGTGCCCCGCAAGACGAATGCCTCGCAAGACGGAAAACCCGCTAGACGAAAGGGTTTTCCATTTTGGAGGTGCTTCGCAAAACAAATTTCCTATGGGCTTGTTTCGCAAGACGAAAATGTCTTGCGAGTTCCTGCGGGGTTTTTTCCTTTCCCCCCCTTTTTCCCAAGCCACTAAGCCGCTTATCAGCTGATCCGCTAAGCCGCTAGGCCACTTAACAGCAGATCCGCTAAGCCATTTTATTTTAATTACAATGCCAATAAACAAAACAATATCACATCTCTTAACTTAATTTTCTTAGCTTCTTTGGACTCCCTCACATCTCCCGCTCCTGCGTTCTTGTCTATAAAACTTTGTCCAGCAAATTTATCCCCTTGTTTCTATTCTTATTGTCTAATTTTCCAATGTTATATCTCTAGTTTTAAATATCTTTTTGCTCAACTCTTAAAGCATTAAATATAGCTTAGAACTTCCAAATATTAATCTTTTCTTAGATTTAGCTTATCTTCATAATTCACTTCCTCTAGCTTAATGGTGCCAAGTTGTTTATACTCTAGCATCCTTCTTAACATTCATACAGTTTACAATATTTTTTGTAAATAAGTCTTGAATTTCTTCCAGTCTTCTTCTATCGTCTCTTCTCCCAGGTCTCGGATTCTGCCAGCCATCTCCGCCAGTTCCATGTAGTCTATCAGTTGCGTCTGCCATTCTTCCAATGTGGGTAGATCTTGGGTTTTCCAGTGCTTAGCTACAAGTATCCTTGCTGCTGTTGTTGCATTCCGCTAAGCCGTTTAACAGCTGATCCGCTAAGCCGTTTAACAGCTGATCCGCTAAGCCGCTTATCAGCGGATCCGCTAAGCCGCTGATCCGCTAAGCCGCTAATAGCGCTAATCTGCTAAGCCGCTAATGAGCTTGCTTCGCAAGACGAAAAAACCGCAAGACGAAGAGACTCGCGGAACGGACCACTGTACTGCAAGCGCTGTGCCTGCTTCTGCTTACAGCATTGGCCAATAGTAAAGGGGCTTTTCTGGCAGCCTGACATTTAACTATTGTTTGTTTTTCTTTTTTTACATGGTTTTGTATGTTTTGTGGTATTATATGCGTTGTGATTTGCTGTTATTTTTATTGATTATAGATTGGCAATTCTTTATTGTGGTTGATAAGTGTGAACTGTTTAATTATTATTTGCTGATGTTTAATTTTACTGCTTACTAGCAGATTCTGATGTATTGTTGAATGTGGCTTCGTTTGATACAAGTTGTTTATTTTATTGTGACTTTTATATTGGATCAGATTGCTACCATTAATGTTTGATGTTTTATTATGTTTTATGTTGTGGAAGCTGCCCAGAGTTGCTGGGGCAACATAGCCAGATGGGTGGAGTATAAATTATTATTATTATTATTGCTACTGCTGCTGCTATTGTTATTTCTTTTTAATATTTGATGATGTTTTCTCCATGTGTGAGGTGAAGGAGGCAGAATGCCTTTATCTAAGCTGCTATATAGTAAAGAATTGTTCTTCTGAAAATTGGCTGCCCAGAATTGGCCTCCACAGTCACTTACGGACTCGTCATTAAAACCCTGTTTATGGAAGACAATCTTACTCGACTACGAGTGATCGCCAAAGAAGAATATATAGTAAAGAAAAAGTCCTGAATGTGTCACACAGGTTATATACACTCTCAGTGTGCTCCCTCCACTGATTTGGAGAGTGGTGTACACAGTCTATATTTAGCCTGTATCTATTCTGTATTTTCTTAAGAAATATTGTGTTTTGAAATGTTGTTCCCCAAACTAGCTTTGATCCAAATTAAGAAAAAGAATGACCTAGCTCAATTTTGAGCCAGACATCCTGGAAAGTGAAGTCAAATGGGCCTTAGAAAGCACTGCAAATAACAAGGCCAGTGGAAGTGATGGTATCCCAGCTGAACTATTTAAAATTTTAAAAGATGATGCTGTTAAGGTGCTACACTCAATATGTCAGCAAGTTTGGAAAACTCAGCAGTGGCCAGAAGATTGGAGAAGATCAGTCTACATCCCAATCCCAAAGAAGGGCAGTGCCAAAGAATGCTCCAACTACCGCACAATTGCACTCATTTCACACGCTAGCAAGGTTATGCTTAAAATTCTACAAGGAAGGCTCAAGCAGTATGTGGACCGAGAACTCCCAGAAGTGCAAGCTGGATTTAGAAGAGGCAGAGGAACCAGAGACCAAATTGCAAACATGCGCTGGATTATGGAGAAAGATAGAGAGTTCCAGAAAGACATCTACTTCTGCTTCATTGACTATGCAAAAGCCTTTGACTGTGTCAACCACGGCAAACTATGGCAAGTTCTTAAAGAAATGGGAGTGCCAGATCACCTCATCTGTCTCCTGAGAAATCTCTATGTGGGACAAGAAGCTACAGTTAGAACTGGATATGGAACAACTGATTGGTTCAAAATTGGGAAAGGAGTACGACAAGGCTGCATTTTGTCTCCCTGCTTATTTAACTTATATGCAGAATTCATCATGCGAAAGGCTGGGCTGGATGAATCCCTAGCCGGAATTAAGATTGCCGGAAGAAATATCAACAACCTCAGATATGCAGATGACACAACCTTGATGGCAGAAAGTGAGGAGGAATTAAAGAACCTTTTAATGAGGATGAAAGAGGAGAGCGCAAAATATGGTCTGAAGCTCAACATCAAAAAAACGAAGATCATGGCCACTGGTCCCATCACCTCCTGGCAAATAGAAGGGGAAGAAATGGAGGTAGTGAGAGATTTCACTTTCTTGAGCTCAATGATCACTGCAGATGGTGACAGCAGCCACGAAATTAAAAGACGCCTGCTTCTTGGGAGAAGGGCAATGACAGGCCTAGACAGCATCTTGAGAAGTAGAGACATCACCTTGCCAACAAAGGTTCGTATAGTTAAAGCTATGGTTTTCCCAGTAGTGATGTATGGAAGTGAGAGCTGGACCATAAAGAAGGCTGATCGCCGAAGAATTGATGCTTTTGAATTATGGTGCTGGAGGAGACTCTTGAGAGTCCCATGGACTGCAAGAAGATCAAACCTCTCCATACTGAAGGAAATCAACCCTGAGTGCTCACTGGAAGGACAGATTGTGAAGCTGAGGCTCCAGTACTTTGGCCACCTCATGAGAAGAGAAGACTCCCTGGAGAAGACCCTGATGTTGGGAAAGATGGAGGGCACAAGGAGAAGGGGGCGACAGAGGATGAGATGGCTGGATAGTGTTTTTGAGGTTACCAGCATGAGTTTGACCAAACAGCGGGAGGCAGTGGAGGACAGAGGTGCCTGGCGTTCTCTGGTCCATGGGGTCATGAAGAGTCGGACACGACTAAACGACTAAACAACAACAACAAAGCTCAATTTTAGCCGGCAATGTGTGCACAGCCTAAGTCAGAATTTAATAACCAGAGAATCTATTTTTAAAACATTATTTTTATAAAAGTTTCTAGCCCTTATGGCTATGAGGATATGTTTGAAGCATATGGGCAATCAGTGGCTGCTGGGATCTTCAAAGTCAGAAGAAGTGGATTAATAGGATTCCCACTGATTAGCAGCGATGAAATGTTTTTGCCTTTTCCCATTACTAGTAAGATGCATTCATTCATTTTATTTGCATGCCAACTTTCCACACCAAACCAGTGTACAACAAAGAAAACAGAAACATAGTTCAAAACCAAACAGGTAAAAACAATTTTGTAACAACAAATTATGGCTTGTTAAAAGTGTGGGCGAGGACTCTTATTATAATTATTTTATTATCGTACTGTTTATTATTATGCTCTATTTTATGTTTTTATTATTATGCTCTGTAAATTATGCTCTTAATGTTGTACATCACATTGGGATATTTTGATAAAGGGTGGTATACTGTACGTACGCAAAAATCAGTATTATAAATAAAACAGCATTACATAAACTACATTCAGCGTCCAATAGCAAAAATAAAAAGGAGCTTTACAGTCTCACCTTGGTCCTAGAAAAACAATGCAATCCTATAGTTCTGCTCAGAAGTAAGTCTCACTGAGTTCAATGTGGCTTAATTCCAGGTAAATTTTATACAATTGCAGCCTCCATTATGTAAAAAACAAAATACATTATAGGAAATAGAATAAATTATACAAAGGTACCTGAATTGTATAATTTCTATGGGACTATGCCAGTTCTTCGTGATGCTGAATTTGTATTACCAGGGCACACAAATTTATTTTTTAATACAGCATAGACTCAAAACAGGCTAGAGAGACCTAATGGTATGTGTGTGTGTGTGTGTGTTTGAGCTGGAACAAATTAAATACTTAGTAATCACAGCAGTGTCCAGCCACTGAGAGCTGAGATCCAGTCATGTCTCTCCACATGAGGTGACCCCAGGTCAGGGAGCAGTGGGTCTATTTTCAGTCCCATAAAAGTGATATATAAATAAGGATTTATTTTTTAAAAGCCCTGTTCCAGACCTCTTTTCATCCAACATTTTGCCTGAGTTCTCACCTGTGCAGATGTGACTAAGCAACAACCTGAGAAGTGGGGGGGGGAGCTCTGTTCTCACTTTCAAAATCACACGGAGAATCATAGAATTGTAAAATTGGAAGGTACCCCAAGGCCTGGGTGGGATAGGAAGTGTGAAGGAAAGCAGGATGATGTACATGTATCTGTTCTTGTTCCCCTTCCACATCTGCACATTCAGTGAGAATAAGCCCAAGCCCTTGCCAGCAGATAATTTGCCCCTCTTTCAAGCAAATTGGTCCATAGATTAGATCATAGGGGCTGTATCAGCACCAATGTGGCATAATTGGTCAATCACTTTGTGACAGCAAATTGTGCCATCTTTCTTTGAGCTTGGCATGTGATAACAACCTGATTTCCTATCTGGGCCAGAAGAGACATAAACAACAATGAAAAAGTAAGCCTATGTTCACATATTTGGGCATTCTACCCTAAGAAGTGCAAAGTGTGAATGGGGAGGAGGGTCCATGTCTTTCTTAGTCACGAGTTTGAGGCAGCACTCAATGCTCCGCCACCATCTGATTGCAAATTAATATGTAAAGCAAAGCATAGGAGTCAGCTCCTAGGGGCTGAGGCCCCTTCAGCCCCCCTGTAGTGAAGTTAGGAATTTCAATAGCTCAAACTTTGGTCAAGTGAGGAGCAGAGTATTGTGGGAAGTCAAAAGCCATAAGAGTTATGGGAAAGGGGTCTTGTTGCTTTAACACTGCAGACTAACAGTCTCCAAATGTGTGAACTGTTATCTGGGAAAGGAACTTCTCCAGTTTGATTTGGGGCTTTTTGACACCTGGTGCCCAGCTCATTCACACCCAAATAGCTTGTTATCAACCTTCCAATTACCCTGGGAATGTGCATCTGTGGTGTGTCCACGGAAGGGAGGAACCCTTTGATATCCAAAGTCCTGGGAACTAACGAGCTCAGCTGTCACAAGTTAAAATTATTAGCCAACTGGCTGGTCATTGGTGAATTTGAACATAATCAAGAATTTTGATTGGGTCTGAGTTCCGTTTCCACGTGAGATTTAGAAATAAAGATCCCGGGAGAGGGCTGAGAAGGCGTGCTCTGCAATCTGCTAGTTTACCACCTTGCTAACAGTCGTCCTGCCTGTATTCTTTGTGATGAAGATCCCTACTGTCTTTGTGATGTGGATTTTGCTGAGGACTCTGAAACTACCTAAACTTTTTCTTTGTTCTTAGTGTGAGTATCCTAGCTAGTTATACTTTGCAATGTCTTTGTTTTACCTGTTTGAAATATACAAAAGATGTGCCTGCTTTTTAAGCATGTTAACTTTGTTCTTTTTAAAATAAATTTAAAAAAAGAGACCTTCTTCTGTCTTGTGTGCCAATCTGAGGGAAAGTCTAAGTCCAAAAGCCTGACAAATTGGTTATGCACTACCTGTTGAATTTCTGCATGCAATTTTGTGGAAACAACTTGCAGGGTGGGGCAGCCGGTAACTAGGGAGCATAGCTTTCTCCCTGGGCTGTGTCTCCTGGTGCCCTGAGATAAGGGAGCGGTGGCAGCAATACCATTTTTGATGCGTTTTGTTCTGTAAAAAAGTAAACACTGCCGTCCGCCGTCCAAGAAACCTGATCCAGCTGGAGGGTAAGGACAGGTGAGGGAGGGGCAAGTGGCCGGAGCATTACTACATGGTGACAGCGTGTGGGATTAAAACTCCCTCCTGACATTACTACACCCCCCAAGAAAATATTAGAGAGGACCCCCCAACCCCCCCCAAAAAAAAGTTAATGGGCATTGTCATTCAAATGGTGTGTATGCGCAGTGTTAGTGATCAATATGTGGGGCAGGGCTTATCTGCCCCTCAATATTTTATTCAAGTTGGCATCCCTAAAACAAATAGTGAGATTTCAGGGTGTCCAGTGTAAATCAGAAAGTAGAAGTAGACCGTACCACATCAAGCTGCAGCTTGGGAATACAAATTTGAAGGCCTCCACATTTGAAGACAAAGCAAAATCTTGCTAGAGGGAAAGAAGAGTTCCTTTCTGTGCTAGTTTCTACAAACATTTCTGCAAGCAGAAATGTTACCTTTAAGAAATGAGAATGTTAAAAAAAGGCCCTGCCTGCATTCTAATGTTACTCTCACATTCTCGTATTCCCTTCCCATTTCATTCTCCTGCGCGCATGGACCAGGTCTGAGGCTGCGTATCTTCCTTATATGTGGAAGGAAAGGAAAAATAAAACTGAAGACCCCCTTCTGACAGAAACAGTTAATATTTCATAACATGATTGAAGCATCCATACAGACCTTTTCTACATAGGCCGTCTTGTTTGAAGGTTGCATCCAAACAATTATACTGGTTTTTTAAAAAGGTTAAAAAATGATGAAGTCATTAAAATTTTAAAAGTTACAAATTATCCTGTGAAGCTTCACTGGCTAGAAATTAGCCTTTGCTATAGCTTTCTGCTAACAATCTATAGATCATTTTATTATTCATGAATTTTAGTAATTTTCAGGACACCATAGGTCATATTGTGCTCATTTATTTGCTAAACACCTTGCTCTAGTATTCCTTTGTTGAAAAATTGCTACTATTTACTTCCTGAGAGACAAGCGAGCAACAAAGTGGCAGCATTTGGCCCCAGACATCCTGCTTCCAAGGCAGCATATACATCTTGCTGTCAGTGAAATAAATGAGCCTTTAAATTGGCTGCAAAGCTTTAAGAACTCAAATTTCTGTGTCTAGTTATCAAACAGAAAAGTTCAGAATGCCTGCCAATAGAAGACGTAATTGTGACAAACGGTAACATTTTACCTTTAACTTTTCACTCTCAGCACTACAACTCCATTAGAAGAAACCTCTAACAAGTGTCCTTCATGGATTCATGCATGTGTGTGTATATAAATACACAAGGACCAAAGCCTTAGTTTTATGTTGATATATTTCTGTTAGGGGAGATGGAGGAAGAGTTTGCTTAAAATTGTTTTATACATGGAACCCAGCCATTCTGACCCAACTAAGCTTTGGATCAATTAGACGGCCTCTTTTCCCAAGGGCCTGCTTAGTTCTAAGACTATCATGCATTGTCATATTGCCATTGTTGGTGTGTTTTTTTAAAAAAATCCAACTAATTGTACAAAAAACCCCCACATATATAATACATACAATATGAATGAAAGAGCCCCATGCTGTATTGTGTTTCTACTGCATAAGTGATTTTATATAGTTATCAGCATTGTTGCAGGGGTCTGTTTATATGTTGTTTGCTTTAAGAAACCTGTAGTGTATAGGCATATAATATCCATGTAATATCATATGTATAATGATGCATGTAATATGTGAAAAACGTTTGTAGGTTTAACAGAACCAGGAGGAAAATAATTTGCTTCCCATTGACATCAAGGAGAAGGATGGCCCAGTATACCTGAAGGAGCATCTTCACCCCCTTTGTTCAGCCCAGACACGGAGGTCCTCTTCTGAGGGTCTTTTGCTGGTTCCCCCACTGTGAGAAGCGAAGTTATAGGGAACCATGCAGAGGGCCTTCTTGGTAGTAGCACCCTCCTTTCAGATGTCAAGGAAATAAACAACTATCTGGCTTTTAGAAGACATCTAAAGGCAGCCCTGTTTAGGGAAGTTTTTATGTTTGATGTTTTATCATTTTTTACTAATCTGCTGGGAGCTGCCCAGAGTGGCTGGGGAATAAATAATGCAATTATTATTATTATTATTATTATTATTATTACTACTACTACTACTACTACTACTGCTACTGAAATCCATGTGGACAAGTTTGACATCAAGACATCAAGGAAAAAAACTTTATGCCTTGTAGTGAGTGGTTAAGCTTTGAATCAGGAATCAGGAAACTGCTTTATCATGTGTGCACTAAGGGGGAAATCCCCCCCCCCCTTTGCAGAAATTTGGAGACTGCATTACATTATACCAATCTCAGTTAGAATACTTCACATGACCAATATTGTCTTCTAAAAACTGTTGCAAGGAGGGAGGAGAGACAAAACCAGTAATAAAACCAAGACTTGATGTAGGTTGTCCCCTCCCCACTCTAAAATAGCTGCTTATTTCTTCACAATTACTGATAAAAGTTCCATTCTCTTAATAACATGCATATTGGATTTGCAGGCTCTCACATTAAGTGTTTTGTGTAATGTAAATGTAGTTGGAAAGCAGTTAACAGAAGTAATAACTGTAAAACAGAATGAAATAAAAAGAATAATGTGCAAGCAGCCTTCCTCACTTCGTCTTCTGAAACTCTCATCCTTAGTGGGGCTGCAGATATGTGCAAACTAAATCATTTCAGTTGCCAAAAGATGGGGCTATTTTGTGCTCCATTGCTATGGCCAACATTAGTGCAGCAGACATTGCATATTCTCTTGCTGTGTCTGCATCATATAGGGTGGTCCAAAGTTTGGGTGTGATGCACAATTCTTTTCTAATTCTTTGGGCTATTATTCTCATTGGTTGACACCCTTGGCAGTTTCTTGCACCCATACAAAGCACTGACATGCATTTCTACCTCATCGTGAATACACTCCTGGAAAGGTGGGTGTATGTTTTTCGGTGACATGAAATGTTTATTGTGTAGTGTAATGGTTTTCAGGATTGTATAGGAAAAGACTGCACATTCTGTGATATATTTTTGTTGGACAAACTCCCTTTGGAGTTAAAATTTGAGGGTTTGTGAAGCCCTTGCAGATTGGCAGTGTTGCAAGGCAATTTCATTTCTCAGTGGTAAGAAGAATCTCCATTTCAAATATCATTGATTTACATTAACTTTGTGCAAAATTAAAAAAAAAATGGCAAGGGTTTAACAGTACAAATTGATGGCAGGCAGTGGAATTATTATTATTATTATTATTATTATTATTATTATTATTATTATTATTATTAATTGAATTACTATTATTAATTGAATTTATATACCGCCCTATACCCAGAGGTCTCAGGGCACACACTCAGGGAACAAAATCAAAATATAAAACAACAAAATATATAATCAAAATAAAAACAACCCAATACCCCACCCCAAAAAAAACACATTTAAAAGGGCATAGGATGTCAATCAAATCAACCAAAGGCCTGGTTAAAAAGGAACATTTTTGCCTGGTGCCTAAAGGTGTATAATGAAGAAGCCAGGCAAACTTCCCTGGGGAAGTTCCCATTCCACGGATGGGGAGCCACTGCAGAGAAGGCCCTGTTCTTGTGTTGCCACCCTCTGGACTTCTTGAGGAGGAAGCACATGAAGGGGGGTTCAGAAGAAGATCTCAGGGTCCAGGTAGATTCATATGGAAAGAGGTGGTCCTTCGGGTATTGTGGTCCTGAGCATCAAGCCTATTGACATCAAGCCTATTTCTGTAAATTCCCAATCCTGTGTTTCCCGCCTTCAATAAAATGAAATAATAATGGAGGCAGAGGGAGACAAAACTACAACTGATTTTGTGCAACAGGACTTTAGTATCCAGAGCTACCCACCCTTGAGAACTATAGAGCATCCTGAGTGATCACATGTTATTAAGAAGGAATAATAACAATTTATAATTTATACAGTGAAATAAACATACACAACATTTTTAGAGCTAAAAAAAAGTTAGATCAATGCCTCAAAGTGTTGGCAGTATAAATGTGGAAGGAAAAGGGAGGAGCTGGAAAGAAACAGCAAAGGAAACAATCCCACTGAAAAAAAGAGAGGAGATGGTAATACGAGATTAATCTGGACAAAAATAGCTAAGCTTTAGCCCTCTTCAAGTGTCCCTCCTCAGGTGAGGTGGAGAGCAGGTCATGTTTCCTAGTCCTGCCTCATCCATCCCCCCCACCCCATCATCATGACCTAAAATCATAGAATTGCAGAGTTGGTAGGGATCCCAAGGGTCATCAAGTCCAACCCCCTACAATGCAGGAATCTCAACTATGACACTTGGCCACCCAACCTCTGCTTAAAAACCTCCAATGAAGCAGAGTCCACCACCTTCCAAGGGAGTCCGTTCCACTGTTGAACGGCTCTTACTGTCAGAAAGTTCTTCCTGATGTTGAGTCAGAATCGCCTTTCTTGTAATTTGAAGCCATTGGTTCAGGTCCCACCCTCCAGTGCAGGAGCAAACAAGCTTGTTCCCTCTTCCATGTGACAGCCCTTGAGATATTTGAAGATGGCTATCATATCTTCTCTGTCTCCTCTTATCCAGGCTAAACATACCCAGCTTCCGGGACTTCCGAGTTAGTGCCAACGCGTAATGGCGGATTCCCTCTGAGCTCCGGAGGGACCAGCTCCACGAGTTCGGGTCCTGCCGCTGCGGCAAATCGGGGACCCTTAAAAATCACAGGCGGGTGAAGCCTGTGAGCGTGGGACTCAGCGGGCACCATTTGTGCCCCCCCCGAACTGCGAAAAAGCCTTTTTAAAGGCTTTGGAATGGGACGGAGCGAGCGGTGCGGTGCTGAGAGCCGTCTGCTATTCTTGTGGAGTGAAGCCGCACAGCTGTTAGCGGAGAGCGCTGACGTCTTCCTGGCAATTGGATTCTAAAGCAACTACCCGTGAGTAGGTCTAATTTGGACTATTTAAAGATAAATTGAGTAAATTTGGCACCAAAAGGGGAAGGTATAAACAGGAAGTCTGCCTCCCCAACTTATAGACTGAATAAAGTAAAGAGACTACAAAGCGGAAACCTTCAAAGACGTCTTGTAAAGACTTAAAATCCAACACCAGAAAAAAGTGGTTTCCTCTCCAGATTGCAGGAGTGGAGGGGGAAAGATTTGATTATCTTTTACCTGCATGAAAAAGGGGGGAAAGAAAGTTTTATCCGCTGCCTCTAAACCTGGGAACGGACTGCCTAATTAGATAAGAAAGCCGATCAGTGGGAAGCCTGTCTCAAACTAGAGTGGAAAGTTAAGAACTTTTGAATTAGCTCTGCAAAAGAGATACAGTGTTTCTGGACTTCTCCTGTCTCAAAGTGGCATTTTAAAGTAACTATTTTTAAAATAACCATTTGGGGATATTGAAACTGTGACTCTTAAGTGATCTGAAGAACTTATAAAGACTTTATTTTTTTTTCTAAAAAAGTTGTGAACTGATCTGGTCCCCCTAGAGGAATACTGACATTGTTGCAACAATATCCAAGCAACTGGAAATTTCCTTTCCAAAACAAATCCTTCAGGCGTGGGACTGACCTTGGATTCTCATGAGAGTGGCATGGCAGATGATAAAGGAAAATTAGAGCTGGCACAGGAAAAAACTACTGGCACTAGATCTGGTACACAATTTAGGACTGACATTGCAGCTCAGAGAAGGGCCTCAACATCTGGAACTGCAGGTACTGCTACTTTGCAAACTAAACCAAAAGTTATGTCATCTGAAGATGTATTGACCCAGGCACTTGGTAAAATTAACGATTCTTTGGAAAATCTAGCAAGACAAGTAGCAGAGACAAACAAACAAGTGGCTGAGACAAATAAACAGGTAGCTGAGGCTTCAGCAAAAATAGATTTGAACACCACAAGCATTAATGATCTGGTGAATTCCAATAGACAGTCCATTGAAAGATTAATAGAGGAATCGGCCACAATCCGAAAAGTAGCTGAGGAAGCTAAGGAAACTGCCGCCCAAGAGAAGATTCTACCAGTATACAAGAAACTTGAGGACCATGACCTAACATTGTCCATGATTGAACTACAAGGGAAGGAGAGGAATTTGAGAATTAGAGCAATACCTGAAATTGAGAAGGACAATTTGGTGGACTTTCTCACAAAAGAATTTTCAGACTTTTGGCAACAGGACTTGGGGAAAGAAGAATTTAAAATCGTGAGTGCATTTAGAATTGGAAAAAGACAAAGAAAGAATAAGGTAAGAGACTGTTTGATTACCTTTCGAACAAAAGAAGAAAGGGACAAAATTTTGAATTTGCATTACCAAAGAACTTTGGAAATTGAAGATTCATTTGTGGAGATCTTCAAGGACATCCCAAAACACATTTTGGACATAAGGACCAACTATAGAGATCTAGTCGCCCTACTGAGGAGAAATAGAATACTCTTCAGGTGGGAATTTCCCCAAGGCCTATCTTTTAAATATAAAGAAAGGAAGATAAGAATAAGAACAGTAAACGACAAAGACAAGTTTTTGGAAGATCACGGAGAAGACTTACAGAAAGAAGCGGAATCTGGAGAAGACCCGAAACCACTGGAAAAAGGAATACTAAACATAGCAAACCTATCATTTGGATTACTTGAACCAGGGAAAGAGACACCACCGACAGAACAAGAACAGCAACTCGGAGCAGTTGGAGGTAAAGAGAAGTAACCCCATCATGGCTTTGCAACTTCTAAGCTGGAATTGTAATGGACTTAACTCCCCTCGGAAGAGGAAAGGCGTCTTTCATATATTAAAAAAGGAACAATTAGATTTGATCTGTCTACAATAAACACATGTAATGAGGTCACACAGGAAAATACTTATTAATAAGAGACTGGGACAAGAGTTTATTTCATCTGACAAAGTAAAGAAAAGAGGAGTGGTGATTTATGCAAAGGAGAGACTTTCACCTAAATTAATTTTTAAAGATGAACAAGGAAGATATTTGGCAATTGAAATTCAACACCAAGGAGAGAAATTTTTGATAGTTGGAATTTATGCGCCAAATGAGGGGAAATCTGAATTTTTTAAGAAGTTGCATGAGACTTTATTGGATCATTTGGATTATAATCATAATGTGATTTTGATGGGGGATATGAATGGAGTGGTATCTACAAACATGGACAAGGCACAAAGACAGGTAGTCACCAAAGACGGTAGACTACCTAAAACCTTTTTTGAAATGACTGACAATATGGATTTGGTGGATATATGGAGAATAAGGAACCCTCTGGGAAGAGAGGGAACCTTCTTTTCTGAAGCCAAGATGACATGGACTAGAATTGACCAAATATGGGTAACTAGAGGAATGGCACCAAAGATAAGGAAAGTAGAAATCTGCCCCAAAACTTGCTCCGATCATAACGCTGTAAGGATGGAAATGAAACAAATAGCAACTGGCTCCTTCAGATGGAGGATGAATGACACCTTATTCAGAGACGAAGAAGTCTACAAAAAGGCCCAGAAAACCTTGAAAAAAGAGTAATCTGGGACGCAAGTAAAGCTGTTATGAGAGGATTTTTGATACAACAGACTGCCATAAAGAAAAGAAGCCAAAATGAGAAGAAAGACAAAATTTTAGAGAAAATAAAGGAAGGGGAGAAGAAATTAAGAGCAAAACCAAAGTTGCAGGAGATTTTGAGAGAAATAAAATTATACCAAACACAATATATGGAATTGATGAACCAAGAAATAGAATGGAAAATTAAACAAATGAGACAAAAGACATTTGAATCAGTGAACAAATGTGGGAAACTTTTGGCTTGGCAAATGAGAAAAAGACAAAAATTAAACACTGTTACGAATCTAGAAGTGGAAGGAAAAAACATACATAACCCAAAGGAGATCAGAGACTGTTACCAGAAATATTTTAAACAATTATACTCACAAGGGCCACAGAAGGAAATGGACATAGAACGATTTTTAAAGACAAATGGATTACAAAAAATTTCTCAAGAAAGTAAATTGATGTTGAACTATAAAATATCAGAACAGGAAGTAGAAGGTGCCATCCAAAGTATGCAATTGGGCAAGTCTCCAGGACCGGATGGGCTGACTTCCAGGTACTATAAATCTTTGAAGGAGTGTTTATTACAACCTTTGAAGGAAGTCTGCAATGAAATTTTGGAAGGGAAAAGGGCACCAGAGTCGTGGAAAGAGGCATATATCACACTTATACTGAAATTAGAGACTGAAAAGACTCAACTTAAGAATTACCGCCCCATTTCGTTATTAAATGTGGATTACAAAATTTTTGCTGACATTTTGGCTAAAAGATTGAAAAAAGTATTGATGGAAGAGATTCATAAAGACCAAGCGGGCTTTCTCCCGGGAAGACATCTATCTGACAATCTGAGGAATATAATAGATATTCTGGAAAAACTAAAAGTGAATATAAACACTAAAGCAGTTTTGATATTTGTGGATGCGGAGAAAGCCTTTGACAACATTTCTTGGAGTTTTATGAAAAAGAATCTACAGGGGATGGGGGTAGGGCAAGGTTTTGAAAACGGTATAGGTGCAATATATTCTGAACAGAAAGCTAAACTAATTGTAAATAATGTGGTTACGGAAGAATTTAAGATAGAAAAAGGGACACGACAGGGGTGCCCAATTTTCCCATTACTCTTTATATCGGTTCTGGAGGTCCTGCTGAACATGATTAGAAGAGACCAGTTGGTTAAAGGTATACAGGTCGGAGCTAAACAGTACAAATTGAGAGCATTTGCAGATGATTTAGTATTGCCGTTACAGGAGCCAGAATCTAGTACCAAAAGGGTTTTAGAATTAATTCAAGAATTTGGTCAAGTGGCAGGATTTAAACTGAACAAGTTAAAAACTAAAGTTTTAGAGAAAAATCTAACATCGATTGAAAGAGAGAGGTTTCAGAATGAGATAGGTTTCACTGTGGTTAAGAAAGTGAAATACCTGGGGATTAATATGACAGCTAAAAATGGGGAATTTATTTAAAGATAATTATGAAAAATGCTGGACGGAAGTGAAAAAAGATTTAGAAATTTGGTCAAATTTGAAGCTTTCCTTGTTGGGTCAAATTGCAGCTATAAAGATGAATGTATTGCCTAGAATATTGTTTTTGTTTCAAACGTTGCAAATTGTGGACAAGATGGACTGTTTCAAGAAGTGGCAGAAAGATATTTCTAGATTTGTCTGGCAGGGCAAGAAGCCCAGAATAAAATTTAAGATATTAACTGATGCAAAGGAAAGGGGTGGATTTGCCCTGCCAGACTTTAAACTTTACTATGAATCAACAGCATTCTGCTGGTTGAAAGACTGGCTGCTTCTTGAGAACACAGACATTTTGGATCTAGAAGGTTTTAACAATGTTTTTGGGTGGCATGCATATTTGTGGTACGACAAGGTTAAAGCACATAAAGCATTTAAAAACCATATTGTCAGGAAAGCATTGTTTAATGTTTGGATAAGATATAAGGATTTATTGGAAAATAAAACCCCAAGGTGGTTGTCACCAATGGAAGCAAAAGTTCAGAAAAAGCTCAATATGGATGCCAAATGGCCGAAATATTGGGAAATCTTGGAACAAGAAGGAGATAGATTGAAATTGCAGAGTTATGAGAAACTAAAAAACAAAGTGCGAGATTGGCTTCATTATTATCAGATAATGGAGGCATATAATTTGGATAAGAAAATTGGCTTCCAGGTGGAAAAATCAAAATTAGAAACAGAATTGTTACAACCCAAAACTAAGATTTTGTCAAAGATGTATAACTTGCGGCTGAAATGGAATACTCAGGATGAAACGGTGAAATCGCTATGATTAAATGGGCACAAGATGTTGGACATAACATTATGTTTGCTGACTGGGAACAGTTGTGGACCACAGGTATGAAATTTACGGCATGTAATGCCTTAAGAGAGAATATTATGAAAATGATTTACAGGTGGTACATGACCCCAGTCAAGCTAGCAAAAATCTATCATTTGCCCGATAATAAATGTTGGAAATGTAAAGAAACTGAAGGTACATTCTTTCACCTTTGGTGGACGTGCCCAAGGATTAAGGCTTTCTGGGAAATGATCTATAACGAAATGAAAAAGGTATTTAAATATACCTTCCTGAAGAAACCAGAGGCCTTTCTCCTGGGCATGGTCGGCCAATTGGTGCCAAAGAAGGATAGAACTTTCTTTATGTATGCCACAACAGCAGCAAGAATACTTATTGCAAAGTATTGGAGGACACAAGATCTACCCACTCTGGAAGAATGGCAGACGAAGGTGATAGACTATATGGGACTGGCAGAAATGACCGGCAGAATCCGAGACCAGGGAAAAAAGCCGGCGGAAGAAGATTGGAAGAAGTTTAAAGATTATCTTCAGAAATATTGCAAAATTAAGGAATGCTAGAATGACGTTGGATAGAAATTAAGCAGTTTCCAGCTGTAATGTTTTAAGAGATATGAAAAATAAGATTTTGAAATAAGCAAAATTAATGGTGAGAACTAATAATTTGCTGAGTTAATAATTGGAACTGGAATATAAGAAAGGGAGGTATGAGGAGGTCTGGAAAATAAGTTAAAAGAAAATAAGTAAATGGAAATTTTATGTGTTTGTATTTTTTCTGTTTTTGTATTTTTTTTGTATTTTGTACGGTACTTTTGTTGTTTTTTCTTTTTGTTTTATAATGTATTTCTTTTGAAAAAGTTTAATAAATATTTATTTTTTAAAAATAAAATAAACATACCCAGCTTCCTCAACCGTTCCTCATAAGGCTTGGTTTCCAGACCTTTGAGCATCTTGTTTGTCCATCTCTGCATATGTTCCAGGATTGGACACAGGTGTGGTCTCACCAAGGCAGAATAGAGCAATACTATGACTTTCACTGATGTGGACATTGCTTCTGTTAATGCAGCGTAGAAGAGCATTAGCTTTTTTTGCTGCTGCATCACACTGTTGCCTCATGTTAAGCTTTTGGTCTACTAAGACCCCTGTATCCTTTTCACATGTACTACTGGCAAGCCAGGTTTCCCCATCTTATATTTGTGCATCTGGTTCTTCCTGCCTAAGTGCACAACCTTACATTTGTCCCTATTGAAATTCAGTTTGTTAGTTTGGGCCCAGTTCTCCAATCTGTTGAGGTCATCTTTAATCCAGATTCTGTCTTCTGCCAAAATAGCTACCCCTCCCAGTTTGGTGTCATCTGCAAATTGGATGAGCATTCCCTCAATTCAAGTCATTTATAAAGACATTTAACAACTATGAGCCCAGGATGGAACCCTGTGGCCCCCCACTTGTCAGTTTTTCCAGGGTGATGAGGAATCCTTAGTGTGCACACTTTGGGATCTGTCAGTGAACCAACTACAAATCCAACTACAGTCATACCTCGGCTCAAATATTTTCGGGTTGCGCTCCACGGTGACCTGGAAGTAACGAAGCATGTTACTTCCAGGTTTTGTGCTTGCGCATGTGCAGGCGATCAAAATGATGTCACGCACATACGCGGAAGCGGCGAAATGCGGCACACGCAGGCGCGCAGTCACGTCTTACGTTCGCTTCAGGATGCGAATGGGGTTCCGGAACGGATCCTGTTCACATCCAGAGGTACCACTGTAACAGTTACCTCGTCAGGCTCACATTTTACCAGCTTCTCTGCAAGAATGTCATGGGGAACTTTGTCAAAAGCCTTACTGAAATCAATACAAACTACATCCACAGGATTCTCCTGATCCACCAAGCTTGTCACACTATCAAAAAAAAGAAGAAGAAGAAAAAGGAATGAGATTTGTCTGGCATGACTTGTTTCAAAAAATCCATGCTGGCCCTTAGTAATTAGAGCACCCTTTCCTAAGTGCTCATGGACTGACTGTTTAATTATAGACCTTTCCTGGTATTGATGTCAAGTTGACCGGCTGGTAATAACCTGGATCTTCTCTCCCTGCCTTTTTGAAGGTGGAGGAAACATTTACCTGCTTCCAGTCTGTAGGGACCTCACCTATTCTCCAATATTTCTCAAATATGTGAACATTTTGGTTTTCTTTTGCTTTAGTCTACACGTGCACGCCTTGTTTTTAGTGCATTATGATGCCTCTGGTTCATATGTTGGGGTGACTTCAGCTGTCTTACATGACACTTTTCTTTGGAGCACCACACCGTAAAAAGAACTCTATTCTTTTAAAGGGAGGTTGGGGTCAGCAGCAGATTGCAATACTTTATCTGCAACCCAGCTGCTCCCAATGAGCCTAGTTTCATATATATATATATATATATATATGCAGGTTTTGGTGTCCTCGGGTGTCTTCCCGTGTAAAAGTTGGGGTGTCTAGGCGACGTTTCGACGAGGTCTCACTCGTCATCTTCAGGCTGGTGCTTTCGGCTTCTTGTTACTGGAACAGAGCAGGATCTCAGTGTTTGAGTTCCTATAAATACTGTTGAGGGGGTGTGGTGTATAGCCTCCAATGTTCTGGGCAGAGAGGAAGTTCCCAGGCTAGTGTGCCTTTTCTTCTTTTGTTCCTTAATTACTTGAGGGATATCTTGAGTGATTTCTTGAGTGATATCCTGAGTACCACTTAGGTGGGTCATTAAGTGTGGATTAGTTGCTAAAGTCTTTGTGTCTTGACCTCTTGAACTTTGTGAAGAGTTTTTCTGAGAAGATGGCTGTACTGCACTTAGTTGTGCTCTGGCTTGGCTTCGTGTATAGGGGCGAGCTGTGGTTTTGTGGCCTGTGTCAGCCAGATCTGTGTAGGGATTGCAGGGGGGTGCAGCATCCGGAGGTGCCACCATGGTTTGGCTACTGGATGGTGTCTGTAATTTATCTGTGGAGAGGGTCTGGGTTTGGGTCTGGTGTCTTGGCCCCTAGTGGTACTCAGGATATCACTCAAGAAATCACTCAAGATATCCCTCAAGTAATTAAGGAACAAAAGAAGAAAAGGCACACTAGCCTGGGAACTTCCTCTCTGCCCAGAACATTGGAGGCTATACACCACACCCCCTCAACAGTATTTATAGGAACTCAAACACTGAGATCCTGCTCTGTTCCAGTAACAAGAAGCCGAAAGCACCAGCCTGAAGATGACGAGTGAGACCTCGTCGAAACGTCGCCTAGACACCCCAACTTTTACACGGGAAGACACCCGAGGACACCAAAACCTGCATTCCTGTACCCGTGAAAATCTACGAAAGCATATATATATATATATATATATATATATATATATATATATAATTTTCAAATACAAAACAAAATTATTCACTCCATACATCTTAGTTACATCTTATTCTCTTTTTTTGGACTACCCTCAACTTGTCTGCAAATCCTTCATGTTTTAACTTTAAACACGTTTCTTTTTCCCAATGAGCCTAGTTTCAGCAGAATTGGACACAGAGTGGTACCTTGGTTTATGAACTTAATCCGTTCCGAAATTCTGTTCTTAAAGCAAAGCATTCATAAACCAAGGCGTGCTTTCCCATAGCAGCGGTGGACTCAATTTACAAATGGAACACACTCAACAGGAAGCAGAACACATTCTGCTTTCAAGGCAGAGTTCACAAACCAAAGCACCTACTTCCGGGTTTGCAGTGTTCTTAATCCAAGTTGTTCATAAACTAAGCTGTTCTTAAACCAAGGTATCGCTGTACTGATTTTCCCTGAGATCAGATACAATATAATGGAAATTCCCCTTCTGTGACAATGCATGCATAGGATATCAAATGTTTTAAATCAACAGCATCATTAGCTGAGACCTTTAGCAATCAAGCAGTAGCAGCTTACTTTAAAATGTCACACTTTGCAATAAAATAATTTTATTGACAGAATTCTGAAAAAAATGTAGGAAATGTGAGTGATGGATGAGGAACTAACATTTTGATGCACTTCATCACATGTAATTAAACACCGATAATCAGATTTATTCCCCCCACAAGCAACAAAGTGTTACCTGTGAGTCATGCAGTCCATCAATCAGGAAAAATGGCTAACTTCCCATTTTAATTAAGTACATGATCTAATGATATTTTCCTCTCAAATAGAAAATATATATTTCATAATAATTGCCTCACATTTGCAGGAAAAGAGCAAAACAATCATACAGGGCAATCACTTGTGTTATTTAGATGTAATTTTGCCTTTTGGGGAAATATATCAAATGTGTTTCTTACTGAAAGCACCATAGTTCAGTAGAGCATAGCAACCCTTTTGGGGAAAAAATATAGAATTAAGCAGAAGAAACAAGGAATTAAACAAATGCAAACACTAACATGAAGTAAATGAGTACTTTTACAAATCTCCAAAGAAAACCACTAGGGGGAGACATTTTAAATGAGAGGTTATCCTGAAACCAAGGATTGATTGTAGAAAATAATCTCTCTCTCTCTCTCTCTCTCTCTCTCTCTCTCTCTCTCTCTCTCTCTCTCTCTCTCTCTCACACACACACACACACACACACACACACACACGGGAGGGCGGTCTGAGAGCCATTACACTGCAGACACTCTTAAGAAAAAATGTCTTAGAGTGGGAAAATGACTCTCAGAGAAAGTTAAATTTCTGCATTGAAATAGGCTCAAATATCAAGCTGCTCCCATGACACCACTAATACACAAATAAGCAACAAACAGGGCAAAACTTTACTCGGATGTAAACCTCACTGAGTGCAATGGGGGCTTGCTTCGAGGTAAATGTGTACGGGACGGCAGCTTAATACATCTCCTGTATTAACTTGCCAGGTTGCAGCTTTGTTCATTTTCCTCAGATTGAGAGTTTTGAACTTGCTCACAATGTTGTCAAATCAGATTAAAACATTCAAATGCCTTATTCAGCAAAATATCATCTTGCTGCTGCATTTCTAAAAGGCATATTCTATTGTAGTTTGCTGTTGAAAACAAATAGTTATACTTGTTTTGATTTAAACTCCAGAAGCTTTGAATGTAGTGAAGCTTCAGCAAGTCCTTTGTTTTGTGAAATATTTACTTCATTATATCTATTACTGGTTTGCAGGGAACATATGTTAATTTTTTAAACAATAATTATTAGGGAGTATCAGAGGTGACACATTATAATGTAGCCAAACATACTCAATGCATTACACTAACTGAAGGCAACATTGTCCCACATTAACTCTACATCTTTCCCCAAATCCTATGGATTCTGTGTGATGTTCAAGAATGGATAAGAATGCTTTGCACACCAAGATTTAAATGTATTCCCTAAATACTAGGAAGCATGCAACAGCTTGTTTTGCTAATTAACACTGCGGGTTTTTCAAAGGATATTTGGTAGACAGTATATGAGGGATAAGTTATTTTTATTTGAACAGAATATGAAAACCTCCTCAAACAGTAACAATCCCCCCCTTTAAACAGTAAACTTTCTTAAACGGCAATAAAGATCTTACACCGATAAATAACTGCAAAGGAACAATTCCAAAGAAACAATTCTCCCAGCAGACCTTCACCCACATCCAACACCTAGGAAGCCTCAGCAGTGTTTGGTCCATCCTCGTCCTCCTTGACTGCGTTGCCCTGCACCATTGGTACCGATTAGGGCTCCCAATCTGGGCAACCCAGCTCCAAGGGCAGGAGTGCTCCTGCGGGGACTCACAGGAAGGGTGGCTGCGCAAGGCCAACCCGACACCTCACTTTTCTTGCGCGTTTTCCACTATACAGCTCCCTTTCAAACACAGAGCTTTGATGTAAGTGAGCATAAAGTAGGTTTTTCATCCATTGTGTATTTATATATTCAATTAAATATATTAATTATTTATATTAAATAATATTAACTATCTTGCAGTCACCTGTGGGTTCTGTGTTGAAGTACCCTTGCAGCCTACTTGGTCTGAGAAGTTGGACTGCCCTGTGTTGGAGGTTGATAGACATCGTCCATAATAGAGGGTCCAGGGTGGCCAAATAATTTGTAGATACTTGCATGCACACCTTATGTAACATAGTTCTATCGTTAAAATTTATTTGGTACACACCAAAACAATAACAATAACGTGTATGCAAGGGCATCATTTGACCTTAGTTCAAAGAGTTTTGAACATACTTTTAAACAACAGGATCAAACAAAGCTGCGTGTTTTCTAAATAGAAATCTCTAGAATTTTTTTAACACCTCTTACTATTTGGCTTTTTGGGGGTGTCTAAATTTCTTGGGCATAAATTCCCCCGCTAGAAAGGATTTCACATTTTGGAGATGATCATGGCAATGGAGGTGTTACAAAGACATGTTTTTGTATGAACTTCTCTGACAGATGTTATACTTTTAAAATTTCAACTTCAGATAAAAGGATGTAAGCTTTTAAGAAACACAAAGAATTCACTTTTCAGCTGCTCTCCTTTTTACAGACTGGAGTGCAAGAGACAGAAGTGAGAGATAAAAACAAAATAGGGATGGCTTCTCCCTGCTATGATCAGTCCTAGTTTCCAGTGCATGTACATTAGAACCTAGAAACACCCATTAGTTTCTACAATATGTCTTCTCTGTCTGTAGAAAATGGAGAGTTCCCTTCTGCTCTGAATGCTTTGCTTCCACTGGAAATGTTTTTCTGATCTCTTTTAAAGTGCTGTATTAAGATTTAGGTAGCAAAATGGCAGGGGCAGTACTTTCCAATGGGCTTTATGGATATACGTAACTCCCAAATCAAGAGCTAAATGTCACATCCTGACTTTTAACTGAGAGTTTTAAAAACACCCCATATCCAGATTTCTCTGGTCACTGACGTTCCTTTGGAAATATATGCTCCAAATTTCAGCTTCCTATCCATTGTGGGTATAACATAAGCATTTGAGGGTACACTTTTTACCTAATTTGGGGGGGGGGAGTTGTAGAAATGTCCATTCTGAGACTTCTTAATTCACACATTGTCTTTAGAGCAAAGAATTTGACAGGGCAAATGTGCTCCATGAAGGTTAAATTGAAAGATTAGGCAAATATGTTGGAAGCAGCACTGACTATCTGCTCCTTGGCTCACAAAGCAGAACTGATTTTCCTGTCTCCCTGCCAATATATAGACAGTGGCATCAGTCTGAGGGAAGGAGTAAGAATGTACTAATTCCCAGAAACTGTTTCTATGACTTGCAATGAGCACTTGAAAATCCCAGGAACACCCCTTTCTCTAGAAAGAGGAAGGGCAGATCCAGACCATACATTCATGCCATTCCCAACACACATTTCAATATACATTTTAATGGCATGCATCTGCCTGAAGTGCACCAATGTTGTGTAGGTGTTAGTTTGTTATCACCTCAAATCTATTTATTATTTTCATTGCATCCTACACTTTGTTGAAGGGAAACTCCCCACCAGAGTAGAAATCATATATCAAACAGGTGGAAAGCTTTTTAATCTGAGCAGGCAGAAAGCAAAGAGTAAGGTTACCGTAACTTCCGTCATGGAGCTTCAGTATGCTGATGACAACATAGTGTGTATACGCTCAGAGGATGACCTCCAAACCATCCTAAATATCTTTGCAGCAGCTTACAAAAAGCTTGGCCTGTTGCTCAACATCCAAAAAACCAAAGTGCTGCACCAACAAGCACAAGACAACCCCTCTGCAACGCCACAAATCCAGCTCAATGGTGTAATGTTGGAAAATGTCAATTACTTCTCCTACCTGGGCAGTTACCTTTCCACAAGGGCTGACATTGATGCCGAAATCCAGCATTGCCTGAGCTCTGCGAGTGCAGCTTTCTCCCGATTGAAGTGCAGAGTGTTTGAGGACTGGGACATTCACAGGGAAACCAAAATGCTTGTTTACAAAGCTATTGTACTACTAACCTTACTGTATGCTTGTGAAATGTGGACCACATATAAATGCCATCTCCTCAACAGATTCCATCAATGGTGTGTCTGAAAATTTTTACACATCACTTGGCAAGACAGGCGAACTGGAAGAAGCAAAGATCACCAGTGTCAAAGCAATGATTCTTCAACATCCACTTCGTTGGACTGGTCATGTTGTGCTGATGCCTGATTATCATTTCCAAAGTAGCTACTCTATTCCAAACTTAAAAGTGGAAGCTGTAATGCTGGTGGTCAACAAAAGAGGCAAATCTAAAAAAATGTAGTATAAACAATGACAACTGGGAAACACTGGCCTGCAAGCGCTCCAATTGGAGAACAGCCTTTACCAAAGGTGTCATGGACTTTGAAGACACTCGAACTCAGGACGCAAGGGAGAAATGTGCTAAGAGGAAGGCATGCTTGACAAATCCACACCACGATCAAATCCCATCCAGAAACCTGTGTCCCCACTGTGAAAGGACGTGTGGATCCAGAATTGGCCTCCACGGTCACTTACGGACTAACTGTTAAGACCATGTTCATGGAAGACAATCTTATTAAGCGATGAGTGATCACCAAAGAAAGAAGAAGTTTGTCGGTCTGGGAAGGTCGAGGTTCAAATATCTCGGTTCAAATCCCTGCACAGTCATCAAGCTAACTGAGTAACCTTGGACCAGTAACACTCTCTCAGCCTAACCTATGTCACAAGGTTATTGTGAAGTAGGAGACACACATACACCACCTTGAATGTCTTCAAAAGTGGGATATAAATGTAACAAATAAGACAGTTTACATTTTCCCAGCCTGAGTGGGAAAAAGAAAAGAGGGATTACTAGGCTCTCCCACAATTTCAAAGAGAAAACATTTTCATTTGCTCACAAAAACCATACATTCTGTTCTGTAAACTGCCCTGAGACCTCCGGGTATAGGGTGGTATATAAATTCAATAAAATAAAATAGAAAGTCAGTTGAGGCAAATTATTATGAAGGAATGTGTTTACAATATATCTAATTTTGAGAGTTCAAAGTGTGTATCTAGTTTTATTGGGGAGCAGGGAGGAGAACTATGCAATCTACCCTGTGCCCCAGTTGTCAAAATTCTGGGACTATAATGTTCTAAAGAAAACCTATGTGAAAAAGTACAGAAATGTAACTGGCTTGTATCTGAACTGCCTGTGTATGAGAGGCGGGATTGCAGTGTGCAGTACCAGATGGTGAGAGCTGAGGTAGCTTGCAGTAGAATACTATACACAATTCCCAACACTCCAGTATGGAGAACCACACATTCCCAACACAGAGAGAATGTGACAGAGGATGCTGTTAAACATCTGACAAACACAACCAAGATTAGAGCTCCAAGCAGGAGTATAAACAATGCACAAACAAGAACATATTTGAATCAGCTCCTTCCGTTCAGTGACTCTCCCTGTTCACCTTTTCCTCTTCTATTGGTAGGGCTGTCTTCCCCTCCCCCGGTTGTAATTTGCCTTTATGTATATTTGCCGAAGTTCACCTAAAGCCAAATTCCAAAGCAAATTTGCAACTTCTGGCAAAACATGCAAGGATTTCAGAGGGAAACGGGAAAAGTTTTGATATTACGAGTGGAATTCCATGGGGAAACTGGACTCCTGATGAGAGGTTTTCACTTTTGTCAGTCCACTAAGTCTTCTTGAATTAATGCCAGTGCTTTTTGACCTCAAGACTAAATAAAAACTGTAGAGGAAAAAGTCATACAAAATACCTGTACCACCTGGCATTTATGGACGAACCTACTTAACTTGAACTTTACTAAACAATACAAAAACTGAATTATAGCCATTCTTCATCATTTGTAATTCTCTAAATTTTGCAATGCAGTTCTCAAACCAAGTAATGTGTACAAAAATGCATATACTGGGGTAAAGTATGCATGAAAAATGCTTATCAGAGAATTGTAGCATTGGAAGGGACCCCACGGGGAATCTAGTTCAATCTCCTACAATGCAGGAATGAAAGCATCCATGACAGACGGCCATCCAACCTCTGCTTAAAAATCTCCAAGGAATGAGAGTCCGCAACCTCCCAAGGGAGTCTGTTCCACTGCCAAACAGCTCTTAAAGCCTGAAAGATCTTTCTGATATATTTGTATAAAATATTGGGGAAAACTGCTACAGAAAGTAATGTATATTGAGCAAAATTGCATACAAACACATATCTGTTAGGAGAAATTCACACAAACACGCTAATGCTTTTTCATGAAGGCTCTATATATGAACCCAAACTGATGTTGGAATGTGGAGAACTGAACTTACTCATTTGCCTATCCCTACTTGTGATCAATTAATCAAAACATAGTCCAACTGCTCATCTATGGCACTACCGGGACATGGTAAACTTCCTAGTAAACTTCCACCCACTCTGGATGGACTACAAAAACAGGAGTGGAGGATGGTGATTGCTAAGCATTTAGCAGGCTGTGAACATGGCTGTGGGGTTACATTTAGGTTCATCACCACTTTTCCAGGCCAGGCCTGTTCTAAAGACGTTTACTCCTATAGTGGAACTTTCTGTTTTCTTTTGGTCACAGCAAACCCTCCATGGCAAATCACAAACTGATTTTGAAAAGTATCTTATATTTGAAAGGTATTTTGCAGTACAATCTCTCTTTATGAACATTCACTATGTGAAAATTCACTTATCCAAACACTTATCCAAACCTCACTATACACACCACTGATTCATATTTTTGAACAGTGAGCATTTTTTACATCTTTGTTTGCCTTTTGCTGATTGGGGATGGGAGGTTGGGGAGTGACAAATCAGAGAGCATTCTTAAATGAGTTTTCTCGTGTCCCTCTCCCCCCACTTTTATAGAGGTCAAACTGTATGGTCAGGAACAATTTTTAAAATTACCACAGGAATTGATGGAAATTGTTGTTTCATGATACAAACGCTTGCGTAATGAATTATTTCCAGGGAACACATTGTGCTCAATAAGCAGGACCTGTGTGTATGGGGAAGTTCAGGCATCATTAGCAAATGTATCAAGGAATTTATAGAACCAGGTGAACAGATTTTGGATCCTGGCACCTGTGTTTATAGTCTAAAAATATGATTCCCAAATGGCCCTTTGATGCTCTCATTTTGATGCCAGCATGTTGCTGGATTGCCCTCGATTTGCCAGTTTAGAAGTGGGTGGGAATCCTATCCTTGCAATGAGTCACTTACCTGTCTAAATGCTTCACTTACATTGCTTGATACTATTGTGGGGAATGAAGGGGAAATCTGTAAATCTATAATTCATCTAAAGAGACAACCAAAACCCAAAGCAATGCTATGGGTGGAATTCAGTGTCACACTATTACAAACATTCCCTTTGCACAAGCATTTCAGCTGGCTAGAGGGAATGATCTACCTCCTCTTCCCTGTGCACTGTTCTGTGTGCTCTCCTGTGTGACCCTCACCTGTGTGACCCTCACCCCAGCCAATTTTGGGGGGACATGCGAAGGGAAGCTTTGCTGCCCAAGCAGAAGCCCCTGCACAGGGCTTAAGCTGGCAGTGTTCATTAGGTGAACCCTGTCTCTTTAAAATTTGTTTTCTTTGGAAAAGAAACAAATATACCCTGAAGCATTTTGATTCTGCAACAGATCCATGAGCAAAATTACAAAACTACATTTTTCTCAATTGGGGATAATTCAGCCTTAAACAACAGAGTTGTATATACTTCTGCAGATAAAAGGAAAAAAAATTACAGCATCACAAAGAGATTATAATGAAGCCAAATGATTAAAATGCTGGCAGCGCATCTTTTTTTAAAAAAAGCAAATCAGATGCTTTATGATATCATATTCAGTTTAATCACTGTTTATTTTGCATTCTAGGCTCAATAAAAGCAGAAAACATGCTTTCGTGTAAACAATTAAGAGTTTGTAGTTACACATTTTATTATTCAGGATTATTTAAACAGAGGTTCCTTTGCATAATCACCCATGCTGGGTACCTAAAGGGGAGGGGGAGTGCCAAAGTGAGTTCCTGCAATGGTGTAGGGAGATGAAGAGAGGCAGGGAAAACCCTGAAGCACAAATGATAATACAGAGTTTGGGCATATGGTGGTGTAAAGCCTTGTCCACCAGAATCCCACACTCCCCCCATCCAGCTGGGAACTCTTGGTAGCAGAGAGAACATCATACAACTAGTGCCATTTGTTCAAAGGAGAGAGGCAGGGAACAGGCTTTAGAGGGTCAACACCTTCAGTTATATGAGCTCTCACACCTTGGCTTGGAAGATGGAAATGCATCATCTAAAGCGGGTGGGGGAACCTGCGGTTCTCCAAATGTGGTTGGAATTACCATCTCCATCAGCCCCAGGAAGCATGGCCAGGGAAGATGGGAGTTGTAGTTCAGCAAGACCAGGAAGGCCAAGGCTTCCCCATACCTGTGATAAAGGAATAGCAGTATTCATAACACAAATAGGTTCTTCTTGATGGCCTCATAACTCAGGATGGCTCAGTCAGCAGAGCATGAGACTCTTAATCTCAGAGTTGGGGTTCAAACCCCTACATGGGGCAAAAGATTCCTGCATAGCAGAAGGTTGGACTAGATGACGCTCCAACTCTACAGTTCTATGATTCTATGAACATGCGGAAGACCAAAAGTTTCCCACCCCTGATCTAAAGCCAGTTATAGTCATTAGACATTTCAGCATTCAGCTACAAGCCTCTGCTACAGTTCTAAGGCTTAAAAGGAAGTGAGTGAGAGCATGGGGGCTGGGGTGCCTTGAGCTCAGGGAAGCCCAAGAGTAGAGAGGCTGCAGCCGGTGTCCTCAGAGACTAGGAAAAAGCAGGGCAAGTGGATGTCATATATCATCCTCATTGCCATGCCTTGTTATGCATCTCTGTTCAGACATCTTCCTTCAGCCCCGTCTGTTTAGTGTGTTTCACATCCACCCACATCTTCCTGATAGGTTAGGCTGCATATACAACATGGTGAAGCAAGGAGTAAGGCACACACTAACCCATTTGTAGCACAAAAATGTAGTTTTCCCTCAATCCCAAACAGTCAATACTCATCCTCAACATGCTGCTTGCAATCAAGATAATAATATTTTATTATTTATACTCCGCCCATCTGGCTGGGTTTCCCCAGCCACTCTGGGCGGCTTCCAACAGAACACTAAAATAAAATTGATTTGAGATATACATTTGAAGTGGGTGAGGACCCAAAACCATTTGATTAGGTTACCCATGTTTTTTCCTCCCTGCACACGTTGATTGAAGAAAGATGTACTGATTGTGATCTTAGTAGACACATCTCCACAATGTCACAGGGCAGGTGTGGTTAGACACACGCACATTTCCAGGACTGCCTAGATCTGTTTACAAATGGACATACTGTGAGGAAATGCAGGATCAGCTTGTAATGAGCTTTTATTTTCAGGGTGAAACAAATTTCTCAGGAAATTTGTTCTCATGGGCAAAAAATTATGCAATAGATATAGGTTGTGTGTGGACCATGTGGAAAAAGGAATGCCTCCATTGACTCTAGAACAAAATGATAGTGCTATGCAGCCTAAGAAACAGAACACTATTGATTTTACTAAATATTTTGAAATATAGGACATCACTTGTAAGAAAGGAAATATAATGTTCAGTGAAGTGAACTTATTATTAGAAATGAGTATTTTTAACCAAGAAGAATTCATTCCTAATTTTAAATGGGTAAATTAATAGTGGTGGGGGCAGGGGGATGGAACCCACCTGTCAGTTGTGGGTAGCCAAACCACCATACGAAGCATGAACAATAGGGAAAATAGGGTGGAAGACGCCCTCAGCCACATTGTCTTTAATGATAATTACTTTAAAAGCAAACTGAAGTGATGAGGAACAGGGTTTGGGTTATGACATAGAAGTGATGTTTCTAGCACTTGAAAAATGGGATAACATAATCAAATGCGCAGGCCTTACTTTCATATAAATGAAATCTGAAACACTGCCCATGGTTTGATGATTTTTGCAGTATCAACTGCATCATTTCTATCTTTATAACTGTCTAACTGCTGCAAGTTGGGCATTTTTTTTAAAAAAAAAAGCTTTTCGTCTTCATAATTCCTGGAATGGGTACTTTTGTGAATTGTAGCTTGTATTTGGTTGTTTTGGTCTAGGCTACTCTGAATTTATACAGATCAAAAAAATTATAAATTGCTAACTGCATTGCTGAATGAAACACAGCCAGGCTATAAATCACCACTGATGGCTTTCCTTGCACCAAAAATAGGTCAGTTTCATTATTTATTTGTGATCATCTCTGCTGTGAAATTATATTGACAGAGAGCAAGTTAGATTACATAATGCACAACTAAATCCTTATTCACTTCATTAAATTCTTCAGCTCAAAGAGTTTGTTATAAGTGAAATAGTTTGAGATTTCCTTGTTGAGCGCTGTATCTGGAAAGCTGGTGAAGGTATTAAGGGAGAGGCAGCACTGGTTCAGCTTGCAGCATGCGTCTGGTTCACCTTTGCATGCTCATCATTGTAATACCATTCATGTGTGAATGAAACTAAGTTCATATGTTGGGACTCCACAGAGTGCAGCAGCAGACACCCTGTACTACCCTCAAGTAAGAACAGAAACACTGCCAATCAGGGTCCCCAATTCAATCCATCTTTGACATTCTGGTCATCTATCAGATCAGATGCTACTGATCCAGAAGATGCTACTGATCCAGAAGTCATCTGGGCCACCTACAGAGGCTTCTGTCCCAACCTACAGGTATGGGTTCAGATAATCTCATTCAGGAATTATAGTGCTCTGTATTCTCAGTTTCTTTGTTTGTTTTTTAAGATTGGCATTCACCTTCTTTTAAAAGTGTCTGTGCAATCCTGCATTTATGGTAGATTTGTTCAACATTGCTCTTAAAGATATGTAAGTGCCCAGGCAGCGCATTGTGTGCCCCATGAAAGCAGCAAAATAACAAGACGGTACAACATTGGTGGGATAAAATCAGGCCAAATGTTTATTGACAGCAGCAGGCAGGGGAGGGTTGGCATGGCATTGGGTCCCAGGATCAGTTCATCATTCCATAAGCCCCATGTGGATGGAATGGATCTGCTGGATTTGGACCGCTCCAAACCTGTATGACAGGAGTTGACAAGTGGTGCAAGCCAAGCAAGCAGGGTCTCACTGGGTGACCAGGGTGCAGATTCCAGCCAGGCAGAGCTTGGGGGTGTCGTGGTCAATCCTCCCCTCAGAGTCCATATGGGGCCCCCCTATACCATGCTGATCCTGCCCAATACCCTTGTACAAACAATGTCCCTTGCCTAACAATGAAGGCCATAAAGTCACTGGGATAAAGGTGAGGAAAAACCCCAACCAAGTGCCCATCAAGTTGAGAGGAAAAAATCTGTTTCCAGACCTGTCCACCAATGACCCAAAATTGCTCATTGATGGTCCCAGCGCCGCCGGGCAAAGACATACTGCACTTATTGGGCACAGAATGAGGCTTAAGTGGTATACAAATGACTTAAATTAAATACATATGCATAAGTCACAGAGATTCTTGATATTTTCTGTGGCTTCCACTAAGAAACAACTTTTTATGACAGACCCTCCAAGTGTCCCTATTTTCCAGGGACAGTGCCAGATTTACAGAAGCCATCCTGGTTTCTGATTTGATCCTGGAAAGTCCCGCTTTTCCCTAGGATGTCCCTGTTTTTATCAGCAAAATGTTGCAGGGTATGGAGTTATGTGACCCCCGAGCCAAGGAGATAAGAAGACATCTGAAGGCAGCCTAGTATTGGAAAGTTTTTATCTTTAATATTTTATTATGTTTTTATGTATGTTGGAAGCTGCCCAGAGTGGCTGGGGCAACCCAGTCAGATGATGAATGTTGCTGATGATGGAATATGACATCCTCTTTTCATCAGAGAAATGTTGGAGGGTAAGCTATGAAGCCAGTTAAACTGCTTATTTTTATATTTAGAGTAAAAGCATTATAGAGGTTTAGAATCACTGACTTCAATCAGTCATTTTCAGGGGTGGCATGTCTCATTTCGCTGCCTGGGGTGAAATGAGAAGGTGCCTCCCCACCAAATCCTCATTCCTCCCCTACCCAGGTCGTGTGGCAGTGCCTATGAAGCGGTGATGGCAGTGGTTTTTGGTGAGATCGCACAATATTTTCAAGAGCTCTTGCGAGCTCTCACAGAGCTATTATGAGAGCTCATGTAGTGCATGAGATCTTGTGAGATTTTGATGAGAAGAAGTCACTGCCACTGCTGCCACCCTGGCCATCTTAACAACAGCAGAAATAACAAACACAAGAACTTCTTGTGTTCTGGTGAGTGGCAACTGCATTTGAATGGTCATGTCACAGACATGCAGGGGGTGGGTGGGTCTTAATAGCAGACCTAAGTGAAGACTTCAGCCCCTTGTCTCCGCTCAGGTCTGCTCACTGGGCATATAATAGGGTTTTCATATCTTGAAGAGCAAAAAAGAGGACAGCCCAAGTCGCTGCCAGCCTGCGCCTGGGAAAGAGGTCTGTGGGCATGGGTGGGGCCACTCCCACCCCCACGTGCCTCTTTCCCTGGCTTGAGATGACAGTGGCTGCAGTCTGCAGAGAAGCACAAGCTAGTCAAGCCTGAGCCCTGCCAGCCCGAGCGGATGCAGGACCCCAGCACCTGCTTGATCTTTGCTGCGATGGCCTCACTCCGCTGTGGCGCTTCTGCTTCCAGGGCGCAGTGCCCTTCTGAGCATGTGCGTGCCCCCCCCCAGCCCCAAACCCCGACATTCAGAAAAGTAAAAATGCCCAGATGGGCCTGTTGGCCCTGGGTTTTCCCAGGCATCTGGCAACCCTAGCATATAATTCACCACTCTCCCACCCTATGTAGCATGTGCCCCTGCCCAAAGGTGGGCAGGCAGATTCAGTGTATGACCATGCTATGGAAATATTATATCACTGCATTCAGGGCCAGGGAGGGATTTACCTGCAGGTAGGTTGGGCCCATTGGGAGGGTTTTGAGTACCTCGTAGCAATTGTCACCACTTGTTGGTGGATAAGGCATTGAAATGGATTAAGCCCTGTGCCCAGGCCCACAAACATTATTTTCCCCTGGGAGGCAGATGGCCTCCGCTACAAATAATAATAATAATTTATACTCCGACCATCTGGCTGGGTTTCCACAGCCACTTTGGGCGGCTCCCAATAGAATATTAAAAATACGGTCAAATGTCAAACATTAAAAACTTCCCTAAACATGGCTGCCTTCAGATGTCTTCTAAAAGTCAGATAGTTGTTTATTTCTTTGACATCTGATGGGAGGGCGCTCCACAGGACGGGCGCCACTTCCAAGAAGGCCATGTGCCTTGTCAGCTCTTCATTCACCACAGTACTTTAACAGAACAGGATAAGATTCAATGGCCCATCTAGTCTAGAATCTTGTTTTCAGCTGTAACCAGCCAAGTGCTTCTGAGAATCTCACAAAGAGAGTACAAAGGCAGGAGGACTCCATGTTGCTTTCTCCCAGCATCTTGTACTCAAAAGAACTGGTTGCTCTTAACATGGCAGTTCCATTTAGCTATCACAGATAATGTAAATAATACACTTCTATTCCAAGAAACGCAGAAACAGCCAGAGAAACTTAAGTTGTTCATTTAAAGACTGGAAGGAAATTGGCAGTATGTGAAAATCTGGACCTCCTATATTTGTTGAAAACAAAGTTCTGTGGATGTCACAGTGCTCTGAACAGCAGTTTAGAAATGAAGATAAATACCTGTGTCTGGCTTTTCACACCTGGAAATTCCTGTATTGCCTGATGCCAAGATTCAAGGCTTCAAGCAGACACCCTAATGAGAAGGCACGCTGTGACAATCTGCTAGGTAAGCTACTGTATGCAGAGCAATTTCATTATTTTTAATGTATGTGCATTGCCTGTGAATACTGAAGGATCCTTTTTACTCCTAACTCATCAAATTCCGATGAAAAAACTACCACAAAAAAGCAAGAAAGAGAAACTCTGAAGGACAGAGACATCTGAGCTTTCAATGTTTTAAACATATTTCCCAGAGTAATTGAATTTGACGATAAACATCAGGGACAGCCTTTTTATCCTCAATATTGCCATGCCTCTCTTACAGCTTAAATCTTTTCTTTTCTTTTCTTTTCTTTCTTTCTTTCTTTCTTTCTTTCTTTCTTTCTTTCTTTCTTTCTTTCTTTCTTTCTTTCTGGTCTCCTGGAGCTAGTAATCTGCTAATTTCTGTGACATAACAGTAGGGGCACTGGAAGTGGTACGAGGAATACTTGACCTCTACGTGGAGTTACACATTAGTTCAATACATGGTTACACCACACCATTTCTAGCATGGCATTTGACAGGGTGATGCCTCAGGGGTGTCATCCATAAGCTCAGGATGTACAGTTATTGGTTAGGAATGACTGATTTTGCCGAGTTCCATTCATTTATTTCCCCTTTGGTTCTCTCAGACTCAAGTTCCATTCTTGAATTCCAGTTTAACTAGGGAAATTTCTAAAATTAAATTATAGAATTGGAGAATGCACATTTTCTGCAGCTTTCCGTTCTGCAGTACCTTCACTTCCCTTGCTTCTGTCCTTGTATGTAACTGAAGACAGATGCTTGCACACTAATAAAACATTGCAAAAACGGAGCAACATTAAAATGTTAATATGTATAATTGCATCTAATTTCACCTAGTTAAGGAGGAGTGCTTGTATTTAGTTGAGTGAAATCCCATTCAACTATATAGACATACTACATATGGGATGCGGGTGGTGCTGTGGTCTAAACCACAGAGCCTAGGGCTTGCCGATCAAAAGGTCGGCGGTTCAAATCCCCGCGACAGGGTGAGCTCCTGTTGCTCAGTCCCTGTTCCTGCCAACCTAGCACTTTAAAAGCACCTCAAAGTGCAAATAGATAAATAGGTACCGCTCTGGCAGGAAGGTAACGGCATTTCCATGCGCTGCTCTGGTTTGCCAGAAGCGGCTTAGTCATGCTGGCCACGTGACCCGGAAAAACTGTCTGTAGACAAACGTCAGCTCCCTCGACCAGTAAAGCGAGATGAGCGCTGCAACCCTGAGTCGTCGCAACTGGACTTAACTGTCAGGGGTCCCTTACTGTCAGGGAACTGACATCTAAAGCGCCGCAGGTGCAAAGGCTCCCTGAGGTTGAGAGAGCAGTAGCAGCGGAAGAGGGAACCAGTAGAGGGCGAGCAAGAACTCCAAGGGAAAGTGAGTCGGAGGGATGGCTCAGAGACGCTTCAAGCGAAACCAGTGGGGAGGTCTCAGGACCTCCTATAGGGACACCCACACCTCGACGGAAACTGTCACGCCGAGAGGCCAGACGACGTGTTTCCGTTAAGGAGCTTTTATGTTGGAAACGTTTCCGAAAGCAGCCACTTTCGGATTCTACTAGTGATTGACGCAGCCATGCTGGAGGGGCTCCGTCACAGGCAGAGGTTTGAAAACCTGATCAAACTCTGAGGGACTTGCATTTTACGCACAAGCAGCTCATCGTCCCATCACAGCAATCCGAAAGTCACCGAAAGCCAGCTTGTGCAGAGAGAAGCATCATGAGCAACCCAGCCGGAACCGGGGGTGCAGGAGCAGCTGGAGGGGGTCCAAGCCTGGAAGAAAGGTACAGAGCGTTGGAGATCCAGTTGGCGCTGCAAACGGCGAGGCTTGAGGAGAGGAGGGCTCAGGATGCAGAAAAGGGAAAGGAGAAAACCACCCCGCTCGCCAGAAAGGTACCAGGATTGGTGCAGAAATTCGGGGGGGATCCCAGGAACTATCATGCCTTTAGAACAGAGATGCAATACGCTCTAAACTTGCAGTTTGATGACTTCCCCGACGAGGAATCGCGAGTGGCGTATGTGATTGGCCATCTCGAATCCGGGGCGAAAGATTGGGTTAGACCCCTGATGGCAGCGAATAATGAGATCTTAAAGGACACGAGGAAGTTTTTTCGTGCCATGGACCTGATGTTTTCCAGCGATATTGAGCAGGGGGTGGTGCGAAGGCAGTTAATGGCTTGCCAGCAAGGAAGCAGATCTGTCCGTGAGTACTGGACTGAATTTACTATGCTGATTCATAAATTGGGGTGGGACCTATCGGCGGAGCCCATCCAAATGCTTTTTGAAGAGGGGCTTTCTTCAACCGTCAAAGATGAGCTTTCCCGGGGGCCCAGGGCGGAGTCTATGGACCAATTAACCAAATCTGCGCTGGCCATAGGAGCGCGCCAGGAGGCGAGGGCTTTGGAAAGGCGGGAAGGGAAAGGAGACCGTTGGAGGGAGTTCCGCATTCCAGACATTCCAGAGCCATCTTTCCCGCCGGCAGAGCCGATGGAAGTTGGAACAGCGCGGGCGCGCGCAGTTTCAAATCCCAGTGAAGGGCGGAAGAAGGAGGGAAAGAGCGCCAAGAGATGTTATCTCTGCCAACAGCCAGGGCACTTTGCCAGAGTCTGCCCACAAAGAAAGGAATGGCAAGGGATGGCAGGAGCTGTTGGGGGAAAGGAAGAGGAAAGCAAGGAGCAAGTAAAAGCCAACGCCTGGCTACCACCGTCGGGGCACAGCAGCCAGGCCAAAGAGCAATGAAAGTGCCCATGCCAGAACCTCCCAGACCTGCTTTAGTGATAGAGGTGTTACTAGAACTGCCAAACGGACACCCACTAAAGGTCAAGGCGCTTTTGGATTCAGGCAGCTCCTGTAATTTCATGAGTAAGGAGTTTGCAGCTGAGCACCAGATACAGACCATCCCTTTAAGTAACCCCTTGCAGGTGACTACGATTGACGGCAGAGAGCTGTTGGGGGGAGAAGTTAGCCAACAGACTGTCCCGATGATAATGAGAGTGGCAAGGCACACCGAACAGATAGCGTTTAATGTGGCCATCCTGGGAGGAGCGCCCATCATTTTGGGGATGAGCTGGCTGGCGCTACACGATCCGCTAGTGGGCTGGCATCAGAGGGTGGTCTCCTTTGGGTCAGCGCATTGCCTAGAACACTGCAAGGAGGGGAAGGTCTCGGGAGGAGACAGAGTCACCCTAGCGGGGATGGAAGTGATGGGCAAAGGGAAGGTGCCCCCGCAATACGCAGATCTGAGCAACGTATTCAGCGAAAGGGAAGCAGACAAACTGCCACCGCATAGACCCTTTGACTGTCAAATCAACCTACTCCCAGGGGCCCAACTCCCAGTAGGCAAGCTGTACGCCATGTCAGACAGGGAGATGCAGGAGCTGAGGGAGTTCATTGACAAAAACTTGAAGCGAGGTTTCATCAGAGAGTCCCGAGCGGTGGGGGGCAGCCCAGTGTTCTTTGTGGACAAAAAGAACACAGACAAACCGAGACTGGTGTGTGACTTCAGGGCCCTCAATGCAGTGTCGGAGCCCCTGGCTTTCCCTATGCCCCGAATTGATGACATTTTGACCAGAGTAAGGAAGGGAAAGATTTTTACAAAACTGGACCTGCGGGGGGCGTACAATCTGATACGCATAAGGAAGGGAGATGAATGGAAGACCACCATGTTTACCCCTTTGGGAGCCTTTGAATACCTCGTTATGCCCTTCGGTCTACAAGGGGGCTCCGCCTGTTTTCAAGCTTTTATAAACCACGTTCTGGGACCTTTGCTCTACAAGAACTGTGTGGCCTTTTTAGACGACGTGTTGGTGTATTCGGAAGATGAGGAACAGCATGTGAGGGACGTTCGAGAAGTGTTGGGCAGGCTGCAAGCCAACCAGCTGTGGGTGAAACTGGAGAAGTGCCAGTTTCATACCAAGGAGGTGGAATTCCTGGGGTACCGCTTGTCAGACAAGGGATTGGCCATGGATCCAGGCAAGGTTCAAGCGGTACTGGAATGGAAGACACCGAAGACCAAGAAGGACGTGCAAAGATTCTTGGGGTTTGGGAACTTTTATCGGAAGTTCATCAAGAACTTTGCCCACTTGACGGCGCCCATCACCGACTGCCTCAGCAGCAAGAAGAAATTTGTTTGGACGGTGGAGGCGGATCGAGCCTTTGAAGAACTGAAAAGGGCTTTCGCCTCGGAAGAACAACTTCTGCATGTGGATTTACAAAAACCCATGAGAGTGGAAACAGATGCATCCGACCGGGCTATGGGGCGGTCCTTCTTCAACCGGGGAGGAGTGCGTCGGAGTGGAGACCGTGTGCATTCTTCTCGCGGAAACTGAATAAGTCCGAGAGGAATTACACGGTGTATGACAGGGAACTACTTGCCATTCACGAAGCATTCCGGAGGTGGAGACATTTATTAATTGGGGCACAACACAAGGTGCAAGTGTGCACCGACCACAAAAATTTAGAGTATTGGAGAACAGCTCGAGTGCTCAACCAACGACAAGTGAGATGGGCACAGGAATTCTCCAAATTTAACTTTGAGATTTGTTATGTGCCAGGCCCAGAAAACGTCAGGGCGGATGCGCTCTCACGCAAACCAGAATATTGGGAAGGGGAGGAGGTGATCGAAGAGAGACATGTCATCCCGGAGGACCGCTGGGTGTGTGGGGCGGCGCTGGTGGGGCAACGGGAACTGGTGGAGGAAACGGAAAATGATGAATATGCCCAGGATAAGCTCAGAGGTCTCAGGGGGGAGGGCGAGAGCCCCGGAGGTTTTGAGGAAAGAAATGGGGCATTGTATTACAAAGGGGCACTGTATATACCCGAAGGTGAATTGAGGGGGAGAGTACTCAAGCAGTTGCATGATAGCCCCACGGCGGGACATTTTGGGCAACACAAAACCATGTGGTTGGTTACCAGGGAATTTTGGTGGCCTAAGGTGAGGGAAGATGTAAGGGAGTATGTAAGAGGGTGTGACCAATGTCAGCGAGCCAAAGGGGAAAGAAGGGCGCCGGCAGGGTTATTAGAACCTTTACCCACACCAGAACGGCCTTGGGAAGCGATATCAATAGATTTTATGACGGATCTGCCAAGGTCCAAGGGGAAAACAGCCATCATGGTAGTAGTAGACCTGTTAACTAAGATGTGCCATTTTGTAGCATGCTCACATGCAGTCACAGCGGAAGAAACGGCGAAGTTGTTTGTGGAACATATATTTAGGTTGCACGGGGCTCCCTCGAGGGTGATCTCAGATCGAGGCAAACAATTTACTTCCAGGTTCTGGAGGAAGCTCATGAGCTTGCTACACGTGGAAGTTAATTTTTCAACTGCCCGGCACCCTGAAACCAACGGGCAGGCGGAAAGGGCAAATGGCATTCTTCAACAATATCTTAGGTGTTATGTCAATGACAGAGAGAACGATTGGGTCGAAAAGTTGGCGTTGGCAGAATTTGCCTACAATAATGCGGAGAATGTGTCCACAGGGATGAGTCCCTTTTTGGCTAATTACGGGTGTCACCCCAGGGCATTTCCAGGGGAAGGAGGGGAGAGATGGAGCGTTCCAGCGGCTGAACATTTTGTAGAAGAGATGGAAGCCATCCATCAGCAGCTCCAGCTCAACTTAGAAAGGGCCAAGGCACAATATAAGAAGCAGGCAGACAAGAACAGAAGGGAAGGTGAAACCATAAGGGTGGGGGATCAAGTGTGGTTGTCAACCCAAGGGTTGCCGTTCAAAGGGGGTTGTAAGAAACTGAGGCCCAGAAGATTGGGACCCTTTGAGGTGATTCAGCAGGTCAACCCGGTAGCTTTCAAACTCCGATTACCCAACCACATGAAATTGCACCCAGTGTTCCACAGGTCGTTACTGTCACCATACAGGGGGGGACGTGAAGGGGAGCACGTCAGGGGACCAGCCTTGGAAGAGAGGGAACGCCGCAACCATGTAGCGGAAATCCTCGATTCCAGGTGGAAGGGTAATCAGGTGGAGTATTTGGTGGCGTGGGAAGGGGAACCGGAGTCAGAAAACACCTGGGTAAGTGCAGAGGAAGTCAATGACGAGGTTTTAACAGAAACGTTCCACCAAAGGTTCCCGAGGAAACCTCAGCCTATAGCAAGGTTTAGGAGGGAGTATTTCGGCACCACCGATGAGGAAGAGGAAATGGAAGGGTTCGCGGAGTCGGAGTTGGAAGATGGAGTGGACTCTGATGACGAAGAGTACCTAGAGAGTAGGAACAGCAACAAGTGGAAGGAAGTGTTCGCGACGTCGGAAGATGAGGGAGGTTCTTTCAGGGGTTTTACCTCCTCACCGCCAGTAGGAGAGGAGACGGGAGGGGGTGAAGGGGGCCCTGGAGGGGAGGTGGATGTCAGGGAACTGACATCTAAAGCGCCGCAGGTGCAAAGGCTCCCTGAGGTTGAGAGAGCAGTAGCAGCGGAAGAGGGAACCAGTAGAGGGCGAGCAAGAACTCCAAGGGAAAGTGAGTCGGAGGGATGGCTCAGAGACGCTTCAAGCGAAACCAGTGGGGAGGTCTCAGGACCTCCTATAGGGACACCCACACCTCGACGGAAACTGTCACGCCGAGAGGCCAGACGACGTGTTTCCGTTAAGGAGCTTTTATGTTGGAAACGTTTCCGAAAGCAGCCACTTTCGGATTCTACTAGTGATTGACGCAGCCATGCTGGAGGGGCTCCGTCACAGGCAGAGGTTTGAAAACCTGATCAAACTCTGAGGGACTTGCATTTTACGCACAAGCAGCTCATCGTCCCATCACACTTACCTTTACACATTAAGACTGAATTAGGTTGTTAATTCAGTAGTTAATTTCAAGTAATAGAGCTAGGACAGTGGGTGGCAGCCTATGTGTATTTTCAAGATTTTGAATTCTGACCTCAGTGAAGAGGCTTTTACTGTTGCACGTAGTTAAGCACAGGAGTGGCCCAAGCCATTTTGCTGCCCAGGGTGAAAGACAAGCTGGTACATTCCTCATTCTGTGCACGGAATCTGACTAGACTTGTAGCTGAACCATGCTTCAGCACTCATGATAGAATAGAATCCTCCACTGCATCCCAGGACTGCAAGCAGCTAAGACCTCATGGCACACATTCCTAGCCACTATATGCCCCACAAAATTTGCCACCTGAGGCAGCTGCCTCACTCTGAATCTTGGAAGGGCCAGCTCTGGTTAAGCATAAAGGTAAAGGGACCCCTGACTGTTCGGTCCAGTCGTGGCCAACTCTGGGGTTGTGGCGCTCATCTCACTCTATAGGCCAAGGGAGCCAGCGTTTGTCCGCAGACAAGCTTCCAGGTCATGTGGCCAGCATGACTAAGCCACTTCTGGTGAACCAGAGCAGTGCACGGAAATGCCGTTTACCTTCCCGCCACAGGGGGGATAATACCTATTTATCTACTTGCACTTTGACGTGCTTTTGAACTGCTAGGGTTAAAGCCCTATTTTGCACCAGATCATGGTAAGGCTATTCCGAAAATCTATTCCTTCAGCCTAAGGGTTTGTGGGTGTTGAGGTGTGGGCGTGAAAGGACCTAGCATGATCTTTTCACTGATTTACTTGGTTTTAGATGTGTAGGAATTTCATTCAAACATATAACTTGCTGTCTTGAAATGATACATCTAGATTTCAGGTCACAAACAAACATTTTTTTCAGGAGAAAACATGTGGAAGAACAGAGAGTTTAATACAGTTTTGATTTTCTGTTAAATGAACTTATGTTCAGATACAGTTTTAACTGTACTTATGCTAATGATTGCTAAATATTTTCATGGGATGTGTGAGGCAGATACAGGGGGGAAAGTGCTGAATTCGAAAATCTCTTTTTGAAGCGTTTGAGTGAAAAACACAAGGAAAAAAATACTTTCCTATGTTCAAAGCATCCATCTTCAAATTACTGCACAGTTGAGGTTGTCATTAATCAGTGTATCTAGATAGCTTGTCATGTTTTATTACTTAAACCATCTGCAATAAATGTCACTCCATTCAACTGTAACATCAAAGTTTTATCTGGCACTTTTAAAAGGATGCTGTACCTTTAAAAAATGAGAAGTGAACACACGAAGAACAAAAACCTGCCAGTTCACTGCAGAGATTTGTGTTCTGTGCAGATCCTTAATGATCTGCATGACTACAGTAGTCGCTTTATACCTAATTCTGCACTAATAAGTGTGAACTCACAGATGGATCAGAAGATTGCAATGTTAATTCCAAGCAAGATCCTGTCACATTGCACTGGAATTTAATTTAAGGAAGGATTATACATGGATTAACTGTCCTATTAAGAAGCCCAGTCCCAAATTTATGTGTCCTCTATCTCTCGTATGAGGTTATATTTCTTCATTAACATCACAAGTGATGAATCAAGAGATACAGATATTAGATACATCACATTTTAATATCATCCAGATGCATCTATATTTGGTTATAGATATTTTATTTTATTTTTAAAAAACTTTTATAAATGAATAATATATCAGCTGGATATCAAGAGAAGTATTAGCCTTTTACTTTACACATGTTGTGCGCATTGATTGTGGCACTGTGAGAAGGCAATGGAGAAGCACCTTGAGAAGTGAGAAGCACTTAATTCACAATGACTAGGAAAAGGGAATGCTAACAACAAGCCCAGTATCATGGTGATTGTTGAGGCTTTTTGGGTAGTCAATAGAGGCCTAAATCAGGTTTATTTTTATAGCAGTGGGACAACCTTGTCTTTAAGACCCAACCTAGATGCGCTAATGGCAGACCTATCACTCTAACCAAGAGTCTCTTGCAATCATGATTCAAGTATGGATTAAGTTACAGATAGGTAGCCGTGTTGGTCTGCCATAGTCAAAACAAAAAAATTCCTTCCAGTAGCACCTTAAAGACCAACTAAGTTAGTTCTTGGTATGAGCTTTCGTGTGCATGCACACTTCTTCAGATACACAGAAACTTGCACTGTGTATCTGAAGAAGTGTGCATGCACACGAAAGCTCATACCAAGAACTAACTTAGTTGGTCTTTAAGGTGCTACTGGAAGGAATTTTTTTTGTTTCAAGTATGGATTGTTTTTTCTCAGTTCATCATTGTCTTAAGCTCACGGATGGATAAAGATGAGAAATAAATTTAACAAACCATAGAATTGTAGAGTTGGAAGGATCCCTGAGGGTCATCTAGTCCAACCCCCTGCAATGCAGGAAAAATACCAAAAAATAGTAGTGTCAAGGGGCATTTCCTTTTTTTTTTTTTTGCTTTAGTTTTGTTGTATTTCTGTATTTATACCCAAACATGACCTTCTGAAATAATTGCTTGTTAGTTTGGTAGCTCATCTGATTTGATCATTTTATCTTTTTGCACTTTTAATAATTAAACTGTGTGTGTTTGTGCACACACATTTAAATGGGGATGTAGCAAAAGCTCACATGGAGGAGATGTTCTTCTGAGGCTTACCTCTCCATCGTTTACCACTTAACCTTTTCCCCTTTCCCCTCTAACTGGATCTGATTCCAAAAGTGAGCCTAGCTAGGGAGAAGTGCCAGGGGGCAGGGTTGTGAAGAGATTTATGTTGGTCACAGAGATGCCCTCCCTGCCCCTTTTCTCATCAGACCTCACTTACACCTGTTTTATGCATGATTGGGTAAGGCCCACATTTTAAGAGATGGATCTGTCAATGTCACAGCTGATTGTATTTATAACAACTCATCTTTCCCCCAGGGAGCTGCAGTGCCTCATCTTGACACTGAACAAACCTGCATAGTTGCTGAATAATGGGCTTCAGACCATGACCTGGGCTCACTGCTATCATATTTAATTTGACTTTGAGATATTTAGAATAGAAAATGAGGTTTAATGGAATCTGCAAGCTGACAAGCAGTCAGAATGTAAGTGATTTTACATTTACTGCCAATATTCATTTTCCCCAGAAGTACTGGGTTGACCACTGTTGAAAACAGAATGCTGAGCTAGGTGGACTTTGGTCTGCGCAACCATACCTTGCTATATTTTTTATTGTCTGTTGGACCAGATTGTTGGGTAGCAATGGACACAGGATTTCATTAGCAGTTACAGTGATTTCGTTTGCCCTTGGAGTGATCTTAGCTTTGAAACTTGCTTTACATGCAGGCATACCAGTAAGTTGAATGTTGATTCACCTATCCTCCCGCCCCCCAAGTAAAAAACAACAACAGGGGGCTCCCTTCCTGTGTGTGTGTTTCCAGAATAGTTATAAAATCAGTGGGAGGCTGGCTGTTGCTGATGTCCCTGGTGCTTACCAATAGGCAGACTCTACATAAGCATTTTCATGATTTACACTGAACCTCTATGATAACCAGTAATGCATGCATTAGGATGGAAATAAATTTATTAACATTTGACTTCAATATTGCATCCAATATTCTCCAAACTTCAACGTTTGTTGGATTTTGGTATGGTTTATTATTATTTTATTGCATTTTCAGCTGTCTTGAATGCTATTGTATGCTGAAAAGGTGAAATGTAAATTATATTAATATTAAAACAAAGAAACAAGTTGTTATATTGTCTTTGCTCCAAGTGTCATTCCTCGGGATCTTGAGATGAGTTTCATTGTATAAAATATTCTAACTGGATCAGCTTCCAAAGAGAATTTGAATGTTTTTTGGCTAGAATAAATAAATAAATATTTATTTCATTAAAAGAACTTATATATTGTCTTACATTTCAAAAAGTACTACCAAGGCTATTCACAAACAAAACAAGAACAAAATATCAGAATAAAGCCAGATCAATAGAACAAAATGATAAGATCAACTGCAATGAATGGGTATCAATAGTCAGGAAAATGTCTCGGTAAATAGATACTTTTTGAATTGTTGACTGAAACATCATACATCTGGAATCCACCTGATCTCCATGTCATGTGACTCACCAGACATGAATCATACACCTCAAGGTGATCAAATAGTCCCAGGTTGGCAGCCAAAAGAGTTGATTTATTAAGCTCCTCGAGGGCATTTGCCTGGTTTTGGAAAATACTTCCCCTTCTGACTACATTGCAGTTCTGCACAATTGTTGGTTCACCAGTCTGAATGCATCCCACTAGTTCTCTATGGTGGTCTATTAAATGCTTGACAAACCCTCCCACCCATGCCACGCACTTGCGTTTCCAAGGCTGCAACAAGGGAATGAGGTTCTAATGCGCTGGAGGCGTGTGTTTGGACTAGGTAAGTTACAAGTTTTGCTGGCCTGCTTTAGCAGAATTGCACTGTTGGCAACTTTAAATCTATTTCTGAATCCCTTCAGACTGCAAAATCAATGCCATTATACATTTTATATATGCTTTTCTATTGGCAAACACTATCAAAGTGGTTGCTATCTTTCAATCTCACAAATTACAGTGTTTCTGGGGACAAGTTAGTAAATGCATTGAATTTTGGGATATTTCTCCTGCTGGGAATCCCAGAATGTTCAGGTCACAAATAGAGCTGTCTTTCCAAATGTGGCAAAGAAAATGGCAGGCTTGTTATTTCCACCACGTTGTATTGTTATTTTTGAAATTGCTAAAGGGTCTGTTATGACATGTCAGCCTCAAGAATACTTTGCATTTAACAGAATTTTCTGACGTGTCTAGCGTGACAAAGAGAATTCAAAAGAGCTCCTGCACAAAATACTTTCATTTCTTTCCAACATCTCCTAACATATGAGAGGGATTGGTTGTCATGATGACCCTGATTTGCTAGATTAGAGATGAAGGTTCTTTAAATGAGCTGCCGCTTTAAGGAAACACAGGAGATATTGAATAAAGTTGACTTTCTTTATGCTAACTAAGCCCCCCATATCCCATAATTGTAAAGCTATCTTCCAATGAGAATGCAAAGGCATTGCTTCCACACATCTTCCCTCACAGCCTAGTGTGATGGGCAGCTTTTGTTCCCAACATGCGACATTACCAAGCGGTACATCCATTTCCCCTTAGGAATGAATGACATCCATTCACACCCATAGGTGAAAGTGAAAGGTGTACTCAGGAAGAGCATTGGGCTGGAAACTAGACTTCTTCTCTGTTCCTAATGAACCCAGTCAAGAACAAGGGCTGCTACTATCTTTGGAGTGTTCTATTTCTCATTCATATGAGTGTGATGAAATACAAAAAGCTTGGCTGCACCAAGTACAAAATAACCCCTCTGCAGCACCACAAATCCAACTCAATGGTGTAATGTTGGAAAATGTTGATCACTTCTTCTACCTGGGCAGCTATCTTTCCACAACGGCTGACATTAATGCCAAAATCCAGCATCACCTGAGCTCTGTGAGTGCAGTTTCTCCCAACTGAAGTGCAGAGTGTTTGAGGACAAGACATTCACAGGGAAACCAAAATGCTTGTTTACAAAGCTATTGTACTACCAACCTTAATATATGCTTGCAAAACATGGACCACTTATAAACTCCATCTCCAACTCCTCGGAAGATTCCATCAACGATGTCTCCAAAAATTTTTACACATCACTTGGGAAGACAGACTAACTAATATCAGTGTACTGGAAGAAGCAAAGATTACCAGCATTGAAGCAATGATTCTTCAACATCAACTTCGTTGGACTGGCCATGTTGTGTGGATGCCTGATGCTCGTCTTCTAAAGCAATTACTCTATTCCAAACTTAAAAATGGAAAGCGTAATGCTGGTGGTCAACAAAAGACGTTTAAGGACTATCTCAAGGCAAATCTAAAAAAATGTAGCATAAACACTGACAACTGGGAAACATTGGCCTGTGAGTGCTCCAGTTGGACAACAGCCTTTACCAAAGGTGTCATAGGCTTTGAAGACACTCGAACTCAGGACTGCACACTTGACAAATTCACAATGTGATAAACTCCTGCCCAGAAACCAATATCCCTACTGTGGAAGGACGTGTGGATCCAGAATTGGCCTCCACAGTCACTTACGGACTCATTGTTAAAACTGTGTTTATGGAAGACAATCTTACTCGGCTATGAGTGATCGCCAAAGAAGAATAAGAATGTACAAATGAGTTTTCAAGGGCAAGTCCTCAACCACCAATCGGATTTGTGGCTCTTCTATGTTAACATTTTGTGGTGTTGGTTCAACTGATCTGAAAAGGACATATTTTTAAAACAATGGGGACTAAAGGCCTAAAGCCACCCATGCTTTATGTCCTCAATGTATTATGTTTGAAAGGAAAACTGTGAGGTTGAAAAATATATTTCTTTTCTACTATGCTAAAGCAAGCTGATACCTTTTATGGATAATCCAAAGAAGGAGCAAAAAGGAACCCTGAGAAACTAGTGGTTCCTTTTTTCTTTTTCTTTATCCATATGCTGGTCTTAATAAAATAACTTAATAAAATGGTGTTGTTGTGGTGGTTCCTTTTTCTACACTTCTAGGTCTTCTCCAAAGGAATGGAATTCACTCACCCTGTGTAAGAAGATGTGCATGTTCCTGCCTTTGAAAGAGAATTTACAACTGACTATGGAGAATGAACATCTCAGTGCTTCAGACAAAATTTGTGTGAGGAGAGAAAATGGGGGTAACTTGCCTACCATTTTTCACAGCTCATGTTGAATGTTCCAATGAATGTTTTCATCTGACTTCCAAGGAAGTTAACAGAATGGTTATAATGGGGGGGGGGGAGGCAAATGGGACTTTAAAAGAACTGGTCAGAAGCATAGCATGTTAGATCTAGTTTTCCAGCAAATAGTTCTGTATTTCGTTTATTTACTCTATACAGAGTTTTAAACTATTTTTAAAAGTGTTTAAATAGATCAGCTAGTGTTTTGTTCTATACATCAAGCACATAAGGCCTGACCATATGCCAATGGGGCAAGTATGATTAGCCTGTCATTTTGATTTGCACTAAATGATATGTCCAATGTGAAAAATGTAGCAGAAGAATGCTAATCCCTATGATAAGTGTAGCATCTAGACCAGGGATGGTGAACTGGTGGACTCCAGATGTTCATACAATCATAGACTCACAGAGTTGGAAGGAGCCCTGAGGATCATCTGGCCCAACCCCCACCAACGCAAGAATATGTGACTGTCCTTTTGGGGACTGAACCTGCAACCCTGCTGTTATCAGCACCACATTCTAACCAACCAAAGTATCCAACAGCAGGACTCCCAGCTCCCATCAGACCCAGAGAACATGGCTAATGGTTAGGGAGGATGGGAGTTTTAGTCCAAGAGCAGTCAGAGGGCCTGGTATAGGCCAATTCCTGTATAAAAGTCCTAAAGAGCAAAGTGTTGAACCTGTTCTCTTTGGGGTGGGGTTATGCTAGTGAGTGAAGTGAGAGTGTAGCACTGGTTTTTGTCTGCACTTTGCAATGCTTACAGTCTGAATTGTAATAAATCTAGCTATTGAGGCAGATTACACAACAGTAAAATATCCATTTGGGCTTCACATATGTAAATAGCTTATTCTCTGATGTTTTGTAATAATTTGACAGTGCTTCAATACACACAAAATATGTTGTAGTGATAAAAGGCTTAGCATATTTTCATCAGAGTTATAATAGACAGTCGGTAAGAGGAATATGCCACAGATCTATTGATGCACAACATAAAGTTTGAAGTACAGAACAGAGAAATGTTTAGACCGCTCATCAAAGGGGAGGGAGGGCAACAGACTGAAAGGGAAAATTTAAGACCTGTGGATTTAGGACTATCAGATAAGCATTTCCTCAACATTTAGCCATATTGGCTGTTAAAACAGGCCCCTTTTAGGGGCAGGGCAATTGTCTGGGTGAAGCCATATCAAGATTTACTACTGCTGAAGGGAAATGACATTGACACAGAATATGGTGAAAAGGACCCTGTTCCCAGAAATGAAAATTCTTCCCCCAGGCCTCTTATTAGCCTTAAAAAAAAGCATATGGGTTTCCTATGGCAATACTATTGTAAAATACAGTCATGGACTATGATTGCTATATCAAGAAATCACAATCTGTCTAGATATAAGGTTTTGACCACTAGTTGAAAGAAAGTGATTTTTTAAAGTTTTCCTTAAAGAGCGAGAGATTGGATTATTTAGCTCCTTTAAGATTTTTATTTTTAAAGACAATTGAAAAAATATATCCCAGTTGAGAATGTATCAAGTGTCAGCAATTGCCAGAACATCATGTTGTAGATGTTAACTACTGGGGGTGGGGGGAAGCTTACTGTAGAAGAAAATATAATTTTCCAAATTAAAAAATTGCTCATAACATTGCTCACAGAAGAGATTTATTACAAAAAATGTCTATTACTCAAGAACAGTTTACCTCAAGTGGTATTTATGGGGGGAAAGAGCTTTGCCTTGAATTTGTATCCATTTTTGTTTGTTTATACCTTAAAGGGCTGTCTCCCATGGTCATATAAGCCATATCAAGTGTTTCTTCTTGTTGTTATTTCAGATATATATATTTTAACACCCTCCCAATTGGGGGTTCTGTAATCCTCTGCATTTGCCATCCATCCATAGAGATGAAAGTTTTGTAAATAAAACTGAAGTAGCAGCATTGAGAAGCTATTTCTTCACCCTAGACATCCTGCTGTCTCTCTCAACGTGCTTCTCAAACAGCAGTTTCGTTTGCCTGTGTTTTTTAAACTCCAACCACCCACCATTTTCAAAGAAAGGTGAGTGGCTAGCTAGACACATCAGGATAACACTGCAAAAAAAGAAAAAGGAGGGGGAAAACACAACCCCCCCACACTCTACACTTTTAGCACTTCAGTGTAGATTTGATCTAAGATTTAAAAGTTCTCTCACTTTTCCCCTTTTCAAGGTAAAATACATCATCTCCACAGAAGCAAAAAGAGTGTGAAAGGTATGAGGAAAATGAGTCTTCACACCTTCAACATGCATGAAAGCTGTGAAACTGCTGACGTGAGAATGACAGGAGATTAATCTTACTTTATTGTAGCTAGCAGCAGGGAAGGTAAATAACAAAGTATGCATCAAAGAAGCATAGAACAGCAGTTAGCCAAAAATTGTGGGTACTTTGCGCTACAATGAAGCTGCCAATCACATACAAGCAAGTTATAGTAGCAAGCATTATATTGTGCAGGATTTCTGTGGAATTATGATGTACAAGGTAATTTGTTTCTCCAATCAAAACTTTATTTGAGTCCAGGCAAGTGCTCACGTTAACAGAATATTAATAGTATCCTTCCATAGGGACGCTGGAATAAATCAGGCATCAGGCTCATCTCTGTGGATTTCTAAAAGTTACAAGCCCTAGGGGAGAACTGGTGAGAAAATCCTTGCAGGGCTGCTGCAAATAACGTACCTGTATTATTTCCTTATATTTCAGCAAAGGATAAGGAGAAACAACAATTGTGTTTCAGCATGGATTCATCCATCTAAATGTTACAATAGAGAGGGTTTTTGTTGTTGTTGTTGGGCTGCCTCTCTTAGGGCAGTCTACATCAAGTGCCATTTCTGCTTTTGTTTTTATTCTACTGCTATGGTTAAAAAATGATTTTGCATTGGCAATCACAAGGCACAAACATTAAGTCTATGGCCTGTAACCTTTCAGGGTGAACCATGCAAGTCAAATTAGATATCCCATTAACCACATTCTGAATAGGACATTATGTTCTGCAGGCCCCTGACTCTTAAATGTAAAGTTCAGCATTGGCTGTAAATTGAACACTACTGATTTAGGAGCATTGACCACATGGTTGCCACCACCTACACAGTCAACCTATCTGTCACTCAGAACACATAAAACTTCCAGTCACATAATTCTAAAGTACTTAAATATTATTATATTCTCAGAACACATCAGCAACACACATGCCAAGGGGATAGTTGTCATTACTATGTCACACAAGCATGCAGCATACCCAAACCATTTGGGTAGAAACTAATTCTAGAAGTGTTGCATGTAACGTGTAGAATGACTTAGGTATGATACTAAAGCTATAAGTAGCAGGTATGAATGTTGTCAAGTGTAATCAAAACATTGTGACTGTGATGCTAGGGCAACTTACTTGGAGAAAGGCATATTGATATCAGTGGCATTTGTTTCCTAGCAGGCATTGGTCTTAGCAGTGGCGTAGCATGGGGGTGCAGGGGGGCCGGCTGCACCGGGCGCAACATCTGGGGGTTAGGGTGCACAAATCCATGGGTTAGGGGGCACAAATCCATGGGTTAGAGGGCACAAATTACTTGCCTTGCCCCGGGTGCTGACAACCCACGCTACGCCACTGGGTCTTAGGGCTATGGCTGAGATCAGAATGCTCTTTTCATTTGGGATGGCCATAGCTCTTTGACAGAGACAATTTCTTGGATGCAAATGCCCCAGGTAGAGTCCTTGGGATTCCAAGGTAGGAAGGATCTTTGAACAGAGCTTCTGCCTGTTGGCATAGTCCTGGGGTGGGTAGCTATTTCGGGAGGGTACTTCCTCTTCCCTAGCCTGCTGCCACTCCATGGTAGTCCCACATTGTGTTACCAACACAGCAAGGAGCTGCAAACAATCCATCCCTTCATTGTGCCCCAGGTTGGTCTAACCTGGGATCCAATCAGCAGCTCAGGTTGCTTCCTGGGAGATAGGGCTTGGGGTGCAGATTGGAGGGAAGTCTTGCTTCATTATCATAGAATTGTAGAGTTGTAGACCCCGAGGGTCATCGACTCCAACCCCCTGCAATGCAGGAATCTCCATGACAGATACACATCCAACTTCTGCTAAGACAGATAAGACAAATCATGAGTGTAGACAGGCCTGTACTGTGACCCACTATCCCTGTGCTCTATTGCTGTTCACTCCTCACCTCAGAGAGATAATACCACTGCAAGACACAGGAGAGCTGATATGTAGTGAGATTTGTAGTGGCACCTGTATCTTGAGTTGTAATACATTTGCCAACCATGTTGGTCACTGATATAGAATGTGTCACAGTTTTATCAACTTCACATTTATTATAGCAGCTACTATGATTGTCCCAAAGCAATTCAGAAATAAACAAAATTGCTTATATGGCTATTTGTATCTGCTGAGCTATCCAGTTTTTGAACAAAACAAACACTAATGGCAATTAGACAACAGATTTTTAAATTCTTCTATACTGACTTTTCTTACAGAAAAAGTAAACCAAAAGTAATCAATGCTTTCAAAAATCTATTTTCTTTATAGGCAACACATTTATAGATTTTTAGATGACATTACCTTGGAGATCCGTGAAGCTTTTCTCAGTGGAGGAGGACAGCTAGTTCATTGTTTTCATGTATATGTGTGTGTGGGGGGGGGGGAGTATATTTCTACCTGTGAACTCAACTTCAATGCCAGAGGAGAAAATTTTGAAGGCTGCTTGAATGAGTTTCTTTTTATTAACCCCAATTACAAATTGTTCAGTGAGGACTTAATTGAATATACGGAAATTTGAATAAAACACTAAAAATGGTTGCAGTTTAAATTAAAAGATGGATTGGGGAGCAAAAAAGAAACCTCTTCCTGCAAATAATGCAACCAATGAGCACCTTATTAATAGGGGGGCATTTTCAAATGACAGTAATTAAATTATCTCAGTGAATTTAGGACATAAATAGTACAAGAAATATAGTGTAGCTCTGTATGACTTAATTTCCATGCAGGATATTTGTCAGTATAATATTTAAACCATGATAAGAGTTGGAGAGATGTCAACTGAACAGTAAGTAAGCAGGTGTGGAACCTCAAAAGTGCACAGGAACCATCAGTCAGCTCATTAGGGCAAAATGTTGAGCTAAAAGATTCTTCCTCAGAGGTGGAAAACAATGACAGAATTTATTTAAGCTACAATTTACATTTTACATACCTGGTAGCAAGCCCAACTGAACTCAGTGGGACTTGTTTCTGAGCAGGCAGCCATATGATCACACTGTTAAGCTGGATGTAAACCACTTTCAGTTTCCTTGGGCAAGATAAATTGACTAACAAATTTAATAAATAATAATAATTTATTTGTTTACTTCTGAATAGCCATTCTAGGATTCTGCTCTAGGTATATACATTTATAAATATCTGTAAAACACTAAAATCAACACTGACTATTCAGAATAGTAGAGCACTGCCCTGAGATTTTCAGATGTTATTGATGATGATGAAATGCTGCTCACCTGATCTCTGGTCAGTCACATCACTGATGCTTACTGGGAGGTAGAGAGGAAGGGCAAGGCGATACAGGAGTTTGGCATGGTGCAAACACACCCGCAGAAGCACCTGATTGGCTCTGCCAGTCTGTTTGTACCATGCTGACCTCACCAGTGTCTCGTCCTACCTGACTAACTGGGCGTCAGGTGAGCATCAGCACCCCATTTGTTACTGCAGGAAATCTATAATGAAAAAAAGTTGTTGGAATATAGATTATATGCAACTCATAATTCAAAATGTTTCCCCCTATATCTCTTATTTTGTAAAACAAACTCTTTGAATCATTTCAACATACTTCCAGACAAAGAACGAAAACAAGTTTTGATCAAAGAAAACTCTTTTGACAAAATAGAGAATCTGGAATCTAATATTCTGCTTGTTAAAGATGTATAACTTCATAAAAAGCAAAAGTCACACATTCCTGTATTAACCAACTGGAGAGAAAAGCAAGGACAATGCTCCAAAAGGAAGCAGGAAAGGAAATACAAAACCAAAGTTTTTGGAGAGGGGGAAAACAAATTTAACTCTTATGGCCCCAATCCAAGTGTGGTAAAGATAAAGGACGCCTGGACAGTTAAGTCCAGTCAAGGATGACAATGGGGTGTGGTGTTCATCTCATTTTTCAGGCCGAGGGAACCGGCATTTGTCCACAGGAAGCTTTCTGGGTCATGTGGCCAGCATGACTAAACTGATACTGGCACACTGAGGACCATTTACCTTCCCACCACAACAGTGTGTATTTATCTACTTGCACTGGTGTGCTTTTGAACTGCTAGCTTGCATGTGTGAGCTAAATTTAAGTAGTCAGAGTCACGTCTATTAGTAGAATATGAACACACGAGTAGCCTCCAGAAATTGTTGCGAAGTGATTCTGCATTAGTAGTCTACACTAAGAAAACAGCTCTGCAAAATGTGGAGAAGTGTACATTTCAAAGAATAGCAGCATTTCAGTTTGCATATTGTTTTGGGAGGTGGGAACTAGGGAGTATCACATCAAAATATGAACCAGATTGAATTTCTCCCCCATCCCTATTGTCATTGGTGGAAAATGATAATTCGTATTTGTCTAGTGGAAGCAGCTGTGCCTGCAAAGTGATGTGTGGTACCAGCAGAGGAAGGTATAAACATTTGCCGTGAATGACAATGACTAGGACTGCTCATTACATTATCTTATACCAGTCAAAGCTCATCTGCCCCAATCTGCGTAATATAATAGGCATCAGAAATTGATGTAAATGTCTATTGTTTTTGAAGATAATCTGTATGTTCATCACAATAAGCTACTTTTTCTTACAGAAGTTAGTGTAACTGCAATCTTTCTCTCCTTATGAAACTTTCACTGTGCTATTATGTTATTAGCTTGCAGTGTTATGGGCTATATATTATAATAAGATATGAGAATTACAACACTGTGGGAGTCTTGGATATAAAGGGTCAAAATTCACATGAACAGTTGGTACTCAGCTAATGGGGGTGTTAGCTAAGGCATTTGTAGTACGTTATAATAAGCAGCAATGTAAGAACATTATATATTGATAATTTCTGACAGCATATAATGATAATGATATTTGCAGAAAAGAAGATGCCAGGAGCAAGAAAATAGGCACCACTTATAATATTTCTCTTCTGTTAAGGATTGCTTGCCCAGCATGTTTATGATCCATGATTTTAAGTTGAAATAATTGTAAGAGGGGGTGTTTTTTTTGGTCTTTCAAGTAAAGTTCATGTTAAAACATAATTGATTCCTTCATAGCTTGCTCTTACTTTAGGTGTCATACAATTATATACATTTATACATACCTTTAAAAATATAATTTTTTCTTATCTTTTGCAGTGCAGATCATCAGACTTTCAATTAAGCTAGAATTATGACACACTTCAGTTATAACTCTCTCTAATTGGAAAGTGGAATAAGGGGTCAATGTACAATTGAAAAAAGTCACTCATGTTATGTAATATTAATATGATATTGCTTAGATAGAAGAAACTTTCTTTAACATTGCCAAGGGATCTGGGGCTTCATTTAGGAACATCAAAAAGGTAGAACCAAACCTAATAGCATACACAGAGCTGTCTGTGTCTGAGGCCTGTAGCCCTCTTTGGTCTGGAAGAGAACAAGGGTATGCAACACTGGGCACTGTGACTGCCTAGTATTGTTAAACCTTTGGATAGACCAGGCCTGGTATGAAGAATCTGGTATTCTCCTCTTGTGTGGGGAACAGATTTGGTGCTTGTTGTACTCAAGATATAGGATCTTGAACTCTAGTTCCAAGTTAAGTTCCTGCTGGCTGCAAAGATCACAAACTGGGGGGGGGGTGTTCTTCAGCCTACTGTACAGTGGTCCCTCAGGTTAAGAACTTAATTTGTTCTGGAGGTCCGTTCCTAACCTGAAACTGTTCTTAACCTGAGATACCACTTTAGCTAATGGGGCTACCGATTGCTGCCACCACAGGATTTCTGTTCTCATCCTGAAGCAAAGTTCTTAACCCGAGGTACTATTTCTTAGAATCATAGAGTTGGAAGAGACCACAAGGGCCATCGAGTCCAACCCCCTGCCAAGCAGGAAACACCATCAGAGCACTCCTGACATATGGTTGTCAAGCCTCTGCTTAAAGACCTCCAAGGAAGGTCTGCTTCTTGGCAGCAAATTCCACTGTCGAACAGCTCTTACTGTCAGGAAGTTCTTCCTAATGTTTAGGTGGATTCTTCTTTCTTGTAGTTTGGATCCATTGCTCCGTGTCCGCTTCTCTGGAGCAGCAGAAAACAACCTTTCTCCCTCCTCTATGTGACATCCTTTTATATATTTGAACATGGCTATCATATCACCCCTTAACCTCCTCTTCTCCAGGCTAAACATGCCCAGCTCCCTTAGCTGTTCCTCATAAGGCATCGTTTCTAGGCCTTTGACCATTTTGGTTGCCCTCCTCTGGACACGTTCCAGTTTGTCAGTGTCCTTCTTGAACTGTGGTGCCCAGAACTGGACACAGTACTCCAGGTGAGGTCTGACCAGAGCAGAATACAGTGGCACTATTACTTCCCTTGATCTAGATGCTATACTCCTATTGATGCAGCCCAGAAATGCATTGGCTTTTTTAGCTCCCGCGTCACACTGTTGGCTCATGTCAAGTTTGTGGTCAACCAAGACTCCTAGATCCTTTTCACATGTACTGCTCTCAAGCCAGGTGTCACCCATGTTGTATTTGTGCCTCTCATTTTTTTTGCCCAAGTGCAATACTTTACATTTCTCCCTGTTAAAATTCATCTTGTTTGTATTTCTGGGTTAGCAGATTCTGTATCCTGAAGTGTCTGTAACCTGAAGCGTCTGTAACCCGAGGTACCTCTGTACTTCATGGCACAGCTGTCCATGGTGCTGAAGCATATTTCCTCTTTTGCTATTTTTTGTCTGAATTGTTCACACTGTTTTTCAGTCATGCCCAAAGTGTTAAATGAGACCTGTAATAAAAACACACTGAAATTAAAAAATAAAATCATATAACAAGTGATAGTAGTGTATACAATGATGCAATCCTATATCTAAAAGACAGTAACCCTCTTTAGGCATATACTGCGAAACCTGCAAAATTACTTGTAGGTATGTGCAGAGCTGACTTTGCCCGCTCAGAACTGCTGTGCATGCAGTGCTCCCAAACCAATATATATTATCACATGTTTGAAGGAGGCCATCTTCATTGCATGGTTTCCAACACAGGACTGTCCACCTAGACTATGGATGGGAGCAGGAATCTGCCAAACTTGGATTCCAATGCAAACTCACCTGATTTAATCTAGGCAGATTGTGACCTGGATCAGAACATGAGTATGCTCCAGTACTTTTCATCTCTTCAGACAGATTTTTAATGGTAGAGACAACTGAGGTTCAAGGTCCTATTGAAGTAGACCGAGATCTCAGCCCAGATTGGTATTATTATAAAGGCACAACATTTCCTGCTCACTCACACATTAGAAATTAGAGAAGGGGTTTGTTACTAAGGCTACTTGCAGCTATCCTACTGAAGAAGGGTGCTGAGGGCCAAATCACTGTTGAGCCCTTCTGGATGGTGTCCTCGAACTGTTCTCCTGGAATGTCATGTACTTGGTTTCTGTGACTTCTGCCAGGGGCGTGTCTGAAATAGAGGCCCTGTTTGTGTGCAAATAGCTATGCATCATTGAGCCAGACTCCATTAGTTTCCTCACAGATCTATCATTCATCCTCAAAGTGATTTTTGTCATCTTTTTGCTCCCAGCTATTTTGTCCAAGGGGACGCAGGTGGCGCTGTGGGTTAAAGCCTCAGCGCCTAAGACTTGCCGATCGAAAGGTCGGCGGTTCGAATCCCTGCGGCGGGGTGCGCTCCCGCTGCTCGGTCCCAGCGCCTGCCAACCTAGCAGTTCGAAAGCACCTCCGGGTGCAAGTAGATAAATAGGGACCGCTTTCTAGCGGGAAGGTAAACGGCGTTTCCGTGTGCAGCTCTGGCTCGCCAGAGCAGCGATGTCACGCTGGCCACGTGACCCGGAAGTGTCTTCGGACAGCGCTGGCCCCTGGCCTCTTGAGTGAGATGGGCGCACAACCCCAGAGTCTGTCAAGACTGGCCCGTACGGGCAGGGGTACCTTTACCTTTACCTTTATTTTGTCCAAAAGGAAAAAGAAGGGCATACATACTCTCAATGCACTCTGGGCTGTTCAGATTAGCATCAGGTTCACTAAGGATTTTGTGCCTTTCCAGCTGGCAACAATGAGGTAGAAATTCTCCAATAACATATTTCCCATTTTGTCAAGGCTTGCACCTCTCTCCATGGTCCCACACACTAGGAGTGCTGCAACCTCTGCCACTTTCAGTTCCCATGACCTCTCTAGGGAGGCAACATTGACAGCAATGTCATCCTTTGTTCACCACGACACGCTGAATACTTATGCTTCAGGTGAGGGGGCTCCAACAAGTAGTTAGATTTCAATATGGTTGCACCCTGGGGTTAGTCTGCTTAGAGACATTCCAGCAGTGGATATCGTCCTCTACCATATGAAAAAGAACATAGGTCCTTTCTGTGGCAAGCTCGATTTCTGTGATGGTAGGAAGTAATCCAACCCACCCTGGGTGCTTCAAAGTCTGTCCTGGCCATTTCCCCTGGTGTTTTTATTTGACCTGTTTGGGGAAAGCATTTTTCCCCCATTCTCAAAGTTTAAGGAAGCTTAGCAAGTACATTGTCTGGCTTGTAGGAGGTTGTTCTCTCCCATACAACTCAACAAACCTGCCTATTAGAGTGAGTGGGAGAAGCAATCTCCTCCTACCACTCTAGAAAGTGAACCACTCACATTTAAAACCAATGCTCTTTTTTTTAAATAAAATATTTATTAAAGATTTTCTTAATACAATAAAAAAACAAACAAAATAACATATAGCATTATAATAACCATATTTTCTTCACTTCTTTGGACTTCCTCGCATCTCTCGTTCCTGCGTTCCAAGTTTATCAAACTTTACCCAGCAATTTATCACCTTGTTTCAATTCTTGTTTTATAATTTTCCAATATTGTGTCTCTAATTTTAGATATTTTTACCCAAACCTTAAAAGCTTAATTTTAACATAATATTTATCCAAAATTTATCTTTTCTTAGACTTTCACTTATCTTCATATTCCTTTCAACTAACTTAATGGTGCCATATTGTTTATAATCTTACATCTTTCTTAACACTCATACAATTTACAATTACAGATAGGTAGCCGTGTTGGTCTGCCATAGTCAAAACAAAAAAAATTCCTTCCAGTAGCACCTTAAAGACCAACTAAGTTAGTTCTTGGTATGAGCTTTCGTGTGTGTATCTGAAGAAGTGTGCATGCACACGAAAGCTCATACCAAGAACTAACTTTGTTGGTCTTTAAGGTGCTACTGGAAGGAATTTTTTTTTGTTTTGACAATTTACAATGTTTTTGTAAATAGTCCTTGAATTTCTTCCAATCCTCCTCCACTGCCTCTTCTCCCAGGTCTCGGATTCTGCCGGTCATTTCTGCTAGTTCCATATAGTCTATCAGTTGCATCTGCCATTCTTCCAGTGTGGGCAAATCTTGGGTTTTCCAGTGTTTGGCGACAGGTATCCTTAAAACCAATGCTCTTTTACCTCCCTGCCATGAAAATAAATTGTGGGCTTTTGAGGCTTGGCAAGTCACACGTTTGCAGTCTTTACATACTCTATAACAAGCGTTCCTCAACTGAGTGCCCTCCAGAGTCATCTTCCCTGAACATTGTTAATGCTATGTAGGGTTGGTGGGAGTTTTTAAAAAGCACCTGGGGAGCACCATGTTGGTTAGCCCTACTATATACGGAAATATATGTCAAAATATTACTTTTTTCTGTACAGCTATGTATAATTTTATATCCCTGTCTCTTATTAAGAAAGAATCCCAAACAGCTTTATTATTGATGAAGATTCACGGAAACAACTGTTCAAGATTAAAGTAGATAAATATCTGCTGCAACATGGTTGGCCAATTCCTTCTGTTAAAACAATATGTGATGATACTAGAAAAAATATTCCTGAAGGGATCTCATTGTCATCTATTCACTGACCATATAAACACTTTCAGAGATGAAAACCTAAATGAACTACAAGGAAGACATTAGCTTCTGCATCCAAGAGGAATAGCATTGTTACTTGACAACAGGTAGCTAAGATAAATGTGGCAATTACATCCCACAGACATGGCGACAAATGAAGGACTACAGGAATAGTGTCAACAGCCATTTGTGACAGATGTTATGAGGATGGCAATGGACAGCTTGCCAGACAGGTAAAATAGGAAAGACACTGACAAATATACTGCAAAGGATAACCATACAAGGAAGGTCAGAGAAGAGAAAGAAAAATGAGCTTATGTTATGCAAATTTAGGGCATGTGTATGTTCAACACCATAAAGTATTATAATGTAGTACCAAGGTATACAGAGCTAGGATGCTTATTATGAATATGAAAGACAACTTCTTGACACAAATGACTGTTTTTTCTAAGATCCCATTTTGTACTGCTACACAAACCACCATTTGTATATACAAACCTCCCGCTAACTTTCTGTGATGTTTGCTTCAGACTACTCAGAAAAAAAGAAACTTCAGTCTTTTTGATGTTTCCAAGGACAGATTGCAAAATACAAGCAGATATGAAGAGCCATGTTTCCCCAACCCTGCTCCATGAATCCCTAGATCTCATGTTTCCTTCCTAAAACACTGTACATGTAATATTCCTGGTTCAAGGAGACTCAGGAAATATAGTTCTATATATTTTCCCAGGAAGAATTTGGTAGAAGCAATTTCCCTTAGGAAAATGGCCTGATAGATTAGGGTGTCTCCCCTCTTCAAATTTCAGCTTAAACATCCTAGAAATTACAACAGAGCTATCCATGATGTTTTATGCCTTGTTGCTGTTGCTGCTACTGGTGGTGGTGTTATGTTGTTTATTTATAACTTGCCTTTTCCCCTAGTGGGCACAAAAATAAGGAACTTTCTGTATAAAAACATACACAAATAGAAAAAAAAGTGATTCAGGCCAGCATAAACACAATATATGGGAAGCAAAGTACAAGACATGTATCTGTCACAATGTACCGGTTATTACGGGGACACGGGTGGCGCTGTGGGTTAAAACATAGAGCCTAGGACTTGCCGATCAGAAGGTCAGTGGTTTGAATCCCCATGACAGAGTGAGCTCCTTTGTTCAGTCCCAGCTTCTGCCAATCTAGCAGTTCGAGAGCACATCAAAGTGTAAGTAGATAAATAGGTACCGCTCCGGCGGGAAGGTAAACGGCGTTTCCGTGCGCTGCTCTGGTTCACCAGAAGCAGCTTAGTCATGCTGGCCACATGACCCGGAAGCTGTACACCGGCTCCCTCGGCCAATAAAGTGAGATGAGCGCCGCAACCCCAGAGTCGGTCACGACTAGACCTAATGGTCCCTTTACCTTTACCTTTACCTTCTAACATTGATAGAATTAAAACAATATACCAAATAGAATAACAGGCAGTTATAATAGATGCTCTATCTTGATTGGTGTCCTGGTCAAAGATCCAATTTCTGAGGTCATGTGGACTGAGGGCTAAATATTTCTTAATTTGGAGATTCTAAACTGTTTCTCAGGCCTACCCCTCCAGAAAGTGACAGCCAAACTTTTAGCTGATAAAAATCTTCAAATTACCCATCTGGTAGCCAAATTTACTCTGGCAGGGCAGCTAAGAAGCTCCTTTCTAGATATGTTAATGCTTCCTAATTTTAAAACCTTGTGTTGTAAATTTTTATGTTGCAAACTTTTACTGGTTATGTTTTGTGATTTCAGAGGAAAGCTTTATTTTTATTCCCTTCTGTACAGTGTAAAGGCCTTTGGCTACACACAATAAATTGAATAAATTGAACCCTCACTGAATAAAGGCTTAATTGCAAGATTCTATGGTTAGACATGGATCAGAACAAGATACATGTATGAGAAAATTAGTGCAAGATTTGGATCAAAGAATAACTAGGATACAATGAAAACGGATTTGGGATTTCAACAGATTTCGAGGAGAACTGTTTTGAAACCCTCTTTCAGTGTTATTTAATGCCTTATAAATTGAAGTTAATATATTGGATTGGATAAATGTTGGAGATGTGGATTAAATAAGGCAGGTTACATACAGAACTTTTGAATTATTCCCTGATAGAAACAGTCTATAAATCTGTTCCAGCTAAGATCTCTGATATGTTAGGATAGCCTATACCCTTGGAATGTCCAACTCTGTACAGCTTTCAACCTGCCACAGCAGCATTTCTTTATACTTTTTATCTTTGGTTTATATAGTTTAATAATACAATTGTTTTTAAAATGGAATGCATCCCTTTACCACAGAAACAGTAACGAGGCCCCCTGTTCAAAGTATTTTAAAAGGGGTCACACACTTAAAATACAAACTGGGAGATTTTTGTTTTTGCTGGGAAGTAATTCATATTCATTTTAAGTCATATTGAACAATAAATAAATATTGTCCATATGTATTCTGGCTCAATGAGAGGTAGTATATGTTCCACAGTCTGTGGCTGAGTACAAACATGTAAAGTGCATATTGGCCGTGCCTATTTGGGGGGAAGCAAATACTCAATAAGTGTTTGGCTCACAGACATGGCAAGAAGTCCAAAAACCTTACAGACCTAATTTATCTCTTGCTCCACCATGTTCAGTGCTTCGTTTAGGGAATAAAATCACAGCTGCCAAGATGTAGCAAAACATACAGTGTTCATTTTCCCCCACACCCAGAAAGAAGACTCAGGAGAACTTCCCGTGTAGTAAAAAAAAAGAGTTGTGATTGGTAAAATATAACAAATTGGAGGGTCTGCAATAAGCTAAATAATTGTGTGTGGACATGGGGAATCAATGATTACATAAGATAGAAACATCTCTCATTCCACCCCACCTGCCAGGCATATAAACCAGCAAAATATTTGCTCCTCAGCCAAGGATGGAAAGAGATGTCTTCCTGCTTGCTAAGTGAGCACTGGGTAATTGACCCCACTGTCCAGTGCATTCAGCATGACCAGCATTCCTCATGATGTGCAGGTCAGGTTCTAAGGGCACTCCTAAGGGGACTTGCAAGCCTCATGCTATAGGTGATGACTCAAGAGTCCCGCTGTCCCCATAATGCTTCAGGGTGACACTGAAATAAGTTATTTTCTTTTCCTTACCTGCCCACACTGAATGGCAAACAGCCAAATAGCACACATCAACACAATCTGTTCAACAGTGTGAAAGTAAGTGAAGTGCCACTCTAGGACTCCCTCAACATTCCTCCTCGATCCCTGGGATAACCTTTCAACTTTTGGTGGCAGTTTCCTGAGAAATGTGGAGTTTCCTAACTATATCCAGCAAATAAACCAGATCCTTTACAGCTTTAAAACAGGAGCCATTCTAAGGATATCAATTCCTGCTGGTGTCAGTGTAACAAGGCCTCGAAGGACATTGCATTTTTGTTATCCCTATTTCATTGAATGCCAGAGAGTGTAATGCTGAAGGCTCATGTTGAAAGCTCATGTATTGCAACTTAGGTTGCACATATAACCTTCATTTAAAAAATAAAAAAAATCCCCTGCTACTTCTGTAGCTTGCTGCTAAATGATTCATGGTATCATGCAATTTTTACACCAGTGAGTGCACTAATGGCTTTCTCTGATGAATCCTGTAAGGATTCTTGGGGAAATCTGTAGCATCTATTATAGCACTTATATTCCATAACAATGTGTTAGCTGGCTTTTTTAAAAACTCACAAGCATTTCAGGGGAGAAAATATTTTTTGAAATCTCATCCTTTAAAAATCTCAAACATTATACTTCCAGGTCAAGCCACGGCTGCATGGAGTTGCTTCTCTGGGACCAGATAACACTTGGGTGAAAAAATAGGGGGCAGTGAAGGCAAACATGCCCCCTGACACACACACACCCACCCCAGTGGTACAGGAGGTGAAGGTTAGCCATGGACGTCATAATTCATCCCTTTCCAGGCAATGCCATTGCAGACTCCATTGTTGAGGTGCCTCAGAAGCTCCACAGAAGTGGCTGACTTCCTAATAGTCAGGACAATTTGGATTAATTGACTTAAAGTTAAAGGTGCCCTCTCAGAAACGGTGCAAAAGAAGCTGCAAGGTAAAATTCTGGCTGTTTGATTTATGAGTGAGAAAGAATGTTTATTAGTCGCTGTGGAAGAGAAGGGAAGAGGGGCTGAGGGAAGGACTGCGTTTATTGCTCGTAAAGTTTTTAAGGTTTCCCTTTCTTTCCCTCATCCCAGCTGATGAAATAAAAAGTATTAAAACCAAAGAAGGAGTGTTGGGGTATAAACTGGACATAGCTATGTAAATGGAAACACCAACAATAAAATGGCTCCAAGATGGGAACCTGACTACGTGAAAGATAAAGAAGGAGTGTTTAGTCTGGCCAAGAGCTGAGAATGGTTGCAACGTGAGGCTTGTGATTTCACTCTGACAGGACTAAGGGAATCTGGGAAATGATTTATACTGAAATAGGAATGACTGCTCCCAGAAACCCAAAGCCCTTTGCATTGGGACGATAAGCATAACAACAATGACAACACACTGTACAAATAAGGATGACAAGGAAGGGCTCTTCATAAAGTCTCCAAAGAAGTTTTACCCATCCCCCATCCCCTTCAATGTTCAGTGTGGGAAAAAGAAGAATAGATTTTTTTAAAAAAGAAGAAACTTGATCTATGGCTGTACGTAGATCAGCAGGCAGCGTCACATGCATGTAGAATGAAAGCAGAAGGAATAGCAACATGGAAAGTATTTTTAAAACCTATGTGGACATGGCAAAAATGACAGCAAAGAAGAGTTCGTGGGAATGAATTAGATTTGGAAGGGAAAAAACCTCCCTATTTGGACATTTGGAAATATTATATGTTAAATGGAATTGCTGGCAGGATTAAATTATGAGCAGTGGATGGAAAATAAAATGTAATAGTAATGAAAGAAATGTGGAATAGATAAAAGTAAAATGCAGCATAGAAGGGTGGGAATACCAACACCATGGAAAAAGGGGTGGAAAGTCAATTTTTAAATTATGTATTAAATTTCATATTAAATTTCATATTAATTTGCTTCTAAAAATGAAATTCAATTAAAGTTAATTGGCAAAAAACCCCTCAAACATTAAAGGTTGCATCCAATGTTGTGTCAGTGGGATTATGATGCCACAACAGAAATTTGCATTTTACCTTCTTCCCTTCCATCCCCATCTCATTGCTCCAGATATTATTTTGAGGGCACATAGGAGGCTGGAAGGGGCAGGAAAGGAAGGAGAAGCTCTGTTGCTTGTCTGGAAGTCCATTGTAGAAACAGAGCTGCAGTGTGGGAACAGCCCTCCATCCACTGTGTTCTCATAAACAATTACTAGAGTCGTGTGCTGTGGAATGTAGTATTGATTGACATCAAGCGGATAAAGCAAGGACACTGGGGAGATGTAAAGTGTTGGAAGGAAATTAATACTGTGCCAAAGGTAAGGAATGTCATCTGGCTATAAATATACTTCCAGGTGTGAAAAGTCCAACATGAAAGTGAAATGTAATAGCTAGAAGTCATCAAGGATAAGAAACTCGGAGCTGCTTCATTGAAAAAGTTTGTTCTTGGATCAAGCATGCACAATTTGTGTGCCACAAAGCTAGTTTCAGGACACTAGCTGTTTATGGTGGCCAGAAGTGCAAGAAAAATGTTTTGCTACAAAGCAGAGATGGACAGGGGGTCTGCTGGCTCCCTGCAGACAGCACATAGCAGGCGGCTTGAAGTGGGTTTGGTGGCTCACACCGGCTGATCCAAATGAATAGCAGCCATTCACTTATATGCAATAGTTGAAAAGTGATGATCCTTGGGGTAAAGACAAAAGGTTGTGGATTTAATTTTCCTTCCCCCCTTAAATAAACTTGCTAAATCAAGGCTGGCATTTCTAGACCAAATGTAGAAGAAGAAGAGCCCCACAGGATCAGACCAAGGGCCAACCTTGCCCAGCGTTCTGTTTTCAACAGTGTTTTGCCAGATCCAAACTCCTGCATACCTAGTTCCTTTAAAACACACACAAAGAAAACCTCTTTGAATAAGCTGGCAGGCATTTGACCAAAGCTGTGACATTTCATGAATGCAATGAGAATTGTCCCTGGAATCAAATATGAAGTCACTGTTTTCCTGTATTCTTTTCCAATAGCAATGGGATATTTTAATTTAAATGTTTCATTTTATGCTGGGAAGGTCAACAGTATTGTGGGCTAATGTGACCTTTTCAATATCCCCTGTTTTATTGGTGCATGCAGCCCAGCACAATAAATTAAATCATTGTGAGAGCTCTGCCAACTAGTGGCACAGGAAAGGGCTGTAGAATGGAGATATAAGATAGTCAACAATTTTTTTCCTGAATAATGCATTGGTAAGGGTTCCTAATAGTTCTAAAATCTCAACACAAATATGCTTAACAGCATATTATTTCATAGTGCCATTGTTTAGAAAATGCCAGCGTATCATATTATTCCCTTGAGACGCATAGAGAAGCTGGAACGAAGCATGTCCTCACTGTTAGTTGCACTGTTCTGGCTGCTGAGACTTAATTATGCAAGAACAGAGCTGAACCCTTTGGAATTCTTAGCACACTTTTGTCTATGACATCATTATTTTCCATTTTAGGAGTGCTGATGAAGCATCAATGGTGTTTGGGTGAACAGAATTATGATCCCCTTAGCTAATTACTAGAAGCGCCATATCACTTGTACATAACAACAGACACTTTGATTTAGAATTCGTCAAAAGGTAACAGTACATAGTAGTCAAATAACCCAATGGAAATAGGTGCTGGGATAACAGACAATATTAGTAGGGATACAAATGGCTCTCAACTACAGACATTAACCAAACTCGAAGAAGGCAATTGAAATGGCAATGGGTGATGGTGGAGCTAGGTCTGCTTGGTGGAACAATGTAACACTGACAAAAATGTTTCATGGTAACTTGAAAAAAGGTGAAAATGGTACGTTTGTATATCTTGGAGCTTCAAAATAGAGGCAGATTTAAGCTACATAAGAACATTCAAAATGAATAGATGTAGATAGCCACATGGAAATGACTCATTCCCTCTTTAAGAAAGCAGGAAGGCATTTCATCAAATGCAGTGTAAAGTTGCCTGCAAAATAATGATGGAATTATATCAGATCTGAATTGCATCATGATGAACCTGCTTCTTCTGCTGAGTTCTTCCTGCCCAAAGATAAAGGGGAGGCAGCAGAGGCATCTCACAATAGCAGGGCAAAAGCACCCCTCTATCTTTGCTCAGGAGAAGGGCACAAGGAGAAGGGGACAAGGAGAAGGGGACGGCAGAGGATGAGATGGTTGGATAGTGTTTTCGAGGCTACCAGCATGAGTTTGACCAACCTGCGGGAGGCAGTGGAGGACAGAGGTGCCTGGCGTTCTCTGGTCCATGGGGTCACGAAGAGTCGGACATGACTAAACGACTAAACAACAACAACAACATCTTTGCTCAGAGCAGGCTGCACATGGGGCTCTGTTTGATATGACCCTGTTCTCCAGCTTTCAGTCAGGGCTACTCACATTTACAAGCGACTGACTGCTCAAGACATCTTTAGCAAAAACAAGAGACACATTTCAAAACCAGCTAATTAGTTCTGGCTTAGTCCTAACATACTGTATATGGAGTCCTCATTGAACAATTAATTTGTCAGTATTTAAGGTCTCACAGTTTCAGTTGTTTTTATAGTTTCTTCCTGTTGCTCTCCTGTATCATGGGTGAAAGCCTTCACTTCTGCTTAGTGCAGTGATGGAACTCTTCAGACAAATTTCTCCTAGTTCCCTGTTCTAAAATTCCATACTTAGAAGTTTCCCCTGTGACATCCAGTACAAACCAGCAACTTGTCATCCACAAAGAGAGTATTCCCTTGAATTAGACTCAAAAATGTTAACCACTTGCACTGAACACATACCTGCTGAGCTGCCTCCTTAATGTTATCTTTGATGTTTTCTGACAACGACAAAGATATAGCACTTTCACATGAGGTATTCTGATGGGAGTTATATAGCAAGAAACTGAATTAGAGACCCCAAATTACCATGACATAAAAAGATATGAGGTGTCATATAGCCATGTGGAAATCTCTGAAGATCCTGAATATATCCGCCTATTTTATTGCACAATCAACTTTCCCCACCAACATTATCTGATCTGTATCATGTGTTGAAAATTAAACAAACATACAACAAGCAAGTAGGGTTGCTATATTTCAAAAAGTGAAAATCTGGACACAAAAGCGCCACTGAACAGCAAGGGTGCATGCCTGTTGCGTCTTCCTAATGCAGCCCTGCAGCCCTGCAAAGGAGCCCCTCTGGACCTCCCCATACAGCACCACTGCTTCTGGGCAAAGCCTACTGGGTGTGCTGGCTGTGGGATTGGCTCCCTCACTGTGGGTTGGCTCCAAAAGCAATGCAGTTCTGGCTATATGCAATTTTTTGTGTATATGAATTACCCTTGAAACCAAACTCCCATGTAAGATGCAGGCCAATTGTACTGCGCTTGGAACCCATCTGAAGAAGAATTACAAGGCATCAAGAATTATCACATCAGATAGTAGGATTGCCATATTTCAAGAGGTAAGAAAGTTGTTAAGCTTTTATAGGGCAATCACCCGATAGCCCCTCTGCCACTGCTGAGCCTGAGCCACCTGAACCTGGGTCACCCATGCCAGAACTAGAGCCTGAACAAGATTTTTTTTTTTTTAACCAATATTCAGGACATTTGCTTTAAAATGTAAAATTCCCACCAGATGGTCATGGAGGATCCCCAAATGAAGATATGTCCAGGAATTCCCGGAAGTATGGCAACCTTAATAGACAGACTTAAGTGCTTTTTTGGGTTGGTGCACAAAACCATGCAATCTGTGGGCTCAACCCATTACTAGGAAAACCATTCCCAAGGATTTCCCCCCTCAGTGATAAATTTACCAGAGACGAAATTTCAGGACAGCTAGTGCAGCCAGATGCAAAGACATCATTAAAGTTGGAATTAGTTTCTTTGCTAAACCATCAAGTAGTCACATTACAGAAATACTCCCCTTGAACTATTCTTGCCAATGGCCTGTTTGTTTTTGTGTGAAGTTATTCACAATTCCACATTGTGTATTCATCGCCCACACTACTGTGCACACATAAAAAGCCTGTGCTACTGAATATCACCATGCTGTGTGCTGAACATTCATAATGAACTGGAAGAATGCCTGGTCTACTCATCACCCCCAGAGTTAACAGGGACAAGCTAAATGTTTCATCTCAAGACTTATTGTCTCCTGCCTTAAGGGAAAATTGTAAAATGACTCTAGCAACCTGGCTGAGAATCAGAATGTATAACAGAGCTCAGGCTGCAATCCCATTCTGAGTTTATTAAAATAGAACAAGAGGATAACTTGCTTCTCAGGCGTTTCCTCTGTTATACCTTCTATTTTCAATAATGGTGTGAGATTTTGAAGCATATTTCATGGGCCTAAATTTCTATCTTGTGTAGCCAAGTGACCAGAGAAACACCTAGTCTGCTCAGGATATTTGGGGGGGGGGGAGGTTTCTAAGAAAGCAACAGGCAAATACTGAATCCCCCTGCCCCCAGCTATTCCTTTTAGCTGTTCATCTTAGTGAATATAGAAAGCTGAGATCCAACCAAGACCACCTTTGGGCCCATAAACTCCAAATACTGAATTCCATGCCTGGAGCAATGATAGGTCCTGCCCAAGTCCCATTTCTTTTATTTCTAAGCTGGGGTGCTTGCAAAAATGAAACAGGAAGCGGTTGTGAAGCACGTGGGAGGGCAAATGCATGCCAAAAGGCATGTCAAATGCATGTCAAACACCAAAACCAGAAGTAAAATAAAAATGTAATATGATGAACATCTGGAAGCACAAATGCTGCCTATACATAAACTTAAAGAACCCAGCTTTAATTTCAAATAAAAATACTTTTGTGCAAGAAGTAGTTAAAATGTATCTTAGTGAAAAATATATAAATAGCCTGCATTTAATGGTTTGGAAATGGAATGACTAATAGGCACAATTATAATGTAATTATTTACAGGAAAGATAATATCAACAAAAGGGCTGCTTCTGTGGGTTGGCATCTTTACAATTAAACCAACTCGAACTACATATTTCCTCTTTCTTGACCCCGATAAATCAGTTTCTATTTTTGTCTTTTGGGATGTATTGCTTAAGGATCAGACTAGATATGACACTAAACGCATCATTAGCAACTATGCTCTAAAAATGCTACATACAGTTCCTGGTTTCTGTTGTTTTGTTTTTTGTTTTAAATACAGTTTAAAGACACAAAACACCTGGAACTCTTGGTCTGCACTGCAACAGACTTTATCCACCTAGGAGGAACTACTAATTGCAAATTTAACCCAATTCCATGAAAAAGGAAGGGGTGAGTTAGAGTTGTTGCGTTTAAATTCCCCATAATTCTAAATGAGGGAGGCACAAAGGTTCATTTTTTGCAAAACGGAATTTGGATTTGGACCCGAAGACAAATGGAACAGCCTTTGATGCATGTCAGAGTGAAGTGAGCTGTTTTCTAATGCACTTAACTGGGATTTAATCCAAATATTGTGGTTGGTATAAACCCCAATGCGAAAGCGTCCATGAAAGGACCTGCTATCCCTATTCTCTGGAAATAGAGCTTCTGGGTTCTCTTGCATTTTGATGTAAATTCAAACATGCAGCCATCTCACAAGATTTTGTACTACAGTTGCTATCTACTCCAGTCAACATAACCAATTGTTCACGGTGATCCAAGTTCTAGATCAAAACGTTTGATAGGCATCTGGTTGAGGAACAACGGGGAGTTTTATGAAAAGGGTAAACCTCCACATGCATTAAGTGAATGTGTGAGGGGGTAGCAATAAGGTGCCCAATAGCCACACCCTTTCCTTACCCCTGTTGGCGACACATTCGGTGTTGATGAGAACAAGCTTTTTTCACTGAATGAAAAACGAGGCCACAATAAATTTGAATCTCAAACAGGAATCTATTAAAATAGGAGGCTAAGAATTTGTTTTTGGGGACGTGGGTGGCGCTGTGGGTTAAACCACAGAGTCTAGGACTTGCCGATCAGAAGGTTGGCGGTTCGAATCCCCGCAATGGGGTGAGCTCCCGTTGCTCGGTCCCTGCTCCTGCCAACCTAGCAGTTAGAAAGCACATCAAAGTGCAAGTAGATATATAGGTACCGCTCCGGCGGGAAGGTAAACGGTGTTTCCGTGTGCTGCTCTGGTTCACCAGAAGCGGCTTAGTCATGCTGGCCACATGACCCGGAAGCTGTACGCCGGCTCCCTCAGCCAATAAAGCGAGATGAGCGCCACAACCCCAGAGTCGGCTACGACTGGACCTAAAGGTCAGGGGTCCCTTTACCTTTACTAATTTGTTTTTGAAGTTTTGAAAGGTAAAGGTAAAGGACCCCTGACAGTTAAGTCCAGTTGCAGACAACTCTGGGGTTGAGGTGCTCATCTCGCTTTACAGGCCGAGGGAGCTAGCGTTTGTCCGCTCCGCAGACATGACTAAGCTGCTTCTGGGGCAACGGAACACCGACACCAGAGCAGCGCACGGAAATGCCGTTTACAGTTTAATCACCTAATGCTCTACTTCTATTATTAGTTAAACTAATAAGAATAAATAAGGAATGGTATGGATTTTAAATTGTCAGTAAACTAACAGGCAAAGCTGGCAAAGCAGAACACATTGCAACAGCTGGACATTGTAGTCTGCCATGTGTGTGACACCAACCTACATACAGCTTTTAAGTCCTAAGCAAGCAACAAAATCTGGAAATAGATTTATCTTTCATTTGTCGGCCTGGTATAAAACCAGCTTGGTCTCTGTGGACTGACTCAATCAATGTCCTTTTCAATCTATCAGCCAAAATTGTGGCAAATAGTTTATAGTCACAATTCAATAAAGTAATAGGTCTGTAATTTTTAGTCTTTGTTAGGTCACTGTCTTGTTTAGGGATCAAAGTAATAAATGTATCTTTCCAGGAAGTTGGAACTGCACCAGATACCAAAATTTTATTCATAGTGTCCTTTCTGTAAGTGCATCCTGAAACTTTTTATAATAAATTGTGGTCAGTCCATCTGGTCCTGGTGCTTTGCCCATCTTCATCTGGTTTATTGTGACCTGCAATTCCAAAATTGATATTGGTGCAGTCAAGATTAGCTGGTTTTCTTTAGACACTCAGGGTATACTACAGTCACTTACATAAGAGTACATTTTCTTAATGTCCTCCTTCTCACAACAATATAAAGAAGTATACAAAATTTGAAATGCTTTTCTTATCTCTTTTGGGCTAGTCAGATACTTATCCTCATCAACAATAATTATTTATTGTATAATTCTTTCTTTCTCTTTTGTGTTGCCATGCTAGCATTTTACCAGGTTTGTTGGCAAATTCAAAGTTTTTCTGTTTCATTAATTTAATTTTCCTCTCAATCTCTTGATTAACTAGCATCGAGAATTGAGCTTGCAATAATTAATAGCTTGGCACACATATTTATCCTCTGGTTTTACAATTAGCTCTTTAGTCATTAAAGGATCTAATATCTCCTGCTCCCCTTCCTTTCTTTTTTGAAAAAAATGTTTTGTTGAATTAGAAAACCTCTCATCACTGCCTTATTGACACCCCAAACCACACTAGATCAGTTTCTTTATTTAGATTGAGGTCAAAAAAATTCTTGCAGGGAATGTTGCCCCTTATTAACAATTTGTTCATTTTGCAGTATCTCATCATTCAACCTCCATCTAAACGAAGAACATTTCTCACCTACTATTATCAACAAGATGGAATTGTGATCTCCAGTTGGAAATCTGGGAGAGAATGAAGCTCTCCCTGCTAGATAAAATCCCAGTCATTAAAATGAATCTATTGCCCAGAATGCAGTTTTTAGTATAATCAATGCCAACTGTAAATACTTCAGGCTGCTTCAAATAATGGGAAAAGGATATTTCTAAATTCATCTGGCAGGGGGAAAGCCAACCATTAAATATAATATTATGATAGCTATAAAAGAAAGTGGAGTCTTTGCCCTGCCAGACCTGCAAATGTATTATGAGGTAGGCTGCTTATGTTGGTTAAAAGAATGGATTACATTGGATAATGCAGACATCCTGGACTTAAAAGGTCATGATTTTAAATTTGGCTGGCATGCATTTCTTTTGGAAGGCGAAAATTTATAAAAGTTTTACAAATCATATCCTTAGGAAGAATCTGTACAGAGTTTGGGAGAAATATAAAAATCTGCTGGAAAAGAAAACACCTTTATGGCTATCTCCTATCAAGGTGATTACAATTAAGAGAGTTAATATGGATAGATAGTGAGCAACTTACAGGGAATTGCTGCACTTCGGGGGGGGGGGGGAGGGCAGACATCCAAAGTGAAATCAATGGAAAACGTAAGGAGCCATTTTATGGACTGAATGTAATACAATCAGTTACATGAAATGTTTAAATCAGATAGAAAGAATGGTTTCTTGGACCAAAGCTCACAATTCAAAAAAGATGTCCTACAAAACAAAGATAAACTTTTGTCCAAAATGTATAACCTGCTATAAGAATGGGAAACAAAAGACGGGCTATTTAAAGCTCCAGTGACACACTGGGTGATAGATATAGGACACAATATAGATTTTAACCTGGGGGAAATTTTGGAGAAGCGACTAGAAGTTTACAGCATGTTATTCTTTGAAGGAGAACTACTTGAAAATGATTCACAAATGGTATTTAACTCTGAGTAGGCTTGCTAAGATTTACAAGACAGAAGCAGATATGTGCTGGAAGTGTAAAGAGGTGGAAGGAACGTTCTTTCATATGTGGTGGACATGTAAAAGGGTAAGAGAGTATTGTAAAATGATTTATAATGAATTTTAAAAAATGTTTAAAAGTACTCCCCCCAAAAAAACAACAACAACCCCAGAGTCCTTTCTGTTGGGGATAATTCAGAATGAAATTTCCAGATGTCAGAAAATGTTGTTTATGTATGCAATGACTGTGGCCAGCAGTGCTTTTTAGCTCAAAAATGGAAAATGAGCAAGGTCCCAATCACAGAAGACTGGCAACTTAAGTTGACAGAATATGCACAATTTGCAAACTAATATATAGAAATAACAGAACAAGAAGAATATATGTTTAAAGGAGATTGGAAAAGGTTTATTGAGAACAGTGGTACCTCGGATTAAGAACTTAATTCTTTCTGGAAGTTCGTTCTTAACCTGAAACTGTTCTTAACCCGAAGAACCACTTTAGCTAATGGGGCTTCCCGCTGCAGCCGCACAATTTCTGTTCTCATCCTGAAGCAAAGTTCTTAACCCAAGGTACTATTTCTGGGTTAGCAGAATCTGTATCCTGAAGCGTCTGTAACCCGAGGTACCACTGTATACGGAAAATAATTGTGTACAGCTGAAAACGCTGGCAGCATTAAGATAAATTCAACAGTGTAAAAAAGTTTTGATGGATGCAATAATGGAAAACTGATTGGTATATTTTTTGTAAAATATGCATGGATTTATGATATGTAAAATGAACCATGGAAAGAAAAGAAGGGAAGTCATTGATATCTTAAGGATGTAAAATGTTTATTTGAAATTGTAAAACACACACACACACGACATTTTGATTGGATAATGTCTTTGGTTGGATCTCAACCTTTTTTACCTTTGTTGTTAATTGTTTTGAGGCCTAAAGATGATTTATTCTGCTTGAAGATTATTAGCATTTGAGAAAAAAGCGAATTCACATTCTAATGGATACTAAACACGCTGTAAATCAATTAAATCAAAATTTGACACAATGTCAAAAAATCCATTTGGTAATTTCCCTTCTTTGGAATCTATTTTCTGAATAGTTCTGTCTAGATAAGGGGATGTAACCCCATTAAAGTCACCCATCATCATTATTTTACTGTCACGCAAATCAACAATTTCTCTACCATATTCTTTTTTTAACAAACAGTTTTTTTATCATTAGGGGCATAAATCCCCACTACAATAATTGATTCTCCATCTAGTCTCACTTCCATACTCATAATTCTACCTTATTCATCTTTCAAGATTAATTTAGGGTCTAATTTAGGATTAACATACATCACTACCCCTCTCTTTTGGGATTTATCAGAAGAGATAAACTCTTGTCCCAGACCTTTGCTGATTAATAGTCTTCTATGTTTTCTGTTTATATGTTTCTCCTGCAAACAAACGATATCTAATTTCTGTTTGTTCAATATATGCGCTATTTTGTTCCTTTTCATTTTGTTGCATTTACATTTCATAAAGATAGTCTAAGATCCATTTTCTGTTATTTCTTGTTTTTCTTTAAGATTATTTCACACAGTTCCTATTTGCTTCTGCTCCCCTCCTACTTTATCGTTTATCCCCTTCTTTCTCCTCTTCCTTCTTCCTTCCCTTCCCCCCCTTCTTCTCCATGCTGAATGCCAGAATCTCACCATACTGTATATATATATCTCCTCACAAAGGCATGTGCTTTCATTGGTTCCACACACCTCTGGTTTTTGCCTTAATAGGTAAAGGAAATTCCTTCAGAAAATTCCCATCTAATGCAGATAATTTTTCTTTTTAAGGGCCTTCGTCAAAAATTTGTAACCCTCCTTCAATAGTCTTACAGGGATCTCTTAAAATTATGATCCTTTCATCATCTATTTCAAGACCTTTCTCATAATATATCTGAAGCACTCTATCTTTGAGTTAAAAAGAACCAGACAGTCACCTGGAAGTTTTTTTCTCTTTTTCTTAGCATATGGAGATTTAACCCATAATACACGATCAATAGCCAGATCCTGTTTTTGCATCTCTAGCATGCTTGCAATTATTTTATCCCATATTACTTCGTCTGGTTGGTGAGGCATGGATTTAAATCTCAAAAGCATCTCTTTTTGTTTTAATTCAATTAGAGCCAAATTATCCGCCATCAATTCCTGAGTTGCAGCTTCTCCTTCTATCTTTTCCTGTTCTCTCCTTATTTTTTTTATCCCCCCCTTTATTTCTTTGCATTGCATCTTGAAGGGTTTGCACTGTTTTCTCCAAATTACTTGTGTTACTTGCAAATGTCTTTATTTCTGTTGATAATTCACCCACCACCTTAGTGCGACTTTGAAGATCTTTCTGCATTTCCATCATTACTTCCACACAAGGTCCATCTTGTATTCCCCCTCTTGAAGGGAACCTTTCCTTGACTGGCTACGCATCTGTGCCAGATTTTCTTTTGTGAAGCCATTCATTATTTTATTTCCCAAAAGGAAAAAAGAAAAAGTCAACAAGAATTTTATATTGGATGCAGTAGCTTTTTCTGGCCACCAGGTGGGGTGAAATTCTTGAAGTTATTTTTGTTATGTCTAAAAATCAAGTCACAGGACTTTCCTGTCAGTTTTGTTTTTCCGAATGAACAACCCTAGGAATGAGTTGCAGTCCAATAGAAAGAAAATCCCAAATCCAAAGGAAGGAGAAAATAAAGAATTTTTTTAAAAAAATATATATAATCCAATGATCAAGAAAAGGTAAAAAGCAATTCAGGTTACTGTAATCCACAAACTGTGTGCCAGCCAATGCAACAATTCAAATCTCAGTCAATTAAGCACAGAAGAATTTCCAGTCAAAAGGAAGGAAGGAGAAAGCAAAGCAGTCCCAATAATCGTTACACAGGAGTCTAATAAATAATAATAATAATCATCATCATCATCATCACAGTCCAACTTTCCTGTTCAGTCAGCCACAAAGTCCAAGCAGGAAGTTATATTTAAAAGTTAGATGTACCTCCATGCCACAAAATAGAAAGAAAAAACCAGAAAGAAAAAGAAAGAAAGCAGATCTCTTCAGGGATCACTGAATGAGTTCTTCAAAAGTTCTTATTATAATTCAGGGGGTATACACCCAGTTAGGGTAGGCTTAATAGCAGGAAATAAAAGAAAAACAAAACGTAGTAAGGGGAGGATAAAAAGTGAAAGTGCACCAACAATTTACAGTCTTTCCTCTTCCCTCCCCTCTTGAGAGCAAAAGAAGAAGAAGAAAAAGAAAAAGAAAAGGAGGAAGTTATAACCGTCTGCCCTTTAAAATATACAGGTGGTTATAGACAGTAAGTCACAGGCGGGGGGAAGGGGAGTCTTAAAGATCAGTCACTTAAGCTTTTCAACTTGACCACCCTACCCGCTTCCTTTATTTCCAACGACAGACTTTTTTGTTACCTTTAATAATAATAATAATAATAATAATAATAATAATAATAATAATAATAATAATAATTTATTTATACCCCGCCCATCTGGCTGAGTCTCCCCAGCCACTCTGGGCGGCTCCCAATCAAGTATTAAAAACAATACAGCGTAATAATAATAATAATTTCTTTCTTTCTTCCATGCAGGGCAGCAACCATTTCTGGAGAAGACTCCCTTTTTCTGTTCTCCAGTCAATACACCAAATAGATCCAATAATTTAAAAGAATTCAAAATTAATCCTTTTGTTCCTTAGGTTAAATTTTGGGGAAATTGACCACTCCAGAGAGAGGAACGATGAGGCAACCTACTGCTGGAGTGTGTTAGAGTCCAGCTACTGAGGCTCAATTGCCAGGCAACCTGGCTCCTGATGAAACCGAGTGGGCCTGTTGGAAGCTTGCTTTGGTGGCTGCGGGACCCCTCAGTGTCTTGGTCCAGGAACTTCTTTCAGATGCTCATTGTCTCTGAGCTACCCCCAAACTCCAAAAGGTTAGCAGCCAGGTCACCGCAATAATGGCTCCAGCTTCCTTCTCCCCTCACGGCAAACCGGAAGCCAGCTTCCTCTAACCTACATGCAGTTTTTAAGTCCTAAGCAAGCAACAAAATCTGGGAATGCATTTACTCCTGAGGAGCTTCTGAGGCACTGCCTTGCTTACCTTTGGATCCAGTGCCTTAGGTAGAAGGGGAAAGGAAGAGGGATAGTTTTGTAGGAAGGAGGAGGTAGGAGGGGAATGGGGTGGTTAATGATGTCAACCTGAAAAATAACGTTGGGAAGGTATCCTAACCACTTTGGTCACCAGCTTGTGCAGAGCACATAAACACAAGTGGCATTTAGTTGTATTTTCCCCTGACCTGGCTATGAGATAATCCCACCCATGCCTTTTTATTATGCCCATTCACGTGACTGGATAATAAACACAGCCATATAGAGGTCTACTAAAGCTGCATAATCTATAGTGAACCAGCCTTGGCAGCGTAAGAAGTGAATCACAATAAGAACCCGGATATGATCCTTTTTTAATTTTTCTAATTGCTAGTCTATCGTATATGGGCTCCTGTAAACGACCATTTTCTTTGATTACTTTGAAAAGGATACTGGGATACTGTTGCCATGACAACGTAATCTTTGTCAGGCCAGATAATGGATTATAAAATGGTTTTATTTATTTTTAGATTACATCAGGTAAAGGATACTAAACTTCAGCTGAAATTATAGTTTGTGGAAAGCTTTTTCTTTTCTTTTCTAGTATTTTAATGATATATTCTTGACCAATATAATTATATTTATGTAAGCCTTCTCTCATCGCAGGTTCCATAGGAATCAGAAACCAGAAAGTAAATAGAATTATACAGGAAAAAGTCAAGATATTTCTGTAGCAGTTACTGAGGTAAGTTTTTTAAAATAATAATAATAATAATAGTTTAACAACAACAATTGGAGCAATTAATGGGAAGTATTTGCATTCAAAATTGTTTATTACATTTCCTCAATGAGTGCATGTTTAACAGTCAACAGAATCTTTAGTTTGGACAATGAAGATATGGGGTGAAAATCCTGTTTGGCCAAGAATCTTGGGCCAGTCACCTCCTCGCATTGCATCCTTCCTAGGGTTGCCATATTTCAGTTTAAAATCCAGACAGAAAAGTTGTTTTCCCCCTCAAAGCTGTTGAGCAAAATTGCAAAAAAGACGTTTTTGAGCTATTTTTATGGGGAAATGGCAAAAATGGCAGTGCCGACCTGGGCTGCAACCCCAATCCAACCTTGTAGGGTTGCTCTGGGGAAAGTCTGATGCCTGCCACCCTGATTTCCTGGGACAGGCTGCTATATGCAAATGTAGTTAAATGCATAGTGATAATTACATTACCCAAACTAATGACCTTAATTTAAGGTAGGGGGGATAGCGGTGAGATGGGTCCTGCATTTAGCAGTACAGTGGTACCTCGGGTTAAGTACGTAATTCGTTCTGGAGGTCCGTTCTTAACCTGAAACTGTTCTTAACCTGAAGCACCACTTTAGCTAATGGGGCCTCCTGCTGCTGCTGCGCCGCCAGAGCATGATTTCTGTTCTCATCCTGAAGCAAAATTCTTAACCCGAGGTACTATTTCTGGGTTAGCGGAGTCTGTAACCTGAAGCGTATGTAACCTGAAGCATCTGTAACCCGAGGTACCACTGTATTCCACATAGTGTTATGATTGTTGCCAATCCTGCTATATTATAGTTATTAGAAGCACAGAGTTGGAAGATGCCTCAAAGGACATCTAGACTAGTTCCCTCCTGATGCATGAAATTTACTTACGGGGGGGAGGGGGGCGCCATGACAAGTAGCCATGGCCCCCTTTCATATGGGAGGAGTAGCCCTTCCCTTGGCATCTATGTACGCATTGTGAACATCTGCAAGGAGAGGAAGGCCTTTGTGCATACATTTTCACTCACATGGCCCGGACCTCTGTCTGTTCAGCTGCACACATGAAGGCCCCCTCTACACATGGGAGGAAGGGACTATACAGTGCACTTGGGGGAGGTGAGCGATTCAACCCATTCCCTCTCTTGCATGTTAATTTAAGATGTAAGAAGAATGCCTGAAGACAGCTTCATCTGTGGCCTAAATCAACCAATAGCTTATTCCTCATCTCATTGTTCCAGGTGTAGTGTAGCTGCATGTGCGAAACTTTATTGAGATCCTTTAGCAGACTTGCCAAATGCCTTGAATGGTATTCCTTCCAACTATCACCAGAATTTTGCATAAGGGGCCACATGCAGCACACAAATTTAGCAATCTTCATACCACTGGAATAAAATAGTTATAAAAACTTTGCCACTTTTATTTCTGCAAGACCAGCATCGGTTTTTAAAGTGGAACTCTGCACAATCTTTGTACTGCAGCTTCTGTGTATAGTTTCTTTACTTTTTAATATAGATTTCAGAATGCCTCTTGTAAATGATTTATCTCTCCCCAACAGTGATTTTAAGGTTTAAAACATTTCTGCTAGTTGCATTCTTAACATGTTTCAGTTTTCTGCTGCCAACCATACTGAATGTCGAAGTTCTTCATATTTATGATTCATGAGCCCTTTAAGGCATATTATGAAAGGTGAGCATTATTTGGTAACGGGCGGTAGGCAAACTTGTAAGTATTCCGTGGCCTCTTGGTCAAGGTTCAAGGAGGGAGTGATAGACTTTTTGTTTCCTACTTGTTTGCTTTAAACAATGATCTGAGGGAAGCAGAGAGGAGAACACAGCCTCATTCAGGGCCGTCCACAGCGCCGAGGCAAAAGTGTTCAGATTGTGTGTAGAACAAGGAGGCAACTTAAAAGCAAAGGATATTGCGCAAGGAATGCAACCGCTCAGGAATGGGCAGTCAGTATGGTCTCACAGTGACCCCTACAGGCAAGTTAAAGAAGGGAAGATAAGCAAGGGGGAAAACGTGTTTGAGTTTCACAGGAATGCTATTATTTTGCCAGAAGTGCTTCATGCTGTCGGCAACATTATGCAGAAATATAATTTTTTAAAACAAGGCAAGCAATTGTGAAGATTTTCAAAACAGCAGCATAGTGTTGATGGCAGAAACCTTTTTCTTAACTAATAAGAAAATACACTGTGCGCCCATCTGTACAAGGACCAGGAGACCTTCCTTGGGTTTAAATGGCGTAATACCAGGAAATAATGAATCCTAAATCTGTTGAGGATATGTTTACCATGCTTTATCTTTTAGTTCTATTTGGAAATTGACTCCAGAAATAGATTGCAATTAACTGTACGAAACAAATATTACATATCTATAATTATTCTCATGAAATAATAATATATAGATAAATGGATAACAGTGATAGAAATGATGTTATAATGAGAACTTAACAATAACTATATGAAAAGAGAGATTTTCAAATAATGAATACCATTCCATACTTAGATCCTTCTTCTAGTTGGAAAAAAGGGAACTTCTTTCAGTTTAGACTGAGGGTAAAGTCTTACCAAGGAAGCTGCACTTTGAATCTTATAAAGGAGAGGGGAGGGAGAGACTGTAATATTGATGGACATGGCGACAAACTGTCTGCTGCCACAATCCCATAATAATTACCGTAATCTTCAAAGTACAATGTTAATAACATTTTACTCAATGCTTTTTTTCCGGGGTGACTCAGGCGTATGCATACCCCTAAACATTTTGTGAATTTAAATTTGGCCTCATTGAGGGGCAGTATTTCAATATGAGTAGGAAAATAAGACACATTGTTGTTGTTGTTTATAGGGGGGGAAAGCACTGGTTTTACTACAGTTTAGGTGCAACTCTCTTGGCAAAAAAACCCAAGTCAATCAATGTTTGACTATTCTTTGACCTTTGTAGCATTTGCCACCTGTTTTAAACTGTGTCACCTCTGCTGTCATTTATTTAGGATGGATTTCCTAAAGCCATTTATTTTATATAATCCTCTATAACCTGAACAATTTATATTACCATATTGTGATTGCCTTTGATGCTTTGACCTCGCAGCATCTAATTTGTACATTTAGTAGTACCAGAGAACCTAAATTGACCTAGGTCCTAGGACTTAGCCTAGGGCAGAGACACTCAGGATCAGAGCCCAGGCATGACCTTCCAGGACTTTCCCAAGGCATGTACCCTCTCCAGCCCACGTCCCTCACTAGCACATCTCTCCCTCCTTATGTGCTTTTGCTTGCTTGCATTGTATCATTGAACTGTGGTAATGCTTTTTGCTTGCCTGGATGGAGAGTGTTTGGGAGATTGGGTGGAGGAGAAACCTCTTGCCTTGGTATCACTGCAGTATAGTCTAGTGTACTAAGACTAAGATAAGAATTGCCCACTTCGATCTCTGTCCCTGTCCCTCTGTCCCTGCCCACTTCTGTCTCTGTCCCTGTCCCTCTGTCCCTGCCCACTTCTGTCTCTGTCCCTGCCCACCACTGGCATTGTACACCACCTTGTAATCTTTGGTGGTATATTATTATTATTATTATTATTATTATTATTATTATTATTATTATTATCATTATCATCATCATCATCATCATCATCATCGCCCCCCCCCCAAAGAAAGACTTGTCAAAGGAATGTGGCTCTCAGGCTGAAAAAAGTTTGCCACCCGACTTAGCCCAAGGACATGTTAATGAATAAGAAAAAAAAGAGTATCTGTGATCATGTTCAGAAAAAAAAATCACATAGCTCCATTGCTGTTTAATTAGAAATGTAAGCAACCTCTGAGCTGTCAAATAGCAGCATCGCTTCCTCCTGAGTAGGCTTTTGTGGAAATTAAGCCATTTTTGTGAGATAGCAGCCTACATTTCCATTTCCTATTAAAATTCTGATAGTTATATAACCCTGATGTAAATGTTTTGTGCAAACATGCACTAAATTTATACTATGTTTCGTAAGCGTCAGAATAACCATAGACCAGAGGTATAAAGGCTGAAGGTACATCTTTCATGGATAGAGCACAGCGACCTCAAGATGTTGTTGAACTACAACTCTCAACACCCTTGACCATTTCCCATGCTGTAGTCCAGTAACACCTGAAGGCCACTATATTGGCTAAAGATACTATTAGACTAGTACTATTCTGGAAAGTAAAATAATTAAAAGGCACATATCTAGTGATCTAAATAAGCAATTGCTTTATAAAAGCATTATTTGATCTACAATAAATTAATGTAACCATAGGGTGGTATTCAGCTAATCTTCACTTAGAGTAGAGGCTTTGAAATTAATGGACCTAACTTAGTCATGTTCATAAATTTTAATGACTCTACTCTGAGAAAAAGTTAGTGGAATACCAACCAAAGTCAGCTGCCTGTGTGAAATAGCTAATTGGGTGTTTCAGTATTTTAAATGAATGAAACAGTTGAATGTCAATCCCACACAAAGTAAAATAGTTGTTTGTTGCTCTGAATATGAAATAATGAGGAATAGCAAAAATCAAATATGTGCAAATATATTGAACATGCAATTGCACTATTTGGGAACACAAAAATACCTGCAACAGATTTGGAAGGCTTTTGCATATCTAATGAATAAGCACATTGTGAAACAGCAATGGAAAGGAGAGTTATCTGGCGCAAGCTCTCTGGAATCGTTAAGTTGCTTTTAGGTAAAAGGAGGCAAACAGTTATTGGCTGCTAGCTATGCTTTGCAAATTTCTATTTTGTTCTTTTCAACTACTGCTGACTGTTTGCCAATACATGTGAACGTTTTTGTCAACAAGAATTAGGCACAGTGATTTCTGCATCCATCTTGTGACATGGTAAATACTGCAAGAATTCTGTGGCTTTATGCTCAGTGCACACATTTCACGACCTACCGAGTTGCAGCGACAGGTTTGGCAGAAGGTGGCTGGTCTGGGGGCGGGGCAGGAGGGAATAGGGTAGTGTCTTACTTAGCTCTTAATTTGTCTACTCCCAAAGGCCAACTGAAATTGGCCCAATGATAACATTTTAAATGTTCTAATTTTCCTGCAGTGCTCCGGGGCTGATAACAACACTAGCCATTTATGAGATGTTGCTTATTGCTGGCACATTAGGTACCAAAGAGCTGGTGAGAGCACAGCACACATATTCAAAAGAATATTTCCTTTAGTGCTGACAGTATGAGGGCCAAATTGTAAAATCAATACTGCAGTGAGGGGTGGCAGGAGGCTGAGAAATAAGAGCTTGCCTCTGAACTTCTGAACTTCATGGTTCACAGCCTGATCTCTTAGCTGCTATGTTAAAAGAGTGTGCATTACAAGCCGTTCCAGGAGCACAGAGGGAAGCAACGCCATAGTACACCTGCATCAGCGCAACCAGGCAACATCATCTGCCCCAGTTACATCAAAGCATGTCTCCCACATTGGTCTCTACAGCCACAGCAGCTGCTGTAACTCTCCAATGGTTTGACTTCACTCCCAAAGGCGCACTCTTCCACTGTCTCCTGAGACAGATGGATGCCAACCAACAACCAGGGGCTACAGCACTGAGCTGTGAACCAGAAAGTCTCGGGTTCAAATATCTGCTATGAATTCGCTAGTCATGTGAACATTCTTTTATGTAATATGTTAATTTTATTAATTTCTATTCCTGTACAGTCTAAATGTTACAATAACAAGAATATTTTTGTAGCAAAAGAAACAAAAGCAGGTCTGTTGTCTCGCCATGTTTGTGGAGGAGCAGCTAAAACTTTTAGCTTCACCCACACCAGACAATTCTTTCTGCAGCCACTTGTGTTGTGTGTGGTTGGCTGCAGTGAATTCAAGTGCATAAGAAGCTGCTAACAAAAAGGGACATCTGGTTGCACAGGTGTTCTGATCATCTTGAGCTTCCACATCTGTGCAGATGCAAGGTGCAGATACTCACTACCATGCACAACACATAGTTGCTGCAGACAGGATTAATGATGTTGAAACTAAGAACATAGCCCCACTCCCAGTGGGGGGACTTTGGGCTTTCAAATTTCAGCAGCATCCTGTGCAATACCAGAATCCAGCACCCCCTCACTAAGTCATTGTTGCAGCACCCTCTTGGATCGGTGCCCAGTGTGGGCAAGCCTGTCGCATGCCCCTAATCCTGCCTTTGCCAAGCCTCCATCAATACAGCAAGGTTACACGAGTAAAATGTGAATAAGGCTTTAGGTAAGCCACAATCTCTTACTTTCATTCCCTTCTAGAATATGAAGATAATAATCCCAACCTATGTTATAGGATTTATGTATCTAACACAGCTTGAACAATTGAAGAGCGCTATCTAAATAAATGCTAAGTGTTTGTATTTAGCTGGGAGCCACTGCCCAGAAGGATGCCTGCTGGAGGGAAGGACTGGAGCAGAAGGAATGGAAACACCTGGGAGACCTTGGCCTGTATCCTGAGGGCATGATTTCCTCCCACTGCTCAGGTATTTAGCTGGGAGCAGTGGCGTAGCGTGGGTTGTCAGCACCCGGGGCAAGGCAAGTAATTTGCGCCCCTAACCCGTGGATTTTAGTAGGGGCAGAGAGCTGCGAGTGTGAGCATGTGCCCCCCCCAGATGTTGCGCCCGGTGCAGCAGGCCCCCCCTGCACCCCCCACACTACGCCTCTGGCTGGGAGCCACCACTCAGAGGTGCAAACTGAAGGCCAAGAGCCAGTTCTTTCAGCTAGTGGGTCAGTTGTCAGCTGAGCAATCCCTGCTAACCCTAAACCACCAAGAGCAGATTCCCCTTCCACAAGCAAGACAAAGAACAGCTTTACTTATTATAGGACCTATGGGATCACCTCTTCTGGCATGCCAGGCCTTTAGTCGGGGCCCAGTCTGACCCCCTCTCCTCCTACAAGACCCTATATATAAGAGGCCTCTCTAATTTGTCTCACTGGCTCATATAAATAGCTGAGCCTGGTGAGTACCTAAGGTTCCCAACCCCTATAGTCATAATTTGACGGTTGCCTTCTGATCTTATTTGATTTTAATCAAATTTTAAGCTGTATTTCAGTCAATTGCTGAATTTTATTTTTTAATGTATCTATATTTTGATGTTAGCCGCCCTGAGCCTGGTTATGTCTGGGGAGGGCAGGATATAAATAATAATAATAATAATAATAATAATAATAATAATAATAATAATAACTACTTCTGGGATCTCTTTTCATCAGCAGCAGCACCTTTGAGGTGCTCCTAGAGATACCAATGGTCTTTGATAGAGACATTGAGCAGCAGCACCTTAGCAGCAATGACAGGTATGCTGAGAACCAGGTTATTAAGGAAACAAACGGAATACAGTAATCTCACTGCATGAGACAGTGTTTCTACACGGAACCGGCAAACTGGACTTGAAACACCCTGAGGGTGAATTTCAGGATGAGAGAAGCTGGGTAGGCAGCCCACCCTCCAGCCAATGCCCATAACTTTGGGGGCACTTTGAGTGGGGAGATAACACAGGGAATTATTCCTGAGATGCCTCCCCTTCTGGAATACTATTTGGGATCAAGGACTGTACCCACATGAAAGTGGCAGATACAAGATGGGAAGCAGAGAGAGGCAGGAAAGTGAAGATGACCCTGGGTGGGGTGGGAAGAGGAGAGGAAAGCTCCCAGGTGAAAGTTGTCTTCCTTTTGAGAACCTGTTTTTTATTATGTATTTCTTATTACATTTGTTTTATTACTGTTTTGATTTTTATGTAGTATATTGACATCTGTGTCCTATGCTGTAAACTGCCCTGTGGTCTTTTGACAAAAGGAGGCTATATAAACCTCACCATCATAATCTCTCAATAGCATTTGCATCTTTGTTGAGTTAGTTTGTCTTCTTTAGCTTTCCCAAATGTTCATAACACACACACACATTCTGGGTAGAATCCAGATTCAGTGCTCTCTGCAGTAGGTGGGAATGAGGGGAGTCTGGGATGGAAGCGAAATGCTTGAAAGGGAATAAACTATGCAGTACTGGAAATTGGCTCCTCCTCTCTGCCTGAGGTGAGGCACGTGGATCAGTAAGAATGAGGAATATGTGAGCATGAGTCTCAAATGTGTGACACTGGGGGCAAGAAGGAAGCAGGCAGCAGCCATGAATTTCTTATGTCAGAATTCCCCCCCCCCTTTCTGGTCTTCACTCCTGTGAAGAGAGGTGCACTGTCCACTTGTCCTCTTTCCATGGGTAGGAGGCATCTGGCTTGTGCATGAAATATTTTGTATCTGTCCTTTTTAAAAAAAGTGAAAATGACCAAGTGCCAAGTTACAATTTTACACACAAAGTTCTATGCATATTTGATGAATTAAGAAATTCTGGTTTCTAGTTTATGTAGTGATGGAAGTCAACACGATACAAGATGCAAATGATTGCTTTTACTATATCATCAATTCATTTGTCCAAATATTGCTAATGACACAAATTCTATATAGTGATTTGCTAACAGGCAGTGACAGTACCATTTGCTCCACATTTTCCTAATACTAGTTAACTTCTTCTAAATAATCACAGTTTATGAAAAACTCAGTTCTAAATCAATTCCCATACTGTTCAGGAGAATGGTGGAAAGATGTCAACTCATGCTGTCAGAGAATATTAGTTTGTATAACAGTGGAATAATCCCCACAACACTTCTGTGACCATTTCCTTGGCTTACATTTACACTGACCAACATTTGCATTTAATTTCCCTTTTTATGTAAGAAAGGAGTTGATAACAGGAGCTTTACTTATTTATCAGTAGGTTTCACAAGGCTTTTTTTAAATTGGTGGCCCAAAATTGATTGCAAATCCCCCACCCCAATAGGATCTTATTGCCAAACTGGGCAATACTTGAGGTATCCCGATTATCATTTTGTAGCAACTGGAACTTAGTAAATAATTCATAGCAAATTATTGATTTAATTCAACCTTTTTATTGTTGTCTGTGAATCGTCTTGAATGACTTTCCTCCTGACCTACACGAGGCTGAATCTTGATCAGAAACATTGTACTCGGATATCTAAGTTGACATTTCTTCTACCTCAGCTACTTAGGGAAGTCATTCACCCCAGATAGAAACCACATCAAAAACACATCAATGCACAGAGAATAATGTGCAAATACAGAATGCAGGATTATTAGCCCTACATTGTTAGTGGCATGTGGTAAGGGAAGTCTGGTGGGGCAGGTCTAGATTCTGGATGAATGACAAATATTCCAGCTACACATGTAATTTCCTTTTAACAAGTGTCTGTGCATGACTCCTGCGTAGTGAAAACTGACCACGAGGCAGGAACATATACTGACCTGCCAAGTCTTGAAGGAAGACAAGTGGGTTCCTAGACATTCTTTGGATTCTCAAAGAAATAAAATATCAGGAACTCTTTGAATTCAATATGTAATGGGATTCAAGTTTCCAATTTATTAAACTCATTTATATAGGGTCTTTCCTTTCAAAGAAATGAAACAATAAAACAAAATAAAAAACACCTAAGTTTATTTAACAAAATATTAATATTTAATATTTAACAAAATAAAAAACACCTAAGTTTTACTCAGAGCAGACTCCCTGGAATTAATGGTCCTAAGTTAGTTGTGTCCCTTAGCTATCAATGGGTCTGCTCTGAGGATGACTAACATTGGAGACAATCGCATAGCAGAAGAAGAAGAAGAAGAAGAAGAAGAAGAAGAAGAAGAAGAAGAAGAAGAATTATTATTTATTATATTAGTTGCTATAGTTGCTACAAAGGCCAGGAACCACAATTAGAAACTAGCCAGGAAAGCCTCAGGTTAAGAGGTATGTTTTTAATTGCTGGTGGAAGCACTCACCTGATCTCCATGCAGAATCATTCCACGAGGCAGATGCTACCATGGAGAAAGTCACAGAAAATTTTGTCTTCCACTTTCTTCCATTTTACACTATAATTGGTGGGGCCAAAGATGTCAGTTAGTGGGGGCACATAGTGAGGTACTCTTTGATATATTCCAGATTTAATTAATAGCACTGGTTAGGGTATTTTTTTCCTGCTTCATGATATTATCACAGAAAAGTCATTTTCTTTCTTGTTTAGCAAATACGTTTGCCAGTTTGAAATATGCTTAGTACTTAATGCAAAATACTAAATAAACCTATAACTCGATGTACATGCTAGGGATAACCCAAGAATCTGTAGGACTGTCTTTTTAAAAAAAGGAATATATTTGTTTTTTGCAGGCAATTAATTTGGAAGCAAGAATGATTCATTATATTGCAGCTTTTAAGGTTTTTATTTTAAAAAAATGTGTATGCTATAATTTACATTACTTTTGAATGGGCAGGAGGTTGTTTTTGTTTAATTTGTATTCAGTTTATTTATACAGTGTAAACAACTGTAAACATGTCTAAAGAGGGGGGGGCCTCACCTAACGAACAAAACATATTTTCAGTATTCTAGATAGTCTGACTAGTTCTTGCACTATAGTGTCTAACATATTGAAAATAATTCCCCAAATTAATTCCCCAAAGGGCAAGATTAGATTCCAAGATTAGTTCCAAGTGTTTCTGAGGATCACTCTCATGTGATCATAGGCTTTTGTGGAGTACTTAAGTTTAGGGCAAAATAGGTTTAGTTAATGTGAGCTGCCACGTAAAGAAGTTGGGGTAAATACCATTGTGCTTGGCTTCTTTCTTTTCCCTTTTGCCACTCAAATGTCAACAGAAAAAAAGTTCACCAATGACAGATGGTTAAGTTTTTCATTAAACAAACAAACAAACAAACAAACAAAACACCTTTCCCTAAAATGCCACCATCCACACTCAGTTTATGCTAGTATTGTTGCGCACTGCCAGGTTTCCAAAAGAAGAAGAAGAAGAAGAAGAAGAAGAAGAAGAAGAAGAAGAAGACGAAGAATTTATTATTTATACCCCGCCCATCTGGCTGGGCCTCCCCAGCCACTCTGGGCGGCTTCCATAAAAACCAAAAATACAGTAAAATCACACGTTAAAAACTTCCCTGAACAGGGCTGCCTTAAGATGTCTTCTGAATGTCAGGTAGTTGTTTATCGCTTTGACATCTGCTGGAAGGGCGTTCCACAGGGTGGGCGCCACTACCAAGAAGGCCCTCTGCCTGGTTCCCTGTAGCTTTGCTTCTCGCAATGAGGGAACCGCCAGAAGGCGGTTTCCATTGACGAGTGACATGTTTCCATTGACGAGTGACATCTGGACTGAGCACAGGAGCAAAATGTCAGTGGAGGCAGTGAAAGTCAGGAGAACTGTAGCAGAAGCAATCTGCATGATAACAGCAGGGCATTCTCCGAAGCTCTGCCCATTCAAAACTATCAGCATGATGCAGCAATGTTAAAAAGGACCACTTGTATGAAGGAGCAACATGGATTAGCATTCAATAAAAACAAAGCGTGTCCCACCCCATACATATTTGTTTTATGGTTCTGAGTTATTAGGAGAGGTTTTCTAGGATGTTTCCAATGTAATGTTCAAGCACACAGAGTTCATTTAAAAGATGTGGTTTTGCTCTTCTAGAAGAGTGATAGATGTGTTTCATATTGAGTTTCCCATTGCATGCTTTAAACTTATTGGGCAGGCAGAATAGCAAATAACTTTCGTAGCTGTTGAATAATGTCCTACATATACGTATAAGAAAAAAGAGCTTTAAAATGATAAGAAAATTACATCATCAAGCCCTCAAACCATGTCATAGTCTCAGAGGCACATAATTTAATGGTTGGATCTCATATAATGTCTATCCTAAATTGTTACTCTAAAGTTAATGGGCTTACTCCCAAGTAACTGAGTATAGAATTGCAGCATTATAGCACATTCCTAACCATGTCTTGTTGTTGTTTAGTCGTTTAGTCATGTCTGACTCTTCATGACTCCATGGACCAGACCACACCAGGCACTCCTGTCTTCCATGGCCTCCCGCAGTTTTGTCAAACTCATGCTGGTAGCTTCGAGAACACTGTCCAACCATCTCATCCTCTGTCGTCCCCTTCTCCTTGTGCCCTCCATCTTTCCCAACATCAGGGTCTTTTCCAGGGAGTCTTCTCTTCTCATGAGGTGGCCAAAGTCTTGGAGCCTCAGCTTCAGGATCTGTCCTTCCAGTGAGCACTCAGGGCTGATTTCCTTAAGAATGGAGAGGTTTGATCTTCTTGCAGTCCATGGGACTCTCAAGAGTCTCCTCCAGCACCATAATTCAAAAGCATCAATTCTTCGGCAATCAGCCTTCTTTATGGTCCAGCTCTCACTTCCATACATCACTACTGGGATGTCTACTCAGAAGTAATTTATACAACTTCTCAATGTTGTTATGAAGCACCCCTAAAAATATGATAGCCTGCACCTCAGAAGGAAGGTTTGATTGTGGCCTGGAGAGGCCTCTGGAGAGACTCCATTACAGAAATCCAGCCTTGCATGTTCCAAGCAAGCTGATCTGACCACTGGTGAATCGTTTGTCTCTTTTCACTCTTGGCAATCCCTTCCTTATCACTTCTAAATTTAAAAGTAAATGAAAGGGCAACAGACTACATACCCTCCAACATTCTTCAGATGAAAATGGGGACAACTGATCCTCCTCAACCCCTCATTCTTCTCCCGCCACCCTGAGCATTTCCTATCAGAATAAGGGAAAGTGCCACCCCCACGACACCAACAGGACACAGCACACACCCCCTCCACTATCCAGAGAAAACCCCTTAACCCCAATTTTATTCTTTTGTAGATTTACAAAAAGACAAACAGACACCAATAAAAACTTTAGAAAAGGGCAAGATTAGATGCAAGCACACAAAGGTTTTTTTGTTTTTGTTTTTAAAAAAAGATAATTCAAAACTCCTTGCACTCTGCTCCACTGACTCTTCCCGCCCAGGAGAAGCACATCAGAGCCAGCACATAATGTGGGGTTGGGCCTTGGTGGCGGCAGCCTCTCTTCCTCCTGCTACGAGCTGCCCAAGGGAGGAGGCTGGCAGCAGTGGGCATGAAGAGGCCATGAAGAGGCAACAGGATGTTCCCTTACCACCCCTCAGGACCGTTCATCTTCTTTCCTGAGCTTGGCAGGGGTAGCACTGGAGGGCAAAATAGGGATCAAATCAGAACCCACAATGGCTTTTGTAATTCTGACACTATCCCTCAAAAATCAGGACACTTAGAGCAGGGGTCAGCAACCTAAGGCCCATGGGCCAGAAGCGGCACACAGAGGCCATTTAACCGGCCCACAAGCCACCCCTGAACCAAGCTGCACTCTTGGGGAGCCCCCACACACTGTGCTAAACTGGCGAGGTGCAGTGCAGTGCAGCGCAGCGCAGGGACTCTCTTTCATATCTCCGGAAATCACATCTGCGCATGTCCGTGGCACCAAAAATCGCTTCTGTGCAGGCACGATTTTTAGCGTCTGGGTATGCGCAGATGCAATTTCTGGTGCCGTGGACATGTGCAGACGCTATTTCTAGTGTCGCTCTGCACCAGTCCGGCCCATGGAGGATCTCCTCGGGAGTGATCCAGCTCATGCCCGGTAAGTCTTGCCGACCCCTGACTTAGAGGGTATGAGACTACCGGAAGTATTCAAAGCTAAATGTAGAGATTACTTTTTTGGTTCCTGTTAGGGAGAAAAATTCAAAGAAATTGTTGATAGAAGCAAAAGAGCTTTGATAAGACATGCAACATTTTGAGGGGTGTCCACGCATCCCTACCATCAGGAACCATACAAAATATTAATCCGGTGAGGTTGTGACTTGAGCTGTGGATGTGGTCTCCTTCACATCAGCTTCTCTCAGCATATCCTGCTTGGAGCTGGAAATGCGAAGTTGAAAGCTTTGGCATGTAAAGCATATGCTCTACCACTTTGCTGTGGGCAAAGTGAATTCATTGCCATTTCAGTGAATCAACATATGCAAATCAAAAATGGCCTTTTATTTCTGGGGGCAACTGTAACTTTCCTGATCAGCTTTGAAATTATTATGAGAGGACAATAATGATGAGTAGTAAGATTGTTCATTCCACAAAATGTGATCAAATATTAAGTGGGTACAAATAGTGACCTAAAATGAATAACAAAATGCAAGTAGTCGTATGTGGCAACTGGGAGCAAAAAAGCCCAGAGAAGCAGACACGGAGCAATGGATCCAAACTACAAGAAAGAAGATTCCACCTAAAGATTAGGAAGAACTTCCTGACAGTAAGAGCTGTTCGACAGTAGAATTTGCTGCCAAGGAGTGTGGTGGAGTCTCCTTCTTTGGAGGTCTTTAAGCAGAGGCTTGACAACCATATGTCAGGAGTGCTCTGATGGTGTTTCCTGCTTGGCAGGGGGTTGGACTCGATGGCCCTTGTGGTCTCTTCCAACTCTATGATTCTATGATTCTAACCCCCTATATCCTCGCTTACCAGTTTGGGGGTAGGTGAACGAATCCATGCAATTCTCTCTTGCAGGATGAGGGCATGTCACTTCCAAAGCTAGACAGGTTCCATGCAAAGTTCCTTCAGTCTCTATTTCAGGTCCCAATTTGTGGTCCTAATTCAATTCTATTTCTGGAAACTAGTGAATGCCCACTTTCCAGCAAAGTGTGCTGCGCAGCTTTGAAATACTGGTTAACAGTTTCGTTCTTCGGTCTGGATAAGGGATTACTGGGACATTTATCCAATGAAGAGCTTACCAGCCCTTGGTCTAAAAGTACGGCCCGAAAAGCCTCCTCAGTTGGGCTCTCACCATTCTTTTTATCTCATTTGGGTTATGATATCACTCTTAAATCCTTGAGGCAGACAGCAAGCTTCGTTCTCAATCATATGTAACCGGTGGACTGTTTGCGTTCGGAATTCAATGTGGGCATGTTTTTCAATTACCCTCATATCTTACAAATTTGTCAGTACCCAATTTTTGCCATTTGTTTACCAAAACTAGATTAAATGTATTCCCATCTGAAGTCCTAAACAGCACACTGACCAGTATATCTTACCAGAATAGACTCTGTTTATGTTCTCAGGTTGTTGATCGCATTAAACATATTTTACTATACTGTGGACTCTATATACAAGCTAGGAACCAATTAATTAAGCCCTTATTGGCAAATTTACCTGGAAGCTCCAAGATCTTTTATCTTAAGTATCTCCTTAAAAATAAGAAAAATTATATAATCCTGGCCATGGCAAAAGATTTCTCGGAGGTAGTAAGAATTAGAAATCAACATGACTTGGATAACAGACAGTGACTGCCTAGTAATGTCTTTTCCACATTTCTGCTGTACTTTGCTTTTGAAATATTATTTTCAGGTCTTTGGACCGTAATGAAGAATGTGTAAGTGCAACACTCTTAAACAAGTTGTTGCCTCATTGGAGAATTCAGCAGCACTTAATGCTGTAATATTATTAAAGATATTTAAATGTGGACCTGATCTCTACTGGGAAGAGTGAGGAGCCCCATACTCACTGACCTTTCAAGAGTGGGATGTAAGCATAAAAAATAAAAACCAAAGAGAAGGATTCTAGCCAGTGTTTTTTCTTGGGGGACACAGGATTGCACATACCCCTAAACATTTTATGAATCTAAGTTTGGCCTCATTAAGGGGCAGTATTTCAATATGAGTAGAAAAATGAGAGTGTTCTCGAAGCTACTAGCATGAGCTTGACCAAACTGTGGTAGGCAGCGGAAGATAGGAGTGCCTGGTGTGCTCTGGTCCAGGGAGTCACGAAGAGTTGGACACGACTAAACAGCAACAACAGGAAAATGAGAGTACCCCTAAACATTTTTAGGGGGGAAAGCACTGATTCTAGCAGAAAGATGCCAAAGAACTACTGATATAACTGAAGCAGATATAGCTAAAAGTTTAATAAATCACAAATTGTCAAACTGATATAGAGTGAGACTCACCTATAAAGGAAGACGGCTGAAGCAAGCCAAGGATGTAAAAATATTTACCAAGTTCACATTTAAAAATGAACCAGCCAACGTCATCTATTATTGACCTTGTACTTACTATCTTGGATTACTTCAAGGTCAGCAAGGTAGAAGTGATAAGTAAACCAGGGCAACTTAAAGCCAATAAATCACTGGGGCTGCACAAGACTTATCCACCTGTGGGAAATAATGCCCAGGGAGAGAACTGAACATGAACCAAGACAGTCAAGCACAATTCTTTAGGTGAGAGTTAAATTCTTATTTAACTGGAATTGATAGAAGGCTCAACAGAACAAGGTTCTAATTAAGCTTAATCAGCTTAAGAACAAACGATTGTAAGGGATAGTATTGTAAATTGCAAAGCTGGATCATAATCACAATAACCCCCCCCCCCCAATTTGCCTGTGGCGACAGAAATGGTGTCATTGCAATGTTGACTTAACAAGTTTTGAGAAATGTTGCTTGTTGCTACAGCCAATAAATGCTTTGAAATGGGGGTTGGGGAAGAGCCACTGGGTGTCACATCAGAGCAGCTGTGATTAGGCATTCACTTGAACATGTGTAGGGTTGAAAACGGGGTGGGCCAGGGGTGGGCCTCCTCCCCAACCCCCATTTCAAAGCATTAGAAAAGCTCTTCAGACCTTTGCCCCAAGAACATTCTATTGAATGTGCTTGGATACATCCCATGATATGAAATCCTGCTTCGCCTGGGTTGTTACCAGAAGTCCAAATGGAACCTTGTGTGCATTGTGTTTGGGGTTGAGCTTGAGTGTGCAGCCCTTTCCCAACCCCAGCTTAAGCCCTACATGTTTAGTCAAACTCCCAAAGAGGGCTGCAGCCCAACTTGAATTCCAAAGTGGACTCACCTGATCTGATCTGGGTTGACCATGACCCTGAGCTGATTAATGTCCCACTTTAGAATCCACCTTCTGTTACAAGGCAGTCCAAGGGTTGTGTTCTGCCTCTGTTCCCCCTCCCTGCTCCAAATCCCTTTAAACTTTCAAAAATATTGTATCCATCCCCTCAAAGGAGGTCTCCTTGCTCTCTGTCTTCTGTTGATGGGGCATTAGGACATTCCATCACTCTTTGGGGCAATGGTACAACCCCCCCCCCATGGGTGTGTGTTTACTCCCAGGAGAACTTGCTCAGGCTGTGGGCAACTGTAGTGTTCTTTAAGGCAGAGGAGATAACATTGTGGAGGGAATGAAAGCAAAGTGCAGTCCTGGAACTGCCTTGTAAGTAGTTTAATTTCTTTTCTTTTTTTACCTGGGGGAGGATTTTAGAGGATTTTTCCTTTAAAATGTGAGCAGGGATGGACTTCCCTTTAATGGCTCTGTCCATTCCTGCTTATGAATGAGGCTAATGACATCTCAAATTATGAGATTGTGTGGATATTTCAGAAATGTTGTTCCTAAAATAATTATTTTGGCATATATTGCAGCACTGTTATTTGTTTATTAGTTTATTTGAAAAATTATCTTTCTTCTGTTGGGATTCTAATTTATATATGCGTTGCACAGCCCACAATTCCAGGTATTAGACAGGAAAGTGTAAGGTGTGGAATTGATGACAGCCTCTCACAAGGACAAAAAGAAGTATTGAAATTGAGAAGTTATCCCATTCTTTCAGTGTACATTAAAAAGTCTCTAGATTCTTAACATGGAGTAGAAATTCAGCAATTCAGTAAAAATAATGAATAATTTCAGAACCCTTAAGAAAATTGTTCCTTGATTTTTGTCACCTGTTATCACTGGTAATTCATCATTGCGTATCTCTTCAGCTGCAAATAGTCAAAGGACCTGAATCACTTTCTGTCAGTGGCTGAAGTATTCCAGTTTTTTATATTATAAAGGTGTCCTCTCCACTATATGCTACAACAATGTTTATATACTGCACAAAGTTTCTGTTGCCTATATTTATGAAAGCACTTTGATTATCTATAATTACCACCACATTTCACCAGAAGTGGAATTTGAATTCAGATTTGGAGTTTCCTGTTTGGGTAAATAATCTGAATACTTTGAGGGGGGGGGAAGAGTTTCAATAATATTAACAAACTTTTAATTAATGGGTAGTGGAGTTTACACAGCTCCTTGATGTGAACTCACAAAATATAAATGCAATCCCTGTCTCTGTCTATTGCAGAGCAAAATTTATAAGTCCAAGGCCTAGACTTGAATATCAGCTAAAATGACACTACTACTCAGGATAAACTAAATACGCCCTGATTGATACAATTTGCATATCACACATGTCTACACCATACTGATAGCCTACAGCAGAGCTTTCCAAACTTTTAATGTTGGTGACACACTTTTTAGACCTGCCTCATATTGTGACACAATAATTCAGTTTTACTAGCAAACTAACCCCTTTCCAGCCCTGGGAGGAGCCTGGGGAGCGTTCACACGACACACCTGCACTTCAGCCAACACACTAACGTGTCACAACACACAGTTAGGAAAGCTCTGGCCTACAGTGTTTAAACAGCCAGCCACATAGAGGTTGAGAAGTTCATTTCACAATATTCTTCCTCTTCAAAGGATCATACAAGCTCTGCACAACTTGTCATTCAAATAGACAGCCCAATTTGATTCAGGTTATTACATAGTCACCAATGTTCCTCAGATAAAAATAGGGACATTTTTCATTCAACTGACCCTCCTTGACCCCCCCCCCATTTTTTTCTCCCCCCTCCACAGAGCATTCCCATCACCACTAAGTTAATGGGATACAGCAAACACCCTCCACTATCGTGAGAAAAACCCCTAGTCCTGATTTCATTTCATTTCATTTTATTCTCTGGTAGATTTACAAAAAGAAAAACACACAGCATTAAATAAATTTTAGAAAGAGGCAAAATTAGATGCGGATGCACATTTTAAAAATTATTATTAAAACTCCTTGCACTCTGCTTTCACCCTTTTCTTCCCACCCAGGGCAGCCCTACCTGAGAGCTGGTTTGTCCTGCGGGGCTGGGGCTCGGTGGTAGTAGTCTCTCCTCCTCCTCCTTGGCTACAAGCTGCCCAAGGGAGGAGGCCAGCAGCAGCAGCAGCCATGGAGAGGAAATGGGATACTCCCTCTCAGCTACCACTGCTGCTACCACCATCACTCAGGACAAGTGCCGGCTCATCCTCCTCCTCCCCAAGCTCAGCACTGGTGGGGTTAGCAGGGAAAATGGGGAATCAAATCAGAAGCCAGGATGGCTTTCATAATTCTTGGACTGTCCTTGGAAAATTGGGACACTTGGAGGTTGTTCCAGGGCAGAACCAAATCCATAGGTCAGGATCCAATGAGTTTCTTACTTAAGCTTGAGTAATTATGCTAACCAAGAAGAACAGAGTAGCTCTTCTCTGAGTAGCTGGTCCTTGTGGAAGAAGCACCCTTTAGCTTTAACAACAATTTTATATGTGGTACTCATTTTCATGTGAGATAAGGTTAAACTTCCTTGGGCTCACAGAATAACTCATGGTCATTCTCCAACAGTACAATCTAAGTGTTTTCAGCTTAGGTCAGAAACCTAGATAAATATTTCATGTCTTACTTCTCTGGCTTCTTTCTTCTAATAGCTTCCTGGACTATGCTAATGAACCATGTTAGTCAAGGTAGTACCTTTCTTGATCTGTGGTATACATTCTAACATATACATAGAATCATAGAATTGTAAAGTTTCAAGAGACCTCATGGTCTCTTCATGGACCTAATCCAACACTCTGCAATGCAGGAATCTCTACTAAAGCACCCTTGACAGATGACCATCCAACCTCTGCTTAAAAACATTTGAGGAAGCAGAGTCCACCATCTTTCAAGCGAGTCCATTCCACTGTCAAACAGCTCTTACCACCAGAAGGTTCTTCCTGATATGTAGTCAGAATCTCCTTTGTTGTGACTTGAAGACATTGGTTCAGGTCCTACCCTCTGGAGCAGGAGAAAACAAGCTTCTTCCATCTTCCATGTGACAGCTCTTTAGATATTTGAAGGTGGCTATTATATCTCCTCTCAGTCTTCTCTTATCTAGGTCAAACATACACAGCTCCCTCAGCCATTCCTCATAACACTTTGTTGCCATCAACTGTTCTTCATAAGGCTTGGTTGCTAAACATGCTCAGATCTCCTCAGGTTTGGAGATGAGAAGCAGTAGAAATGCTTACATTGTACAGATGACATACATAATCACATTTCAATGGAAAGAATTTTAACTTATGCAATTCAACTTTATCTTTTAAGCAACTTTTTAACAAGCATTCACAAGTTATTTTCTAAACATTAAACCAAAGCCATAGCCATATTCGGGACTTCCGGTTAAGATGGCATCAGGTCAGAAACTTGGCACTGGAAACCCCCAGATCACACTATTTTAATCAAGTTTTAATTGGTTCAAACTTGTGTCATAGCCATATTCTTAGATGCAGGACTCTTACACTGCAGGTTGGTATATAAGGGCTGGACCCGATCCCCAAAGAGAGCATGAGTGACTTTCATGAGCTCCAGCAGAATACACAGCACAAATATATTCATCAAGTTGATTAATAATTATGAATTCAAAATGAATGTTAAACCTTGCAGAGAAGGGGGAGATGAGTTACACTGTCAAGGAACATCTTAGTGAATGTTCAAAATAAGGAAGATTGGTTGATATTTTCTTGAAATGAACATTCAGTAAAGCTAAATTAATGGTAATATTTGCACAATTCCCAGTTCTGTCACATTAAAGAGAGTGTGGGGCAGAAAGAAAGACAATGAGCCATGTAAGCATTCTTAATGTAACCCATGCACCATCATTGTATTTGTTATCAAGCCTACGTCAACTCAAGTTACCTGACAATAATAAAGATAAACAAGGCCAGTGTAGTGCTTTTTCGATACCATTGTAAATGAATGACTTGGACTAGGATTTGTCATACTGTCAGGCACAGAACAGCAAAAGTAATTCAAGGACGGCTGCATTTTGTACGAGCTCTACATCACTTCAATAGCCGGACGCCACAAGGATGGTTTTTAATTGTTTATGTGATGTATCACTTGATCATCTCTTTTACTCCCTGCACTAAGCCAGAACTGGATAAATAAATAATAAGCTCAGACACAGCTGCATAGGTAGTTGCTTTGGGATAAAGATTTAATTCTATCTCATGCGATGAAGTCTGGACTTCAGATGAATAAGTAAAGAGTATCAATTTTCCTAAATATTGGAAATTAAAATTTGTCCCACAAAACTCTATTGATATAGCTAGTTCTGATGAATGGCATGTAGGTAAGAGGACAAACCAATGACATTTCAAAACTCATTTAGGTGCTCATTTCCATGGGGGGCTGCACTGAAGATGTTTCTTTGTGGATTATTTTCTCATTGAATTTACAATGAAAAGCAAAAGAGCAGGTTGCCTGGAAATTCCACATGATCCTATTCTCTTTAACCCCATCACCAAAAGCAGCAGGCAACACGCTTCTACACAAAAGCAATAAAAAAGTACAGGGCAGCAGCCCAAGATAGCATGCCTGCCGTGAAACTAATAGCGAAGTTCAATCACATCACTTACAGGGGGGAAAGGTCTCCATGATAAAGTTCACTCAGCCGAGTCCAATGCCTCCCCCAATACCTAGTTATAGAGGTAGATCGAAGTTTTGCTGAAAGTTCATATTCCTAGTTGCACAAGAAGGCGGGGAGGGGATGCAGCTAATGCATTCGGCACTGCAAATTTGAGAAGATAACCTACAATAGGTAATGCATTTCCTTAACTCTTGCTTTATTAAACATATCTTAATGTGAGGTGACATTTTGCAATCATTTCAGGAAAAAGATTAGTATCCGTGATAATTATACCATGTTCACTCAACATCCATTGCTTTACAGAAGTAAACACTAACATGAAACCAATGAACCAAGAGAAGGAAGAAAGAGAAGTGAAGAGGGGTGTAGGAGGAGAGAAGGAAATGGCTACGAACACCTTCAGGAGTCTGAGAGAAATTCAATTTTGTTGCATCAATGAGCAAGAAAGTTGCTAATTAGCACAGTGGTAGTTTCATTGGTGGTGACTGAATAATTTTGTGGGTCCTGCAACTGCCTAAGCCCTTTTAATGATTTGTTGAAAAGATTGTGTATGGTACAACAAACTTGTGTCTGCCAGTGCACAACTTCATGTAATTGTTTTTGCCATGCATAAGAAATCTCTATTGTGCAGAGCTCTTAGAAAGTTGGACTATATGACTGGCAGCCATGCTAAATTTAAAAGCTACAGTACAGAGTTTAGAGTTTATTAATGTATTCAGTGCTGTTTTTCTAGAAAAAAAATGGTGCTGGAACTCACCTTGAACACCTCCCTCATTATCTTACAATGGCCAGAGCATCCACCTGAGAGGTGCAGAACTGAGTTCTGGCGAGTTCCAGCTGAAAAAAAGTCCTGGATGCATCAGACTGTTAATCCTGTAGCTCACAGCACCTTCTAGGTTTCTCTCAGATATTTGCAGACTACATCCTTTTCTGAACAGAGATCACAAAATTCCTAGCCCCAGTAATGTCCAGATTATACAACAACAATATTATTATTATTATTATTATTATTATTATTATTATTATTATTATTATTATTATTATAAAATATTATATTATTTCTGAATGTGATTCAGAAGCTGCAATTAGTCCAAAATGCAGCTGTAAGGCTGTTAAATGGAATTGGGTACTAGGATCAAATTATCTCTGTGCTTCACCAACTTGCACAGATTTCCAGTTCATTCCTGGGCTTGATTCAGTTTAAGTGCTAGGCTTGGAAATCCAGCCTATTCAGTGGTGGGATCCAGACTGTGGTCTGCTTTCCTCAGTGAATTTTGTCTGGTGCCTCTCTGAGCCCTCCTTTCAGTACCAGGTGAGGAGTTCCATAAATTGCTCTGTTGTATTTGGTTTTTTATCTTGGTGACTGGTAGTTTGTGTGTATATGTATACACACACATTTATTGTCATTTTAAACTTTTTATAAGTAGTGAGATATAAATGACTTAAAACAAACAGACAGCTTTTCCAGTTTCAGTTACATTTACTGCCTCAAGTGGATAATCTTAGGGAAAAATCACTTATAAAACATAGCATACACATAATTCACCAAGTATAGTTGAATGTGGAGGGTTAATGTGGTAGTCAAAAGTGTTATATTGGACTTAATTTTATTTCAATAGCTTTTGAAATGGATTTTACTTTAATAGTGTTTGAAATGTAGGTTGCTTTTTTATAATTGTATCGGTTCTTCATTAAAACAATACCAGAGTGGAATTAATTTCCATCAAGAAGCAGCCATAACTCCCCTTTAAGTCATTGAGCTGCTATGGCAGCTGGGGCAGAAGTAGAGGGCATCCCTGTTTTCATCAGAGAAATGTTAGAGGGTATGGAAGAGGGGCAGACAGATCATTGCTCCGGCCTGGATCTAGCACAGCATTTGGTCACAGGTTGGGCCCAATATCATCAAGCGACAGGATCAGGATTGTCTCAGCCTGCCCTGCCCCCTGGGAAGCTGCATTCTGGGGCTTTCCTGTAGCTAACACCAGCAGAGATCCCACCACTGACACCCCTCCCTGGTTGGTGGAGATCCAGCCAGTGGATTGCCCCTGGTGTTGCTCTGCAAAAAACAGAAACTTTGAGAGTTAACTACAGGGTCCCCACAAGTTCAGGTAGCTCCCCCATGACTCTGTCAGTCTTGTATGGTGATTTCTTCTTTCCCTGAAAGAGAAAAATGAGAATATAACAAATACAGGAGACAGCACAGTCACAGAACCCATTCCACTTCAGACTGTAAGCTCTGTGGAGCAGAGGCTTGGCTTTTTTATGTTTACTGTATGTGAAGTATCATGTTTCCTGATGGGGCTTGAAAGACAGACAAACCAAAAGGCATTACCACATATTTTTTATAGCTTTTTCAATGTAACAAAAGCTATTAAAAATAAAATAAACAAAACCAGCAGTACTTCTCATTTTAGAGCCAACAGAAGTTGGAAAAAAATGCATTCATGCATCTCGCACAAGAAAGGAGGTGCAGCAGAAATACAGAGTGAAAGGATTTCCTCCTTCCTAATTTCTCTCTCTCTCTCTCTCTCTCTCTCTCTCTCTCTCTCTCTCTCTCACACACACACACACACACACACACACACGAACTCAGCAAAAAGACAAAGGAGAGCATCTTGAAGTTTCATCTCTTCCATCTCTACAAATTTACATCCATACCTGCTCCACTGAGCTCAAGTCATGATTCCACCATGTTAGCCTAGTTGTTGGCTGGGTGGTAGCAGTGGGGAAAAACACAACAGGCTCTATACCACAACCATGTGGGAAAGTCAGAAGGACTCTTGAAAGCCAGGCCCTACTGTTGCCCATTGCCACTATGTGCCAGCTTATGTTTATAAGTCTCACCACAACCCAACCCAATAAGGCATGCCTTGCCTAGTGTAGCTTGACTTGTGAACTCCATTGGCACACCCTTGCTACTGCCACCCCTTCAACTCTGGGCAGGCAGAGAGAAGGTGGTGGTGGCAGCAGTGGCAGAACACTGGGCAGAGGCCGTGAGGAGCACATTGCATTAGTTTGTGCATGCCTCTCAACTCCCACAATGCCTGTGCAGGAGCAGTGCAGCCAATGGCTGTAGGCTGAAGCAGCTTTGCCTGTGAAGTTCAAGTGGCTGTGACGCCTCAGGCTCAGTACAGCAGCAGCAGCAGCTGCCGAAGAGGGAATCTAGGCCCAGGTGCAACTGGCAGTGGGAGCTGCAAATGGGGTGTGGGGGCCCAAGACTTTCACCCTGAAGTCTTTAAGTAGCAGCACCTCAGAACATCCAATGAGCTTTATGTTTATTTGGTACTGTGCTGGTTTTATAGTCTCAGACAAACAGCAAAACTAACTCATCTACTGACACTCTGCAGGGCTGACATCAGAGGCAGATTTAGTAGGGCTGCCATACATCTGGACATCAGTGGGATTTCAAAGACTGAATTGACGTCCGGGGGTGGGGATCTCTGAAAGGTGGCACTTTGTCCTGGATCTTAGGCAAGTCAATCAAAAAATCACAAGGTTTTCCTTTAAAAAAGTTCAGCAATTTTGGTGGTGTTCCCCCCCCAAAAAAAAAAACACAGCAAAAAAAAAGAAGTTCCACATCTTTCATGGTGTCCACTTCCCCTGCACTGGGTGCCGAGCTGAGGGTAGAGCCACAGGGCATTGTGCAGAACAGAAGGCAAGAGGCAGTGAGGTGCTAAATTTGGGATTTGCAAAGGGCACTGCTGAAATGTGAAAGACTGAAGTCTGTCCCTGCAGATATACATGTCTTCTCAGCTGAATTCAGCTTTGTGATTTAAATTTATGTTCTGCAAGCCTGTTGTGGAGATTACGCTGAGTTGCACTTAAGTAACAATAGAGAAACACAGAAATTTGACTAGTTAGTAATCCAACCAGCCAAACACTTTCATTGTTTTCAGTAGACAGTGAGTTAATTTTCCTCATTGTTCAGTATTACATCCAATTCTGCTGCTGCTTTCCTTATATATATATACATTTTATATTTCAGATTTTTTAAAAAGTATTTTGACCAAAGTACAAATCCAATATTTTTCAATAAATATGAATATTTTGACTACCCCCTCATGCCTTTTGCAGTTTCTTATATTATTTTAATTTGTAACACTGCATTTCCTTCATTGTTCCAATTATTAATTACTCCCTATTTTCCATTAGCATTAATTTTAACTGTTTAAATCAATCCTGCTAATGAATTTATATGTGTACAATAACATTCCAAATAATCCACAAATTGGAGGATACTTAACTATAAGTAAGCTGAGAAAAGAAGTTCAGAAACAAACCACAACCCCAAATTCCAGAAGCTGCAAATCCCAGGATAATGACTAAAATATATTTGTTGTGTCACCTTTGCCCACAACTCCTTGAACGTGCCCCTGCAAGTGAAGTGTGTCAATATGTCAATATGTAATGGCAAAACAGAAACTAGGTCTTCTGTTTAATGAAAACTGTTCCAAGGAGGAAAGCCTGTAGAACATATAATGCTTGCATTGGCCAAGTAGTAGAGAAGTAGGCTTGTACCCTGGCTCAAAATAGATAACCAAAATCAATATAAAGTATAACATAGTCCCTGCCCTCGAGCATACAATTGAAAAAGAGATATAAGGTTGTCTTAGTCACTAAACTGGATGGAAACATGCTGATCATAGTTGTCTTTTTTTAGGAAAGGCTTCAGCAGCCCCTGAGAAAGAGCCTGGTGAAAGAACTTTCCTGAAATTGACTGCGCTGGCACTCACACTTTCATCTCAGTGGCTGAGGCCTTTGCCGTCTGAAGCCTAGCTGGAATCTATCAGCTTCTTCTCATTCCTGTCCTGACAGGTAGGTGAGGACCCAGCTGATGTCCTCACCCCCAGAGAAAGATGATCCAACTGCTTTTCGTCAGAGGACAGGTGGAACTGATGGCTTAGGTGGCCCCAGCCCAGCTAGTGAGAACAGCAGTGCGTGGATATGACAATGGATGGGTATATCGGGTGTTTCTTCTCTTGCCATGTTGCCATGCTTATTTATATGCATTTGGACATAGGATCCACATCTTCCACAGGAAGTCAGTCCTACACTTCAAAGCTTGTCCAGGAGTTTATGATCAGTTCATTTCTGATCAGCAATTCATTTCTAGCTACCAACTGCTTATTGCACCAATAAGTAGTATAGTTATGGAAGTTTGCAAATCACACAAGTATGTTATTAGTTCAGAAAGTGATGAAAAGTGTGAGTTTTGAGTTGCCAACAGTTGTTTGACAGTCGTGCTAGCATCTATCAGAATTCATCTTGTTCTCTAGTGCTGGGCAGTTTTATAAACATTTTGCATGTTTTATATGCAATTCATTTCTAGTGGGAAGAAAATCAACAATAGTTCTTTGTAGGAACAAGCAGGAATAAACATTTCAAGGGGAGGGGAGGCAATAGTTCTTATATTGTGCAGATTAATTATATATTAGTTTGTTTTGTTATTTGTTATTTGTTTTTTACCCACAATGATTATAGAAAAGTCTATAATGGATAATCTGTAGCAGCTGCGGTGGAAGCCTTTGAAACATACATCAAGGAAGAATACAAATGCAGAATCAAATTAACAGTTTTATGTGTTCAACTGCTGTGTCTAATCTTTTATGACAGCTGGTAGCTGACAGTGAGTTATTTAACCTAGGATCCACTTCACTAGCTGTTCAATAAGCCTTTCCATGGAAACAAAATCTGCTGAGTAATGCAATTTCCCCCCTCCTAACGCGCCTTCTTATTCCACAGCAGAATTGAGTTGCAACTATTTCCATTTCCATCAAAGCAATACAGTTTTTTGAAATGGAATAATTGTGTTGTGGGTGGAAATGTTTGTTCAAGGTCACCCATAGGGTAAAAATAAGTGCAGTCACTCAAACCTCTAGGAGATTAAAAAAATAACAACAACAAACAAACAAACAATTCAGAAGAGGTTTGGTTGCATGTATGTGTGTTTTTAACGCCCCAGTGTGGATTCTTCAACAGCCGTGGAAATAATTTCTTAAACACAGACACTTTATGAAGATGTCCCACCTGTCCATAGTCATATGTACCTTGGCAACTTTCAGACTGGATTATTAAGATGGGCTTCCCTGAAGACGGTTAAAGAATGTTAGATGATTCATAACACCATGGCAAGAGTCCTGACAAGAAATCGTTGAATGGAACAATACCTGTTGAAATACAGCTTTACACCATCTTCACTAGCTTCCAGTTTGTTCTTGACCCCAGTTCAAATTGTTAATGCTGATCTTTTAAAGTCCAAATGGCCTATGACTGAAAAATCTAAGGAAAAGCGGGAGGAGAGGGTTAATTTCCTCGGGACCTGTGAGGTGTTAAAAGGTGCTGGTGGCAACTAGTGTAGGTGTTTAAAAGGGAATGAATCCATTGATGGCTTCTAGTCATAATGACTCCATACTAGGAATGTGCCCTGGCTGCATCAGAGGCAGATTTCAGTCACACTAGGCACAGAGTCTCAGGAGCGCTGCTGGGGACATGACATTCTATCATTTGTGATGAAGTGTGAGAGGCAGAAAGGCACTGAATTTTGGTGTTGCACTGGGCACCACTGAAATTTGAGATCCCAAGATCCACCACTGGCTGCAAGATTCAACTTTCATCCATATCTGTGGATGGGGAATCAGATTGATCAGTTTTCAAACAGCTCCATGCCTTTCAAATTCAACTTACCAGTCTTGATCAAATTGGAGCTGTTTAAAAGGCTCTGTTTTCCTACTTGCTCACCATAAAGTGAAATCGAAAAACAGCTACAGTATAGCTGTTTTCCTTTTCACAGAAGTGAATGCCAATTTGAAGCACAGGAGTGCCACCAGAGTGAATTCAGCATGCAGATTTAAGCCAAATACAGTATTTGTGTGTGCATGCCTGTCTCTCTGTGTGTGTGCACACACACACACGCAGCACACCTTTAAAAAATTGATTTTTGGGAAAAAGTTTTATTTTCTACAAGATTTGTATGCAATTTGTAGGCATGGCTGTACCTTCAGAAGAGGTGAAGCTTGTCTGATTTCAGAATGAAATCAGTGGTTCTATCACACTTTACCATTTGGGTATGGTTATAATGGGGGGAAAATTGGGGAAAAGAGCTTGGATTTAGGGATACAACTTTTTGTCTGTGGGAATAATTACAGTGGCAGACTTTGGGCTCTCATATTTCAGCATTCTATAGCATTGTGTTAGCGCGCCTGAAGCATCTGATGGAGAAATCTATCCATTGACTTGCACAGGGGAAGGGTTGGTGATGGAAAAAAGAGCAATGATCCATGTGAAAAAACAAATACCATTTTAAAACTTTACTTAACCATCCATCTTCCAAACCAGTATGATTGGAGAGCCCTGGAAAAATAATTATTTGTGATTAAAACCTAAAGTTGTTAAAATAAAAGACACCCCCAGCCACATCTCTCTCCGCTCAGATGTTGAGTGTTTCCAAGTCAGCTTGGGATCATTTTAAGAAGAACATTGTAACCCAGAGTGACCCAGGACTTTAGGGCATTCCTGATCCAACTCAATATGTCTTGTTAACTGTGCTATCTGACTCAGAAATGTGAAGATCTCACCTGTCTCACCATATTCACCACAAAATTTGGCAAATATACAGGCCTAATGCCTGCCCCTACTACTGTATACACTATCTCCGGGATTAGAAAATAAGTGTTGCTGATGGAAGACAGTGGCTATTGCCCTCATGACCTGCTGTGGGCTTTCCATAGGCATCTGGGTGGGTATTATGCAAAATAGGATGTTTGACAAGATTGGCACTTTGAGTGAGGTGGCTGCTTCAGGTGGCAGATGTTGAGAAGTTGTTGGAGGACAGATCTATGTGTGCTACATCCCCTTCCCTACATTAGACCCATTTAGGTGCCCAGAAAAAAAAACCCCATAGTTCATATATAAATTATAAAACAGAAGACAGAACCATTGCAATGCATGTACTGTACCATTAAAAAAGCATTCACTCCAGCAGATTGCTGAAACTGAAAGCAAGCTATGAAGACTCTTGAAGTCCACACAACTCCTTTCCTAGCTGTGTTGGCAGTATATGACTGCTGACTAGCTGGCTGTTTTGCCCATTTCACAAAATCTTAGTTGGATGCAAAATCTGTAAAGCGTACTCAATGTGCTGATGTGCCTCAGCCAATGTCCACTACACAGTTTCATGATATGGCTTGCAGGCAGGTAATAGGGTGAGTCTGCGATTGCAATACTTCTACAACTTTTTTTAAAAAATGCATTAAAGAAAGTCTGAAGAGCTCCTCAGTGCATATGTTCTGCAAGAAATTTGTGAGGGTGCAACAAAAGGAATTTAGCAGTGCAGCAAGTCCTGTTGGAAATTAAAAATTCAAAGGGCTCATTAACTCACATATTAAAGATATAAACTCCAAGTAGCAGCAATTATTTCTAAGTTCAATAAAATAAAAGCACATGTTCAGCCTGAAATCAGCAAGAAAGATTAAAGGAAGCTGAGTGGTCCACACGAAACAAGCCCAGCCTCACTCCTGGAGGAAGTTGCAGTTTTAGAGCCCAGATCTGAGAAATCTCATCAACATATTTAAAAACTGATTAGAGGAAAGAAAGAAAGCCTTGATATGGTGACATGAATGTAGAAAGTATATACTGCATTAAACCTGCACAACTTGGCAGTAAGTTGGAACCAAAATAAAAATAGGCTAAACTTCTTGGGGCCACAGATCAGCCAGTTGGTTGATCAAGAGACCTGTAGATTTTCTTTCTTTGTGGCTCAGTGCCTCTGCAACCCTCAGTGGCCTCCTCTTTGGCAGCACAGCAGCCACGATGTTCATGGCTCCCCTGGGAGGAGGGCGTTCTCTTTGGGTGCCACATTTCTCCCCTGCCCTCCTGATCTGCTGGGGTGCTCAGGGAGGGTCTGTGGTGGGCTGGAGGCAGGAGGCAGCTCCCTTTTTTGGTGCTGCTGCCATTTCCCAGCGGATGACCTCGGTTGGGTAGAGAGTTTTCCTGTTGTCCAGCCAGAACACATGTGGCTGCATCTAGGGCTTGGCTCACGGTTCTCTCCTTCCTTCCTTCCTTCCTTCCTTCCTTCCTTCCTTCCTTCCTTCCTTCCTTCCTTCCTTCCTTCCTTCCTTCCTTGTTGGGGCCCAGGGAGGATTCATGAGGAGGGCTAGTCATGTGCAGTTGAGACTTGAAGGTTGGTTTTGACAGGAAAGCATGAGGCACATGAGCTTGCAGCGCCACTGCCTCATGCGCCTCAAGAGCTGCCTGCAATGCAGGAGGAGTAGGGAGGGTGACAGGGAGGTTGGACAAAATGAGTGCTTGGCTTCCCACTAGGGCCAGGCAGGCACGGACAAAGCATTTTTTGCAGGTTGCAGGAAATCCTTTGTCGGGCCTAATGTTGTGCAGGCCTGTATTACATGTTCTAGCTCAGGGTTGGAGAACCTGTGACCCTCCAGTTCTAGTTGGACTACTACTCCAATCATCCCTGGAGTTCAGAAATAGCTTGAGGTACACATGGACCCCTACCTCCATTTCAGGAGAGGTGGGATAGGATAACTTGGTAAAAACTGGAAATCCGCAGAGCACTAAATTACATCCGCAAAATTCTTGTCTGTGGAAAACTCAATAAAAGATGGAATACAACAGATTCCATGAAACCAGCATCAGTATGGCGTATTAAATTTGATGGCCATGGTTCCCATGACATTAGCATAGACATGATATATGGCCAACTTCTGTATTCTCCCAAGCTACTCTGTTCTCCAGTTACTAGTCTATGGGCTGGGGGTATATTGGGCTCCCAAGGCAATATATTTGCATTTAGGATGCAGGTGGCACTGTGATCTAAACAACTGAGCGTCTTGGGCTAGCTGATTGGAAGGTTGGCATTTTGAATCCCCTTGATGGAGTGAGCTCCCGTTGCTCTGTCCCAGCTCCTGCCAACCTAGCAGTTCAAATAATAATAATAATAATTTATTATTTATACCCCTCCCACCTGGCTGGGTTTCCCCAGCCACACTGGGTGGCTTCCACCAAAATATTAAAATACAATAGTCCGTCAAACACTAAAAGCTTCCCTTAACAGCGGCATGAAGGTAAAGCGTGTTCTCCCTAACAGAGAGCACGTGTTGCGGTTGGGGAAACAGGCCACCCTGCAGTGACTAGGCAAATTTGGTGAGGAACCCAAGCCTTTAAGTGGTTAACTTTGGGTTGCTGGGGAGTTTTGATTGTTGCCAATTTGGAGGAGGGGTCAGAGTCTTTAAATACAGGGGCCAGACGTAGGACGTCCTCTTGGCCATTTTTGCACCGGATCATTTGGAGCACTTGGACAATCTTCTCATTGTCTGGTTACATTTCTTTATTTCTTTATTTCCCCTTTCTTTTTAATCCTCTCTAGTCCCTTAAATAATTTAATTCCCCCCTTTTCCTGTTCTATTTCCCACCCCACCCCTTTCCCTGCCCTGTGGGAAGATTCTCCCTGTATCCTTGCCATTCCCAATAGGGAAAGAGCCCCCGTTAGGGGCTTTCTTTCGCAAAAGGTTTCCCCCATTTCTCTCGTTGAAATTGTGGGGCTAGTCAGGGCTATTCCCAGCTTAGCTGGAATCACTTTCGTTTATAGTATCCCCGAAGGTTGGCTTTAATTTGAGTGTGTGCAGCGCTGTTGGCCAAATTTTAAGCTAGCCTTGGGTGGGAGCACTAATTTGGCTTCCTTTAATATTGCTATGAGACTAAGATTTTCAAGAGCAGAAACAGGGAGGCCTATTCGGCCTGCACATTAACTTCCAAGCCTAAGTCTGCTACAGGTAGCAGTTAATTGTTAAGTCTCTGTAACGTGACTCATTCTCGCTATAGGAATGTATCTGCTTGCAGGCCCAGTTGCTCCTAATGTATATCTGAGGCAGACGGCCCCAGAGGCTCTCTGCCTCCAAGGATTAGAGCACTCTGTATATGCTCTTGAACTATGCCATTTCTGAACAAGTTTATTTTCTTTAAGTTTGTTTTGCCCTGATAGTGGTGAATGCCATTTTAGAGACGAGCCATTGTGGCTTAGTGGCTAAAGTGTAAGACTAGGACCTGGGAGACAGGGTTCATAACCCCCTCTTAGCCATTGTTATAACAAAACTAACTGCTCCTTTTAGGCTATTCTGTTGCTGGGTAGTTCTGCCCATTTGTGATAAAAGAACTTTGGGTTTTCTTGAAGGGGTGCTTCCTTCTAAAAGGGCAAGCTGTGGGCTACCTCAACTCTCCTATTTCACTGGAAACAATTATGCCTGGCCTAGCAGGTGATCCTAGGGCTTTGTCCTAGAATTTGATGGCCTGGAAGCGTTTCCGGCCTGAATAGTGTCCTTATGTGGTCTATAAGCATTGGTTTCACTGGGTCAGCGCATAGTGCCGGTAATGCCCAGGTTGCAGGATTGGTCCCTGTATGGGACAGCTGCATGCTCCCCCATTGCTCTACCTGGACACCTAGGTCCTTTTGGTGTTTACCTCACTGCGAGGGATGTAACGGGCGCCACGTTTGCAATATGCAAGTGGGAGAAAGCACCTTTGCGTGCCCGCATTGCAGTTTGTTCTGTGCGTTGCAGGGCACAGCGCTGCACGGGCTGCAATTGCATTGCATTGCGTGAGAGATTTGCAGTTGCATTGCACAGGGGTGTGTGCATTGCACAGAGAGTGTATTGTTGCATTGCACAGGGGTGTGTTGTTGCATTGCACGGAGTGTGTTGTTGCATCGTACGGAAGGTGCGGTTGCATTGCACAGAGAGTGTGTGTGTGCATTGCGCGGAGTGTGTAGTTGCATTGCACGGAATTTGTGTGCATTGCATGGAGGGTGTAGTTGCATTGCACAGAGTCTGTTTTTTGCATTGCACAGAGTGTGTGTGCATTGCACAGAGTGCGTAGTTGCATTGCACAGAGGGTTTGTGTGTGCATTGCACGGAGTGTGTAGTTGCATTGAACGGAGGGTGTGTGCAGTGCACAGAGTGTGTAGTTGCATTGCACAGAGCGTGTTTTTTGCATTGCACGGAGTGTGTAGTTGCATTGAACGGAGTATGTAGTTGCATTGCACGGAGGGTTTGTGTGTGCAGTGCACGGAGTGTGTAGTTGCATTGCACAGAGCATGTTTTTTGCATTGCACGGAGTGTGTAGTTGCATTGAACAGAGTATGTAGTTGCATTGCACGGAGGGTTTGTGTGTGCATTGCACGGAGTGTGCAGTTGCATTGCACAGAGCGTGTTTTTTGCATTGCACAGAGTGTGTGTCGGAAAAGGAAGCTGGCTCGGCGGCAGCTTTGTCAGGACTTCTTTAGGGGTTCTGGCCAGCGTCGGCCCTGTAAATTTGCATATCATGATGGCAGCACAAGATGCCCCCTGCCCAAGCGGGGGCTGGAAGCTGGCAAGCAATAGCTCAATACCTTTTGCCCTTATTCCCATTTTATTTAGGGATCCAGTGGATATCGTTGCTAAAACAAACCACTTGCCTATGGAGAAGCTGTCTGCCTTGAAGAAAGTTATTTTGTAATACTTCCTCTGGGCCACTTAATTAATCTTCCCACTAGGCCAAGCTGCCTGCGGCCTGAGGTGCCCTTACCTTTGTGTATGCCTACCAAGTGTGGTGAAGGCAGATATCAGGCGATGGTAGCAATTCCTGAATGGATGCAATAGTAGTTCGTCATGGCAGGATACCTTGAACCTGCACAAGGATTTTCAGGTTCATGCTGGTGCTGCTGGATCTTTGCCCTTTGGTTTTATTTCAAGGGCCGCTGGTGTGCAAAGCTATGGCCTCAAGCCCGGTGTGATGAGGCAATCATGTGACATAACTTTTCTTGAGTTTTCCCCATTGTAGTAGCAGTTCACATGTGGCCCGAGGAGTTCAGTGACCATCGGATCTGCTTTTGGTCTGATAACCAGGTAGTGGTGAGCGTCTTGGCAAAACAGTCCTCACGCTCCAGCAGATTCTCCGCCCCTCCGCTCACGCTTTCGGACTGCGCCGCTTAAGGTTTAATATTGTGCTTTCCTCTCTCCAAATTACGGGATCCTCTAATGATGTTGCTGTCACTCTATCCCATTTTCAGATGAAGTGCTTCAGATCTCAGCTGTTGCCAGACTTTTCCAGACCACCTGTGGCATTTTGACAACAATTAGTATTTACAGAGAGCAGCAGCTTCCATTTCCCCTTCTGCTTTTAGCTCTTATGGGATGGCCTGGATGGATTTCTTAGCCTTAAGCTGGCAGTCCTCGGCCATTCAGATGAATTGGCCCCTATCCTCTGAGCAGATCCTGCAGTATTTGGTCCACCTGCTGCAGATTGGGCGTGCTGTTATAACTATCAGAATTCAGTCCGCTGCAATATCTGTTACACTGAAGCTTAATTTTCAGAGACCCTTGTATAAAGTTTATAGTGCGCAGGGCCTTGGAAGGTTGGAATAGGCTCCAACCTCATAGGACAGCGGGCAGGAAGTTTGTCAATTTTACCTATGTAGTATCTGCAACAAGTTAAAACTTGTCTGCTGGTTAAAGATCAAGGCGAGATTCCTTTCAGTAGTCCATTGCATTTTCGCACTGAGGGTTAGGAAAATGGTTGTTGGTGCCAGCATGGGGCTGAGAGTCTGGAGGCTTATTGCTTCAGGACTTTTCCTTATCCTTTGGAGCTTGTCTTTAGAATCGGGAACTCAAAAACAGACTTAGTGGGCAGGAGTGCCACAATCAGGGTTCCCGCCACAAGTGAGGAGGGCCCTTGCCTGGTTATGGATAACATAATATTTGGCTTTTCATTCCCTGGGGGCTGGCCCGCTCCTAGTGCATGAAAATGGGTTCCCGTTAGCCAGGCATCAATGTGCTTACGTCATGCACCAGTTATCACAGCCTGCGGCTTGCTTACCGCTGAACACGCCTCATTCCTTCCGAATAGGACTGCTGCAAGGGCCGCACACTGGGGTCCTTGTCAGTAGACAGGATTGTGAATACGGGTCATTGGAAGTCTGACGCTGACAAGGGTTATATCAAGAAGTGTCAAATGATGTCTGTGCTGATGCTTGTCTGTTATTTCCTTTTTTCATAGGAGCAGCTGTGCACATTTGGGTCACAGCATCGTACACTAGGCTGACAAGCATGTTGACGAGTTTGGAATGGGGCGCCATCTCAGTCTTCCTGCCCATGTGAACATTTACTGGATGTCCAGATGGGGAATGCTTTGGGAGGAGATCCTTCCTTTGGTGTGGTCGAGTGTGACCTGTGCAGGTCCTCCCGCAGTGCTGGTGGTACAGCTGGGCGAGAATATTTGCTGTCTTCCTCCAGCATAAGTTTGCATTCCTGCATGCAAGAGGACTTGGATTGAGTTGATGGCAGCTCTCCCTGGACTCAAAATAATTTAAGGCATTGGTTCAAGGTGGTCTGGAGGGGGGGGTTGGAGCACCTATCCCCTCCAATGCGCAAAGATATTCCATTAAGGGAATCCAAGGATTCGCTATGCTTTTGTCGACCCTTTTCGAGGGGTAGGGCCACACAAGAGTCCCTGGGAGCATTTGGGGGTGAGCTTGAGTCTGATCCTGTTTCATTGCTCCCCCACACTGTTTATTTTTACTGACGATATGGTGGGGCCCAGTCATCGGTGCTGCCCTGCTAAGGTCAGGTGCAGCTAGTCGGGAACCAATGCCTAGACAAACTACCACTGAGCAGGCCAGAAAGCATGTTAATAAGGTGGTAGACAATAGAATAAAATAAAGTAAATATAATAAAATAAAATAACAAATAAAATAAAATAGGCCCTTGCTTTAGGTGGTTCTGTAATATTGCACCCTGCTATTTTCTTCAAGGCTGTTGCCCTCTTTAGGGCAGATGGGGTGCATCTTTCCCCTAAGGGGAACGACGCCTGGCGGGATGCGATTGCCTTGGGATTATTTGCTTCCCCACAATGTTTGCTGGTACTGACGATATGGTGGGGCCCAGTCATCAGTGCTGCCCTGCTGAGGTCAGGTGCTGCTAGTCGTGAACCAATGGGGCCTCTGCTAAGGCATGAGAATGGTTTGCCCCTGTCAAGACACCAGTTTGCAAAGGTGATGCGTAAGGCGATTCTGGCTTGTGGCGGCACAGCACAAGGTTTCGCCCCCCATTCTTTTAGGATAGGGGCTGCCACGACAGCTGCCCACTGGGGCTTGTCAGCTGCCAGAATAAAGGATTTGGGTCGCTGGAAATCAAATGCGTTCAAAGGTTATGTTCGCTGACAATTGGTATCTTACACTGCTTTTATTTTATACTTTTATTAGGTTTAGCGGTGGTCCGCATTTGGATGGTGGGGCACAGTATCGTCCATTGGGCTGGCGTCGCAGCACAGCAATCTGGATGGGGTCCAGATCTCGGTCTTCCTCCACACGTTCAGTTGTCCTGGCTGTCCAGACGAGGAATGCGCTGGTCAGAGTTCCTGCCAAGTATCCGGAGGCAGTTGCTCCTGGAGGGGCCGCCAGCTGCTATTGTGGTGCAGCTGGGCGAGAACGACATAGTGACCATGGACTGCTCGTCACTACGTGCTGCAATTTTGGGTGACCTGGAGACGCTGCGGGCAATGGTGCCAACAGCGAGAATCTTTTGGTCAAAGCTCTTGCAACGCTGCGTTTGGAGGGGCAGTCGTTGCCCGGCCGCCACTGAAAGGGCCAGAAAACGCATCAATGCTGCGGTGGTCAAAAAGGTTTTGGAGCTGGGTGGTGATGTGATTTCCCACCCCAAGATTCTTTTTCAGAGGCCATCCTTTTTTCCCCCCAGTGCTGATGGTGTGCACCTTTCTGCTTCAGGGAATGAGGCTTGGATTGGTGCGGTGGTGACCAAGCTGAGGTCTTGGTTGAGGCTGTGAGTGGTTTGGCGGTGAGCTGAGGGCTCCATGGCGGTTAGGCATTGGTTAAATTGGTGCTTGGAGGGGTAAGTGCCTATCCCTCCAAATGATGCGAAGGGAATTCCGTTAAAGGAATCCAGGGGCTTGCCATTCTTTTCGTCCTTGTCCCCGGAGTCGGACTTGGGCCGTGCAAGCCCCACCGGAACATGAGGGTGAGAAGTGTTAGTCTGATTCCCAGCTTCATTTCTCACCCAATACTTGTTTCCCACGCTGGCTTCCGCTGGAATCCGGAAGGGCCAGCTCTGTCCCTGAGGGCATGGACAGATAGTCAACCAATGCCTAAGCAACCACTCACATTTTTTGTATTTTAATAAAGTTGTGGCCAAAATTATGCCAAAAACCTTAAACAAAAAAAATCATGTGTGAAGTGTGAATTTTTTGGTGGGTGGCATTGTGGGACTCAACACGCAAAGCGTGTTCTCCCTAACAGAGAGCACGTGTTGCGGTTGGGGAAACAGGCCACCCTGCAGTGACTAGGCAAATTTGGTGAGGAACCCAAGCCTTTAAGTGGTTAACTTTGGGTTGCTGGGGAGTTTTGATTGTTGCCAATTTGGAGGAGGGGTCAGAGTCTTTAAATACAGGGGCCAGACGTAGGACGTCCTCTTGGCCATTTTTGCACCGGATCACCCGCCCTCCCTCCCTTTTATAGGGTGGTTTTTTCATATCGCTTGACCTTGCTATGCCTGTCATGGGGTCGTTCGCCTTGGTGCGGGGGCCTGGTAGGAATTTTGCCATCTGGCTGATTGGCTGGTGCCATTTGGTTTTTGCCTACTGCGTAGCAAATCGTCACAACTTGTAAGGTTGGCGGTTAGGCATTGGTTAAATTGGTGCTTGGAGGGGTAAGTGCCTATCCCTCCAAATGATGCGAAGGGAATTCCGTTAAAGGAATCCAGGGGCTTGCCATTCTTTTCGTCCTTGTCCCCGGAGTCGGACTTGGGCCGTGCAAGCCCCACCGGAACATGAGGGTGAGAAGTGTTAGTCTGATTCCCAGCTTCATTTCTCACCCAATACTTGTTTCCCACGCTGGCTTCCGCTGGAATCCGGAAGGGCCAGCTCTGTCCCTGAGGGCATGGACAGATAGTCAACCAATGCCTAAGCAACCACTCACATTTTTTGTATTTTAATAAAGTTGTGGCCAAAATTATGCCAAAAACCTTAAACAAAAAAAATCATGTGTGAAGTGTGAATTTTTTGGTGGGTGGCATTGTGGGACTCAACACGCAAACGGCATTTCTGTGTGCTCTTGCACTCGGCATGGTCCTCCAGTAGTGGTTTAGTACTCATGGCCACATGAGCCGGAAAGCTGTCTGTGGACAAACGCTGGCTCCCTCAGCCTGAAAGCGAGATGAGCACCACAACCCCAGTCGCCTTTGACTGGACTTAACCATCCAGGGGTCTTTTACCCCCTTTTTACCCCTGTGTTTACAATTGGTCAGGTTTGTATTGTCATGTTTATTTCAGCAGGGTTTTGAGTTGCCTGTTAAAGGGTTTTTTTTAATGACTCTGTTTCACCCTGTTTTTAAGATTGCTGTTATTTTGTGATTTCTTTTATTGTTAGCCACTTTGATTAAGGCAAATGTATTAGAAAGGTGGGATATAAATCCTCATAATAAATCTATACAACCTATCTGGTACTCTCAGTCATGTGCTATAGATATGTCCAGGTTCATGGTTTCTTTTTAATTATGCTGTTTATGCAATGCATGGGAAATGTTTTAAAGCATTTATTTATGATGTTTTCAATATTCATGTTGGTAAACTGACCTGTGGTCAGTTCTGGTGGAGGGCACTACAGTGGTACCTCGGGTTACATACGCTTCAGGTTACAGACTCCGTTAACCCAGAAATATTACCTCGGGTTAAGAACTTTGCTTCAGGATGGGAACAGAAATCGAGCTCCAGCGGCGCAGCGGCAGTGGGAGGCCCCATTAGCTAAAGTGGTGCTTCAGGTTAAGAACAGTTTCAGGTTAAGAACAGACCTCCAGAACGAATTAAGTTCTTAACCTGAGGTACCACTGTATAGGAATCTCTTAATAAATGCATAAATAAAATACAGCCACTCCATACTGTTGATCAGGGCTCCCTGCATGTTCTTCGTTCCATTTATAAATGAAGAGATGGGGAAAGTCTAAGCATGTTTTTGAATCATGTGCTTATCATCACATCTAGTTGAAGCCAGTGACGACCAAACTAGGCAGAAAATCCACATGTAAGAGTCACATCACCACCAAATGTATATTAAGCTGGGGGTGAAGCCCCATAACTGTTTATTCCAGTGGGGACTATGTACTTTCAGTCATGGAGCTCCAGCTGGGGGAAGCTTACAGCTTGATTGTAAAAAAACCAAACAAAAAAAGAGCAAACCCTTAAAGCAGTTTACCAAAAGATAGAACAACATACAATTTAAAATATACAAAAAGTTTAAATATTGTAACAGAGTTAGCATGGCCATTATAAGAATTAACTACTAATTATTTTAAGAATTGGTTGCAAATGTTTGCCTGCCTTCTCCTCTACCTTCCCCATCTGTTGTTCCTTTTGTGCCATGTATTTTAGTTTGTAAGAGGCTGCCTTGTTATAATTGTGTATATTTTAGCTGCTCTGGGAGCCTTTCTGACAGAAGAGTGAAGCAAATAAAGCTTGAAATAAATAAATCACATTAAGTTTGCAACTCCTCTTGTCTGCTGGTCCCGTGCTCCAAATAACACCCCCCTCTCCCACCTGAAATTGTATGAACTGAACAGGCAACCCAAGTGATGACTTTCTTTATACTATCTAGTTTGGGGGTGGGGGGAGAGACATGCAGGAGTATGCATTTCAGCACAGAAGCAGTTTGAGTTTTACACTGACCCGACAATGAGAGATTTGTAATATCAAGTTAATTTACAATCTATGTAAATTTAAGCCTCCAGACTGAAACTAATTACTACCATTGCTCATTTCCCTGTTAAATGTGGTGCCCTCCTCTTGTTTTGGGGCTATAAAATATTGAAGCTATTTTCAGCAGCAGGATCATGAAACTGATGCTGAATAAGAATGTTGCTCGCATTTCCAAATTAACAGTCTAAACTGCAAACTGTGAGATGCTCTATTATGAAATAGGGAGGTCTTTTGACAAGTGTAGTATGTTCTCTAAACTATATAAGACACCCAGCCACCCCCTGCTTCCATAATCAGCCACAAATCTGCATATTTATTTTCCTTTGTTCCCCTTTTAAACTTTGGTAAATAGCAACTTCTTATTAAGCAAAATAAATATATGGTGTCTGTTTTAATACAAACTATTAGGAAAATGTAGTGAAGTGATTCCACAAGTCAGCTGATGGAACTACCAAACAAATATTTCCTGCTGCTGAACTCCAACTCATACATTGATACTTGGGCACTTTACATTATATAGCCTTTGCGTCATAAAGCAGAAAGGCTTCTGCTTCCCTGCAACGGAAAACTGTAGATGGCGCAAGGAAGAGCGCAGAAGGATACAGACCAGAATGAGTGAAGTGTGTGGCTGCGAGGGTTCAGTCTAGGCAGAGTCCTGAGGGCCAGATAGCTAACCCTGCGAGGCTGCCTTTATTCTGGTCTGAGGTTCTCCAATTCCTGCTCTAGTGAGACCACACAAGGTCTGCTATATCAGTAATCCCATTTTATTCATTTCTCAGAGTTGTAGATTATTTAAAGCATTTTTTCTTAAGCAAGTATAATATTGTTACAGCCATAGTTGACTGAAGTACTTTGATAAATAATAAAACAGAACTTGCTGCTTATCTCTCATACACATCATTTTAATAAAAAAAAATATTGCCTATTCTTATATTTAAATTTATAACTGTTAACATCTGAATATATTACCATAGCAAAGAGCTCATCAAATTTTGATTTAAAGCTTGCATTTTATTCTCTTTCCTCTGCATATTTTAAAAGAAGAAATCTTTCAACATCTCATTTGAAGCAGTGAACACATGAAATAAAACTAAAAGTAAATTTCTTAAATAGAAGTTGATTAAAATCACCTGGGAGACAACCTAAGACCAAGACAGAGCTTCAACAATTCCCATTAAGTTTATTATTTAATATTTTGTTAATTGGTTCATCCATTTTTTAAAAGAATAGCATTCCTTTATATGTGTTTTGAAGTCCTAAATAGCTTGGAGCCAAAAGACCATCTTTGTCTATATGTACCTACCCAAATTTTGAGATCTTTTTCAGGGGCCCTGCTCTAACTGAGCCCACCAAATGAAGTGAGGTGAATAACCACCAGGGAAATTGCCCTTTCAGTGATGGCATTCCAGTTAGGGAACAACCTTTGCAGAGGTTTACCTGGTGCCACCTCAGTGCAAGGTGAATACCTCTTTGTTCACTCTTTGTTCACCCAAGACTTTGAAATATCATGTCTTATGGTCAGGTCTTAGTTTTTGCAAACTGGGAAAAATCATACCAAAGTCACATTTTTGTATACCATCTTAATTCAAAATGATGCCCAGCATTCAAATATAGACTCTTCCAACTTGGGCAATATGGACTCTTCCAACTTGGGAACTCCTTTGCCAAATTGGGCGACAATATATTTAGAGATGTCCAAACCCATAGAGAACAGACAAACCAGTTTTCAAAATATATAGTAGATGGAATGGAACAAAAGTTGTCAGAATGCTTAGGAGCAAGTATCAGGAGAATAAGCGAAAAAGGAAAAAAAGAAATACATTGATGATTCCTCAAATACTATTGTTGTTTCTGATTATGGAACATTTCTTAGTTCCCAGGAATTTTGTAGAAATGTAGCCTTTTTTGACCTTAGCTAAGCCTTGTTCCTTTATTTCAATCTTCAATCAGGTATACTAAGACTAAGGTGGAATTATTTCAGCTGACACTATCGTAGACTGTGAAAGTAATTGCAGAAGGTAACCTAGTATTAAAATTAATGCATGTAATAAAAGTGACTGTGTTTTAATCTACCAGTAGGTCATTAAACTTTTGAAACCATTTTCTTTGCAAATCATTTTTATTTTTGCAGGAATAAAAGCGAAGGCATGACACCTTGGTATAAAATACTGTAAAGGAAGTCTCATTTTAACCTACTCTGGGTTTTTTAAAAAGTCACATCACTACAATAGAGAACATCTATTGGAAGAAATAGGGCATTGCTAATTAATTTCTTATCATAGACATTTCTGTCAGTGAAAGCAGTGCCTGCAGTATTATATATATGTTAAAGTCAGGTATAATTGAAATGAAATACTTCCCTTCTAGAGACAAGTTATATACGTAAAGGCATTTTGTCAAATAAATGGAAGCTTTAAGGCTATGTAAAGCCAATAAGAGTTAAAAGGTTTCTATTGGAAGGTGAAACACATTTGAAATATTATTCTGGGCAACAAATGAAAAGAATACACCTAGCAGGAAATAATATACCATCTGTATAGAGACCCGGGTGGAGCTGTGGTCTAAACCACTGAGCCTCTTGGGCTTGCCGATTGGAAGGTCAGCAGTTCAGATCTGTGCAAAAAGGTGAGTTCCCATTGCTCTGTCTCAGCTTTGGCCAACCTAGCAGTTCAAAAACACACCAGTGCAAGTAGATAAATAGGTACTGCTGTGGCAGGAAGATAAACAATGTTTCCATGTGCTCTGGCTTCCATCACGGTGTCCCGTTGCGCCAGAAATGGTTTAGTCATGCTGGCCACATGACTCAGAAAGTTGGCCTGAAAGCCAGATGAGTGCCGCAACCCCATAGTTGCCTTTGACTTAACCGTCCAGGGGTCCTTTACCATTACCTAATTACTGCAAGCACTGTGCCTGCTTCTGCTTACAGCATTGGCCAGCAGACAGAGGGGCTTTTCTGGCAGCCTGACATTTAACTATTGTTTGCTTTTGCCCCAGCAGCTGCAAAAGGACATCAGGTGCTGGTGCTCATCCTTTAAATGACTATGCAGAACTTGAAGTAAGCTAAGGGGAATGGAAGGAAGGAGGGACGGGTAAGGAAAAAGGGGAATAACCACATCTTGGAAGAGATGTTGGAGCTGACCCACCCACTGAGCTGTAGCCCGTCCTTACGGGTCATGGTTCCAAACTCCTTTGCCACCATACAGTGAGCATCTCATTGGTTTTACTAATTGTTCTGCAACGGTTGTTCCTTCAATCATGAAAAGGCTACGTACAGAGATGAACTGCATTAATTTCATTGATCGTCATATTTTGTCCCCATGTGTGCATTTAGCTGTTTTGAGCATTAAAGGTATAGGTTTGTATAAAAAGGAACATGGAATGGGGAGAGTGATGAATACACAATGTATTAGTGTTCAAATTTTATTCATCCATTTTTTTAAAAAAAGTATGTCTTAACTGAACACCAGAGGGTAAAAGCTTTGACACAGATAGAAAAATCCTCAAGACAGCACGCCTGATTTATTGCATGCCTGGAGATTATATATGAGAATAACAAAGGCAACCTAGCTTGCTATGACAAAGCAAAACTCCTCTATTTGCAAGGCAGCCTCTAAAATGATGTTATGGCTGAGATTTTCCATTTGCTAAAACTTCTGGATTGGGTGGCTTCGTTCTGTGCATTCAGACAACTGAAGAGGAAGCCTGGATTGAAGGTGACAATTTGTGACTGACATGTCTTCTTATGTTCAAACTAAGTATTGTGATTTCTCTCTCTCTCCAGGAAAGGGCAAATGTACTGCATTGGTAGTCTGGCTGGCTTGCAGCCACGTCTGCAGCTCTCATCCTGCCATGTACCAGGATTTTATGGTATAATTCTATCCTGTTGGATGAGAATAGGACCTTCTACCTACGAGATATACCAACTATTCAGGAGTGGCAGGCAAAGTTGACAGAATATGCAGAAGTTGCCAAACTGTCAGGGAGGATCCGGGACCAGGGAGATCAAAGATACCAAAATAACTGGAGTAAATTTATTGAATACTTAAAGAAGAATTCTAAAGAGGTCAAGACACTAGCAGGATTGACATAATACCTCCAATGTATAATAGTACTAATTTGAGAATGATGTGCGTGATGGAAAGAGGATAAATATACCAGTTGTGGGGAGGGAGGGGGGTCGCGACTCGGCAGAGTCAAAGGGAATGTATGGTGCTATTACAATTTGTTGGGAAAGAATATGTAAGGAAAGCAATAAAAATTCACTTGAGAGAATAGGACCTTCTACCACAGTTCTAGATTCAGGTAGGTAGCCGTGTTGGTCTGACACAGTCGAAATAAATAAATAAAATTGTCCAGTATCACCTTAAAGACCAACTAAGTTTGTTCTGGGTATAAGATTTCGTGTGCGTGCATACTTCTTCAGATCTGAAGAAGTGTGCATGCACACGAAAGCTTATATCCAGAACAAAGTTGGTCTCTAAGGTGATACTGGACAATTTTTTATTAATTTATTTCTACCAGTGTGATTTCATGTCAGAAGAGCATTATTATGTTTAGATAGTGTCATCTTATGCCATCATTCCTTCAAATCATTGTAATTACTATGTCATAACTGCAACAGCTGAGGGTAGAGGAGGAGTGAAAGAGTGACTATCTTAATCAGAATCTTCTGATCCAGAGAGTCTCTTCTTCACTACTGCTATAAAATTATGACAACATATCCATAGGAGTAAACAGAGGGCCCAAGATTATTGTTTTGTCAGGCACATCAGAGGGTATGATGCTGAATAACTCATGAACTAATTCCAAGGGTTTTGTGCCAACCACGAAATTTGGTTTTGACCACAATTCAGCACATCAGATTTTTCCGGAAGCATTTCAGAGGCTATCCAGTTTAGCTTGGATTCTACATCCAGATTCAGAAAAAAGAAGAAAAGATTTTTAACTCCCCCCCCCCTGTTCAATAGTATTAAGAATCAAAGATAGATAGATATTTTTTCTTTTTCACAGAATATGGATGAAATATTCAGGCATAGCCATCCCCTTTAAATCAATAAATTCTGCCAAATTATGGAAAAAGATAGGTCCAGTGTCACTTATTCTGGACACTTTAAAATCTGAATTTACCCAAAAAGGAATCATATGTAACATTTTATTTTTATTTTTTGCCATAATTAACTAAAATTTGCAAGCTACTTTGCCTCTTCTGAGAGCATGTCTCCTGCTAAATTTCAGAAGGATATCCTGCAAGGAGAGTCTTTATAGTTTTTTAAGATTACTTTTAGTCAGTTTAGGGTCTACATCAGTTTACACAGAAATATGGATTAACCACTATGAGCGTCAGACAGGCTATTAAATGCTTAGCCACAGATCACCTTGGGACAAATCCATCTAACTGCATGGGGCACTGCTTCCCTTTCAATTTCTGATGTTCAGGGCCTCAGTCCAGCCAGGTTAATGCAACAAATGCTGGGAGAGTGTCTGGTAGCCTGCCAGGATCAAGCATGTTGCCAACCAATTAGCAAACCATCTTGGCTACAAAGTGGAAGAAAATATCGGTTTGGCTGATTTCTTTGAATCTAATTTGTGGGGGGTATTGTACGCTTTTACAATTCTTTTGAATGTCCAACCTGTTGGTGAGGTGGCAGAAATATTGGTAATTACTTTCATGGTGGGAATGTGTGTATCACTCTTGGAGGCTAGTTCATGCAGAAATGTAACTCATCCTCTGAAAACAGGGGCCTCTTACCTTTACATTAATATTACTTACACAATGGACTCTTTTAACAAGATCTTTTAAAAGGCACACTAAATCTTTAAAACAATATTTAGTATACCTTTTAAAAGAAAAATATTCAAAAATGTAATTATCACATTGCCCATCAGCACAGGACTGGTGAATTTGGCAGAATCTTTCATATATATTTTTAAACATCTTGAGATACCTGGACTTCCTAGTATAGGATGGTGTTTCATGCACATCTCAAAGGTAGCATGGACAAAGAAGCAGAACTGCTAGTCACAACATATTTTTGAGACATAGTTTTCTTTTATTCTTCAGTTATAGTTTTGTATTTATGCTGGTTTCTAAAGAAAAAATAATAAAACTTTTCAAAAGTATGCATTTATTCAGCTGTAAGTATCAATGAAGTCAACAGGTTCCTACTAAGTAAATTTAGGATTGCTATCTTGAGTGTGCCACACTTGAACCCAATACCAGTAGCTCTGAGCTGCCACCTAGGCATGTGGTGCAACCACACAGAGATTCTGGTTAAATTCAGGTCAATTTGTCCCCCTCTATGCTGTTATGCAGGTTCAAGGATGGATGACAGCTTCCCCTCACACTTACTTTTCTTGCACATTAATAATTAGAGAAAGAGAGACATAAAAGGAGTGAGGTTTAATCTGTTCCCTGCCACTTGTGACCTAGTCACTCAAAAAAACTATCCTCTGTGCAATGTCCCCATGTGCTCATTTGAATAGTCTCATCTTGAGTGCTTTGATCATACTGGTGGAATGTTGGGAATTGACATCTATATCTCTTTCACACATACACATTCAATCTTAAACTCATGAAAAATAGAGTTAACTGCACCGGAGCAGTTTAAGGAGGTGGGGATTGGAGCACTGTACTTAGGTGGTTCTGCTCCTGCTCCCAGGGCCATTTCCCGAAAGTTCAATTGTTACATCAATTTGCTAGACTAGCAATCTGTGGCCAGGGATTACAGTGGTCCCTCGGGTTAAGAACCCAATTCGTTCCAGAGGTCCGTTCTTAACCTGAAACTGTTCTTAACCTGAGGTATCACTTTAGCTAATGGGGCCTCCTGCTGCCACTGCGCCACCGTCGCATGATTTCTGTTCTCATCCTGAAGCAAAGTTCTTAACCCGAGGTACTATTTCTGGGTTAGTGGAGTCTGTAACCTGAAGCATATGTAACCCGAGGTACCACTGTACTGTGAAAGAAGGAATGGGCAACAGCAACCAGAACAGAATTCTACTTTTGACTATATGTGCAGCACACAACCTTGTTATTACCAACACACGCTTTCAACAAAAAATAAATTTAAAACATCTTGGAGGCATCCTTGGTGAACCAGTGGCATTTCTTAGACTATGTAATTGTCCCAGCTAAAGACTGCTGTGATGTCCTCCTTACCAGAGATATGATCAGTCCCAATGACTATTGGACAGATCACCGATTAATACGTTGGGTCAGGGTTAGGAGGGGTCAGGGTTGTTTTATGTTTTCTAGTGATTTTGATTCATATGAGATCTGTTTTGTCTCACAGAGAGATAGAATCACCCAATAAATTTTATCACCACATCTCCTGCTTGAGTGAACTAGGTTTTACTTTGGACACATGAGGAAAGATGAAATGGGTATGTTAAGAAAACTATATTTAAGAAATGATGTTGATAACACACAGCAGGAGGAAAAATATTTTCATACAAAAAAGTACTTTTATATTCAGTTTATTTTTTTCCTGACATTATTCTATATGACCTTATACTGTAGATGAAATAATTTTTTCTACTTAAATTGATGCTCTGGCATGATGCCTCTAAAAAAAATCATTTGTTAAGTATAGTACTTCTATTAATGGAAGTTTTTGTCTAAGAAATGGCTTATACTCTTCAAGAAAAACCTACTATTTTACTACAAATTAGTACTTCTATGAGAGTTGTTGAAAATGTTATGTTTCCAGTTAATACGGAACAGCAAATTGAAAGCTCAGGGGGGAATTCACTCATTTTAAACTGCATTTTTTGGGGGGGTGAAAATCCAAATACAGCAAGAGGAGATACATTTGAGGTTTCTGTGCCTAATCCATTGTCACAAATAATGCTCATAGAAGGGGAGATGAATTTGCAGATGTATGTGAAACACACTTCCTGGCTTGGATCTTTCTGCTTCACAAATGGAAGGACTCTTTCTGCTCATGGAAAACCTCTGTGAGTGCAACTCTCCTTCCAGGAATGGAAGGTCCTTCTAATCATGGAACAAAAAGTTACAGAAAGTTACAGTTTACTGTTGGTTCTCTTGTACACTCAGCCATTCATAGGAGCCAACTCTTAGGGGCCAAGGCTCCTTTGCCCCCACCCCAATAAAATATTTGAGGAGGCCGCTCCTCCCAAAAGTTGATAGGCATTGCCATTCAAATGGTGTGTGTGCACTGGGTCTTGTGATCAGTTACGTGGGGTGAAGCATACCTGTCCTCAATATTTTATTCAGGTTGGCACCCTTGCAGCTATTCATATATTACCTACTTTCTAATCATATGCACATAACATTCACAATTGTAATTCACATACCGTCATAAGACATAAAATTCTCTCACACTGTTTAATAATTAACCAACACTGTAACAGTGCAGATTTCTCTCTCAAATGGTTGGAATATTCATAAATGCTGCATAATACCAGAGAGCTGCGACAATGGATAGAGACGCCTTACTTCAATATGCTAGAGCCAGGTCGTTTACCTGTCAAGGTTTCAGAATCTGCATTCTGAATTTATTTGAAGTATTGTTTTTCAAATATATATATTAGCATCCACAAAGGTTTTTATTACCCAGTTTAGGGTTATAAGAGGGTAGTCCACTGATAAATATCATGCTTTCCCCCTCTGCAGAGGAACAAGGTCACATCTAGTCTCCCAATAATTAACTATCAAATTGTTAAATAAAGCAGAAGCATCCAAACTGGAAATATAATTAAATGAAACATAATAAATACAGCAGACCAATGCAGGCATATGTTAACATATCAAAAGTTACAAAACCAATAAAATAGTAAATAGCTGCTTCATGAAATGCAATAAAACCACAGCTTTTTCTGGATAATTACATTTGGGGCTTATGGGAATAAAGCCAATCAGATTATTCAAGAAAAAACTGAATTCTAGGTTGTCAAATTATATCTAATGCAATTTGTTTGTTTGTTTGTTTTAGAGTTTTTTCTTTTCTAAGTGAAAACTCTTCTGCTTTTTGCCAGTCCAGCAAATGACAATCGTTCGCCTGAGGGTGTTGTTGTTTTTTTGGTAGATCAGCCTTTTTAGACCACTTTATCTATCTATCATCTATCTATCTATCTATCTATCTATCTATCTATCTATCTATCTATCATCTATCTATCTATCATCTATCTATTTATTTATTTCTATGCTACACTTTTACTACTTTTGCTATGGGGAAGAGAAAGAGATATGAAACAAAAACAGATCTGGAGAAGGGCCACAGCTGCATACAAATGGCCCCAAGTTCTCCAGGGACAGCTGGGAGAGAACCCTTTTGAGATCCTGCACGGCTGCTGATAGGCGCTGCAGGCAATACTGAGTTTGATGGACCGATGATCTAAATTAGTAGAAGGCAGCTTCCTATGTTCCTGTGGTATCTGAGTTTTGCTATCAATTGCAAACTTGCTTCCCTCAAACTTCCCTTGGAAGTTGGTGGCCTCTCCTTCATTGGAAGTTTTAAGCACAGGTTTAAAACCTGTCACCAGTCCTTTAGGTGAGATTCCTGCATTGCAGGGGGTTGGACTAGATGACACTCAGGGTCCCTTCCAACTCTACAATTCTGTGATTCTCAATATATGAGACAACAGCTCAACCAGGATGGCCACAAAACGAAGAGGTTTGATGAATTGCAACTCATACTTCCAATGTGTTATTTCACTTTGTGGGCTAAGCTGAAAACTAAATTTCATATATATAGTGAGACCTCGTCGAAACGTCGCCTAGACACCCCAACTTTTACACGGGAAGACACCCGAGGACACCAAAACCTGCATTCCTGTACCCGTGAAAATCTACGAAAGCATATATATATATATATATATTTGCTTTCGTAGATTTTCACGGGTACAGGAATGCAGGTTTTGGTGTCCTCGGGTGTCTTCCCGTGTAAAAGTTGGGGTGTCTAGGCGACGTTTCGACGAGGTCTCACTCGTCATCTTCAGGCTGGTGCTTTCGGCTTCTTGTTACTGGAACAGAGCAGGATCTCAGTGTTTGAGTTCCTATAAATACTGTTGAGGGGGTGTGGTGTATAGCCTCCAATGTTCTGGGCAGAGAGGAAGTTCCCAGGCTAGTGTGCCTTTTCTTCTTTTGTTCCTTAATTACTTGAGGGATATCTTGAGTGATTTCTTGAGTGATATCCTGAGTACCACTTAGGTGGGTCATTAGGTGTGGATTAGTTGCTAAAGTCTTTGTGTCTTGACCTCTTGAACTTTGTGAAGAGTTTTTCTGAGAAGATGGCTGTACCGCACTTAGTTGTGCTCTGGCTTGGCTTCGTGTATAGGGGCGAGCTGTGGTTTTGTGGCCTGTGTCAGCCAGATCTGTGTAGGGATTGCAGGGGGGTGCAGCATCCGGAGGTGCCACCATGGTTTGGCTACTGGATGGTGTCTGTAATTTATCTGTGGAGAGGGTCTGGGTTTGGGTCTGGTGTGGTTGATTGGTGATAGCGTTCTGTGTGCCTCTGGATCTGGTGTCAGTTTTTGTGGGGAGGGCTAATTTCCAGATGTCTGGCAAGCGGGATGTGTCGTCACGCTTGTTCATGTTGTGAGGGTGTTTCTCTATCTCGATGGCTTCCATGATTATTCTCTTGTGGTGATGTTCCATGTTAAAGAGCAATTTGGAATCTGCAAAATTAATTTCGTGTCCTGTTTCTTTCATGTGTTGGAAAAGAGAGGAAGTTTTTTCTTCTTTTTTGACGGCATTCTTGTGTTCTGCGATACGTGCATTTATTCGTCTGTTTGTTTGTCCAATGTACGTGGCTGGGCAGACTTTGCAGGGTATTTCATAGACCCCTTGGTTTTCCAACTGGATTTTATCCTTGGGGTTTCTGAGGATATTGGCTATTTTTTGGTTGGTGCAAAAGGCTGTTTTGATATTGTGTTTATGGAGGATTTTGCTAATTTTATCTGTAGTGCCCTTGATATAAGGAAGGAGGGCCATGCCATTGTTTTCTTCTGTGTCTTGGTTTTTGGGGGGTGTTTGGCCACACGGGAAGGAAAAACTGGATAGCTTCCTCACACATCTCAACAGCCTACACCCCAAAATACAATTCACTATGGAAATAGAAGCCAACAACCAACTTCCCTTCCTTGACGTCCTAATCTACAAAAAACCTGATGGCTCCCTAGGACACACTATCTACCGGAAAAAAACACACACCAACCGCTACTTACATGCACAATCACACCACCACCCTGCACAAATAAACTCCGTAGCCAAGACTCTCATCTCCAGAACCAAACGCCTGGCTGACAAAGACCACTTGACAACTGAGTTGCAGAATCTCTCAAATGTGTTAATTGCCAATGGATACCAGCAAAACAGAGTTACGAAGCTAATCCAAAAAGAAACACCCCCCAAAAACCAAGACACAGAAGAAAACAATGGCATGGCCCTCCTTCCTTATATCAAGGGCACTACAGATAAAATTAGCAAAATCCTCCATAAACACAATATCAAAACAGCCTTTTGCACCAACCAAAAAATAGCCAATATCCTCAGAAACCCCAAGGATAAAATCCAGTTGGAAAACCAAGGGGTCTATGAAATACCCTGCAAAGTCTGCCCAGCCACGTACATTGGACAAACAAACAGACGAATAAATGCACGTATCGCAGAACACAAGAATGCCGTCAAAAAAGAAGAAAAAACTTCCTCTCTTTTCCAACACATGAAAGAAACAGGACACGAAATTAATTTTGCAGATTCCAAATTGCTCTTTAACATGGAACATCACCACAAGAGAATAATCATGGAAGCCATCGAGATAGAGAAACACCCTCACAACATGAACAAGCGTGACGACACATCCCGCTTGCCAGACATCTGGAAATTAGCCCTCCCCACAAAAACTGACACCAGATCCAGAGGCACACAGAACGCCATCACCAATCAACCACACCAGACCCAAACCCAGACCCTCTCCACAGATAAATTACAGACACCATCCAGTAGCCAAACCATGGTGGCACCTCCGGATGCTGCACCCCCCTGCAATCCCTACACAGATCTGGCTGACACAGGCCACAAAACCACAGCTCGCCCCTATACACGAAGCCAAGCCAGAGCACAACTAAGTGCAGTACAGCCATCTTCTCAGAAAAACTCTTCACAAAGTTCAAGAGGTCAAGACACAAAGACTTTAGCAACTAATCCACACCTAATGACCCACCTAAGTGGTACTCAGGATATCACTCAAGAAATCACTCAAGATATCCCTCAAGTAATTAAGGAACAAAAGAAGAAAAGGCACACTAGCCTGGGAACTTCCTCTCTGCCCAGAACATTGGAGGCTATACACCACACCCCCTCAACAGTATTTATAGGAACTCAAACACTGAGATCCTGCTCTGTTCCAGTAACAAGAAGCCGAAAGCACCAGCCTGAAGATGACGAGTGAGACCTCGTCGAAACGTCGCCTAGACACCCCAACTTTTACACGGGAAGACACCCGAGGACACCAAAACCTGCATATATATATATATATATATATATATATATATATATATATATATACACATCCATGCAGGTTGTGTGATGGTAATTTTACGGGAATTAGAGATATCAATTCAGAGAAGGCTGAGGCAAGCAGGCAACTCATTACTTCACTGAAATCATTTCACATTTATATCAGGTCAAGTTTAACTTCCCATGCTATGAAACTCCAAAAGAGGGCATGGAAAGGTAGATGAAAAATTGCAAGGCCAAGTGTATGCTTACATCATAAATGTAGTAACTCATTTCAGAAACCATTTACTGCTGTCCCAAGGCAATGATATGTCTGTGTTGACCTAGAATTAGAATAATGTTAAAGCAGGCATCAATTTCTTAGGAATTATCATATAATTAAATGTTCACCTTTCTCATCTCATCAGAATGCTATATTTTTCAAATACACCATGCATTATACAGGCATAATCAAAGCACACTCCTGATGATTCTGGCCTTCCTTGTTGTTGCTTTTAAAAAGACACGTTGGATTGCAATAAAGTGTTTCAATGAGAAGTGTTCCTGTTCAGTATGCCTGCCAGCCATGCTCACTCCTCCATGACAGTTTTAATCCAGGCAATGTGGGGAGATTGTGTGCTCTGATGCTTGTACAACCTGGGGTGTACACTCTTCTGAAAGCTGGAGCGCAGGGGTGCTGGCTCAAACACGTGCCCCTTGAACTCACCTTCATGGTGAACTGAGAGTGACAGGCTTACATCAGTCAATGGACTAATGCTGGGCTTTGATCCAGAATGGTTATGCCCGTGTAAGAAGACCTCTTTGTCTTGGCAGTTAAAGGTGCCCACAGCAGGGAAGTTAAAATGAATTACTGCCAGGTAACTTGAATAAAATATTGGGGGCGGGTAAGCAATGGCCATCAACTTTAGGGGGCGCCCCCTCAAATATTTTATTGGAGGGGCCAAAATGACCTCGCCAAGTATTGCTGCAGATCCTCAAGTTCATAGTTAATAATGCTGTGACCATTTGAGCATGGTTCATGTCTCCTGAGTTTTAATTCTGAGGTGTGCAGGAAAAGATATAGAATAACAGAGTTGGAGGCATGTTTGTAGCCAATCTCCTATTCTGGACTCAGAGCTAGAACACTCCCAACACATGACTCTCCCTCCTCTGACTGAAGTCTTCCAATAAGGGAGAATCCACCGCCCCTCTGGATAACTGAAATCTGCCCTCCTGCAACTTAAACTCATTATACCATAAGTGTCTGGAGGCAGTTGGAGGATGGATGGCAGCTGATTGAGGTTGATTGATGGTGAGGTCAGATTCATTCATTATTCCATGCTGCAGCAAGAACACAGGTGGAAAAAAGGGTACAAAATACAGAAAAACACTTCTGGACACATGTCCTGTGCTTGAAGCGTTCAAGCACCGACGTCTTGTCTGGTCAGCTTCACATGGTGGAAGAAAGTGTGAAGAAAAGAAAGATAATTCTTTATTTCCTCCGTCACCAATGGAAAGGGTGTGTGACCTGAGTCTAGGATCACAGCTCTCTGATCTTAAACCCTTCATGCACAAACTAATACTCGTAAACAGTTGTGTTTGACTGGAATTTCCCACAGTTATAACGTTCTTTCTCACAACTGTATGCATCCTTGGCTTCCCTGCCACATTTTTCTACTATTGTGGCTTTGGTCATTAAGGGCTTTTTTTGACATTATTGTGAGCAGTGTGGGAGAAATGCTTCACCTTCTCTTGTTTACAACATTATGTGAATAAAGCTAGGGGAAAGCATTCCTAATAGCCCATTGCATTTCCCACCATTTACTCAATATTTCAACAAGTACACAGCATCAAGAGCCGAAGGAAATGCTCACAACTGAAGAAATTGGCAGCAAACCCTACTTCCATTTCCTACAACAGTGAAGCAATCGTGGCCTTCTTTGATGCAGGCCTTTAACCTTATTGTAAAGACACAGCTTTCAAGCTGGTGAAAAACTACTTAAACCTCAAAACTTGTAAATATCACAAAGGGAAGAGGCACAGTGGGAGGGCAGCAGTCATCAAAACACCACCTTCTTTTCCAGCAGAATTATAGGTCGAGAGCAGAAGGATTAAAGCTGTCTTCATTGCTTATCAGTTCTGTTGTCATCACCATGAGAAGCCAAGCTCCATTTTGGATCCCTCAATCAGAAACCATGTTCTGATTTATTTATCTTTAACAATATCTCTTGGATGACAGCAAGAGAGAAACTTGGGTTCAGCGTATGAAACTAGAGTTTTAGAATTTAAGGACGGAAACTTCCATTTTGCACAAAATCTCTGGTGTAGGGCTTGTGTATCTGATGCACTAAAGAGGGAGATTTTACTTTTTGTTATGTAAGAGAGCCATAAGAGGGAGACAAGCAAAGACACCAAACATATGCCTTTTCACGGATCAGCTGGGATCTATTCTGCAGTTGTTCATAGGCTGCTCTTTTTTTTAGTTACTTATTTATAAAAGTATTTATATACCACCCTGTCACAAAACGTCAGGGAGTGCTACAGACACCAGAAGTCTGTGGCTGTCCCTAATAATTAGGGGCATTGAAACAAAAGACCTACTCTTTGCAAAGTTGTCTGAAGGTGCAGCATTCTCCTCCACTGTGTTTTTATTAGATTATTTCATCAATATAAAATATGAATTTTAGAGAACTTTGTACCATTGTTACTACCCCCAGGGTTTCAGTTGTTTTATACATCTCATTGTAACAGTTCAATTTTCCAGCCAGCAAGCCCCCCACCAAAAAACAAAACCAAACCCCAGCTGGATGGATGGACTGCTATGTGCATTCTTCTTCCAAGAAAACCTAGATGGATAACTTTAATTTTCATTCATATGATACAATTAAATATGAACAGCTGCATGTAGAAAGATGATGGCATCCATTCTTCATCATAAGAATTAGAAAATATTTAATATCCATTGCTACAGATAGCCCATTTTGCACTATGTTAGCCTGCAAAAAACCAAATAAAACAAAACTGTGTTTGGCTTATTAGGTGATAACTTAGTAGGTGATCACAGCTATACACAATTAACCAGCTATTTATTGTGGCCTGACACATGCTTGGCAACCCCTTTCTCTTTGCAGTCCCAAACAAGTGGGGGCTGCATTCAGTGGTGGGGAGAAGCTCATAAACTGGGCAGGCCTTTTCCATATTCTAACTATATTCCTTTTCTAGATGAGCTCTGATAATCTGTGGCATTTTGAGTTTCACAGGTGAATTGGAGACTGCAGTTTGCTCTATTAGAACCTGCTGTATTAGTCTGGTTTTGATCCCTGTATCTAAATTGAGTCCAGGTACATCATCTCTCTAGCCTTTACATTTCTGATGCATCAGATTACATTACAGTGATTCTGCTTCCTCCCGTCATGTTATTCTGTAGCACACAGTATTACGAGCTGACATAACAAGATGATGTGATATAAGGAGATTTGATGCTACGAAGTGCAATGAAGCTCATGGCAGCCAATACCTGTTTCCAAAGAAACAAATATCTACCAAGAATGTGGTTAAAAATCTGTGAATATTTATTGGAATGCAAAAAAAGTATAAAAAATGCAATACTTAGCTGAATTGTTGTAGTTAGGATGTGTCTGTAACTGAGGAGTGATTTGGATCTCTCATAGCTTTGTGAAAGTAACCAAAGAATCTGTACTTTGGTGTGTTTTCTAACGGCTGTTTTTTATTTTTTATTTTAAGTGTTTTAAAGACTTCAAGCACAATTACAACTTCTTGAGATCCTTTGAAGGCGACGAGGGATAACAGAGGTTTGGTTCTCTCCTCCTCAGCCCTAAATGCAGCTTCTGGTTTGGGAAGTAGCAGTCAGGTTCAGAGAACACAAAGCTGAATCAGATCTGAAAAAGCAGGCCTGGCTTTGTCTGACTTGCCCATGGTAATTATCTAATTCAGAGGTTTTCAACCTTTTTGAGTCCATGACTCCCCTGTGGGGCTCAGGAGCCCAGTTAGGGCTGGCAGCCTTGCCTGGCAGCCTCTCATCCTTTTTCAAATACCCTCCCTGTGGAGAGTTCCTTCAGTCTCCTCTCCTCTCCCCCCTCCTTGGGAGTCCTCTGGTCAGCCTCTGCTGCCACCTCTGGTCCCCAGCCCCATAGAGAGGTGCCTCCTCACCTCCCCACAGGGGCCTGGGAAACACCCCCCGACCAGCCCCAGAGGCACTATTTGCCTGCAGAGCTTGTAGCCAGGGCTGCTGCAACAAACAGCTATGCAAGCCTTGGGGAGGCAGAGATGCAAGGGGCAACCAGAAGAGGAGGGAGGGAAAGAAGGACAGGTGTCACTGTTACCTGTGGCACCCCTAACTGTCATTCAAGGTACCCCAGGGTGCCACGGCACACTGGTTGAAAACACCTGATCTACTTGATAGATGGACACACCAGGTTTTTTATTTACTGTGGTTATGGTCAGTGAAATGAGCAATTCAGTTGTTGCCTCATAGGGATGCGAGACTCAAAGGGATGAGTGGAAGTGGAAAAAGGAGGGGAATAGAGGGCAGTGGGTGGCTAGAGGAGGGGACTGTAAACTCTCTATATCCCTTGCATCAAACCTGACAGACTTTTCATTTGTGCTGAATCTGAACCCTGAATATCAGGGTTTTTTTCCACAAGTAGCTTAACAAGTCAGTCAGTATCATGCCACCACATTTATAGTTCAAGCAAACAAGAGATGCAGAGAAGCTTGTTCTGTTTGGTTGCTGCCACTCTAGTAGCTAATGGAGAAAAAGAGGAATTAATTAACAGGAGCAAAATTATGGTTTCTCTGAACACCTGGATTCTCCATGTTTTGCAAAAGTCAATATTTAAATTTGAAATAACAATAAATTAATTTCTTAGCAGTTGCTTAAATTTGAATTGTTGCCTTTTTAATTTGCAGGAAAGCCCTGGCTATTAAAACCCAGCTGCATCAAACAGTTAAAAATATTTTAGCATTTCCTGAAGTCAGTTGCATGTCGAGGTCCCCAAGACACCCCCCCCAAAGAAAAACACAATTGACACTTAATTTTTGTTTAAGGTTTTTGGCATAATTTTGGCCACAACTTTATTCAAATTAGGGACGCGGGTGGCGCTGTGGGTTAAACCACAGAGCCTAGGACCTGCCGATCGAAATGTCGGCGGTTCGAATCCCCGCAACAGGGTGAGCTCCCGTCGTTCGGTCCCAGCTCCTGCCTACCTAGCAGTTCGAAAGCACCCCTAAGTGCAAGTAGATAAATAGGGACCGCTTTATAGCGGGAAGGTAAACGGCGTTTCCGTGTGCGGCGCTGGTGCTGGCTCGCCAGTTGCAGCTTTGTCACGCTGGCCATGTGACCCAGAAGTGTCTTTGGACAGCGCCGGCTCACGGCCTCTTGAGCGAGATGAGATTAGAGTCAGTCACGACTGGCCCTGATGAGCAGAGGTACCTTTACTTTTCCTTTTATTCAAATTACAGCAATGTGAGTGGTTGCTTAGGCATTGGTAGCACTAACTGCCCCCGCACGGGGACAGCTCTGACATTTGTACCCCCCCCCCGATGTCAGGAAGGGTAAGTCACCTGGGGAGAGAGACGGGACTGGGAACCATGCCTCACCTCTCCCCATTCCCCAGAATGCTCCCAGGGGCTTGCGTGGCCCTAGCCCCTTGCCAGGAGGTTTCGGACAAAAGCATGGGGGAGCCCCTGGGTTCCTTTAATGGTAAAACCCTTGCAGCAGCAGCAGCATTTTGGAGGGGCAGGCACAGCCAAATCCATACCCCCCCAGCAACCAATTCCAAGACCAATGCCTAACCGCAAACCTTACAAGTTGTGACGATTTGCTACGCAGTAGGCAAAAAACCAAGTGGCACACACTAATCAGCAAATGGACAAAATTCCTACCGGGCCCCTGCCCCAAAGCAGACGACCCCATGACAGGCATAGCAAGGTCAAGCAAACAGCCTAAAATTAGGGAAGGGAGGGCGGGTGATCCGAAGTAAGCAGCGAAAAGAGGAAGTTCCTCGCTGCGAGCATTGTATTTAACAAATAGGGCTGTCAATCAACAAATGGCAACATCTAGATTTCCCCAGTAACAGCCTGCCCCTGCTTAAAGATGGCCAAACCATTTGCCTAGCAACAGTGAGGTGTCTCGTCCGCCCCGCCCGCAACCTGTGCTCTCCATGAGGGAGAACACACTTTACGGTACTAAGAAAAAACTGCATTAATTATGAAGTCGCATTATGACTTGTGAGTCTTGCCAACTGTTTGTAAAGTGATCAGTGTCATCATCATTACTGTAAAAATAGACTGAACTTAACATTACAATTAAGTCCCCGAGGAAGCGCAGCTGGGCTGCCAATGCCATTTCCCGCTTAAAGTCTCCTAAAGTGAAAACTTTAATCTACAAATGTCTACTTTTTCCATTCATCTTGGGAGATTTTTTTTAAAAAGCCTTTGCATATACTTAAATAGTTAATTGGTTGTAAGGCTCATTATCTGAAGATGCAATTTTAATAAGGGGTGCAGAGCAAATAGTGGCCTTTTGATCACTTTCAAGTGAAGAAGTGAGGGTCACCTCTTTGCTAACAATGTCGTTTTGATGTCTTTTCCAAATCCAGAAATGAAACATTTTAATTCTTTGGTTTGCCCAGTAGCAAAGAGTTCGCAGACAAAATAACTCTGGGTTGAAAATGAGGTCAGGATATTTGTTCTAATTAATTATCTGTATGGATAACTTGCTTTGACACTTGTTAAGCGTTCAGCATTTAAGGGAGTCCGCTCACTTTTTCCGGTGGGCGGCGTTGTGGTCGGGCATCCAGGACTCTACAGTGATCTGGTGTGGGAGTAGAGAGTTGACGCCTCCTTCCATGTCGTCCTGGCTGCATCGCTGTCACTGGCCAATCAGCACCTGGAGGGGGCGTGGCCACGGGAGATTTAACTGCGGCACAGCTGGGCAGACCCAAACTCGCTGTTCCTCTTCAGAATCGCCACTTTCCCCCCATGGTATTACATAAACCATAATTAACAAAAAGATCCATTAAAAAGATCCATTGTGGCATGCAGGCACTGAGCTGTTTTGCTTCACCTCAATAACTGAAGCATCTGGGAGAGAAGACATAGAAATATCTCCTTAGCTAGAACACTTAAGTCACTAAGAATTCAACAATGTGATATATTGTAATCAACATGTATGTGAGAACCTTAATACGTGGCAGTTTAGGAGGTGAAACTTAATTTTTGCAAATCTATTCAGTGAGGGTTCTTAAATAGATTGTTTTGGGTATGAAGAATTCAAATATGCTACTATTTTCTGTCGTTGGACAACATTTAGCTTGTTAAGTACATTTGATGAAGAAGCACATAAACTATCAGAAAACCAAAGAATTTTAATTTTACAACTTCCAACTAAGGAAGGTGGCTTTGGTCTCCCAAATCTGGAACTATATCACTAAGTAAGACTAAAGATTGGAGAGCTAGCAGGAATCCCAATTGGGCTACTCTCAAATATAGTTTCTTTGACCCTCTTGTAGGGTGGACTAAACTCGGCTCCAATTTTATGAAATATCCTATTATCCTGGAGACTATTAAAGCACCTATAAAAATTTGGATGAATATAAATAAAAGTAATAAGGATGACCTCTATCAGCATGAGAAATTAACAATATGGGCCAACCCAAAATTAATAATTTGGCAAAATTGGATGAAAAAATGTATTTTGACATTGAACCAATTAATTCATGAAATTTACAAATTTGTGGAAGATAAGATTTTGCAAGTAAAGTATGGATTAACCAGTGAAACACAATGACAATACATCCAACTGAAACATATGTTGGAAAGGCATTTTGCCCTGACGCTATAGCAGCTTCGGAAACACCCATGCTGCTTCAAGATTTAATCTCTGCAACAAAAACAAAAAAAACTCTACACTTGCACTATATAAAACCCTACTCAACAGGAAGAAATATGATTTAGAATATGATAGACAAAAATGGAATGAAGAGTTAGGGGTACAGATATCAAATGATATATGGGAGTCAAGTGTAAAATCAACAGAAATAGCCTCTATGACTCTAAGACTCTAAGACTTATTCAACAGAAAATAATATTCAGAGTCCACTGGACTCCTGCAAAACTATACCAGAAGAAAATAACAAGTGCAGACAACTGCTGGAGATGTGGGAGTAAAAATGTGAACTTAGTACATATGATGATTAACTGCCCGATGATAAGATCATTTTGGTGTGATGTGAGGATATTTATAGCAAGAGTAATAAAAAGAAATTGTTATTTAGGGGAAATAAATTTAATTCTAAACTATATTCCGGAAGCGTGGGAGTTACAAGGGGTCAAAAAAAATATGGCTGTACCGTGCTATATTAGAAGCAAAAAAACCTTGTTTTGATGAATTGGAAGAGCCACAAAAATATTCCACTGAGCACATGGATTGATAATATGGACAGATTAGCTACATATGCATGTCGACACAAATTAAGCAGCCTGCGCACATACTCACAGGTAACAGATTGGAACTGATCCCATGTAAATTGACTAGAATAGGCCCTGCGACCACGTCTGGAGTCTACCTCTTTTTGAATCTGAGCAACTTTATCTTTTAAAAAAACAACTTTGAAAAATCATTACATGACATCTTGGTGTCCTCACCAGGCCTTGAGGGCAAAGGCCCTTCACCAAGCAAATATTTGTTCTCTGAGCATAATATTTCATGCACAATGTTTATCTCTCTTTTAAAAAAAATAAATTCACATGAGAGATTTTTAAAAAGTGTTATCACTAATTTGAACTGCAAGCATGTAATTGATGAAATCTGCTTAAAGACCCTGAGGAAGATGATTTAAAATGGCAATTTGTTAAAATAATGTCTATTAGTGCTGATTTTCCTATGCTCCTACCAGTTAACCTAGCAGGCTCATTTATCACTGGTCTCAAATTAACTCAGCCATACTCTGCCCTCGCCTTCTGAGAGTTATTTGAAACCACATCTTGTCAAAATGAAATGACTATATACTGTACATAATTTTAAAACTACAGCACAAGTCACTGATTGAATTTCATGTTAGCAAAAGTGGAGTTAAGCTTCTATAACAACTTCTGAAATGTTTAAAAATGATGAATCCCAATTGCCAATTGTAATATTTGAAAGTATTTAGATCTGATAACAAATCCCATCCCATCCTTAGCATGGTCAACCTGCAGGATGGATGACATAAGTGTCAACATATCAGTTTATTTCCATTCCATCCACTTCCCATTCATCTATTCTTGCACATTTCTGCAATAAAGAGATGGGTATTTTCGCTTTGTTTTATTTTGTTTGTGCCAATGTGTAAATTGATGTATATGTTAGGGTCCCTTCTCAACTGAAATATTTGATGATTTTTGACAATAGTCACAAAGGTTTGTATAAGAGTAGAGAAATGTTGTTTACATTGTGTGCTTTCAATGTGCTTTTCAGTGTTATTGACCCCTGCACAACTTGTGACCCACAGGTAGGTCAAGCACAGCCAACTGTGAGCCACGTGGTCTATCAAGACTTCAATAGCTCAAACCCCCCATTTTTGCAGTTCTTGGTAGGCAGCCCTTGAATGGAGGGGAAACAAAAATTCTATTCTCCCAGACTATGCTCTGATGGTGGCAAAAAAGAGACGACTATTTGCCCCTGCTCGTAAGCTAGCAAGAGAATTAAAAATACAGCATTTCACAATATTCCCAGCTACTTTCTGCCTAAAGATAAACGATGAACTGCACCACTTTCAACATCATGATAATGCATTATCCCATTTACAAGCAATAAATGTGGGTAAAGAGCCAAGGTGAAAGGTAGGGGGGCTTTCTCCCCCCCCAATCTGACTTGGCAGCGTTACCACCCATTCTCCTCTCTTCGCCCTGTGTTAAGCTTGACCCATCGATGGAGCTGAAGCTGGTGGCATTGGGCTGCATGAAGAAGCTGTCTCTGCTACTCCCTCATGCCTGGTCATGTCCCCCCTCAAAAAAATGTGGTAGGGGTCAGAGCCCCCACAGCCCCTCATGCTATGTCACTGTCACCAAGGGAGGCTATCCTCCATGTATGACTGCCACCTCAGGTGAGGTGGGTAGCATCTAGGGAGAGGGCCTTCTCAATAGTAGTGCATCTTCCACAGAGATTTGCCTGGCATCTGCCTTGCCAACTTCTTGGTGCCAGACAAAAATCTTTTGGCTTCTACAGGCTTTTAAAGCTCCAAGAGTTAAGCTTGTTTACCGTAAACCACTGCTTTTAATTTCTGGTCTTTGCTTATATGTGTTATTTTAAAGTGGTGTTATTTTTATTTTACCGAGGGGGGCTATTTAGCTGAAGGACAGTAATATATAGATGTATTAAATTAAATAGGGTATTCCTTGAGGATCCAGAGCCCTTAACTCTGAATTACCTATGTCAATTAATAGTACTTGAAGCATGCCTGACAGATAGCCCAACCTTATGCGTGTTTACTCAGAGCTCCCACAAAACTCCTTTGTGGAACATAATCCACTTGAAATACCAAATGAGAGGTCATTCTTGGCTGTGAATCCTGGAGGACCTGTTCTCTGCCTTGCTGGCCTTTTCCCACCTGGCCCTGACTAATTCTAGCTACAAAAGCGGAGGCAGCTGAACGGATTCTTGGGCTGGGGTTATGGTTTGGGCAGGAAGGTGTTGCTGCTGTGTTGATGTTAATTTTTTGCATCTTTACTTTGGATTTTATATTTAAATCATAGAGTCCCAATGTTCAGGAACCCTAATCAGCTGTTTGACTCTTATTATTGACAAATGTGTTAGTAGGAAAGGAGAGCTATGACCCCTAGACCCCCCCGGGCTTCCTGCACCCGCACCATTGCCTCCTCATCACCCACTTCCACATGGGGGGGGGGAATCTAAAGTGGGAGTTCTCTTGCATTTATTAATAATATTTTTTTAGTTATACCCCACCCATCTGGCTGGGTTGCCCCAGCCACTCTTGGCAGCTTCCAACACACATACAAATAATAATAATGAAACACTGAATATTAATAGCAACAATCTGAACCAAATAAAAAGTCACAATAACTTTAAAATAAGCAACTTACATCCAATAAAGCAATATTCAATAATCCTTTAGAATCTAATAGTAAACAGTAAAATTAAACATCAGCAAATAATAAGTGCAGTTTACATTTATCAATTACAATAAAGAATTACTAATCTATAATCAATAAGAGCAAATCAAAATGCAAAAAAAACACAAAACATACAAAGCCATGTAAAAAGATCAAATTGAGAAACAAGGACAGACAGCTTATAAAATTGCCTGGTGGCTGGCAGAAAGGCTCTCTCCCCCTTCCTTTTATTTGTCCCTTGGTAGCCATCGAGATCAGTCATAATGATCACTTTACTCTAAAAGTCTGGTGGAAGGCAGGCAGATAGAAGAGAGAGAGATTGTATCACTCTATTATTCATGCTTTTATTTGTTTCCTCTAAGTCATACAGACCTGGCTTGCTATTATCCAACAGGCATTCTGCATGGATCATTGGCCTGACATATTAAGGCTGTTCCTGTGTCCAAGTAAAGAAGTATAAGCAAGAGCCGCTTGGTTAACTTTTAAAAAATATATATTCCTGTGTGAAACTATGCTTAACTATGTGATCCTTTTTGTTTCCCTCTTGCCCCTATACTGCTGTCTGAAACAGATGATTGAGTTTCCCAGGAGAACTGTGAAGCCATAAACTGATTAAAAGTTTTCTTTTTTTATTAAGAAATAAAACATGTTAAATGGCAACCCTGCATATGAAGTCATGACCGCTAGCAGCACATTGTCACTCACCTACCTCCAGTGAATTAATCTGCCATAAACATTAGAAATATCATCCTTCATGTCAGAAACAAACTCATTACACTTGTATCCAGAGGACAAAAGGGAATTACAGAGGCCATTAAAAACTCTTACACTATTGTAATTATATTCCCCAGTATCTCAATCGTTTGAGAGCCCAATTCTGTGATTTAAATTGATGGGCATCTGTCGCTAAAATTGTTGTCTCCCCCCCCCCCTTGTTTTTTTCAAAATGCCAACAGATGTTAAAGCGTGTTCTCAATAAAAAGAGAGCACGTGTTGCGGCTGGGGCCTGGCAAAGCACCCTGTAGTTGCCAGGCAGATTAAAGGAAGGAGTCTGGCAAGGATTGGTGTTGATGTTGCTGGGGCAAATTGTATGTAGCCAAATTGGGGGTGGAGATCAGAGGATATTTAAGGAAGGCCCACAGAGAGTTGCTTTCTCTTTTGCTGTGGGCATCGGATCGAACACAGCGAAGGACTGGTTGTATATTCTATTCCCTGTTTTCCCTTCCTGTTTTAATCAATAGTTCTAGTTTCTTTAATTTATCTCCTTAATTTCCCCCTTTCTTATTTTTTATCTAATTTTCTTTGGCTCTTGTTTCCTTCTTTAATTTTATCCGTTTTTCTCCCCCTGATTAATACCTCCCATAGCTTCTTACCCGGGGCCTTCGGCCCCCTGGGGCCTTGGGGGTTGCCGGGAGGGGGGTGCAGGATTAGTTAGGCCTTGCGGCCTGGTTCTGAGGCTAGGCCCGGGAGCGGTTGGTGCTTGGCCCGGCTGCGATCCGCGGGTGCCTGGGGCCTGTCCCGTTCCTACGGGGGTGTTCGGCCCTCTCCCCCCCCCCTCGTCTCCCTGACCCGTTGGAATCCGGTTGTTTCGAAAGGGGCTTACCTTGTGGGTGTCCTGTAGTCCCCTTTTTCTCCTGCTTTGCGCTTGGTGCGGCCTGAAGCGTCCGGGGCGGCGCGGGCAGTGCGGTCGCGCCGCGCGGGCGCCATTGTGCGCGCCGCTTTCCGCGTAGCGCGCGGCGGTTTTGTCCGGGCCTGGCTAGGCCCAGCTTGGAGGCAGGCTCGGAGGAGCCTTTCCCTTCTTCCTCCGCACCCCTTCCCCCCCCGTAGCCACTGTTGGGGGGGCCGTTTGGCGCGGCGGTTTTTTCCGGGCCTGGCAAGGCCCAGATTGGGGGCAGGCTCGGGGGAGCCTTTCCCTCCTTCCTCCGCTCCTCCCCCCCCCCCGTAGCCACTGTCGGGGGCCGTTGGCACTCCACGCGGGCGGCCTGGGCCTATCTGGGCCATTGTAGGCTGCGGGGAGCGCGGCGCGGCGCCGCCCCCCCCTTTTTTGCTATTGGGCCGGGCGCGCCGGCAGTTGAAGGCCACGGAGGCCTGTCTGAGGCCTACTTCAGGCCTTCGGGAGGCCTGCCGCGTGAGCGGCTGGGGGAGGTCCTCCATTTTGTGTGTTTGGGCGGGAGCGCCATTTTGTCTTGCCTTTCTTCCTGTACTGGCCTCTAGTGGCCGCCTATTGTAACTGCAGCCTATAGCATTGGTATCAATCACTGGCGACGCCACCTGCTGGTGAGTTTTATAATTGCTCCTATCCTGTTCATTGGTTACATACTGATTTAGCCTTTCCTTATAATAGGAACATTGTGCCGGTGCTTGTATTAATTTGATTAATTTGTCTTTTGCTGGTAGCAGATATGGCTCCAAAGAAGAAGGCATCTAAGGGGCCGAATCCCCCTCCTGCAGCAAAGCGGCCCATAAAAGGCCCTTCCCAGGCGTTACGTTCCCCGGTGCCACAGCAATCTATGAGACGTTTTCAGTCTATGGTCTCTGGCCTGGCCAGTGACCCAGTGGCGTTAGCACGTGTTGAGGCTGAAATGGAAGGCTTGATTCAACGCTGCTCGACTCCGACAACTTCTCCTCCAAGCTCAGCTCCGCCTGTTGGTGCACCTCCATCAACGTCATCTTCGGTTGAAGATGAGGGGGAAGAAGAATTGTTAGCTGGGGGTTTCTCACATTCTACCCAACTGCCCCGGTCTTTGGTTTTACCTGCTTCACAGGCCGAGGCGCCAAGAGTAAGGGGTGGCTCTAGAGGCCCAATTGGGCGAAGGGCTTCCGCGCGGATTCGGGCGGCACGGGGTTCAGCTGCGCAGTCCTCAACTGTAACAGGGTTGGTTTCTGGTCATTCACCTGGTGTGTCTTTTCAGTCAGCTCCAGGTGATGTGCTGCAAGGTGAAGTTTCTGAGTCTTCGGTGGAGGACAGTCTCCCTCTACCTCCGAAATCTTCTTCTGGCGGGCTTCGTCGCCGCAAAAGGAGTTCCAGGAGGCGGACCAAAAGGAAGCGGAGAAACACATCGTCCTCTTCCGCAGGTACTTCATCTCAAACTTCCAGTAGTGATGAGGAAGCTTCACTGAAGCTATATTGGGGTTTTGGGGAGACCTCGGGGCTCCCTAAGTGGGCTTGGGAGCGTAGGGCAAACTCTCACAGGGCAAAGTATGGGGCGGTGCAGGACTGTCGTGAAGGGGTCCTGTTGCCTGATGTAAAGGTCTCCACTAACTCAGTCCGCGATATTATACCTGGGGCCCACTTGCCTTCTAAGTTGCGATCCAGAATCCTGGATGGCCGTTATATTGATATATTTAGCTTGGCACCTCCTTTGGATGGTCTGGACCCGCAGGACAGGGGTCTCACGACCACGAAAAAGAGGGTGGTCTTGGCGAAGGTGGAAAGGACCTTCGATCGATGGCTGGATAGTTTCCAAGTGTTTGCTGGAGTCGTGGCAACGGCTTATCCCAGGAGATCCATGCATTTATGGGTGTATTTGTCTATAGTACGATCAGCCTTTACGATGGCTGGAGCCTCTGCTGCGATCTCTTACGATGAGAATTTTAGACGCAGGGCTGCCAAGATCCCCACTGCCCGCTGGGATCGTAAGGACTTAGACGTTTGGACCACCTATGTGGCCCCGCGGATTGATAGCAAAGCCTCTGAATCTCAGAAGCTTAAAAATGTGCCAGTTAAGACGGGTCGTAAGTACTTTTGTTGGGATTTTAACAAGGGCACCTGTCAGCGTCAGTTCTGCAGGTTTTCACATATCTGTGAAAAGTGCTCTGGTAATCACTCAGCATCTAATTGTTCAGGTGTTCGGCGGCCCTTTCGGAAAGGTGGGGGCTCTCAGCAGCCCTCAAAAGCCACTCCCCAGGCTGCTGCCACCGGAACAGGAAAATAGTGCACTTTTATCTTTGGCTTATACCCCGGTTAGGTTGCAGCCATTGTTGTCATTGTTACAGTTATACCCTCTTCATGAGGCGGCGGCCTATTTGCGGGATGGATTCTCTTCTGGTTTCCGAATCCCAGTGGCATCAACTCCTGTAGCTGGTAAACCTTCAAACCAGAAGTCTGTGAAAGAAATGCCAGAGGTGGCGCGAAAGAAGATTGGAAAGGAATTGGCTTTACATCGCATGGCCGGTCCTTTTGCCGTTCCCCCCTTTCCCAATTTTCATATTTCACCTTTGGGTATAGTTCCCAAAAAGGCTCCGGGGGAATTTCGTCTAATTCACAACCTTTCTCACCCTAGGGGTACATCAGTGAATGATGTTATTCCCCAGGAGCTTTGTTCGGTGAAGTATGCTTCGCTTGATCATGCGATCAAGATGATAAGGAAATTTGGGCCGGGGGCTCTATTAGCCAAATGCGACATTGAGTCAGCATTCCGGCTTCTCCCAATTCATCCTGAAGACTTCTGGTTACTGGGTTTTTATTTTGATGGAGGATTTTATTTTGATAAGGCCATGCCCATGGGCTGCTCGGTGGCTTGTGCTGCCTTTGAGTGTTTTAGTTCATTTCTAGATTGGGCTTTGCGAAAAAGAACTGGCTTGGGCGGGGTCACACATTACCTGGATGACTTTTTACTGGCCTCAGCTAGTGATACGGGGGACTGTGTGGTACTGCTGCAGGCCTTTGCTGCCCTGACTGCAGAACTGGGCGTGCCGTTAGCAGCGGAGAAGACTGAGGGTCCTTCTACACAGCTGGTCTACCTGGGTGTTTTGTTGGATACGGTGGCGCAAACTTCCAGTTTGCCGGAGGATAAGATATTCACGCTAAAAGGAGTCATTAGTGACCTCCTTCCCTTGAAGAAGGTTACTCTGCGCCAACTACAGTCGCTGCTGGGCCATCTAAATTTTGCCTGCAGAGTGGTCGCCCCTGGGCGTCCCTTTTGTTCCCGCTTGGCCAGACTCATGTCTGGTTTGAAGTCCCCACGGCATAGGGTGCGCTTGTCGGCTCAGGTGCGTGCTGACCTTCGCATTTGGTTGGAATTCCTGGAGGAATTCAACGGAGTGTCTCTGTGGCAGGATACTCTGAACCTTTACAATGATTTTCAGGTGCACTCTGATGCGGCAGGGTCCCTGGGCTTTGGTCTGTATTGGGATGGCAGATGGTGCGCTGAGCGTTGGCCTCTAGCTTGGCGTGGGGAAGCTATAACTCGGGACCTAACTTTTCTTGAGTTTTTTCCCATTGTAGTGGCTGTCCATCTGTGGGTCGAACATTTCAAGGACCGACGGGTATGTTTTTGGTCCGATAACCAGGCGGTAGTGAATGTGCTTGCCAAGCAGTCTTCACGATCACCTAGGGTATCTGCCCTGTTAAGGGCTTTTGTTTTACATTGCTTACGTTTTAACATTGTATTTTCTGCTCGCTTTGTTCCTGGTGTATCTAACGAGATTGCTGATGCTCTGTCCCGTTTTCAGATGCAGCGGTTCAGGTCCCTGGCGCCAGTGGCTCGAGACCGTCCGGAATTATTCCCGGATCATCTCTGGAACCTTGGCAGCACTTAGTTTTGCAGGGAGTAGCTGCATCTGTTGCCCCCTCCACACTCAGGTCCTATGAAAAGGCTTGGAATGATTTTCTACATTTTAGTGGGCGGTCAGTTGTAAGGGACTCGGGCACCCCCCCTTCTGCTGTGCAGGTGCTCCAATATTTGGCGCATCTATTTCAGATGCGGAGAGCACCCAGGACTCTGAGAATGCATTCAGCGGCGATTTCATTCTTTTGTAAGGTTTATTTTAACAAGGACCCGTGTGGGGAGTTCGTGGTGCGTAAGGCATTGGAGGGGTGGGGGCGACTGCGCCCCCCCAAGCCATCCCCTAGGCGGCCCATAACGTTTGGTTTGCTGACCAGGATGCGAAGTAAATTGAGAGGCATCTGTTGGTCCAGATTTGAGGCTAGGCTGTTTTCTGCAGCCTTTTCATTAGCCTTTTTCGGGGCTTTGAGAGTTGGGGAGGTGGTATTTGAACCTAGAAAGAATGGAGTTTCTAGGGGTCTGTTGCTGCATGACGTGAGCTTGTCTCCGTTAGAATTGCAAGTCCATATTAGAAGTTCCAAAACTGATCAGTTGGGAAAGGGGGCAGTTATTCGGCTCCCAGCAACAGGGGAAGGCGGCCCTTGCCCGGTTAAGGATCTTCAAAAATATGTGGCCTTGCGACCACCTGGGGAGGGCCCACTGTTCATCCATGAAAATGGGTGTCCATTGGTGCGTCATCAGTTTACCAGTGTGTTGCGCAAAGCAGTTGCTGCATGTGGGCACGCACCGGCGGAGTTTGCTCCACATTCCTTCAGGATTGGGGCTGCGACAACAGCAGCCCATTGGGGTTTGTCTGTAAAGAGGATTAAAGACCTGGGCCGATGGAAGTCGGATGCGTATAAGGGTTATGTGCGGAAATGATGCCTGTGTCATGTACTCACATCTTTGTTTTGCCCTAGGTCTACCTACTATCCGGGTCTGGATAGTAGGGCACAGTATTGTGCATTGGGCTGCTTGCAGAGCTCGACAATCTGGATTGGGAGTGAGCCTTGGCCTTCCGCAGCACGTGCAGGTGTCCTGGATTTCCAGAAGGGGTATGCTGTGGAAGGAACTCGTACCGCTTATGCAGAGGCGTGTTCTTCTGGAGGGCCCTCCTACGGCGATTGTGGTGCAGCTCGGGGAAAATGATGTGGTTTCCTCTTCTTGCTATGTTTTGCGTGCTATTGTTTTGCAGGACCTGAGGGACCTGGCGGCCTTGGTGCCAGCTACTAAGTTGATTTGGTCACAGTGGCTTCAGCGTTGCTTATGGCGGGGTAGTCCCTGCCCTGCTGCCACCGAAAGGGTGCGGAAGCGTATTAATTCCGCCGCAAGCAAGTTGGTGTCAGTGCTGGGTGGGCTGGTGATTCCCCACCCAGCTATTAGTGTGAAGGCCACTGAATTATATAGGTCGGATGGGGTCCACCTTTCTTCAGTGGGGAATGATGTTTGGTTGGAGTCGGTGGTGGCTAAGTTGAGGGAGTGCTTGAGTCTGTGAGTGGTTGGCGGCGAGCGTAAGGGGCTCGGGTGGCGGTTAGGCATTGGTTTGAAATTGGTTGGTGGAGGGGTATGGATTGGCTGTGCCTGCCCCTCCAGTGTTGCTGCTGAACGGGAATTCCGTTAAAGGAATTCAGGGACTTACCATCCTTTTGTCCAAACCCCTGGAATCGGGTTTGGGCCGCGTAAGCCCCTAGGAGCAGGTGGGGAGAGCTGAGGGTCTGTGTCGCAGCTCCAGTTATCCCTAATCTTGTTCCTCCACACTGGCTTTCGCTGGAATCCGGAAGTCAGTTCTGTCCCCAAGGCGGGGGGACAGATAGTCTTAACCAATGCCTAAGCAACCACTCACAATTATGTATGATTAATAAAGTTGTGGCCAAAATTATGCCAAAAACCTTAAACAAAAATTATGTGTGATGTGTGAGTTATTGGGGTGGGGTGTTTTGGGGGACCTCAGCACGCAAAGCGTGTTCTCAATAAAAAGAGAGCACGTGTTGCGGCTGGGGCCTGGCAAAGCACCCTGTAGTTGCCAGGCAGATTAAAGGAAGGAGTCTGGCAAGGATTGGTGTTGATGTTGCTGGGGCAAATTGTATGTAGCCAAATTGGGGGTGGAGATCAGAGGATATTTAAGGAAGGCCCACAGAGAGTTGCTTTCTCTTTTGCTGTGGGCATCGGATCACCCGCCCGCCCTCCCTTGTTTGGGCTGTCGCTTTGACCTTGCTGTGCCTGTCATGGGGTCGTTCGCCTTGGAGCGGGGGCCCGGTAGGAATTTTTCCATTTGGCTGATTAGTGTGTGCCATTTGGGTTTTGCCTACTGCATAGCAAATCGTCACAACTTGTAAGGTTGGCGGTTAGGCATTGGTTTGAAATTGGTTGGTGGAGGGGTATGGATTGGCTGTGCCTGCCCCTCCAGTGTTGCTGCTGAACGGGAATTCCGTTAAAGGAATTCAGGGACTTACCATCCTTTTGTCCAAACCCCTGGAATCGGGTTTGGGCCGCGTAAGCCCCTAGGAGCAGGTGGGGAGAGCTGAGGGTCTGTGTCGCAGCTCCAGTTATCCCTAATCTTGTTCCTCCACACTGGCTTTCGCTGGAATCCGGAAGTCAGTTCTGTCCCCAAGGCGGGGGGACAGATAGTCTTAACCAATGCCTAAGCAACCACTCACAATTATGTATGATTAATAAAGTTGTGGCCAAAATTATGCCAAAAACCTTAAACAAAAATTATGTGTGATGTGTGAGTTATTGGGGTGGGGTGTTTTGGGGGACCTCAGCACGCAAAGAAGCAAACATAATCAGTAAAGAAAACAAAAGATTTGATCTTGGTTGCTGTGCAGAAAAGATATGTTATAGATAAAATATAATGGCATTTTAATATTATATATATATATATATAGGTGTGTGTAATGCTATTTTGCTAGAATACGTTCATATAAATCACTTTTTCTTTATCAATCTAGTGGAGTCCTGTATCCTCACAGCTTCTACTTCTCATGCTCAAACGTAACTCTCTAATTAACTCATGTCTGAATACTCTCCCAAGACACCTGTGACAACGGGCGCGACAGCACTTTTTCCTCTCACAACGTTGCGCCCACTCTCACTTAGATATATTGCCCCCACCTCACTGAACAGCCCTTTACTCAAAGGTTTCTTTTCCTTTCCCCGTAAACTTTTAGCCCAGAGTGTCTTGTGGGGGATCTTTGTGGGGGGGTATTTAGAAAGCTGGAGTTTCAGACAGGTTTTCTTTAGATAAACAATAAAGATTTATTTAAGGCAAGATAGTATTTAATTTAATTTAGGTTACTTCAGGAATACAGTGCAATTTCACTTTAATGCAGTTGTTTTGAGTTATAGGTTTGGTTCCTTTAACCGGTGATACTTTCTTGCAGTTATCCACCCCCTTTAACAATCCTGCCCCTTAAGCAATAGACCCAAGGGCTCTCCAGCCCCCCCCCCCCCCTCACTGGGTTTGGGAGTTTCTTCTTCTCCTTAGAAGATTGTCTCTCCTCCTTTGAGTCCCAAGTAGGCTGCTCCTTTGGAGCTCCTACTTCTCCTGGCTCAACCTCTGCCTCCCAGTAAAACTCAGGTCTATTCCTCCTACAGGACACCACACTCTGTCCTTCACAATACACTCAGAGTGGAAGTTGTCTTTTTCCAGAACCAACTCTTTCTCGCATTCACTCTTTCTTCCCCAACCTGTCTCCTAACCTGTCTCCCTACCTTTCACCTGACCTCTCCAACCTCTATTCCAACCCTCTCCCTCAACTAACTAACTGTCTCTCAAATCCTCTCCTTTTAAACTATCCCTCCTGGAACCACAGCCAATCAGAGGCTGCCATTCATTAATCATTTGCTGGCAGGGGAAAAAAGGGGGGAAACACTTTTTGATCCAACTGGTCCAGCAAAACCAACTTTTTCGTCATAACACCACATTCTGTTTTTCTATCTATCATCTATCTATCTATCTATCTATCTATCTATCTATCTATCTATCTATCTATCTATCTATCATCTATCTATCTATCATCTATCATCTATCTATCTATCATCTATCCTACAGATATTTTCTTCAGAGTGTATGTTACACCCATAGATCCAAGCCAACTCTCCTCCCTCCCTCCTGCTCTCTCTTAAACCATCTCCCTCTCTGAACCCTCTCTTTTCTTCTCCCTCCCAATGAGTTGCTCCACCCCCCCATCTGTTTGGGTAGCCAATCAGAGAGAGGCTCTACCCTCTGGTGGGATTCTGAGGCACTGCATCACCAGACTCTGGTCTGGCTTTGCTGTCAGAGACAGCACAACATTTTTATTGCTTGCACAGTCTACAATAGTGGTACACTCACATTTTTACAAGGTCAATTTGAGGAGACACCACCACCTGTTTTTTTCAACCCTTTCTTAAACTTTTGCTTATTAATCTATTTTGTCACATAATCATATAGTCAAATCTGACTGCCTATGTAGCACAGCAACATTATCCTGTTCACAGTGTGACCAGTGACTGGGTGCGAGTTTTACAGAGCAAATAATGGTTCCGCACAGAAAACAAGATGAATATGTGAATTAAGTGAGGGGTGGGTGAGCATTTTTTGTTTGTCTGTTGTTGTTGTTTTTGAGGAGCTGAAATTACATCCCCAAATTTCTAGTCTTTACCCAAATACTTGCAAAAAAAGAAAAAAGAAAGTAGATAATATTTGACACAACTTTATTAAGGACGCAAACATTGCTGTCTCAGAATTAGCAGGAAGGGAATCACATCCAAATAAACAGTTGACATTGAGAATATCATCTCTCAAAAACTCTTTCATTCATACAGTTTCACGCTATAGATCCCATGGTGAAAGCAAAAGCTTACGACTAGGAATATGTTATCTGACTGAAGGCATTTTAGAAAGAAAGAATATTATTTTTATTAAGTCTTGTTCCTGGAGGCATGATTCATAAATGGATACATTTTTTTCTTGCTTTCTTCCCCTTACTTATGGGATTGGATTGTTGAAGTGACATCCACTCGTAGCAGTCTTCTGATTTCTCTTCCCACTGGGAAGAGCCATTTCAACCCAGTCACCTTAGATGTGTCAAGTCAAATGCTTCTGAGCTGTGTTGCTGAATTCCATGTCAGCCCTATCCTTGAAAAATGGACCCAAGGGAAAGCAAACCTATCACCAGCTTTCTTGTTCTACTGTAAAAACAATCATGACTGTATAATAGGGGTGACATTGGCCAACAGCCTCTTTTTTCTTACCCAAGATGCCAGGATCAGAAGGAGGGTAGTCTATCTTTTTAGAAAAGCTGAAAGATCAGAGTTTATTAGTAGTAGTATTTAATAGAAAATAAATTGGACAGCCCTTACAGATTAAGATTTAAATAGGACCATGACAATTTAGAACAAAAAGGCAAAAAAGCAAGGACACAGTTATGTACACACATTAAAAATGAAACTGTGATGGGCCAGGTTGAGGTGACCTTGAGCAAATGAGGCCTGGGGCTGGTTAAGTCATAGTATCAGATGTCCTTGTGAAAGTTTCACAAGGAGCCTAGGGCAACTTTCCCAAAATCAAATACCAATTGGCAGTGCAAGACCTAAAATCTCTAAATTGGAGAGAAAGGTAGATTCTGGACCAAGGATCCAATGACACTAGAGGAAGAGATGGTGGCTATATCAAGCTGTTCCATTTGTACCTTGAAGTTAGTGTTGCAACACCTCAGCTTGCTCTGCAATCAAGGACTTCTGAGGTGGAGAGCTCTCCCTGTTATCTTGAAAGCATGGGGCTCTGATTGACTGGACAGCTCCCTGGCCTCAGTAGCCAGGCTGCAATCTGAGCTACACAACAATTGTGGCAGGAATAATAGAAGCACTCTGTCACATGCTAATTGCCTCTGTGTGTCTGGAAGCAGACTGTGGCCTTCAGAGCCTAAACAAAATACCCTGCAGCCCAATAGCACTAACAGCCCACAAGAGAACCTCTCAAATTCATAAGCCCATCACACCACTGTCACAGACTTCTTTGGAATTCCTTCCATTTTTCTGAAATGTTTTCTTGTTGGCATTTAGTCAACATTAGTCTTCATTATATCTCCAAGTGTTGACACCAAATCAAAGCTGCTGTCATCAGTGCATCCCTTAAAAGGATATATGACTCCATAAAGCTCATCCTATTGTTCCTCAAGGTGAACATAAATTTTGCAGAAGTAGATATTGTAACAACTATTGGTTCAATTTGAGATAAAGTCTTCCTGGCACATTTTATCACTGCAATGTCATTCAAGCCTAATGATAATAATCAATTTAAAAATATTTATACTTAAGGTTTAAAAATGGTACTGTGTATTATTTCAGAAGAATGGCTATGTATGAACAGAGGTAAAAATAGTTCTCTGTGTGTGATGTCTGAAAAGCAAGGTGAGCTGACACAAACGAGAATTTAATTATAAAATTGTAATTGGAAATACGGGACGCGGGTGGCGCTGTGGGTTAAAGCCTCAGCGCCTAGGGCTTGCCGATCGAAAGGTCGGCGGTTCGAATCCCCGCGGCGGGGTGCACTCCCGCTGCTCGGTCCCAGCGCCTGCCAACCTAGCAGTTCGAAAGCACCCTCGGGTGCAAGTAGATAAATAGGGACCGCTTTCTAGCGGGAAGGTAAACGGCGTTTCCGTGTGCAGCTCTGGCTCGCCAGAGCAGCGATGTCACGCTGGCCACGTGACCCGGAAGTGTCTCCGGACAGCACTGGCCCCTGGCCTCTTGAGTGAGATGGGCGCACAACCCCAGAGTCTGGCAAGACTGGCCCGTACGGGCAGGGGTACCTTTACCTTTACCTTTAATTGGAAATACGTGTAGTTTTTACCCCCTAGAACTGACATTTGGATTTAAGGACTTTTGAAATGTATATTAGTTATACATTTGCAATAGATAGCAAATACACAGGGTTGGCTTTTTAAAAGATAGAACAAACTTATTTGGTTTTACATAGTTGAATACATGTGGATTCATAGTCAAGGAATATAGGAAGTTTGGTCATGAGATCTTATGATGAAGGGTGGTATATAATTCTAATAAATATCCCAGGGTGAACCACATTCCCTTGTGGTGAACCTTCGAGCCCTCTGGGTACTATTTTTGGCGTTGGCAGAAAGGTGCAAGGCAAAAGTAGGTAGAGCAATCAATGTGACTTATTGAAGCCACACAAAAGTCAGAGGCTCCTACACATACAAAACTCTGAGTTCATTCTTTGAGTGCCCTCCAACATCTGACTACTGGGGACAGGGCTTACTTGGTGGCAGCACTCTGACTATGAAATGCCCCTGCCCCATAGAGGTTTACCTTGGCACCCACCTAGTATTTTCCAAATCTTTGGAAATTCTCCTTTTACATTACTTTTTGTTTTGCTTTTATTACCGCTGACTCCTCTTTTATACTGTGGTGTTTTAATACATTTGTTTTCATTTGCTTTGTTGTAATTTGAACATATTGTAAGCCACCCTGTGAACCTAGATCAAACATTAACTGAATAAATATTACCTACAAGCCATTGCCTGTTGCCTTTGTCCATGGAGTTTTCTTGGCAGGGATATTGGAGTGGCTTGCCGGTCCCTGCTCCAGGTGGATCACGTTTAGTCAAAACTCTCCACTCTGACCTGTTCATCTTGGGTGGCCCTGCACGGCACAGCTCATTGCTTCTCTGAATTATTCAAGCCCCTTCGCCATGACAAGGCAGTGATCCATGAAGGAGTCACCTCCTGGCAAATAGAAGGGGAAGAAATGGAGGCAGTGAGAGATTTTACTTTCTTGGGTCCCATGATCACTGTAGATGGTGACAGCAGTCACGAAATTAAAAGACTCCTGCTTCTTGGGAGAAAAGTAATGACAAACCTAGACAGCATCTTAAAAAGTAGAGGCATCACCTTGCTAACAAAGGTATGTATAGTTAAAGCTATGGTTTTCCCAGTGGTGATGTATGGAAGTGAGAGCTAGACCATAAAGAAGGCTGATTGCTGAAGAATTGATGCTTTTGAATTATGGTGCTGGAGGAGACTCTTGAGAATCCCATGGACTGCAAGAAGATCAAACCTCTCCATACTGAAGGAAATCAGCCCTGAGTGCTCACTGGAAGGATAGATCCTGAAGCTGAGGCTCCAATACTTTGGCCACCTCATGAGCAGAGAAGACTCCCTGGAAAAAGACCCTGATGCTGGGAAAGATTGAGGGCACAAGGAAAAGGGGATGACAGAGGACGAGATGGTGGGACAGTGTTCTCGAAGCTACAAGCATGAGTTTGACCAAACTGCGGGAGGCAGTGGAACACAGGAGTGCCTGGTGTGCTCTGGTCCAGGGGGTCACAAAGAGGCAGACGCGACTAAATGACTAAACAACGACAACACAAGCCATTGCACCATGCAAAATAACACAGAAACCACACAGCCAAATGAAAGCTTCCTGAAAACATATCCGATTATATGTGTCGCTAGAAAAGCAAAGAAATGTTACCAACAGCCTGCAAGTCTAAATGTTTGGCTAATTTCAAATTCATTTGCAAAAGTTGTTCAGTTCCCAACCACACTTTTAGGGTAGTGTTTGGGGTATAACTGTATAACCCCCAATTTCAGATATCTGATGTTCTTCTGTTTCAAGTGTGGTGTAGTGGTTAAGAGCGGTGGACTCGTAATCTGGGGAACCGGGTTCGCATCTCCGCTCCTCCACATGCAGCTGCTGGGTGACCTTGGGCCAGTCACACTTCTCTGAAGTATCTCAGCCCCACTCACCCCACAGAGTGTTTGTTGGGGGGGAGGAAGGGAAAGGAGAATGTTAGCCACTTTGAGACTCCTTAAGGGGAGTGAAAGGCAGGATATCAAATCCAAACTCCTCCTCCTCCTCCTCCTCTTCTTCTTCTTCTTCAAAGCTGTGTGTTCTAATCCATAAACAAGATGAGGAACATTGGTCCAGCCCTCTGTGAAAAATAGGACAAATTAGGGGGCCACTAGGTGGCGCATCGGAAGATGGCTGACAATAACATCTCTCCGACCCACACGAGGTAATTTGGAGGCTATGATGGGGGTAATTAGCCTCCTTAACCCCCCCAGGATTGTGGGGGGACGGCCCTTGCCTGCTGTGCCCTATACCACCCCCGAATTTGTGGGGGTGGGGGCACTAGGCACAAAGCCCTCCTGTGGGATTTTCGGCACTCCTTGATGCCATCCCTGATTCGCGCTGCTGGTTGCAATGATCTTTAAAAGAAACAATTTGGACAAGATAAATTGCACATACATCAAGGAAAAAGGGGAGTAAAGACTGCTGACAGAAGAGATCTCTGATAACAAGACAAGAATAAAATATGAGAAGATATGTCAAGATACGGTACGACAAATGACTGAGGGGGGAGGGGGAAAAAACCTGCCTTTCCTTTTTCCATGTGATTTAACAAGAATCCCCTCCCCTAAAGTCAGAAATTAAGGACTTAAGCTGTGGATTTAAGGCTGTGTGGAGATAAACTTTCGATCCAAAGCAATGTTTCAAAATGAAGCTGGAAAGCTAAGAGTTTTGGAGTGACGCAGTCAAAATGCCACCGCCATTTTGGGAGGCATTGTTGGAGCTCTTGGGTCTGGGAGGAGAAAGAGAGAAATAGAGTTGTTTACATATCGTGAATCAACTTCTCGGTGGGACTTAAGAGCGACAAATGCCAAAATTTACGATGGAAAGAGTGATGTTATCTACGAAGGAGATATATGGAAACCATCTGGACTTAGTGGAGGAATGGGAAATCCACACAGGAATATTATACTTGCTATCGGCTTAAGGAGACTAACAGAAGAGATCGTAAAGGAAAAAGAGAAATTATATGAATAAGATGTGATGTGGCAACACCAAGATGAGACTGGATAGAATTATGAACTTTGTTTGGACTGATTGGGACTGATTTGGACATTAACACAGTAATAAGAAGATGATCTGAATCCCCCTTTGGATCTTGAAGTATGGGTTCCCCCAACAAAATTTAAAAATTTGGCTTTGTAATTTGGAATTTATGCGATGTGATTTAATTTGATGTGATTGGCCAGTTAATAAAAATTATTTAAAAAAAGAAAAGAAAAATAGGACAAATTAATTCTTCCCCCATTCCTAATAAAATGGCATGTTTTCATAACATCTGTAGGTGCACATACAAAAGTAACTTGTTTTCCCCCCACACAATCAGCCTTCATCTCCATATAGTTATGCTTTCTTTCCAAATATTAGTAAGTAGGCAGGCCTAGCAGAATATGAAACATAGGGCAATTTATATCTGACATGGGCAAAGCAGGGTAAAGATTTTTATTTGTTTCCATGCAACACAATCCAGTCAAATGACTCCTACAATTGAATGCCTAGATTATTTTACAGAGTATTCATAACCTCAATCGTTTAATTTTTTTCTCCTTACATGTATATCACATGAAAAGAAAGGAGCTCTCAAGAAAGTGAAAGAAGTTCAGTAAACATTGCAGGGTGTTTTAATAGGCAATTTGTTCACATCTAATGTTGTCAAAGATGACACAGTGGAAGTAAAAATTCCTTAATTTCATTTCAGTTGTATGGGAATTTAGCTTATCACTGGTATGTATACATCAAATAGTCATTTTGGCATCCAAGAATTTCTACACTTTATGTTTATCTCATGCAGAAATATATCACCGGCATAAATTCAGCATTGCTTTAATTTATTTATTTTTGCAAGCATAGTTTCTATTCCAGTAAAGGGTTTAAAACTTATTCAGACTAATAATGCATCCTGTTTTCTTGAGACCCTCTGACATTTGAAGAAAGCACTTGGATAAACATTTTATTTAGAACCAAATGGGGCAATTTGTCACTCCTGCTGTTCTTTTTATTACTCTGAATATTTGAATAAAAGTAAATTTTGTTTTCTAAGGAGCTCTGCTGCTTGTGCTATTACAGCTCTACTCACAAATCATAAAATCATCTTGTAACATCACAGTAGGCTACAAGGAAAATGACTGCGGTTCTGCAAAAGATTATTATGTTCATTGTAATGTTGTATACAGCAGCAGATGACCTCTGAAACAAATATTTGGGCATAGTCTTACCATTTATAAGAAGCAATGGGAAGGAAATAATGGAGAAAAAAATGATTTTTTTCTGAAGCATCACTGTAGGGTATCCTACAATTTGGATTACACTACATGTCTTATGCCTGATTGCATTTTTTCAAAGGAAACTGACATCAAAACCAACATCAAAGCAATCAAAGTAAGCTAGTTGCTTAAACCAGAGGGTTGGATTGTTGTTGTTGTTTAGAATTAATTTCTCCTATTTTTCACAGAGGGCTGGACCAATGCTCCTCATATTGTTTATTGATTAGAACACACAGCTTTGAAACAGAAGAACATCAGATATCTGAAATTGGGGGTTATACAGTTATACCCCAAACGCTACCCTAAAAGTGTGGTTGGGAACTGAACAACTTTTGCAAATGAATTTGAAATTAGCCAAACATTTGGACTTGCAGGCTGTTGGTAACATTTCTTTGCTTCTCTAGTGACACATATAATCAGATATGTTTTCAGGAAGCTTGCATTTGGCTGTGTGGTTTCTGTGTTATTTTGCATGGTGCAATGGCTTGTGTTGTTGTTGTTGTTTAGTCATTTAGTCGTGTCTGACTCTTCGTGACCCCGTGGACCAGAGCACACCAGGCACTCCTATCTACCACTGCCTCCCGCAGTTTGGTCAAACTCATGTTAGTAGCTTCGAGAATGCTGTCCCACCATCTCGTCCTCTGTCATCCCCTTCTCCTTGTGCCTTCAATCTTTCCCAACATCAGGGTCTTTTCCAGGGAGTCTTCTCCTGAGGTGGCCAAAGTATTGGAGCCTCAGCTTCACGATCTGTCCTTCCAGTGAGCACTCAGGGCTGATTTCCTTCAGAATGGATAGGTTTGATCTTCTTGCAGTCCATGGGACTCTCAAGAGTCTCCTCCAGCACCATAATTCAAAAGCATCAATTCTTCGTTGATCAGCCTTATTTATGGTCCATCTCCTTCATGGATCACTGCCTTGTCGTGATGAAGGGGCTTGAATAACTCAGAGAAGCTAAGAGCTGTGCTGCACAAGGCCACCCAAGATGGACAGGTCAGAGTGGAGAGTTTTGAGTAAATATGATCTACTTGGAGCAGGGACCAACAAGCCAACCCAGTATCCCTACCAAGAAAAAACCATGGACAGTAACAACAGGATTGATTTAAAGGTAAAGGGACCCCTGACCATTAGGTCCAGTCGTGGCCGACTCTGGGGTTGCGGCGCTCATCTCGCTTTATTGGCCGAGGGAGCCGGCGTACAGCTTCTGGGTCATGTGGCCAGCATGACTAAGCCACTTCTGGCGAATCAGAGCAGCGCATGGAAACGCCGTTTACCTTCCTGCCAGAGTGGTTCCTATTTATCTACTTGCACTTTGATGTGATTTCGAACTGCTAGGTGGGCAGGAGCTGGGACTGAGCAACGGGAGCTCACCCTGTTGCGGGGATTCGAACCGCCAACCTTCTGATCGGCAAATCCTAGGCTCTGTGGTTTAACCCACAGCGCCACATCATAGCAAACCAACAGAAGATCTTACATTATAGGCTCTTTATACCCTTAGTCCTAATAGCACAAATATTAAAATAGACAGACATTCACTTTTGCCTGCCTGGTAGTTAGGCATGGCAAACTATGGATGCTCACTATTCAAATGCTCACAAGCAGGACTTGCAGCAGTCCCTGTTAGCACAGCAATGGCCTCTGCCACCGCCTGTCTCAAGAGATCAGTCAGTTAATTTGGGAGACAGAGAGGGAGCAAGAGGTGGTAAGAGGCACTCTGCAAGCCCCATTGGAACATCTTTTATTTTTTCCTGCTGGCAATGGAAACATGGCTAGGATCAGCAGGTCCAGAATCCAGCATTCAGCTGAGGCAGAGGTCCAACGATGGTCTCTGCTGCCACCTTTGCCTGCCCCAAGTTAAGTTACTAGACCTTTGGGAAAGTGGAAGAAGGTGCTATGTGATTGTCAGCTGAGGGTTGTTGTTTTTGCAAGCACTGAACGCTTAGAAAAAGCTCAAACCTTTGCAAGCAATTGATCAGTATACTCACAAAGGCTCAACCCTTTAAATTGTATCCCTCCCTTGTTCTCTTCCTATATGGAGAGCTCCCATCTGACCTCTGCCAACAATTCTATGAAGTAGATTAGACAGTAAGATTCAATTAAATATTGCAAACAAAACTCTCCTCAAGTTAAGTCATAGAATATTAAGTGTATGCTTAATACTTCCATTGGAATAAAATGGATTTAAAGCATTTATCTGCCCAAGGGAGGGCTGGCAAATGCCTTGGGTGGCAGAATCCCATGGGCTGGGACCCCCATGGGCACCCCACCTGCACTTCCTGCAAGAGAAGTGAGGAGAAGTGGAGGCAGCTTCTGGTGAGATCTCGTGAGATCTTGCAAGAGTTCTGCAATATGTTGTGATATCTTGGCCTCATGACCTCAGTAAGTGATGCTTCAGTGTGTGGGGGTGGCGGGGAGGCACCTTCCCATTTTGCAACCCCAACCCAAGACCTGCTATTACACCATCTATAACACCACCTTCCAGGGCTGCATGCCAGTGTTGGGTGGGGCAGCTCTGGCCTTAGTGGAGTAGGTTGCTGTGCAGCCAAGCAAAAGCCAGAGCTTTCTACACAGAAATAATGCCAGAGGCATCAGAACAGTTCAGCACATTCTAGACAGGAGGAAGAACTAGAGGAGGGTACAGAGCTGCTCTGGCGATGGGTGGCCTGTGGACTAGATTAAGACGACTGTAGGGCTGTATTTGGCTCCAGGATCTGAGGCTTCCCACCATTGGTAGAAAGCCTTTGATTGCACATTTAAATGTTGTAATATAATAGTCATCATGGAAAAGAAACACAGTCAGAGGTTCAAGGTCACACAAAAACCTCTATAGCTGGGTGAGGATTTGACCTTGTGTCCCTGTGATCTACATTCAAAAACTGTCCCCTAAATCACACTGCCTCACACACTGGGGTGCAACTTGAAAGTGGATGCTTCCATTGGTTTTAAGATGTATGGATATGGGTTTGGAGATGCTTTTTAATGTCCTTTTCTCTCCTTCTCTGCCTTCATATTTGGTTTCTGCTGCTTTGTTCCTGCTATATACATAAATGGACTGTTCCTAATCAATCTACATTAAGGAAAAAAATCAGTTGAAGTTGCTTACTAAATGATGATGAGTATAGAAAGAAAGGAAGACAATATTGGGACTGGTTGGGTTCCAATACAGTGCCCCTTGCCTGTTTTTATTATGGTCTTGTTTGTACCATTCTTTGCACAATATATCCCATTAATTTCTCCCCTGGGGAGGTAAGCCCTTATATCACTGGTGTTTTAGCTCTGAAACATCTTCTCACAAAGCCATTGAGTTGTCTTTGTGTCAAGCCTATATTAGAACACACTGAGAAATTGATGACTGCTTCCTTGGGTTGCCATACGTCTGGGAATGCCTGGACATGTCCTCTTGCGGGGGGGGGGGGTTCATACATGCCTGTCTGGGGGGAATTTTACATTTTAAAGCAAATGTCCTGGATTTGGGTTGTTTTTTAAAGTGTGCAGGTGGCCCTGGTTCAGGCTCAAGCTCTGGTGTGGGCAACCCATCAACCAAATCTATTCAAACCAGCACATCTAGTTTCTGCACATCTGTGCTTATAGTTAGAGGTGTGCTAGTATGTGGAGAGGGAAAACTTAAGTGTAAGCCTTTGTATATCTATGCTCTGAAATCCACCCTACCCCAAAGTGGAAGAGGCAGGTGAATTTTAGATTTCTTTAGCCTTTAAAAAGCACACACACACTCCAATTTATTTCTTGTAATGCCTAGGGAAGGCATTATATTATATATATTAAGCATAAAGAAATAGTTTAAAATAAATGATATTATGTTCTCTGATGGACATTGCAAGAAGTGAAACCAACAAAGTGAAACCACGGAGTGCTAGAGAATGGTTTGAATATACATAATAAAACACAATACAATAATATATATAAAGTCCCCTCCCACCTTTTCTGTGTGGTGCTCTCTCCCTGCACCCCAGGTGAATGGCTGAACCCCCCTCCAATTTTTTTTTAATCAGAACTACACTACTTAAGATTCTAAAACAAATGGTAAGAAAAAGCTGGTCTGGGCAATTTGGGATCCATGAAACCAAAGGAAATTTATGAAGTCGATTAATATAGGTTGGATTAGCCTAGTGAACTTCTGGTTGCTTTGGACTTCAAAATCAAACTGCTGTTCCCAAGGTGGCTTTCACCTATGGAAGCGAAAGCTCTGAAAAAAACTTAATATGGAGGCCAAATGGCCAAAATATTGGGAAATTTTAGAACAGGAAGGTGACAAATTGAAATTGCAGAGTTATGAGAAGCTTAAAGAGAAGGTACGAGACTGGTTACACTATTTTCAAATAAGAGAGGTTTACAACCAGGACAAAAAAGTGGGTTTCCAGGTGGAAAGATCAAAGTTAGAGACAGAATTGCTAGAACCCAATGCTAAGATTCTATCAAGAATGTATAATTTGCTGCTGAAATGGAACACTGAGGAAGAAACAGTAAAATCGGCAATGATAAAATGGGCACAAGATATAGGATACAATATTATGTTTGCTGACTGGGAGAAGTTGTGGACCACCGGGATTAAATTTACGGCATGTAATGCCCTAAGAGAGAATATTATGAAAATGATGTACAGGTGGTACATGACCCCAGTAAAGCTTGCAAAAATTTATCATTTGCCCGATAATAAATGCTGGAAATGTAAAGAAAATGAAGGTACATTCTTTCACCTTTGGTGGACGTGCCCAAGGATTAAGGTTTTCTGGGAGATGATCTATAATGAATTGAAAAAGGTACTTAAGTACACTTTCCCTAAGAAACCAGAGGCCTTTCTCCTGGGCATAGTCGGCCAATTGGTGTTAAAGAAGGATAGAACTTTCTTTATGTACACTACAGCAGCAGCAAGAATACTCATCGCAAAGCATTGGAAGACACAAGACCTACCCACTCTGGAAGAATGGCAGATGCAAGTAATGGACTACATGGAAATGGCGGAAATGACTGGCAGAATCCGAGACCAGGGAGAAGAGTTGGTGAAAGAAGATTGGAGGAGATTTAAAATTTATTTACAGAAATATTGTAAAATTTTTGAATGTTGATGACATTGAAATGAACTGAAGGGGTTCTAGCAACAAGGTTAAAAATAAGATTGGATTGATAATAGATAAATTAATTGGATATGAATTTGCTGAATTAATTTTCAAAAGGGATACAAAAAAAGGGAGATGTGAGGAAGTCAGGAAAATAAGTGAATCAAAGATGAGAAATCAAAAAGAGGGATTTTTCTTTTTTCTTTTTAGTGTTTTTTCTGCTTTGTTCTCTTCTTTTTCTATAAGTTAAATGTTTGTATTTTTTGTATTTTGTAACTTTATATTTTTGTGTATGTGTTTTTTCTTTTTTCTGTTTGTTGCTATTCCTAAAACTTAATAAAATATTATTTTTTAAAAATAAAACAAAATCAAACTGCTGTTAAGAAGTTCACAGGCTACACTACCTGACTGGTGGACTGCATTCACCTTTGTGGGCCACTAGGTTTGAGAATTCTTCTAATGCAATGAGAAGATAAATCTAATAAATCTACATGTACAAGTCCCATTCCACACTAAACATCTGATGTGCAGTGCAAAGGGACATTGCAGTCCTAAAGCGCAGGCATGTCCCCATCACCTGCACAATGCATCTGTCTACAGAGCATCCTTTATCTGTCAAACACATGATAGAAAGAATCACAGAATTTTAAAGCTGGAAGTGGCCCTGAGGGTCATCTAGTCCAACCACCTGCAATCCAATCTCAGATTTCAGTGAGCTTCTAAAAGTTCTCTCTGTGAGATCAAGCTATTTGTGCCAGATTTAAGAGAGAAAACCATTTTCTCCCATTTCCCAAGCAATCTGCATTTTCCCTGTTTTAAATTATGGAGGAATGTTATTGATGGGTTAATACTGAAAATATTGAAAAACCCTCTTTATTTATATATGCAATAATTCTGGAATTGATTGTGAGAAGCTGGCAGGGAAAATAAACATCCCTAATTACCAGGAGGAAAACACAATCTAATCAGGCAGCCACAATTCTGTTAAGAGCATTTATTCTTGGTTCCCAAGCGCAAAGCTCTGATCTGCTGCACAGCCAACAATATATTTTTTTTATATCAGTCTATCTGATAAGCAGTAGTCCTGCATGTGATAGAGAAGGGTAATATAACACCTTTGGGAAAGGAAAATTAATTTGAGCCATTCTTGTCTATAATTTGTCCTTCCCTGAGCTTCAATACTGTGCTAGGAAGCTTGTGGCAAAAGGAAGCTCTCAATCTGTTAACTTTCACCAGCTAATGTCCTTATAGACTTTCAAATAAGGTTAGTAGAGGGAGAGCAAAATAAATACATATCAAAGGCATTTTAAGCAGTGTGTCATTATTAAAACTACTCCTGGAACACAGAAACCAAGCAACTAACATATTAGCTACCAGCATGTGTGTGGGGTTTTTTTTTGGGGGGGGTGTTATAAATGGTACATGAGGATTTGGGTCTTTAAATTTAAATTAGTTGAATTAGAACTAAAAAAGGCTACAAGCCCTGCACATTATAAAAAAACAACAACAGAACAATTCCCCCCCACACACACACTAATCAAAGGAAGTTATTTTTTGCTCTACTTCAGGTTTGTTATTTGAATAAATGACTGATTCCCCCCTCCCCCGAAAAAAAGAAATAAAATTGCTTCCATTTAATTTAGGCATATGTATATTAGGGATAAATCCATGTCCAAACCTGGCATTATAAATACCACTATATTTTTTTTTAGATTGATCTTTGGTGAGTCATTCATCTGTGTATCATTCATTATCTCTGTTCCTCAAAATACATGCACATGACAGTTCAACTACAGTGCATGTTTAATTTAAGGAAAGAATTCAGGTTATACAAACTGATGTACTTTTGAGTGTAATATGTCTTACAGAAATCAGCACTGCGGCTGAGGCCCTGAGCGACCTCTCTAGGAATGTCCCATTGAACTCAAGTAGTCATGTATAGAGTTGCATTGCATGTCAAGGTCCCCAAGCCCCTCTAATAAAACGCAATTCACACAGAAATGTGAGTGGTTGCTTAGGCATTGGTTGCGACTATCTGATCCCATTGGGTCAGTCTGACTATTCGCACGACCACAAAAGTCAGAAAGGGAGAAACATTTTGGGGAGAGTGTTCGGAGGAGGGAACCTCCCCTCCCCTCACCCCAAATGCTCCCAGGGGCTCTTGAGTGTCCCTATACCCTTGTCAGGGTTCAGACAAAAGCACAGCGAGCCCCTGGATTCCTTTAACGGAATCCCTTGCAGCAGCATTAGAAGGGCAGGCACAGCCAATCCATGCCCCTCCACCAACCATTCCAAAAACCAATGCCTAACCGCAACCTTACAAGTTGTGACGATTTGCTACGCAGCAGGCAAAAACCAAATGGCACCCAGCCAATCAGCCAAATGGACAAAATTCCTACCAGGCCCCTGCCCCAAAAGCAGACGACCCCATGACAGGCATAGCAATGTCAACATAAACAACCCTAAATCAAGGGAGGGTGGGCGGGAATTCCGATGCACGCAGCGCAAAGAGGAAGCTCAACGCTGTGTGCAGGGGTTATAAACGCTTCAGGCTGTCAATCACCAATTTGCAACATCCAATTCTCCCCAACAATAAGGGGAGCCCAATCGCAAGGTGGCCAACTAATTTTCCCACCCAGTAACAGTGGGTGTCTTGCCGGCCCCCACCACATCACATGCTCTCCATGAAGGAGGACATGCTTTGTAAATGCAACGATTGCGACCTTCCTTCAAATTTCATAGATAATGAAAAAAATGAACTTTTAGATTCCCTTTGGATTTCACCAGGGCCAGATTAATACCTTTAGAGACCCTAAGCATTGAAAAGATTTTGGTACCCCCAATTCAAAATATAAAGAATAATAAACTGTATAATAAACTTTTGTTTTTCAAAATGAAATGAAACCTACCGTAAGATGGAAAATAATGTTTATTTTTGTATACTTCCACCTTATTTATATTTGATTTTTTTTCTCCTACTGTTTGTAATTGTAAAGTCTTTGATCAGATCCTCAAAACTAATCTTACATCACACACCGGCTTCTATACTTAATAGAGAAAGGCCTGGTTGCATAGTTGTTCCACTGGGATTTTTAATATACTTTAGCTGAGAAAATGGATACTCAACTGAGCACTATGTGAATATTAATGTTAAAAATATACAAAAGCAAATATCTACATTTGGGGTGGGGATGGGGACAAGATGCAAAACAGCTGATTGAAGACTGAGCATGTTCATTGGCTACATAATGCTAGTGAAAGGTCGAGGGAATGGAGTATCCACAAAGACAGCATGTTGAGGTGCAACCCTGAACAGTAACGCTTCACAATGCAACATTTTGTTGCATATCCCACTTGTAGACTCACCGAAAGCAAAACGTAAGGCCAAAGTGGAAGATCCTATTTGGAGAAAGTATTTAAAGAGATTTAAAATGAAGAAAATGCAACAAAAAGTGTTCAAACATTTAAGGGTTGTTGGACAACTCTAGATCACCACTAAATTTTGGGCAGAGCAAAATTATAATGAATTCATAGGTTCCTGTTCCTGAAACAGAATTTCAATCAGAGTGTGTGTGTCCGTGCATGCCATGATATTTTACAAGACGGTAATACACAAACATTTCAATGAATAAGTGTGTTGGAAGAGTTTATTTCATCTCCATACTATAAGCAAATGGCACTAGAATTTTGATGGGTTCTTCCTCCACGCCACATGTACACAGTACACAAAGTGATCTTTCGCAAGTAAAAAGTAGGTAGCTGTGGTGTACCTGCAAATTTAATAATTTGAGATGCAGCCCAAAGGTAGGTGACCATTTTCAGATGTTGACACATCACCCACACAGATGGCAGGGAAGAAAAGAAACCTCACTATTCTGGTAATAATAGCCTCACAACTGTCACTTAGCTAATGGCTGCCTTAAATGCTACAGTGGCATGTTAGAGCATACTGAAATAGTTTTGTCAGCTGCCTCCATGCTGTTGTCATATGACGCCATGCTGCCTGCCAGGTGATCATCTCATTTGTGTGACAAGTTTCTATGTCAATGCCAGCCACCCATAAGAATGTCTACATTTGGCCATCCAAACATGTTACATGTTGTGGCCACCACTTGAAATACATACCAGGCGGAGGTTCTTTCAGCTGTCTTCCACGTGATGACGGCATGTTCTAAAGTAATTATTTTCAGATGAAATCATCACAAGCCAATTGTGATGTAGAGCAGCACTGAATCAACCACAGAGAAAGTCTGTTCATCACATATCATAAAGCTTCTCCCAAGGTTGCTTTGAGCTGTCGCTGCATAGAGCTTTTTATAGCACCATTCAGCAAGGTCAGAAATCTGAATTTACACAGGAAGAGACAATGTTGAGACTCCTTTTCTCACTACTGGCCACCCCTTCTGGGAACTGAAGCAATGCTGGTGTGAGCGGGAGCCATGATTGGGACTCTTCCCATGTGACCTGAGAAGCATGGGAATAAGCCACTGTGTAGTGGATCCCATTTGTTAAAGGTAATGTTGAAGGGGCTTGCAGTTGGTTTGAGTTAAATCCAGATCAAATAAAGGAAAATATTAACTCAAGAATGAATTATGTAACCGCGGAACTTAATATGGAATTTGCCTTCACAATGGTGCAATCAAAAGATTTAGACCAGTGAATCTTCAACATATAACTAAGACTGCAATTAAAACTACACTTATCAGGGAGAAGACATCTGAAGGGAGCCCTGTTTAGGGAAGCTTTTAATGTTTGCCGGACTACTGTGTTTTAATACTTTGTTGGAAGCCGCCTAGAGTGGCTGGGGAAACCCAGCCAGATGGGCAGGGTATAAATAAATGATGATTATGATTATGATTATGATGATGATTAAGGATTGGGAAGTGGGAGGTAGTTAAGGATGGGCTATTAAATGCATTGAAATCAAAACAATGTCCTTAGCAATAGCATTTTTAGAGAGGAGGAATAGTAAACCATAATGCAAGCTGGTACATCTGGACTGGAATACATATGAAGAGCTGAACAATTTTATTGGTATTTACCTAGTAAATAATGTTGACCCCTGGCAAGAGGCCGTATTTGTGCTCCTTGGTACAAAGGAATCAAGCAGTTAAGTCCGCTGGTGTGTAGAGCTCCAGCCTCCAGTTTGAAACAGAACAATCCCATCTGATCTATCCATTACAGCTCTGCTAGCTGAGGGAAACTGCAGGTCATATCAGGAAATCCTTGAAACAGAGCCCTCTCCCCAAGGTAGCATTTTTGCAAGGACTAAAGCAAACCTGCCAGTTAGAGAGTCTTCAGTTCATGTTGTGGAGTGGAATCCTCTCATGAGTAAGCTGCAAATTCCACATTCACAAACCACTGAAATCTATAGGACCTTAGTGAAGTCTCATTTATTTCAATGGGTCTACTGTAGTGTGACTAAGTCTGGATTCAAACGACTTTTATTTTCCTTTTTAAGCCCCCACCCCATTTGTCTCTCTCTCCTTAAATCTTGAGCACCACCTGCTAAAGTAACATCCACAAAATGAATGAAACTTAATTGATACCATCTAAATCACTACTCAAGCCATAGTAGTTTGGGAACAGCATTATCTTTCCATTTCCTCCCCACATCCCAGAAAATTCTGCCACTACTTGAATGACTAAGACTGGATCTGCCCTGATAGGTTCTTTTTGTTGTGGTTGTAACAAAGGGCACTGAGCTTGAGTCACAGGGAATGCTTTATGTTTCCTGAGCTAATAGGGACTTCGATTACAAGCACTATTATTTTGCCTTGAACTAAATCCTTTCAAGACCCCATTAATTCACATCAATAGCCAAACTGCTTGTACTGGCAAAACATTTCTGCTCATTATTTTCTTGTGTCATCCGAAAAATGTTGATAAAGTTCATATCAAGGCCACCAAAACCCATTTCATTTTTGACCCTATACATCCTTTGGGCTACCAGGATATTTATTCATTCTTCCATTGAAATTGTGAAGGAACATTATATCCATGCAATACCAAAAAGAGAAAAAGATGAAGAATGGTCTCCTTCAAATGGTTCCCTATTGAAATGAAGTATATAATAGCAAAGAGGTGAAAACCATACCTAGCCTGTGCCTTTGTTTTCAGTTCTTTATAAATAGCTCAAATACATCGAGATGGCTTCTCATATTGCTAAGAGTTTCCATTTTAATAAAATTGTACATTTTGCAACACAGCAAAAACCAGCTGCTAGAGCATTAATAGTCTGACTGTGCTCCACAGCATATAATTCCCATTAAAAATAGTATTGGTGACATATTTTCAATTAATAAATGCTTTGAAAACTGATGGCATTTCATTCTGCTTTGGAATCAAGGTAGCTATGTAGCTATACAGGTAAGATTTCCACAGGCTAAGCAAATATTTTTACAGAGTTACATAAAACAGTTCTTAAGTGATCAAGTCAAGCATTGTGAACAAGACAACAAAATGTACCCAACGCTGCCATTCTGTTCATGCAACCAACTTCCAGTTGCACAATAGAACTTTTCCCTCTTCTCCACAAACACAACCCACAAACACCCTCAAAATCCAGTCCAGAACAAATTGTTGGGGGACAGGAAATGGAGAGAAAGTATTGTTATAGGAGTGGAACTCTCCATATGCAACATTGGATACAACCCTGTGAGTTACCCCAACCCTCAGCATCTGCAATTTTGACTTGCACTTGTAGATTTATATAGTTCCATTTCAAACCAACATCAGGCCTGTTTTCAACACCGAATAGCCTGGGTAGCCCTAATGGATGACTTCCAACAGAAGCAGGAAGAACATGACTCTGTTGATTCTCCTTGACCTCATGGAGACTTTTCATACCCTTGATCATCTCTGTGAGTTTGGAATTGGGGGCATGGTCTTGTAATGGTTCCACTCCTAATTTCATAGCAATTTTTTCATGGACTACACTGGAAGACTCCTGCTCAACTCTTTGGCACTTGTTCTGTGGAGTCCCATGAGGTTTCCTCTTGTTCCATCTTTCTCTTTAACATCTGAACAAAGGTTACTGGAAAAGGCCATTCAAATGATTTAGAGCAATGAAACTCAACTCTATTTCGTTTTGTTATCCAACTCAGGTGATGGATTCAGCAGCTGGCTGGATGAAGACTAGTAGAAGTGTAAACCTGACAAGATGGAGCTCCTTTGAATAAATGGTTCTCTAGCTCAAGGAAGTATGGTGGCAAGAGATGGACACATTTGAAAAAGTTTCCATTTGTTTCCTTTTCAGTTTTTCTTCCATCCAGGGATCTCCTGCAGTTGCAATTATCAATTACCCATTAAGCCTCATAATGTTCCTGTTGAATGTCATGTCAGTTAATGGGAAAATATTGGTCACCCCAGATTTCATTCTGGATTGGCATGCTGACCTACCATATTATTACCAAGACCTGACCAGGCAAAGTGTGTGTGCTTGTCTCTCCCAGCTGTGCACATGATGTTTCTCAGTACAGTGGTAAGTCTTTAAGGGCATGATTTCATTGTGATCCCACTGTGATTCCATCTTCATGTTGTTGTTGTTGTTGTTGTTGAACGCAGGATAGTGATTATATTCAGTAGCCTCCCTGCCTGAGCTGGTGGAGATGATCTCATGAATGGCACTAAAGAGACTTAGAATGTTTTAATCTTTTATTTTTGAATTTTAAATGGACTTACTAGATGCTTTGCAGTTACTTCTCAAGGCAGAAAGGGGAAGTCCTAGCAGGCATTATGTAGAACTCTGACTTTTACAACATAGAGAAAGTATATTCAACTCTGCACTGCAGACCTATAGAGGTGACCAGGACAGCAAGCGGGTAGGAGCTCGTGTGCTTGCCTCCACTCCCCTGCTCTCATGTTCTACTCACTTCATAAAATATAGAGCTATAATTATAAGCCCATTAAATATGTTGTTTTTGTGGTAGACATGAAGGGCCACAAAAAGCAAGGCAAAGGCAGTAAGAGCCAGAAGTGGCTGGCAGTGCATCAAAGGTGGAGCTGCGCTGCTATCCTGGTTTTTCAATGCTGTGTGTCACTGCTGATTCCCGAGAAGGGAAGGGGCAAGGTGCTGAGCTCCTGCTAGCTTGTCTCTTACCCCTACTCTCTCTTTTCATGTGTCATTGGGAAACCAGGTTAGCAACACAACCTCATTCATGCCACCCCATTGGCCGCTACTGGTAAGAGTACAGTCTCCTAGTGGCTCAACAAAACCTTAATAGGAAGTATAGTATATATTTGACTTAATCTGGCCTATTGGGGTGTAGACTTGCTGTGGACTGAAGTACAGTACTGACTTTACAAAAGTACATTTATTTGTTCATGCTTCAATCACAATCAATTAATTGGTGGTGACAGTATAAAATAGCTAAAAGTTTGAAAAGAACATTTTATACAAAATTGTGATCAAGAGAGTTAAATGCTTCATTAGTACACACAGTGTGACATAGTTAAAAGGTACTATGGGTATCCAGTGTAACACTTATTATCCAAATAGCAATTGCATCTTCTGCAAATAATATAATGCCCTTGGTAAAGTATATTGATTGACCTGACCTCTTTACAAGGAAAGCAAACACAATTTACTGTGGTATTTGATTCATATTCAGACTACTCAAGAGTTCACTCTCCTACAAGATATCTTTAGCAAAGCAGAGATTCATCTTCCAATGAATGTGTTTTGGAGAGCACGGAACTGCTGATCCAGGTTTTTCAGCTAACCGTCTTACCAAGGCTAAATTGAAAGATTTTCTAAGGCATGTTGTGGCTGCGGGATCTCAGCAGCTGTGACCACAGCTGGAAGTCCACTAGCTCCATTGACCACATCAGTAACCATAGCAAGAGTGAGAAAGAAATCAGAAATCAGAAATCCAATATTGCCAACCAGGCCCACCATATATCTCTGCAAGTGCAACAGGGAGAGATTTCAAATACTTAATACACACAGTTATGTATTCTGTCCTGTTACTGTTTTTGATTAAACAGATTTTGCAGGTTTCTAAATCACTACAAATGCCTATTTGACCAAAGATTATAGTAATTTTGTGTCTGTGTATATAGGACTTTCACCTCTATCATTCTGCCTTTAAATCAATATTGTCTATGTATAGCTTTAGCAGGGAGGGAAGTTTACTCATTTATAGGTTGTACTTGGTCAATACATTCTTAGTTGTTTCATTTCTACTTTCTAATGATACTGTCCTGCTCTTTGGATATTTGGGGTTTACATTGTAATACACAGGCATAATTCTGTTAATGTTGCTGCCAGAAATTCAACTCATTCTGGTCAGCAAAATAAGACAGAAAAGGGATTAGATTGATTGACTTCCTGTTCACAGTGGTTGTCCATCCACTGACATCTATATCCTTTGAGTTTCATTTTAATGAAAGGGGAGAAGTGACCTGGTGATGTAGAAGTGACCTCCTTGATTCTGAAGCATATTATGAAGTGAAACACAAGGAAAAGATAATGCCGTGTGCACTGGAGTTCAAAAGTAATACTTACAGTTTCTATAGCAGCTGGTCTTATGAGTTTTTGGTCTATTATTCTAAGACCTTATTTGTTCCTCTGTTCTAACAGTTATAAGTATTTATTTATTTAGACAAATCCTTGATTCATCAAGAGTATATTATGTTGCAGTGAGCTCACTTTATAAAGACAAATAACTTCCAAAAGGTAGTTTCTCTTGTCCCTCTTTAGGCTATATTGGAGTGTTCCATCCCCAAACCTGAAAGCACAAACAGAAAGAAAAGTGGTGTTGGTGGTGGCAAATGTTGTCCCCTCTGGCACATCACCTGCACACAATCTAGCGCCCTCCATGAATTTGGAGTTGAAGGTCTGAAGCAAGAAGCCTCCTCTACTATAGAAGGCTCCATACACAATTCAAAATTGTAGAAGTTTAATTCATCATTTAAAACTCTAGATTTAAAACTTATCATTAAAACTAGGTTTCTGGTTTACATGGGACGAGGCTTCACAAGCACAGAAAGTTTCTAGCTGCACATCTGCACCTTCCATGTTTTAGAGAGCTCTAAACATGATAATGATGACACACTTGGTAGGAAACTATGTCTATAACCTCTTTATGTGATGGGGTGGGTAGGAATTATATGTATTATATATGAGATCTGATTTTCTTGCTGCTTTTATATCCACTTAATATTTCTTGTAATATCTGTTTTGATCCTGTAAGTTACTTTGAGTAAAAATAATAAGTAATAACTAATGCTCACAAAATGTGTACTAGATTGTAATATCTTGGAGGTAAAGACTGGACTAGCAGCCCAGTTCTGGAACTTGGCCCTCAGAGTTCAGTAAGACATCACTTTTGGGATTCAAGGGCTCTGCTTACAACAGGCAGACCTCCCCTTCAACAATACTTATTCTCTCTCTACTTCTCTAAGCAATGAGAAGGTCCAAAGTCAATGAGAAGTCTATGAGACCTCTCTATACGACTCCCATCTGGTCCAGCCAGCACAGACAGTAGTTGCAGATGATGGGAGCTGTAGTCCACGACCTATGGAGGTCCACATGTTCACTATCCAGTATCTTTGTAATACTTGCTTTATTTACAAATATACAAGCAGGTTCGAAGAAAGGGATAGTTGGTACTCTTACAAGACCGCAGATTAATCTAAGATGATCATCTCAGAACAAAGAAACTTCAAAGAAAACTCCATCATGAAACTGCTGAACTGTAACTTATTAAAAAAAGTTCAGTTCTGAATAGAGAAAATTGTTTGCTGTGCCACAATGTGTGTTAATTTACTCAGTGATTCTAAAGCAATTGTGTTATCACCAATCACAACTACTGTGGTCACTGTCCTGTTGCATACATGTTAGCAATAATATATTGTCACTTCATTTAGCAATGCTAAGATAACTGCATTATCAAAAGTTACTGCTGCTGTTAAGATAATTTTGCATACATCTGGGGGGGGAATATTTGGCAAGAACCACCAGGATGAGCAGCTTAGGATGCAGTGGATCTCCAGCTCAGCTGGCATGACGTCTCCAACCCTGGCTCAGCCAAAAATATATTTGTGTAAGTTGTGCAGCTGGAGCACAGTCAAAGCTGGCTAAGTGAAGGCCTGTGTAAGTCTCTGAAAATGGACACGGTGGGCGGGACCAGAGAGGGGAAGGATTTAGGCTGGATCCTAAGACCATTCAGTTTGGCCATGTTACCTGGCAACCCAGCACACGGCACTGTTTTAAAGGCTTCTTTTCCCTCTGCCAGGCTTAGGCAGAATAGCAGTAGCAGCCCCACTGCTGAATGGGGTTTAGATCTGGTGTAACTTTACACTGGCTTAACCTCTGACTGAACTGTTGCCAACTGTACTTTTGCGTTCCTTTGTCATTTAACCCCAATCTTTCTCTTTACACATATGTATATACCTAAGAACTTAGGATCATATTCTATGCATTTGATGATGGCTCTAGACCACGACAGCTTGTGCTATACATAATAAAATTTGCAAGTCTTTGAGGTGTCACAGGGCTCTTTGTTGCTTTTGCTGCAACAGCATGGCTACCCCTCAGGCAATTGTCAAAGGGATATTAATATTCTTTTGTCAAATCCCAGGCACTCATGAGTTGAAAGTTTAAGATAAAACCATAATGACAGACCCAGTCACAGTAACTGCAAAGCAAACTCAGAACAATGCCATATATTGCTTGCATTATTTTTGATGGAGTAGAGAGTTGACTATGAAACCTGATGCCATAATAACCCCTTTATTTGTTTCATTGTCAAAGAGTCCACATAATCCTTTGCTTCCTTACTTATTTAGTATCTTCCATTGTTTTGGAACAATGCTTCTTCAGCCCTCTATGCTGAACCACTAGGCAATTAGACATATTAAATTATGGGACTACCTCCTATTTGCCACAAGGAATTCTCAGTTTTATTCATAGAATCATAGAATCATAGAGTTGGAAGAGACCACAAGGGCCATCGAGTCCAACCCCCTGCCAAGCAGGAAACACCATCAGAGCACTCCTGACATATGGTTGTCAAGCCTCTGCTTAAAGACCTCCAAAGAAGGAGACTCCACCACACTCCTTGGCAGCAAATTCTACTGTCGAACAGCTCTTACTGTCAGGAAGTTCTTCCTAATGTTTAGGTGGAATCTTCTTTCTTGTAGTTTGGATCCATTGCTCCGTGTCCGCTTCTCTGGAGCAGCAGAAAACAACCTTTCTCCCTCCTCTATGTGACATCCTTTTATATATTTGAACATGGCTATCATATCACCCCTTAACCTCCTCTTCTCCAGGCTAAACATGCCCAGCTCCCTTAGCCGTTCCTCATAAGGCATCGTTTCCAGGCCTTTGACCATTTTGGTTGCCCTCCTCTGGACACGTTTCAGTTTGTCAGTGTCCTTCTTGAACTGTGGTGCCCAGAACTGGACACAGTACTCCAGGTGAGGTCTGACCAGAGCAGAATACAGTGGCACTATTACTTCCCTTGATCTAGATGCTATACTCCTATTGATGCAGCCCAGAATTGCATTGGCTTTTTTAGCTGCCATGTCACACTGTTGGCTCATGTCAAGTTTGTGGTCAACCAAGACTCCTAGATCCTTTTCACATGTACAGTGGTGCCTCGCAAGACGAAATTAATTCGTTCTGCGAGTTTTTTTTGTCTTGCGAAGCACGGATTCCCATAGGAATGCATTGAAAATCAATTAATGCTTTCCTATGGTCAAAAAAAGTCCAAACAAAGCCAAATTTGGTACAAAGAGTTTATTAAGTGCTCTTTAAAGTCACACATACTGTAAAGAGCATTTAAAAAACTGAAGGAACAATAATTTAAGTTTCTAAACATGACAGAAGAGCATTTAAAAATCACCAAAGTGTACAGTACTGTACATACATTTTCTAAGACTCTGGGGGACAACTCGAAGAAGGTTCCTCTTCCACTCTTTGCTTCTTGCTGAAGAACCTGTCCATGGTCTGCTGCTTCATCTGCCTTTTCAGCACCTCCCTGAAAGACGACATGACCCTCATATCAAAAGTGTTCGCAAGGTCACGTGTCAGGTCCTTGTCAGGGTGGTGCCGCTGTGCAAAAGCCTGCACATCTTTCCACTTCTGGCAAATGTCCCTCAGTTCTTTGGAGGACAGCCGTTCCTCATTTGCTTCCTCGTCTTCCAGTGAGGCCTGCTCCTGCGCAGCCTCTGCCTGCAGTTCGACCAGCTCCTGGGTGGTCAGCTTGTGGTCGTGCTCCTCCACCAGCTCGCTGACGTCCTCCTCTGTGACCTCCAGGCCCATGGTCCTCCCCAAGGAAACAATGTCCTGCACCACTGTTGACTCTGGTGCATCAGAGTCACTTGGTGCCACACAGTCTGGCCATAGGCTGCGCCAAGCGCAATTCAAATTTCTCTGGTTGATCCCGTCTCAGGCCGTGGTGATCATCTTCAAGCAGGTGACGATGTCGAAGTGGTCCTTCCAGAATTCCTGCAGGGTGATGTTGGTGCAATCAGTCACCTTGAAGCATCGCCTGAAAAGCTCCTTGGTGTAGAGTTTTTTGAAATTGGCGATGACCTGCTGATCCATCGGCGTGGTGTTAGGCGGCAGGAACATGATGTAGATGAAGCTGAACTCCTCCAACAAGTCCTCCTCAAGGCCTTTAGGATGAGCAGGAGCATTGTCCATCAGAAGCAAAGCCTTCAGCGGCAGGTTGTTGTCCAGCAGGTACTGTTTGACAGCAGGGCCAAAAGCAAGATTGACCCAGTCCACAAACACGTGTGACTCAAGCCTTATTGTTGGATCGCCACATGACACTCAGCTGCTCCTTGTCGATCTTGTGTCTCTTGAAGGCCCGTGGGTTCTCCGAGTGGTACACCAGCAGGGGCTTGATCTTCAGGTCGCCGCTTGCGTTGGCACAGAAGAGCAGGGTCAGACAGTCCTTCATGGGCTTGTGGCCAGGCAACTTGGCCTCCTCCTGAGTGATGAAAGTCCTTTTGGGCATCCTCTTCCAAAACAGCCCAGTCTCGTTGCAGTTGAAGACCTGCTGTGGAACGTAGCCCTCCGTCGTCACAACCTCCAGGAACTCCGCTGCAAAGTCTTCAGCCGCAGGAACATCAGAACTGGCAGCCTCTCCATGCCTGACCACGCTGTGGATTCCAGATCTCGTCTTGAACCAGTCAATCCAGCCTCTGCTTGCCTTGAAGACTTCTGGCTCGCCTGAGGTTCCTGGCTGTTGCCGGACGAGGTCTGCGTGCAAGGCCTTGGCCTTCTCACAAATGACAACCTCAGTCACTGTGTCCCCTGCACGCTGCTTCTCTTCTAACCAGATGAGCAGCAACTTCTCCACCTTCTCCAGAACAGCTGGGCGGTTCTTCACGATCCTGGTGACTCCCTTGGCTACATCAGTCGCAAGGATCTTCTCCCTCATCTTCAGGATGGTCCCGATGGTCGATGGATTCCTGCCATACTCCCTGGCGAGGTCTGTCACACGCATTCCAGCGTTGTGCTTTCGGATGATCTCCTTCTTCATTTCCAGCGTAACCCTCTCCTTCTTCCTCTCGCCGGCCTCTGCAGCAGCAGTCTTCTTGGGCCCCATGGCAGCACAGCTCCTACCTTCGCAACCCCGCCCCCCCAAAAAGTCAGTGCTTCACATCCAAAAAATTCAAAAGCACCAAACCTCCTAGAAAACACACAAGCTTCCAGATTCTTGCAAACCCCTTCTCAATTATTCCCCAGCCACCCACCACACAGAAATCCAAACCCAGAAATCTTTTTTTTTAACAACAGCAGAGTGCCCCAATGGTCACAAAAAATCATAAAAATGCAGGGAAAAAACACACAAGCTTCCAGATTCTTGCAAACCCCTCCCCAACACCAAGTCCTTGAATTCCAAACACCCCAACCCAAAATCCAAATACCCCCATTTTTTTAAAAAAAGTTTAACTTACCAAATGGCTGCAAAAGAAGTTTTGGAAAAGCTTCAAAAATCACCAAAGTCTTCGCTTGCCAGAAGTCCATCTTCAAGAAACTGCAGTCCATGATCTAAGAATCCAAACCGTACCTGTTTACACCATTTATATAAATACATTTTTAGGGAATCCTGGCAATATCACTATTGCTCCTTCTGCCTTGTAATAAAGCATGTTGCATTAATAGTTGCATGTACAGCAGTACTGTGTATGAAGATAAAGCAGATGAGAAGTTGACATTGAGAAATCCGAATACATTGTGCACTGTACAATCAAAACAGCTGATTACATGACAGCCTGTCCTTTTGTACACAATGTAGAGAACACCAGTGGAGTCTGCTTGTGAGTGTTGAGGTGGAAGGCACTTCAATATTACACTGTCAATCAAGTTTGTGTTCTGTTTAGAGACTGTAAGTATACAGACCCCCAAGGGAGCATTTCTGTACACATGAAGCAGGGGCAAAGCACCCTGGTGTAAGTTAAGCCAGCAAATATAGCACTAGATCCAAACACCGTTCAGCAGTGGGACTGCTGCTGTTCTGCCTAAGTCTAGCAGATGGAAAATAAGCCTTTAAAATAGTGTTCTGTGGTGGGTTGCTAGGTCATGTGAGCAAGCTGAATGGGTTTAGGATCCAGTTACATTCCCTCCGCCTTGGTCCCTCCCCTGCCCTATGTCTGGAATGTCCCTTTTATGGGACTTACAGTCAGTGTTGATTGATCTGGCTGAGTACCAGGTGAGTCAGGATGCACAAATTATGTTGGCATATATTTGGCGTTCCCAAGATTGGGAATTTAACACTTGTTAAGCCTGAGCTGCTCTTCTCAGCAGATCATGCTATATGGTTGTCCCCTTAGACACCCTTAGCTGAAAAATATTAAGTGACGATCTAAACAGCTGCAGGCAACACAAACATGTATCAGGAGAAGAAAGATGAAAAAAGGGTTGCACAGTCTTTGAGCCCTGGGCTCCTTGGACAATTGCAGAAAACCCACCTTGAAGCAGATCTCAAAAACATAATCTATATTTAGAATAAATACTATGGTTTAATTACGTTTGGTCTAATTTATCATGACTTGCTTCACCTATTGATTTATGACAGGTGGTCATCCAATAACATGAAGACAACAGTACCCACATTACAAAGCCTACATTTTTAAAAGGTTAATAACAGTCACTCCTAACTGCAAATTCTGAACTTTGTCAAGGTGCTAATTAAAGGGGAAAGAATGCTTGTTGCTGCCTCAGATTTATGCATTATAACATACAAATATGGAAAACTCAATGACAAAAGCATCATGTTAGTTAAAGGGTATATCAAATCTGCTTGTATGAATGTCATAAGAATGTTTATTATCACCACACTATGAAGCCTTAAGCTAGAAAGTAATTGTTCTGCAACAATGCAGCTGTTCATGTTTCGTCTGTGTCAGAAATACACATAAGTGCTTTTGTTATCAAGGGAGATTGGCAATAAACAAGTCTGAACAATCACTCTAACCATTTCAAGACAAGGGAGTGTATCAGCTTCCATTAGCCATGATGGGATGAAGAAGCCATGTCAGATTCTATAGAAAGCCAATCCTACTTACATGAAACACTTTTGAAATATTGTACTTTGGTTACTGTGTCCAGTTTTCTAAATCTAGCAAAGAAAATGCAATGTCTCAAATCACAGCCTGGGTCTAATATGCAGGCCATAAGTCCCATCAGATAGATAATACTGAAGCCTCAATCACAGAAAATGAGCACTCTGTAAAAGCTATGGGCATTCCCCGGATCATGAGGTGGGCTGATTTCAAACCTGCAGGGATCTTACTTTGTCTTCACAGGAAGCCTGAGATCCACCAACTGAAACCAGGCCCCAATGACATAAACACGAATCCTCTTTAACATTATCCTTCCAACACCCAAGTGTGGCCAGGCTGAGTAGCTCAGTCCCCAATGTTACATGATCCAAGCAACACTCCCTCCTATTTTCCACATTACAGTTCAAAGGATTCCACATGATTTAGAACACCTTGGCTGTATGGAAGGCTCTGTGCATTCCCTTGTATGTCCAAAAGCCCCCACACTAAAGATGTTAGCAACACAGTACATGTGCATATCAGGGGGAGGGGACATCTTAGCACATGCTACACTCTGGGCGCAGCCCCACATCCTCTTCATGTATGGCACATATGATGATTGAAGAGGGTTTTAGAACTAAAGAATATTAAGCCCAAGGATTTGTCTTTAGTACCAGAACTGAACTGAGCCTACTGTCCTTCCACACAAACTTCCACTCCTGGATATTGTTCCCCAGCACGCTTCATTTCAGTATTCTTCATTTGGGGGTAGGAGGAGTCTTTCTCTCTGCTTTGTTGCCAAAACAGTTGTCAAACAACTGGGGGTCATAAATCCATCCTGATCTATTCCAAGTCTCTCAGAGTTCTACCCGGGGATACAAATAACTCTGGCCATCCCTTCTCTAGATGGCTCTCTGGGATGGAGCTATTCAGTCTACTGGTCTTGGCTGTGGTATAACTGGAAAGCTACAAATGGGAGAATAGAGGACAAAAATGGGAAGAACAGGCTCAGTGCTAACCTTTCTTTCTGTCAATGCCGACACCAGCTACAAATTCTTTACTTCAGGGACTTTTGGTTGTGATATAGAGGTTCCAGCTAGCTGTGTGTCAAACACTGATAATGCAGTTAGGGCATGTACTAAGGCTATAGCTAGATATACAGAAATACTAGCCCTTTGTCACCTCCTCTATCCCCTGGAGACATTATAATTATAGAAAATAGATGAGCTGATCTCACTGAACCATGAAAATGCTTCCACACAGCGGTTTACTGTGGACTCACTGTTGCTTGTGAATGTTACGTTTTCGCGCACATCCTCATCACAATGCCATCACATATGACTTTCATTTAATCTGGATTTACTGTTGCCACAGAAATACCTTTCTCTCTCTCTCTTTGCAGAAAGACTAATTCTGGATTAAATGGTGGGTGTGGCATGTGATTCTGATGAGGACAGTCTCATAGAGGCACTGTGAAAAACATCCATGAAAAACATTCATGCATGAGCAGCACCAAGCTCACAATATACTGTTGTGTGGAAGCACCCAAATTATTTCCACCCCTGCAAGTAGATGCATACAAAATGGAGCCAAGACTCACAGACCAACAAAGTAATGCATTTTGTATAGCTAAACATTGGGGGTGAGGGGAGAGAAAGGAGAAGCAGCAGAGATGCTCTTTATGGTGGCCACCACAAAGACTAGTTTCTTTCTTTTTTAATATTTGTTTTTCATTAATTTTCCAATATTTACCCAATATCACCAGTTTTACCAATTATACAGATTCCAATTAATATTTAAAAAATTCCAATTATTTCCAAATTTATACAATTTAATCAAAGTGGTTTCACACACTCCTTGATCAGTGTTTTTCGTGCAGTTCTTATATTGCTGAGGCTCAGATTTTTTTATTAACATCTGATTACATTTCAGTTGGTATATTAACCATTAAGATAACAGCTGAATTTTTAGCAATTACTATTCATGTTAATACCTTATCTAACTTTCCATAGGATTTCAAATGATGTGCTCCAATTATTTTCCTTTTCCCTGCTTGTGTCAGTCTGAATATGCCCAATTATAAAAGTCCTTGGCCTTTGTCTGCTGTCCAATTCTTGAAATTCCTCCAGTTGCTGTTGTCTCTCAACGTAGCTGGGATGGGGCTATAATCCTTGAGAATTCTCAAAATATCTCATTAGCTCCCTCCCATTGTGCTCTCATGTTGCTTGGCGTTTTCGGACAACATCATACTACAACAGCCCACTCTTTCTCACTACTCAGTCAACATCTAAAAATCTAGCCTGAGAAATCTAGCCAAAGAAACATATAGCCCGAGAAAGAGGGATCCAGCTTCCACCGCAGGGGATTTCATTTTAGTACTTTCATTTTAATTAATCACCATCAAAGTCTCCATGCCTCTCTCATCCATGGCTCCAAATTCCTTTCATTTCACAACTGCATTTTGGCCAAAGTCCACTTAAGTTGTATCTCTTCTCTGTTGTGTGTGTTGTTGTTGGGGTTTTGTTTTGGGGGGGGGGGTAGAGATGGTATCCACTCTAATTTTCCAAAACAACCCATTCCAACATTAGACCTCTCCCCCCATTTCTTTAAACCATGCACAGATAACTGTTCTTTTAACCACAAGTTTTATTCCATACTGCAATCCAACCTCATTTTGGATCTTTAAAATTTTGCATCTGGAACAGGTTGCTGAATCATTAATTAATAAAGGAACTCAAAGTATACAGGAAGCCAGAGGCTCCCCTCTCCACCATCCACTGCCCACACCAAATAAAATATTTTTCTCAGTTCCAAACCTCAGCTCAATGCAGCTGGGTAATTCCATAGTTCTGATGACAACATCTTCTTTCAGCGCATGCTTGACTTTAAAGCCAATAAAAAATTCATTTAACAGGAGAACCTCTGCTTCTTAATGGTTTTCGCCAGGCAAAGTGCTTTTGCACTCAGTTCCTCCCTGCCCTTCGCATTCCATGCCGGAGCGAGCGCCATGGACTGTGAGTGAAGCCCATTCCTTCCTTCCTTTGGGGGGAATTTCTAAAAATGATTTACCCTGTATTTCTCTCCACCTTCGATCCCCGTGACGTCGTGGGGGCTGCCTCCATTAAGGCAGATAGGAACCAGAAACTCCACAAGGACTAGTTTCAACACCTTAGCTTTTTGTAGTTATCTAGTACTACAATTTCCAATGATGATCTCAGACATCTCTAAAAATGATCAAGGAGAATATTTGGAAGGTTGATACTTTACTCTAGGGGATACTTCAGGGCCACCTTACGTAGGTCTAGCTTCAGTAACAGTGTAGATAGAAGAACAATATTAAAGCCCTTTGCGAGAATGTAATAGAACTTGTACCATGACAGTATTTTAAAGATGAATGGATTTTGAACTGAAGTGAGTGAAAATGATAACATGTGGCTCCTTGCAGCGCAGAGATTTGAAAATCTCTTTAAGCTCATGGCTCCATGATGAATATGGCTGTGGCTGGTTCAGTTCTCTGCTTCAAGCAAGAAACCAGGAGTGTAAGGAGAGCTCTCTTTGAAGAAACCTATATACATTGTGAAAAGCATAACAGGAAAAGGGAGTCAGACTGTGACCAGGATCATGCTTCCAGCTCTATTCTGTTTTTTTAATATATAATTTTAATTAAATTTTCTGTTTTACAATTTAAAATACTCATTTTACATCCTTAAGATATCAATGACTTCCTTTCTTCTTTTTCCATGGTTCATTTTACATATCATAAAACCCTGCATATTTTACCAAAACTATTTCAATCAGTTTTCCATTATTGCATCCATCAAAACTTATTTACACTATTGAATTTATCTTATTGCTGCCAGCATTTTCAGCTGTACACAGTTATTTCCCATATATTCAATAAGCGTTTTACAATCTTCTTGTTCTCTTATTCTATATGTTAAGTCTGCAAGTTGTACCTATTCTGTCAACTTAAGTTGCAATTTTTGGTTGGAACCTTGCTCGTTTTCCATTTTTGACCTAACAAAACAGTAGCATACATAAATAACCTTTTCTGACACCTGGGAATTTCGGTCTGAATTATCCCCAACAGAAAGGACTCTGGGTTGTTGTTGGGGGGGTTGGGGGGAGTACTTTTAAACATTTTTTTTCAATTCCTTATGGATCATTTCCCAATACTCTTTCCCATTACCCTTTTACAAGTCCATCACTTATGAAAAAACATTCCCTCCACCTCTTTGCATCTTTAGCATTTATCTGATTCTGTCTTGTACATTATAGCAAGCCTACTCAGAGTTAAATACCATATGTGAATCATTTTCAGGTAGTTCTCCTTCAACGAATGTTATAAATTTCAAGGCAATTAGACTTAAAATCAATTAGATCAAAATTGGACACCATGTCAAAAAATGCAGTTGGTAGTTTCCCTTCTTTTGACTCTGTTTTCCTCATAGTTCTATCTACATCAAGGGAAACAACACCATTGAAGTCACTACTACTACTACTACTACTAATAATAATAATGCTTCCAGTTCCATTCTGCTGCCACAAAAATACAATTAATCAAGTTGCCTGCTCCCAAGACTGCAGCCTTTAGAAATATGAGCCACATTATTGAAAAATCTCTAATGGCTTAGTTAGTTTTTCCTTCACTTTTCCCTCTCTCTACTAATACGTTAGAAAGCAAACAAGAACTACTGTCAAGAGATCCTAATACAGTAGTTTTGTGGACTATCTGGTGGTAGCTTTGACACCAAGATTCACTTTCAAATAAAGATTAGAGAATCTATTAACAATTCAGGTAATGATGAGGAAGCTCTGCCCTTGATTCAGTCACAGGCTTCCTCTTACTTTCTTACTAGTTTGCTCCCTAAATTCACAGTATCGTCACCAGCCAGGTTTTGTCTGTCCTGTCCTTAATCTCAAGAACTTTCCTGATTAGCATTTAACTTCATCTAATAATGCCATGAATTGTATTCCAAACCAAACCAAATTTCACCACACCTTTTATTTGAGTTGTTCTCCAGTGTGTGGATCAAGGTTTTTACTGGGCCCAGTATACATGAAGAAGCATCTCCACCCCCATCGTTTTGCCTGGACGCTAAGGTCCAGCGCCGAGGGCCTTCTGATGGTTCCCTCACACTGAAAGGCAAAGCTACAGGGAACCAGGCAGAGGGCCTTCTCAGTAGTGGGACCTGCCCTGTGGAACAACCTCCCACCAGATGTGAAAGAGATAAACAACTACCTGACATTTAGAAGACATCTGGGGGCAGCCCTGTTCAGGGAAGTTTTGAATGTGTGACATTTTAATGTATTTTTAATCTTTGTTGGAAGCCGCCCAGAGTGGCTGGGGAAACCCAGCCAGATGGGCGGGGTACAAATAATAAATTATTATTATTATTATTATTATTAAATGGAAGTTTTAAGATCTCAATTTGCACACATCTACCTTTCAGCAAACTAACTAAGCGCCTAATTTTCAACTTCTCTTTTCACCCTTCACCTCCCCAAACTCAGAGAAGTCATATATTTCATTGTCCCCTATTTTGAAAGTTTGGTAAGGTAAAGAAAGGTAAAGGAACCCCTGAACGTTAGGTCCAGTCGCGGACGACTCTGGGGTTGCGGCGCTTATCTCACTTTACTGGCTGAGTACAGCTTCTGGGTCATGTGGCCAGCATGACTAGGCCGCTTCTGGCAAACCAGAGCAGCGCATGGAAACGCCATTTACCTTCTCGCTGGAGTGGTACCTATTTATCTACTTGCACTTTGAAGTCCTTTCGAATTGCTAGGTTGGCAGGAGCAGGGACCGAGCAACGGGAGCTCAGCCCGTCGCAGGGATTTGAACCGCTGAACTTCTGATGGGCAAGCCCTAGGCTCTGTGGTTTAGACCAGTGCCACCCATGCTGTCAAATGTTGACCTTGGCCTCCTCCCTTCATGGCATGGCTATGGTTGACTGTCATGGAATATCAACTATGTTTAAAGTTCTGTATTATACCAGTTGCCAGGATGGCGTGGGCACCATTAAATCTAAGCAGGTCTCATTTTGATCTCTGCCTACATGAAAGACAGCCTAGGACTTTCAAGAAAGGAAAAAAACAAGGCACAGATGACCAGAAACAACCATCCATAGTGCAGAACAGCTTGGAAAAGTTTGATTGCTCTGTTTCCCCCCGTCTCCCACAATAAACACACCAAGGAACAAAATTAGTTTTTAGAGTTGGATGTAGAACATCACCAAAATGTTTGCTGGAAACAGTTGAGAGAATTGACTCAATTAGAGAAGATACTCAAACAAAGAAAGGCTGCCTGACTGTGAGGTCTGGTCACATTGTTTCCAGCAATCAACAAGGAGAGTTTTTTAAAAACAAAAAAACTTTATTTATCATTTTCAGTTTTGTAAATCAACACACATCAAATAATCCATCCATACATTAACAACTGACTTCCCTTCCTGCCCTCCATGGTTCATTACAGTTCTCCTTCATTGCTGCATACTCTAATTACTCCCTATTTTAATTCATCCATATTTTAATTCATCATTTGTTTGTATTTTCACTGCTAGATTTATTCTATTCCTGCTAACATTTTTAGATGTTTACAGTAATCTTTCAAATATTCAACAAATATTTTCCAATCATCCTTAAAAATTCTCCCTTCCTGTTCTCTTAATTTGCCAGTTCAACCATTCAATGTGTAATTGAAAGGTTGAACTGGCAAACATACCCCATTAGTTTAGCCTGCCATTAGTCATTATTGTACCTTCCTGCCATTAACAAGGAGAGTTTAATCCAAAGCAAGGGGTTAAACACAGGGGTGTCTGCAGGATTTTTTCCAGGGGGAACAACAAAGTAAATGCTGAAACCTGAGAAAGCAGACTAGTTTCTGACAAGACAGAAATAAAAAGAGAAGAACAGTGCCTGTATATTTTGCCTCATGTCTCAGGTTCTATAATGTTTCAAGACTGCATTTTCATCCAGCACTTGATTTATATTACAACTGAGAATTAAAAAGTGGACAAATTAATATACTGAACCAATTATTACAAGCTTCAGCATCACCTTAATAAAGAAGGCTGAATTTTTCTCTCTTAATCCCCAGCGCACTATGAACTTTTGCTGAGAATCCACTGGTGCAATGGGAGCTTTAAAAAACCCCCACCAGAAACGAACTCTAAGTGGTTAGGGTTGGAGTTCCTTGTCCCTCACATGACTTGCAAACCAGTATGAATCATGCAAAATAATGTAACATGCAGAATAAATTGTTTACAACAAGAAACTCTTATCACAGAGTACACAGAACCCTGTATAAAGCATGTTAACTGAATCAAATTCATTTTATGCCTTTCTTGTGTCAGGCTAGTGCATGTAGACTATTAAAAAGCACTAGGGAAAGGAATGAGGTGTTTTGTTTTGTAAGATCAAATTATGTTATTCTTTGTTACTGTTCTGTGTTCCATTGCACATTGTTACAATGGAAGCAACCTAGTGTGAGTTTAGATGAGTACTATAAAAATTAACAAATTATCAGAGTGAAACACCCTCAAACAAAGCTCATAATATTGCCAAGGGCAGAGTCATATTTAAACAAATTGTGGAGAGAGATCCAGAATAAAGATCACAATTTCAGTGTCATCAACAGAACCTTCTTCAGAGCAACAAATATTGTTCTGTGTTTTTACTGTTCCCTCTCTTCTACCATTGCACCTGTTCTTACTATATTACAGAAAAGAGAAAGGCAAAGTCATTAAATGTGCAGCTCTGAGAAGAACCCTGCAGGATCCAGTCCAGCATCTGTTCTCATAGTCGCCAACCAGAAGCCTCTGGTAACCTCTCCAGGCCCCCTGCATCACAGGGAGTCCCCGGCCCGCGTCACGCCCGCAGTCAGCCAATCTGGCTGGCTGGGGGGCATGGTTTGCTGCATTTAAGTAGCCGCGGGTCTGGGGCTCCTTCTGTTTGCTTCCTGTTGCACGGATCATCCGCTCTCCCTCCCTCCCTCCAGGTTTTGCTTCACCACCTGACCATGCTATGGACCTTGGTTGGCTGCCTGATCAAGGGGCCTGGTAGGAATTTTTTTCCACTTGACAGATTGGCACCAGCCACATGGTTTTTTGCTTACCTCGTAGCAAATCATCACAAATTTGAAAGGTTTGGCGGTTAGGCATTGGAAAATGCGTTGTGTGTTGGAGGGGAGGTTGTGGCCATCACCGCCCCCGGCCCTTGAAGGGTATTCTGTTAAAGGAATCCAGCGGTTGTGGTTCCTGTCCGAAGCCCAGGTGCTGGGTAGGGCAATGGCCCAACCCCTGTTGACTCCAGGGGAAAACTTCCAGCTGATTTGCATGAACAAGCTCCCCCTACTGGTTGTTAACCCTTGTGTGACTCCCTGCAGAGTGGGCAGGAGTCAAGTATAGTCAGTTCAGATCCAGTGCCTAAGCCAATACCACTCACATTCTGTAACCAATAAAGTTGTGAACTTTTTTAGCCCATTAACTTAAAATACTGGTGTTCATCTGTTTTATTTCTTCAGTTTTGCAGGGAGCGGGGCCTTGACTCACAAGCAGGAAGGCTTCTGCAGATGGAACAATTAGAAGAGTGTGACGTTGAATTCTACCCCATGTGTCTCTGTTCCAGTGAAGAGAAAAATTTAGGACCCACTATTCTGCCAGTGAAAGCTATCCAGCCCCAAGGTGGTGCTGAAGCTGGAACTAGCCATAGAATAGGATTTCATACAATATCAATATTGCCTAGATAATGCATGTGTTACATTTAACAGATGTATACATTCTACTCATGTAAAAACACGCTGATTCCTGGACCATCCGCGGGCCGAATTGAGAAGGCGGTTGGGCTGCATCCGGCCTCTGGGCCTTAGGTTGCCTACCCCTGGTTTAGAGGACCATAAGTTTTCCCATTTAGCATAGTTTATAACAGTATCAATGACTATATCTATATTAGCCACAGGTTTAAGACCTGAAAGAGGTCCATTTGAGTTATCTAGCAATCTTTTGAAAGCCAACTCTAATCCCTTTCCTGCATTAAGTTATTTCTTACCCAAATTTGGCCACAATCCCCACACTGACTTCTACACTGCCAAGTGTTTAATCAGTCCATTTTCTAGCTATAAGTCATCTACTCCTATTTCTTAACATAGGGCCACAACTATGCTATAACACATATCCATATGTACAGATATATACATACTTAGATACATGATACCATAAACTTTCACTTAGTTCTAATTATGTTTGCTTTATCTAAATAACTCAACTAGCCCTTCAAGACTAAAGGTTGCCTACCAAAAGATTAGGGCTGTCAAATCTCCTGGTGCTTAGTATGTATTGTTTCTTTTGAAGTTGCCCGTAAAACTATTAGAATGTCCCTTTGACATGCCTGGTTCTGCATAGCTGAGCATGTTTGTATTACTGAAAACCCCATATTGCTTTGAAGGCAGCTGCAACTGCACAGGTTAAATTATTTGCTAACTACTTTTATTTATTGAATCTCTTTTGTTAGTACCCCAGAAAGAAACCATTCTCCTCAGTAGTTTTAAACATTTCCTTTCAAGTTCTAGACATGTTTAATCTTGTTTATTTCACAACCAATAGAGACATTAAAATATTGTAATCTAAAAGCAACCAATGAAGCAAATGGCCTATAGTTTCAAAAAAGTATCATATTACTTATTTTTGCATAATTAATCCTTGGAAGTTATTTCAAAGTGAAATCATATCAAATATTCTCTGGAAAATTGCTTTTAGAAGACTAATAGATCTTGATTGTCAGCAAATTAGGAGCAAAAGGAAAGAAGAAACAATGAATCTCATTAAACATAGAAATTTCGAACGAATGTTCCACAGCTGTATTGAAATGGCTCTTGAATATTGTTGCTCCATTTACAGGCACTGAATGTAGGAGCTGCTTCTTATACAGTGGAACCTCGTGTTACATACCGTCCTCTTTACGAATGCTTCGGGTTATGAGCTCTGCTAACCCAGAAGTAGATGCTCCCGGTTGTGAACTTTGCCCTGGGATGCGAGTGGAAGTCGCGCTCCAGCGGCGCAGCAGCAGCAGGAGGCGCCATTAGCGAAAGCGTGCCTCATGTTAAGAACGGTTTCCGGTCACGAATGGACCTCCGGAACGAATTAAGTTCGTAACCGGAGGTACCACTACACTATATAGTTTGTGGATGTGGGGCAGAAACATGGCTGCCCCTATTTGGAAAACAAAACAAAACAAAAACGAAATGGAAGCAGAGTTCAGAATGCCACTCCACTCCTCACAAGCTCTCCTCTCTGCAACAAACAAACAAACAAACAAACAAAAACCCCTAGGATTTTCACACACCAGTTTGGAAGTCTGAATTCACTGCTTACCATCACCTTCCAGGATTGCATGAAGACTGTTTGAATAATCACACTCCTAAAATGTACTCATTTGTGCTAGCATTGTGGTTATGCTTAAAATAGTTATATATCTGCCTTGTAAGCTATGCTATGGAACAAACTCTTACAACATGCTGGCAACGTTGAAATAAGTGCTGGAAAGGACTCTAGAACAAAGCAATTTGTCCACCCACTCCAAAAGGGTTCAGGCAGGGTTGGATTTGCATGTTGATGGAGCCTGGCCTTGAGTGAGGTAGAAGAGCTAAATATGCCCCACCTCCTTTTTCATTTCTCAGCAACGGCATGGCCACCCCGGAGTCACAGCGTAGAACTGGCTGGTCACATATTGGCTTCAGTTTTACAATCTTTCTCACTTTCCCATTACAATTAATGGGTAAATAAGAAATGCTAACTGGTCACACAACTGTGGCATACAGGAAAATAAAACATATGAGGGAAAACACAGACAACTTCAAGGTGATGTAGGATTCATGAAACTCATCTCCCCTGCTCTGCAGAGGCAGCCTGTCCTGTTTTGGCACCTGAGGCAAAACAGCTGCTCCACCACTGCCACCTTGCTTACTGGGATTGTGAGACAGCTTCCGGTTAGATCTCATGGAGTTCTTGTGAGGTGGGGCACCAATGTGCCACTGGAGAAGTGAAAATAAGTGGTGCTGGTTTCCAGCGAGATCTTGCTAGAGTCCTGCAAGATCTCTCTGGAACCTGGAAGCTGCTTCTCCTTGCTTCTCTGGTGCTGGTGCTGGTTTGGGGGCAGGGGATAAGCAAGGCTGCTGCAGCAGCACCAGAAAAGAGAGGGGAAACAGTTGTGACTTCTGGTGAGATCTCATGAGAGCTGCAGTGGCAGGTGGTCAGATTTGCCACCCCTGTTGGCCGGCTACCAAAGCAGACTGCTACATGCTGCCTCATTAAAGTCAGCCCTGCTGGTCTGTTGTAACCCAAGGGTGACGTACAGGCTACCTTCATGGCTAACCTGTCTCACTCACGCAGAGCTATGAGCCCTCAATAGAGAGATTCCTATGCCCCTCAGCCACAATTTTAAGTTGGAGAGCATGGGGTTATAGTTTTGACTTCAGAATCAATTCAGGAAGCAAAGTATAGATCCCATGATTCCCAGCAGAAAATTATGTCCTGAGCTAGTGAGTTCTTTCACCTGCTAGTTACACCCTCCCTTGTTCATTTTGTTTTCTGGGGTTGGTGGGAAACTGGAAGAGACCATATTTCACTCATTTGGGTGTTGCTGTTGTTTTGTTAGTGTTTCCATCAAACAGTAAAAGATGTGATGCAGAGGGCAGGGCTCCCTGACCTGAATTGTAAATTGTGTGAGAGAGACTGTTACATTAGGGCTACAATTGCAGCAAGATTATAATTCTGCATCATTTTACCAAAGTGCATGTGAACAACAATAAAACACTGCACAAAGTGGGTGCAAGTATATATATATATATATATATATATATATATAGAGAGAGAGAGAGAGAGAGAGAGAGAGAGAGAGAGAGAGAGTGTCTTCCCATAACATTGTGTTTGCGTTTCCCGGCAAGCTAAAAATGTATTTGTTTGTTCAAGCCTTTTGGGAGGGTTACTGGATCTAACCTTATATTATCACTTGTCACTGGGATGTCCTGTTTGTTTTGTTTTGTTTTTTGCTTAGTTTTTATGTGGTTGTTTAACATGTTTTAATTTTGTAATGTGTTGGGTTATGTGTATGCCACCCTGGGCTCCTTTAGAAGGAAGGGTGAGGTTAAAATATAACAAACGAAACAACAATCAAATAATACATTGCTTTAAAAAAGCCATGCACATAGGGACACTGGTAACATGGGGGGCAGAGAAGCCTGGATAAAGAAGAGAAGCAATGAAATAGTCTCATTCTTCTCTGGGGCCTCAAATACCTAGTTTCATATTAAAAACCCCAACTGCTTTTAATTGGGATTTTGAAATGCCACTTCTAAAATGTGCACAGAATGGATTTTCACTCTAGTTGTAACTATGTTACATTGCTGGGTTACATTACAGCAAAGTTGCTATTTGTGATTGATGCTCTTTCAGTAGCGTTATTGAAGAATGCTATAGGGACTACAGAGGATTTTTTTTTTTAATCCAGTAGCTTGGAAACTCTGTAAGGCAAAAGGCCCATTATCACCTGACTGCTTTGTGTTATAAATGACAGAAATATTCCAGAAAGCAGAGTACTGAATTAGTAGTGTGTCAGAGCAAACCTACATTGTCACCAGTCATTATATTGATGGTGCTACTATCTTTATCATGACATAAAGATATGGTATTTTTAAACAAGATTATTTCTTATTTGGGTATTCAGAAAAAAGAGGCTCCGCTCGAGTGAAAGAGTTATATTGCACAGCAGTAAGTCTTGAGCTGTAATCCTCCTTTTTATGTGAAAATTGACACTATGCTATATATTTCAGATAACTTCTAGGAAGCTATTTTATTCTGAGTCAGGGTACTGTTCCATTTGGCTCAGCATAGTCTACGGAAAGAGTGGAGAACCTGGGACCTCCAGGTGTGGTCTCTGATCATTGGTCATCTGGCTGGGGCTGATGGGAGTTGGAGTCCAAGAGCATCTGAATGTTGAAACTGAATGTTGGAAGATTCACAACAGATAAAGTAATGCATTTGTTCACACAGGAAACAGTGATAGCCACAAACTTGGATGGCTTTAAAAGAGCAGAGAATTGTTAAATTAGAAACAGGAATAGAATTGTAATTGTAATTCTGAGCCAACTACTTTAAAACTATTCAGATAAAAACAAATTAAAACTAGACAAGACTGCAGAGCTCAGGGACAAGCAGCCTTCATCATTGCCATCTTCACCTTGAAGTCAGTATCAGCTTATTCATAATCTTCCCTCCCCTAGGGGGAGGTCAGTCAAGGTTGGAATCCCCCAGGAACTGGCATCCGTTAGGTACAGTTCCTTTGATGAAATAGTCTAGTTGATCCACCTGGATGGCAAGGGTGCATGAAGTCCACTTTTTGCTTACCTCCTGTCCATCCCCTGGATGTGGATCTTCTTGGATTCATTTTTAGGGTTAGTAATATGTAGACAGGGCTATATCTTTGCAAAGGTATTCCATCTCTTGCTCTGTTTTTGAGGAATGTAGCTCCTAACGGTCTAGTCTAGATGCAAATTTGTGAATATCTGTTATATTCAACTTCAAATGAGACCAGAATCAGATTTCTCCCTTATCTCTAGTTCTGCACTAGGAGCAAGCATACCTTTTCATAATATACAGGCATATTTTCCTCTTTGCATAATATCTAGAACTGTGAGGAAAGCAAGTGTAAGCATCTTGTCTGGACCTCAGTAAAGAGAGGTCACACAACAAACTGTTGTGTCTGCAATGGGGTGGGGGAAAGATAGTTTGAGATCTACTAAAAGATCTCTGGGTACCTTGCAGGCAAAAGTTTCTAACTTGTTTAGATTGCTTAATAATAGCAACAACAACAACAACAAAAATTCACCTAAATTAAGGCTCCTGCAATGAAGAACACTAACCAGGAGTGGACTTTTGTGTAGAAAGATTTTGAACTTAGATCAGCTCTTGTCCTGAAAACAAATTCTTAAACTCAGAATTTGCTCAGAGGCGTCCTGTTCTTTAATCCTAACTTTTGCTCTGGGTGGTAGATCTTGCGGTTCTAGTGGAAAAAAGGAGACCCAAAAGGTCTAGGGGGTGCAAAGTAAGCTTTCCATGATGACATGTTATCACTATAGTAGAACCAAGAAACTTCCCTCAGTGGTGTTGAGTTTCAAGAAAGGCGTAGGCAAGATCTGAAAGATGGAACAGGCGGTAGATTTTCAAATCAGTTCCCTAATGGATGCTTGTACTGGCATATTTCTGCTTTTCATATCCAGGCTTTGATGCCTACATCAAAGGAAAGAGGCTTATAGAAGAAACACATCCATGAAATTCCCTTTTACCTGGTTACATTTGAATTGCTGAAGAAACGCACAACCATTCTACATAATATTCTGAATGAGTGCTTGGCTACATGTTGCACAAGTCTTCTCCTGCCTTTTGATATTTTGGACTGTAACTCCCATCATCTCTGCCCTTTGGCCGCATTGTCCAGGACTGATGGGAGGGCACCAGGTTGGAGAACACTGTGCTAGGAATTCTGAAGCTTCCCAGGGAGATGCTGGGCAGGACAAGAGAATGGATGGAGAAAGGTGGCCAGCAGGCGCACGAGTCTCTCCAGATTTTTTCTTCTCTCTCTCTCTCTCTCTCTCTCTCTGTGTGTGTGTGTGTGTGTATGTGTTTCCGGAGAATATCTCAAAATTCTCAACAGATGCGGCCACTCTTCACGTGAGAGCTCTAATCTTTAGTCAGGATCTCAGGGTAGACTGAAGTAATAGAATTCTGGACTGTACTACCTGAGACTATATGTAGAAGACTGTAATTTCTGTCTCCATGGTGGTGGTTTGTTGTTGTTGTTGTTGTTGTTGTTAATCCAACAGGCTTCTCTCATGTGCAGTTTTGCTATATGAAGGTGCTTCTCCTGTAAGGAAATACTCAAAAATATGGCAACCACATGCAATCTGAAGTATCACAATCATGAACTTTACTACCTCATAGTATTGCATTCTGCATAATTCAGAAGTTACCCACATTAACTCACAAGCACAGATAATACACAATATGAAATAATAATAATAATAATAATAATAATAATAATAATAATAATAATAATAATAATAATAATTTATTATTTATACCCCGCCCATCTGGCTGAGTTTCCCCAGCCACTCTGGGCGGCTCCCAATCAGTGTTAAAAACAGTACAGCATTACATATTAAAAACTTCCCTGAACAGGGCTGCCTTAAGATGTTTTCTGAATGTCAGGTAATTCTTTAACTCTTTAACATCTGATGGGAGGGCGTTCCACAGGGCGGGCGCCACTACCGAGAAGGCCCTCTGTCTGGTTCCCTGTAGCCTCACTTCTCGCGATGACGGAACCGCCAGAAGGCCCTCGGCGCTGGATCTCAGTGTCCGGGCTGAACGATGGGGGTGGAGACGCTACTTCAGGTATACAGGACCGAGGCCGTTTAGGGCTTTAAAGGTCAGCACCAACACTTTGAATCATGCTCGGAAACGTACTGGGAGCCAGTGCAGATCTCTCAGAACCGGTGTTATGTGGTCCCGGCGGCCACTCCCAGTCACCAGTCTAGCTGCCGCATTCTGGATTAATTGCAGTTTCCGGGTCACCTTCAAAGGTAGCCCCACGTAGAGTGCGTTGCAGTAGTCCAAGCGTGAGATAACTAGAGCATGCACCACTCTGGCGAGACAGTCTGCGGGGAGGTAGGGTCTTAGCCTGCGTACCAGGTGGAGCTGGTAGACAGCTGCCCTGGACACAGAGTTAACCTGCGCCTCCATGGACAGCTGTGAGTCCAAAATGACTCCCAGGCTGTGCACCTGGTCCTTCAGGGGCACAGTTACCCCATTCAGGACCAGGGAATCTTCCACACCTGCCCGCCTCCTGTCCCCCAAAAACAGTACTTCTGTCTTGTCAGGATTCAACCTCAATCTGTTAGCCGCCATCCAACCTCCAACCGCCTCCAGGCACTCACACAGGACCTTCACCGCCTTCACTGGTTCTGATTTAAAGGAGAGGTAGAGCTGGGTGTCATCTGCATACTGATGAACACCCAGTCCAAACCCCCTGATGATCTCTCCCAGCGGCTTCATATAGATATTAAAAAGCATGGGGGAGAGGACGGAACCCTGAGGCACCCCACAAGTGAGAGCCCAGGGGTCTGAACACTCACCCCCCCCCACCACTTTCTGGACACGGCCCAGGAGGAAGGAGCGGAACCACTGTATAACAGTGCCCCCAGCTCCCAGCCCCTCTAGACGGTCCAGAAGGGTGTTATGGTCGATGGTGTCAAAGGCCGCTGAGAGATCCAGCAGAACTAGGAAACAGCTCTCACCTTTGTCCCTAGCCCGCCGGAGATCATCAACCAGCGCGACCAAGGCAGTTTCAGTCCCATGGTGAGGCCTGAATCCCGATTGGAAGGGATCCAAATGGTCCGTTTCCTCCAGGCGTGCTTGGAGTTGTTCAGCAACCACCCGCTCAATCACCTTGCCCAAGAATGGCAGATTTGAGACTGGGCGATAGTTGGCCAAATTGGCCGGGTCTAAAGATGTTTTTTTAAGAAGCGGTTTAATGACCGCCTCTTTCAGCGGGTCTGGGAAGGCTCCCTCACAGAGGGAAGCATTCACCACCCCGCAGAGCCCATCGCCCAGCGCTTCCCGGCTCGCTTTTATCAGCCAGGATGGGCAAGGATCAAGTAGACAGGTGGCCGGTTTCACTCGTCCAAGCAGCCTGTCCACATCCTCGGAGGTAACAGATTGGAATTGATCCCATATAACAGGACCAGACAGAACTCTAGCACTCTCCCGCCCTGGCCCTGCTCCCACGGTGGAGTCTACCTCCTTCTGAATCTGAGCGATTTTATCTGCAAAAAACTTTGCAAAAGCATTGCAGGAGATCTTGGGGTCCCTACCAGGCCCCGGTGGTACAGGTGGTTCCGATAAACTGCGAACCACCTGAAAAAGTCTCCTGCTGCTGTTTTCTGCAGATGCAATGGAGGCGGCGAAGAAGGCCCTCTTCGCCGTCGCCATTGCCACTTGGTAGGCTCGACGTTGAGCTCTAACCCGTGTCCGGTCTGATTCAGAATGAGTTTTCCGCCACCGGCGCTCTAGCCGTCTCAACGATTGTTTCATCACCCTCAGCTCCGGGGAAAACCACGGGGCTGTCCGGGCTCCATGCAATCGGAGAGGGCGCTTCGGAGCCAGACAGTCAAGTGCCCTGGTTAACTCCGCATTCCAGCGTGCCACCAGGGAATCAGCTGAAAGGCCATCAACTTGGGATAAAGCATCCCCTACCACTCTCTGGAAGCCAATTGGATCCATTAAGTGGCGGGGGCGGACACTACTTGCTTTTATGTATTTATATATTTACAGCTAACCACTGTCCTTTAGTGAGTGACTTGAACAGCTTTGTCCCCTCCCCTCCCCCACACCATTTCTGAATTACCTTTTTGCCCTTGCCAACCTTTTTATGATTCTTTCCATGGCAAGTGACATTGGCTTTGACTGTCCTTTAAATACCCTGACTTGAAGTCTGCCTGTTGCCAGAGATTTGCTGCTTTCAAGTCTTCCCAATTAACTTAATCCCTCTGCCACACAGATCCTGCAGTCATCCAGGATAAAAATATATTTACTGTCGATGCCACGAGTAATCTGTTAGTGTGTTCCCTTGTAAATAAACTTAGAAGCATTCCATAGATAGGCTGGTTCCAGCTTTGTGTTTACATTTCATAATTCATTCCATGTTGTTGTTTAAAAAATCTCCCCAATGACTGATTTATTGTTTTGTTGATCCTGATAATGAGGTTGGCCTATTCATTGTATTAGTGTCATTTCCAATGTTTCCAGTGTTTTCTACTGGATACCCTAACAGTCCTTCCCTCTGGCTTCCATGGTTCAACATTCCCTGAACTGCATTTTCTCCTATTCTCTTAGATTGTGGATTTCTTAAGGTACACAAGCAAATACAGTGTACAGTGTTTCTCAAAGTGCATTTAATGCTCACTAGGAAAATAAAATGGGAGGCTTCAGACATCATATACTAGAGTGTAGCTTATATGTCACCAAAAGCTAGAAATGCAGAGTTCAATTTCTACAGTGACTTTCTCTGTGGCTTTGGGCAAGGTCTTTCATTCTGTTTTCCAGTAAATCCCCCTATATTATTGATTGTACACATTCATGAGCTGTCATTAATAACTTTGCAAACAAGAGCTATATAATTCATTATGATTTTATAAGTGACAGGCACAATTCAAAGAGCTACTTTTGGTACACCCATGGGGATTGCTCCACTCAGCTCGATTTTTTATTGTATTTTGGAGCAGCATTCCTCTCCATGCTGTAATCTGCACAGGAGATTCTCATTTAGTTCAGAACTGGTTTGTCTTCAAGCCTGGAGAAAGCAGGAGCTTCAGTTGGGGAGAAAAAGTCAAAAGCACTTTATTGTCCACAGAACTGGTTACACATTACTTCAAATCTCGGTCTTTTAATACTCCTTTTAGCAGGTATGTAAGTGTATGCCAACCTAGCAGTTTGAAAGCACATCAAAGCGCAAGTAGATAAATAGGTACCACTCTGGTGGGAAGGTAAACGGCGTTTCCGTACGCTGCTCTGGTTCGCCTAAGCGGCTTAGTCATTCTGGCCACATGACCCGGAAGCTGCACACCGGCTCCCTTGGCCAATAAAGCAAGATGAGCACCACAACCCCAGAGTCATCCGCTACTTGACCTAACGGTCAGGGGTCCCTTTACCTTTTTAAGTGTATTCAGGACTGCAGTCAAAGGTATGCTTACAGTGGATTAAACATCTTTGCATAGAATTGAGCTTCTGAGCTTCACAAACTCAGGGTTCACCCAACTTACCTTTGCTCTGCATTTTTAGGCACGGGTCCAGGCTTTCCAGGTCTGTGTCTGCGTGCTCCCCTTCCCCCGGATTTTCACTCACTACCGCTGAATCAGAGCAAACAGCAGTCTGTGGAATACCCAAATTGCCATTTGTTCTGAGTTTGTGCTTCCCTGGGGAAAACAGTGAGGTGGGGATAGGGGGAAGTGCTTTGACACAAACCAGAAAAGTGTGAGCCTGTGCCTAGAAATTACAGGGCAAAAAGTGTCAATGAGACCTGAGTTTCATTATTTTGCTCTGGCGAGCTCAGTAAAGCAATAAGGTTTCCCCAAGAAATGCGAGGAGTTACATGATAGAGAAACCAAAGGCATAATTTCCACTAAATGTTTATCTTAAAGTGAAATATCAAGTAAATTTAAGGCTTCCTCCTTGCATGCAATATCTTAGGATTTCAAAGGAAGGCGAGGGTATTTTAATAAGCTTAGTAAAATTTCTATGGTAGCTCAGTTTCACTTGAGTGTCTAGTATGGCCTAAAGAGAAATGGCAAAAAAATACTCAAGTAAAAAAATCTGAGAAACTCTGAAGAACTCAAAAAGAGTTTCAGAAAGACTACAACAGACATTTGTTGTTCTGGGTCAGCCCTATTTCCCCTTCATTATTCTTTTTGTCAAGAAAAACAAAAACAAAAGGTAAAACCAAAGAATTGAAGAGAAAATTAAAGCAATAATTGCTATATTAAAACTGAATGCGTTGATGAGACAGAACCATTTATAAACCCATAAATGATTCAAGTGTTCAAAACATAAATTTAAATACAATGATATTCTGATTGCTTAGGTAACCTTGAATCAGGGATGTAAGCAGTGCAATTTTTCTAGAAAAAGAGGTGCTGGAACTCACCACGAAGGCCTCCCTTGTTCTCTTATAAATGGCAGTAGCGCCCACCTGAGAGGGGCCAGAACTGAGTTCCAGCAAATTCCGGCTGGAAAAAAAATCCTGGGTGTAAGTTTAAAGTGGCACAAGATTTGGGGTCACAAGAATGATAAGAGTAGATCACCTGAGTTCGGGAGAAAACTTCTGTCCCAAACTAGGTATCAGCAGAGCAGGAGAAACCAATGAATTATATTTAGCAGAAGATAAATTAGGTGAATTAGCTTCTACAATTAAAAAACACACAATTAGAACCATTTTTCACGACACTCAGTATCTGTCATGATAATGAACATATGCTTTGATTATGACAGGTTGCATATTCTGGCTTGTCTGCAGGCAGCTTACGCTATCATGTGTCAAAAAGACCAAAAAAAAAATCCCTCTAAATTTAATTTGCAGAAAAAACTTGTAATATAATTGACACACAAGCCCTCACATAATGCACATATAAACATGTTTTTATTGCAACACCCCAGGTTCATAGCATGGATTATTGTCCTCACCCCTATCCAATCACCAACCACTCACTGTCTACTACATGTTGTAGACGGTAATGCACAACCTGCTGCGTTCATGAACTCTAAGATAGCAATTGCCAGTCTTTCACGGATGTAAAAAGCCATAGTTATTTGTTGCTGTCAAAGATATACCAAAACTATATAAATATCCTAAAAGATGTAATCCAAAATAAAGATGGAATCCAAAATAAAGTTTTCAAACCGGGACACACAATACCAGATTTGACGTGTTTGTAATCCAAAACGTATGCAAACCAGACTGTTTGCAAACCAAGATACCCCTGTAGTGGTTTGAGTAGGGCCGCTCTTTTTACAGCTATACAGTGTCACCTCTTGCCAGCTTGAACCACCCTCTACCGCCATCCCATGCCCAATGTGCAAAGGGAACTGCTTCACCCAACAATCCAAAGGGTGACAACATTCTCCCTCCGTTGCTGGGAGGCCTTCGCAATCAGGGTTGCCATATTTCAAGAGGTAAAAATCTGGACAAAAAGGGTGTTGAGCTTCTGATAGCCCAAGCCACCCAAGCCCAAGCCACCCAAGCCAGAGCCAGAGCCCACAAATATTTTTTTAGCCCAAAACCCAGGACATTTGCTTTAAAATGTAGATTTCCCACTTTATGAAGAAGTGAAAGAGCTTGTGTATGATTGGTTGCATTATTTCCAAATAAATGAAATATTTAAAAAAGATTTTAGAGAATATGGATATGCAGAGAAGGATTCTAAATTTCAAATAGAAATAATAAATAATGAATATAAAATCCTATCCAAAATGTATAAGATATTGTTGGAATGGCATACAAAGGATGAAGAAGTTAAATCAGTTATGATAAAATGGGCCAGAGATATTGGACATAATATACAATTTAACGATTGGATAAAACTATGGAATGAAAGTATTAAATTTACTGCATGTACTGCATTAAAGGAAAATGTTATGAAAATGATATATAGATGGTATATTACACCAGTAAAACTTGCAAAAATATACAAAACATGTAAGAAGTGTTGGAAATGTAAAGAAAAAGATGGTACATTTTTTCATATGTGGTGGGAATGTAAGAAAGTGAAAAGCTTCTGGGAGTCGATATATAATGAGTTGAAAAAAATGTTGAAATATACATTTGTTAAGAAACCAGAGGCCTTTCTCTTAGGAATTGTTGGTAATGAAATAAATAGAAAGGACCACAAAATTTTCCAATATGCAGTAACAGCGGCAAGAATATTACTGGCCCAGAAATGGAAACAAGAACAAACACCAACGTTGGAGGAATGGAGAACGAAGCTGATGCAGAACTTGATAAACTGACTGGGAAGATCAGATATCTACGAGATCAAAAGTTCATCGAGGACTGGGGAAAATTTGCAGAATACTGGGAATGTATAAGGGATAACGGAATAACGTTAGTGGCATTTAGAGAAGCTCTGTAACAGAATAAGAAATATTGTAAAAAAGCAAAATATAAGAGGGGGGAAGGCATAAAGGCAATCCCAAAATTTGGAAATGTGTATTTAAAGAAACTAGAATTTGAATGATTGGCAGAGAAGCCGAAGGAAGTCAAAAACCGAAAAGTTTAATAGAAATTGTAATGTGGTATGAATGTATGGAAAACTAATAAAATATAAAATTTTAAAAAAAATTAAAATGTAGATTTCCCCCTGAATGGGCATGTAAAGAAGACATGTCCAAGAAATCCCGGATTCATGTCAACCCTATCTCAATGTCTTTCCCTTCCTTCCTTGATGTTTGAATATTGACTCTAATTGAATCTAAAACAATATTTTCAAGCTGAAATTGTTGGGTTGGGTTTAGTGTCAAAAGGTGTTGTTGTTTTTTTTAAAAAATCCCTTTTCCTTTTAAATAATTTCTATATGGGTGATGTAAATAACAGAAAAATAATAAAAAATAAAAGTTTTACATAAATGCATTTAACAGAAATGCAGAAAATATTAGGGACGCGGGTGGCTCTGTGGCTAAACCACAGAGCCTAGGACATGCCGATCAGAAGGTCAGTGGTTTGAATCCCCGCAATGGGGTGAGCTCCCGTTGCTCAGTCCCTGCTCCTGCCAACCTAGCAGTTCGAAAGCATGTCAAAGTGCAAGTAGATAAATAGGTACTGCTACGGCGGGAAGGTAAACGGCGTTTCCGTGCGCTGCTCTGGTTCGCCAGAAGCGGCTTAGTCCTGCTAGCCACATGACCCAGAAGCTGTATGCCAGCTCCCTCGGCCAATAAAGTGAGATGAGCGCCGCAACCCCAGAGTCGTCTGTGACTAGACTTAACGGTCAGGGGTACCTTTACCCTTTTTACAGAAAATATTATATTGTCTATCAATTTAAAATACTATAGAGTTAACTAATGAACCTAGTGATCTAATAACTTCCCCAAACTTTTCATTCCAAAAGGCAATAAAATCACAAATTTCCCCAATAAATCTGTTTCCACATCTTATATTTTCTCTCACACAGTTATGTATGTTTATACAAAACTGATGGATCCCATATTCTATAGAACCACTAAGAGAAGAGGGGAGGCATAGTTTCCCCCAAAACAAAATATTTAGACATTTTAGCTGATGTTTAAAATATTGTAACCATTTCTTTATTCCCTTCCTCCACATACCCTTCTAAATAATTCAAAAGTGTGATTGCTGGATTTTTATTTAGCACTATTCTAGTGAGATTTAATCATCATCAGAATGAACTCTATTACCAGTATCAACTACTGTTGTTATTTTTATTATTGCTGACAAAATCCAATGCGACATTCTTCAAACGTGGGTCCCCAGGTGCTGTTGGTCTAATTTACTGGTTACATGACGTCAAACAAAATAAATGTAAAATCCAAGTAGGAAATCTAATTTTGTCAATGCACACTATTTAAAGAAGGCATTTATTTATTTATTTATTTATTTATTTATTTATTTATTTATTTATTTTACAAGCAACAGTTGTCAGCTAATAAAAATCCAATCTGTAGCAACAGACAAGTCAAGAATTATGTTAGAGCCTTCTATTACAAAAGGGAATCAATGGAAGACATTGGATTCTTCTTTGGTCTTGGCATCTTTTTAAAAATATTCAAGGGAAACTGTGAGTACATGGAAATTGGGAAACTCTTTTTCTGAGTTTATATAAACTGGTATAAGTTGAGCAAAGCTGTTCACACTGCAGTGAAAGGGAATGTGCCAAACTGAATTCAAAGGTATTGAATAAAGCCCTGTGTGATGTAGTGTTGGATAAATTCCCTAGGAAAATAGATCACAGCTGGATCTTCGCCACCTGGGCTAATTTGCCACTTCTGCTACGGCGTCATTTTGTGGCCTTGGGCAAGTCGTTATTTTTCAAAATCAATTCCCCGTCTTTACAGGAGGATTAATAGTGCCTCTACTCACAAACATATTATGAGAACAGACAAAACAAGAGGTGTAAAATACATTATAAAGTTAAAGTCATATAGGTAAGTCATGAATAGCAGAGCTGAAATGGATAATCAAATTTTTTTTAATTTAGTATAGCTTCAATCTTTGCCATTCACATTTCATATTTGAAATATGAAATGTTTACTTCACAATGATTTTGCTTGGTTACAGGAATAAATGGTCCCTAAATGGGACAGAGACATCTATGTATAGTTTACAATGAGGAAACAACTATCCTATCCACCCAATCAAGTACAGATTGATGACTAGAGAAAAGGGTTGTCAAGTCAGGAGTATTCCAGACCCTGAGATTTCAGGGCCCAAACCTGAGGGAGTCCCCTGGCGACGTCATGGTGATGTCATGGATTTCACAGGGGCATGACATCACATGACACATTAAACTTTAACTACAGTCACTGTCAGCATGTCATTCAAATAAAAAAACATGAAGTCTAACAAATGAGCAAATATGTCACTGGTTGGAAATTTAGATATAAACCTTAACTATAAGTGGTATTCCTAAGTTTGTTGTGAACTGCACTTTTGAACAGCCAGTGTTAATGATGTTGTCCCCAAGAGGGGGCAATGACAATAAAGATATTATTATTATTGTTATTATTATTATTGTTATTATTATTATTATTATTATTTAATTATTCACATGTCATATGAAAGAGGGAATAAGCTTGTTTTCTCCTGCTCTGGAGGGTGGGACTCGAACTAATGGCTTCAAGTTACAAGAAAGGAGATTCTGACTAAATATCAAGAAGAACTTTCTGACAGAAAGTGCTCCCTTGGAAGGTGGTGGACTCTCCTTCCTTGGAGGTTTTTCAGCAGAGGTTGGCTAGCCATCTTTAGCTGAGATTCCTGCATTGCAGGGGGTTAGACGAGATGATCCTCAGGGTCCCTTCCAATTCTACAGATCTATGATTCTTTGATTCCATAGTTGCCAGTCAGTACTGTATGTATTTATAAATGCCTTCTGACTTCATTGTCAGGGGAAAAACAGGGGAAAACAAGAAAAGACAAATGTTCATAGGAACACATAATGTAACATGATCAGCTGTGCAGGTCTACCTGTCTGACACATAAACAAACCTGGTAGAAGAGGAAATGAAGAGCAGAAGGGTTAGCTATTTTTGATAAAAATATGTGTCTTACACAAACAGTCTTTTTACTTGTCAAGCTGGCAACATTTGAAGTATAATTTACAAAGCCTTCCAGACAGTGTCTGCATGAAGTCCCCACACCTCTCACCTTCACAGACAAGACAGAACTAACAGGAGTAACAAGCAACTCCCAACTGCCAATTTCCAACTTCCAGTTGTCAACTACCACCTCCTGTCTCCAGTACCACCTATTCTTTGTGAAATACATTCACAATGAAATTGCATTACAAATACTAACATTTAAGGCAGCACAACTGTTCCCCCCCAACTGGGCTCTGAGCCAAAGGGGGTGGCACACAGCGCCACAGCTGTGATGCAGTTAATTCAGAACAATGGAAGGTGTGAGGCAACGGTGGGTGGGCGCCAAATGTTGGTCTTCCACAGGGCACCACAGAAGTTTGAAAGGCCAAGGTCCACCCCCTTTTATAGCATTTGCTTTAAACAGAAACATACACACAGTTTATTCCTCAAGCTCTGTGTTTTAAGACATGGGATGTAGTGAGAGTTGAAAATTGCAAGGATCCTCATTTCACACCAAAAACAGACCTTTCCAAACTTCTACTTTACATACACACACAATTCCCCAAACTCTGTGTTTAAGGGTGGAGCCAAAAATATCACTCGGCCAGCAGAAGCTCTATTGTGAATCTATATTACATTATTTTCAATCCAGAATTTCATTTAGAAAAAAAAGACTCTCTTCCCTCCCATCACTCCATTCTTTTCCATACCAAAAGTGATTTCCTATGCACATCCCTATAGTTCTCAAGTGGATTATTTCTCGGGGAACAGTAGGGCAGCTATCCTAGAAGTGTGGAGGGAGAAAACTCAGGAATGTGGTTCAGAATTTCCAGCATTTTATTTTCTTCTACCTCCAAGGCAGCCCTGACCTGCCAGCTCCCCCCTAGTCTCAACTTCAAATGAAAATATATAACAACTATCTCATCCAGCCCAGCCCCTACAGTCTTCTCTCCTACTCTCAGCACTTCATTCTCCCTTGGTAAATTTGTGTCCTCCTTGGATTCACTCAAGAGGAACAAAAGGCCTCCAGGAGTTGTTGTGGACAGCAAAGGCAGCAGTGCTCAATTCCTCCTCCTCTTTGCATGGTGCCCCTGCTTCTGCAGCCCTACCCCTTGCGCCAGGTGCACATGTGCACTCATAGCCCTCTTCTTCTACAATGTCTATGTAGCATGGGAACTCCCAGCAACTTGACCAGCCAGCTTCCCCTTGCCAACAGCTGCTGACCATACCCACTCAGGCCCTGGGACACCCACAGAGTTACATTCCAGTACTTCCAACCTACCTAAAAATTCCTGTAACAAAACAAAAAAACAGGCATCATATCAGTCATAGCCTTAGGTTTCTCTAGAGCAGAGGAAGAAGATGAAGCTGGAGGCAAATTAGAGCCAACCTCAAGTGTGGAACACACAACCAAAAGGCATTCCTCTAGTCTCCCTTTGGGCCCAACCAAAGCTTCAACTGCTTCACAGTAGGGTCATGAAAATCAGCATCAATGTCCTTTCCCAGACACACTTCAAGTGCTTCTGGGATGCCTTCATCCAACCACCTAAACTCACATGGCAATTAACCCTAACAAAGCAAGCAGTATCAAGCTCACATTCAGGTGGGTTATGTCCAAAATGAACCTTTTAGTAGGAATAACACCCTGCAAACCTCTTTCAGTGGGTCAAAGCAAAAGGGAGGGCAGTGAAAATGCCTGCAAGCCTGGCTGTACTTGTTAGGAATGGCAAAACAGACCCTCCAAGTGTCCCTATTTTCCAGGGACAGTCGCAGATTTACAGAAACCATCCAGGTTTCTGATTTGATCCCAGAATGTCCCAAATAGGATGTATGGAGTATGTGACCCCTGAGCCAAAGAGAAAGGTAACTTGACAACTACACAACTATTCAACATCTGAAGGTATAGGGAAGTTTTTAAATATTTCATGTTTTTATATATGTTGGAAGCTGCCCAGCATGGCTGGGGCAACCCAGTCAGATGGGCAGGGAATAATAATAATAATAATAATAATAATAATAATAATAATAATAGAATAGGCTGTCCCTATTTTCATTAGAGAAATGCTGGAGGGTATGGCAAAATAGGCTTCAGATGAGTTCAAATGGGGAAAGGAAGATCACATGATTGGCTACTTCAAAAGAAGACCTTGCTTCCTCATCACTCTGAAGACCCTGGAGGCACTAGTTGCCGTAATTAAGGTTCTCTTGTATTATGGCTGCATTAGTGTTTTCTCCCTGAAGTTCTGAACCAACTAGCATAATCTCAAGGCATGGACATTATTATATAGGCCTGATTCCTACCTCTCACCCAGAGTCATAAGATTCAAGCTAAGTCCTAATTTATCCTAAGAGATTCTGAGGGATCAGGCTTTATTAAAGCCTTCCAAGTATTGCAAGGTAAATTGCCAGTGGCCAACCTCTAATGCCAAGCCTTGCAAACGTGTCCACCACCTTCTGAAGGTAAGGTCTCTCAGGACAGGTGATTTTATCAGGAGGGTTTCTTCTCATCCTTAATTAGATATCAATTGAATTTGAATTCCACATGCAGTACATAGGACTTATTAGAAAGATATTTCATAGTGCTGATATAATTTCCCCAAGAAGCCAATGATCATATTGATTTATACAATGTGTTTCAGCAGTTCTACAAACTCAGTATATAACCTTGAATGAAAAGACAATTACTCAATGTGCAGAATTGTTGCCCTTTGCTGGATAAGGGTAAGATTTTGAACACCCATTTAATTTATAAGGCAGCCCAAACATTTTTTTTAAAAAAGAACCAGGAAATAGTTGGGTACTTCTTTTGCAGTTTATATGAAACTTTTAATCTGTGAAAGTGGCAATAACAGATCTTGTAGCACCCTGCTTGTGGTTAACGCTTAGCTGGAATGAAATATTCAACGCAGCAACAGAGAAATTAAAATAATAATTTATTTGTCAGACAAATAAATGAGAGGCTCAGTGGTATATGGTTACCAAGCTCTGGCCTGCCTCCTGCCATTATGGCCAGCACTTATATTCCCTTAATCCAGCCCCCTTTGCTCCTCCTTGGGCTGCCTCTGTTCAATCAGCCTGGTTGGATTTCCTATTGGCTGATTGCTATAACTAATCACAAAAAGATACACCCATATCCTCCTGTCCTTATAAGGGAGACAAAGAGCTATATATTTGACATATAAGTAATAATATATCTTACATGGAATCTTAATTACCAGCTCACCTCTTGCCCTATTGCCTTCTAAAACAAATGTTTAATCTTACATTTTTATGTTCAACAGATGTCAAGGATCTTGAGTTCACATCAACATTGAAAGATCTCCTTCATTTGAGGGTCTTTTAAACAAATGCCTGACAACTATATATCAGAAGTGTTCGATGGCGTCTCCTGTCTGGCAAGGGGGGGGCTAGGCTCATTTGCCCCTCTGGTCTCCTATTGCAATATGACTCTATGAATCTAGCATTTCTTAAATCCTTTGCATAATTACATTTAAGCCAATATATTTAAGCTAATATATTTCATACATTATCATAGGTAGCCTTTTAAAAGAATAAAACCTTTGTAAAGTAAAAAGGAAGGAACTCAGTAAAAAACAGCTTTTAAAAAGAAACCTCTTCTGTGTACACCCCTCCTTTCACCCCCCTTTCCAGCCTAAAAATAAAGTAAAAAGAAGCTTCTTCTCCAGCCAAGTCAGTTGTCTTTTTCACTGCTCTTGGCCTTTCAACCTTAGGAAGAAGATATGGCTCATTTTACTGGGAGGCACATTGGTATTATTTTACTATTTACCCATTCTTAATAGTGTTTTTTCAGCCTTGGGGCAGCATATGTAATTTCCCCTTTTTTTTATGACTTTGAGAATTGTTTTTCTACTATAAATCAATGGGGCCCTCTTGTCTTAGGAGAAAACCTCTTGCCAAGGTTTTTTCTGCCTGGCATGAAACCTTTGAAAATCTAAGCCCATTTAATTTAGGAACCTGATCAAGATATAAGCCAATATAAGTCTTGATTAAAAATGCAGTCTATATTCAGATGCCACATTCCCCCCTTTCAAGCTCAAGGACCTTGCTTACCAAGCGTCCTTGATAGCTTGATCTTCATCATATTCCTGAGGTAAAGCTCTGTATAGGGCCATGATATGAGGTAGAGTTTCATTCGAAATCATCTTGCTAATTGTACTTCTAAAACATGAGATGATACATGGCACCATACATAAAACCATTATTACTACCGTCAAGAAAAACAAGCAAGACAATAATATCCCTTTGAGTCCCGCAACATTAGGTAACCAATTGGTGAGCCATCCCATATCCCATCCTTCCCATGTTTATACTTGGACATGTGCTATATTCTCCATCTTTGTAGCCAACACACGGATTGCCTCACCATTATCAGAAATGTTAAAGCAACAGGCATTCCCTGTCAAGTTCAAGACTCCACATAGGCCTCCCTGCCTGGCAAGTACATAATCCATTCCCATTTTCAGCTGCATAATGGCGGCTCTACTTTCATCCAACTGTTGTGCAATAAGTCTCAAACTCTGGGCCGTTGCATTGGTTACAAGTTCCACTACTGCTTGCAATCGAATTATTCTGTTTAGATTATAAATAGGATCCCGTGCCCCTTGTATGAGCTCACCAGGATTCCAGGAGGCAGGATCATAATAGGCTATAATGCGCTCTGGCGGCCAATCATCAGTACCGCTCCAACTTTGGGTACTTCCTCCTGCTATACGAGAAATATCAGCATTCCTTCGTGTTCGCTTAGCTGAACTAGTGGGCATAATCCACATTGGTGGTAATACCCATCCCAGGAAACAAGTCCCACTCCATTTGGAAGGGAGTTTCTTGTATGCCCATTCTCCACATATCCACCACAACCATTGGGTCTGAGGTTTTTGGTACGTGGAGTACAGAAGGCGAAAATATCAAAAGAGGTAGAGAGTTCACAGTGCAGTATGTTAGATTGCCTTTTTCTGTCACAGTTATGTTCCATACCACTTTCCATGCATGAATAAAAGGAGGTGCACAGGGCAAGGTATTCCGAGTTCGATACGTAGTACCGTTTGCCCAGGTTTGACTATTCTTAATATAATCCCAAGTATAGTGACAATGAGAAGAGCCTATCATGGTAGAATCAGCTGCATCTGATGATTTATGTACACAGATTTCCCCTTGCACAGGTATAACTCGTATTGGTTTAGTTGAGTTCCAACCGGGGAAATTCTGTACTTCTGTTTGGTGTGGCATTTCGCTTACCATACCAATGGCACTTAATGGTATTGGTAATAAGGGCATACCTCCCTCTGAATCATCTGGCCCAAGAGAGCAAACAAGGCAATTAGTCCTATTTGCAACATTGGCTATCATCTCAGCTAAGCCTACCCACATATTGTGGTCATGGCGGAATCCATATTTAGCAAATTTGGTCAGATTCATGGACCCTTCCCCTTCCCAAGGGATCAGGATTAATAATAAAATCATGTTGATGTCTAGCATATGCATTCCTTCCACAAAAGATTACCTTATTGTGATAGCAAATAATTATTAGTCCCAATATAATTCCCCCAGTGACAGAAATGGGGAACCACCAAGACCGAAACATATATCCCGAGGATCCCCAATGAGTAATATCACTTATAATTGTTCCACAAGGGGGCAGTCAATCAATTGTATAAGAGAATCTTCCCGTTCACAATTGCTGGTTTAGACGCTCCTCAAGCTTCAGGCGTGCGCAGGTCAGCCAGCTTCCAGGTTGTGGCTGCAGCAGGCCGGTCGTCAAATGTTGCCCGTGACCTAACCCGCTCCCGGTAGGGCTAGATACAGGGGTTTTTGGAGAGAGTCAGTTTTAAAGGATTAGAGGGGTCACCTTTGCATGTCCAACTGCCTTCAGACTTCTTTAAACGAGAGTGATGAATCCAGGGGGTCACCTCAGCTACCTTCACCGCTGTTAGAATAGAGAGCAGGACGGTGTAAGGTCCACGCCACTTAGGTGCAAGTGGATCACGTTTCCACTCTTTCACCCATATGCTATGCCAGTCTGGAGCTGATGAATCGGCTTGGCAATGCTGCACGGCGTGTGCTTGAGGGCCCACCTGTTAAGATAAAAAAACAAACAAACACGGGAGAGAGACAAAAACACGGGAGAGATTGCACTTGTCCCTGTGTCACATGGTCTCCTATTTGTTTGAGGTCAGTTGGAATATCCTGAACAAAGGAGGGCGGCCTCCCATACAGGAGCTCAAAAGGTGACAACTTAAGTCTTTTTGTGGGTGCGCACCGAACACGAAACAGTGTTATGGGTCAGCAAGCACATGGGGATATTAAAGCAGCCTGTGCTTTTCCTTTGCAGGCTTGGCACAGCCCGGCCTGGTCCCTGGGGTGCAGGGCCGTAAGAGATGGAGGCAGGCTGGGCCCTCTCCCTCCTGGGTGAAGCACCTGCCGGAAGCCTCGTGGCAATCATCCCCCCCCCCCGGGGGCACACGCAACAGACACTGGGGCCAACGGAGCGTGGTGGGTTAGGGTGGCAAATGCCTCTCTGAGCTCCGCAGAAAAGCTGAACTTGCACCAGAGCCGCCTCTGACCCACATAATGGGCTATTGCCAGCTTGTATTTTAGGGAGCTGGTTTCTTGTTTTCAGCCTTGCAGCAGCAGTACCCGACTGCACACACTTAATGTGATCTCACAACAATCCTAGGAGGTAGGCCATGGTTATTCCCATTGTAGAAGAGAGGAGAAACGGAGTGATATAATGCCAGCAGTAGTATAAATATGTCCCCATACATGCACCATACAAATAAAGAGTGGACACATAGTCCTACAGATACAACCGACCCTTTGAGGGTGACCAAACTGTTGATGCGGCCCCCGATGAATTTGAGTTTGACACCCCTGCTTTAGACATATTAGTGGGCTTCTGGCATGCCCTGCAGATGCCTTGCACAAGCGTCTGGCGGTAGGTAGTAAGCCTGGCCAGGTGAATTGCATTGTTTGGATCCCAATTAGGATCTTCCAAGGGAAAGTTGTCCTGGAGATGATGGTCAATATTATAAATATTTCCCACTCTGGCCTGCTCACGCAAATATATCTGTGCCTTTTCAATTATGTCTCTCCTTTCCTCAGTGGTGAAAAGAGTATTCAGGAGCTGGCGACAATCTGTCCAAATAGGACTATTACTATTGAGGTCACCAAGTCCATCATAGCCTGAGGTTTTTCTGCGAAAGATGGGGTGTTTTCCAATTCATCAGATCTGTAGTTGTGAATGGAATACATTGCAGGGTCGAAGTTCGAGGTGGCCGTGGTCCAGGTTGCCCATTAACCAGCACAGGCTCCTCAAGTGCATCAAATACTCTTCTAAGAGGGGCTACTACGTGACCTTTTTCTTCACTTTGCTCTAGGGGCCTCAAATCATAGGGGATGGTATTTGTCCCAAGGCGTTCTTTTAGCAGCTTTATACGCCTGGCTGTATTGCTTGCTGACCGATTAAGGTCTCCCTGTAACTTCTGTAATAATTCTCTAGGACTTGGATGTACAGGGGTTTGGGGTAGGCAATCAGTTGTTCCACTAAAAGAGACTGTAGATGGAGTTCTACTGGGACTCACAGGTGGAATAACCACTTCTGCTTGGGCTTCATTATAGGACTCCAATGCCTCCTGAAGATATTTATCATAATCTATCAAGGAATCAAGCTCTGTGACTCCACCCCCATTATTCGTTCCAGTTTCTTGCCTTGGGGTTACAACTGGTGGAGGGTTTGAATTAGGCTCCCTTCGATGTGGAGCATAGGGGGGAGGTGGAAGCACCTCTTCCTCTGGTCCCTCAAAAATGGGTTTAAGTTTATTTGGCAAGATTCCTTTCCTAGCTTCGGCTTTTACAGCCAATAATTTGCATCGTTGGACTTTGCATTCCCTTATCCATGGAGGATTTTTTTTTTTTTTAATGTGCTCAGCCAGGAATCTATATATGAAAATTGTTCTGGGCACCCTCCAGTTTCTTTGGTGATGTTAAACCAAAGTTTGCTTACTAAATTTATATCAAAGGTTCCCTGGGATGGCCATCCAGTACTTTGTTTTGGCTACCCTAATTCACATAACGTTCTCAAGCGCTCTGGCGTCATTTTGACTCCATATGCCCCTGAGAAGGCTTTCTTAAAATTATTTAACATACATTCAAGAGGTGTATTTCCCCCTTTGAACCCCCAACTCCCATTGTATGGCCCTGTGAAGTATCCACTCAGTCACTCACACACACGCCTTACTGGGAAACGAAGTAGTACTCACTCCACACTTAGGTCAGCTACACATTGTACTTTCTCACACATGCAATGCGCTAGATACTTCAACCACACTCTACCTCCCAATCTTCCCTTTTCCCTACACCAGATCACCATCTGATGTACCCAGCCACCTAGCGTACTCAGTTCCCCTTTACTGAGACGCAGAAGTTTGATCAGGACTTCTCTTCCTCCCAATTAATTGGAGGGCCAAAACCCCTTAGTGCACTTACCCTTAGCTGGTTGCCTGTTTATTTCTCTGGTCCCCCCCGGTCCGTCGCCGTCAGTGGACAGGGTATCAGACAGACGAGACTTCTGCGTTCCCCCTGGAAAAATTTACCAGTGCGCGCTGGGAAGCAGTTTAGAGATCCTCTCTCTTGTACCCTGTCCAATAGGGCGAAGGGGCTGCGTTCCAGCAGACCACTTATCCGAGTCGCAGGCACCATAAAATGTAGCACCCTGCTTGTGGTTAACGCTTAGCTGGAATGAAATATTCAACGCAGCAACAGAGAAATTAAAATAATAATTTATTTGTCAGACAAATAAATGAGAGGCTCAGTGGTATATGGTTACCAAGCTCTGGCCTGCCTCCTGCCATTATGGCCAGCACTTATATTCCCTTAATCCAGCCCCCTTTGCTCCTCCTTGGGCTGCCTCTGTTCAATCAGCCTGGTTGGATTTCCTATTGGCTGATTGCTATAACTAATCACAAAAAGATACACCCATATCCTCCTGTCCTTATAAGGGAGACAAAGAGCTATATATTTGACATATAAGTAATAATATATCTTACATGGAATCTTAATTACCAGCTCACCTCTTGCCCTATTGCCTTCTAAAACAAATGTTTAATCTTACATTTTTATGTTCAACAGATGTCAAGGATCTTGAGTTCACATCAACATTGAAAGATCTCCTTCATTTGAGGGTCTTTTAAACAAATGCCTGACAACTATATATCAGAAGTGTTCGATGGCGTCTCCTGTCTGGCAAGGGGGGGGGGGGCTAGGCTCATTTGCCCCTCTGGTCTCCTATTGCAATATGACTCTATGAATCTAGCATTTCTTAAATCCTTTGCATAATTACATTTAAGCCAATATATTTAAGCTAATATATTTCATACATTATCATAGGTAGCCTTTTAAAAGAATAAAACCTTTGTAAAGTAAAAAGGAAGGAACTCAGTAAAAAACAGCTTTTAAAAAGAAACCTCTTCTGTGTACACCCCTCCTTTCACCCCCCTTTCCAGCCTAAAAATAAAGTAAAAAGAAGCTTCTTCTCCAGCCAAGTCAGTTGTCTTTTTCACTGCTCTTGGCCTTTCAACCTTAGGAAGAAGATATGGCTCATTTTACTGGGAGGCACATTGGTATTATTTTACTATTTACCCATTCTTAATAGTGTTTTTTCAGCCTTGGGGCAGCATATGTAATTTCCCCTTTTTTTTATGACTTTGAGAATTGTTTTTCTACTATAAATCAATGGGGCCCTCTTGTCTTAGGAGAAAACCTCTTGCCAAGGTTTTTTCTGCCTGGCATGAAACCTTTGAAAATCTAAGCCCATTTAATTTAGGAACCTGATCAAGATATAAGCCAATATAAGTCTTGATTAAAAATGCAGTCTATATTCAGATGCCACATTCCCCCCTTTCAAGCTCAAGGACCTTGCTTACCAAGCGTCCTTGATAGCTTGATCTTCATCATATTCCTGAGGTAAAGCTCTGTATAGGGCCATGATATGAGGTAGAGTTTCATTCGAAATCATCTTGCTAATTGTACTTCTAAAACATGAGATGATACATGGCACCATACATAAAACCATTATTACTACCGTCAAGAAAAACAAGCAAGACAATAATATCCCTTTGAGTCCCGCAACATTAGGTAACCAATTGGTGAGCCATCCCATATCCCATCCTTCCCATGTTTATACTTGGACATGTGCTATATTCTCCATCTTTGTAGCCAACACACGGATTGCCTCACCATTATCAGAAATGTTAAAGCAACAGGCATTCCCTGTCAAGTTCAAGACTCCACATAGGCCTCCCTGCCTGGCAAGTACATAATCCATTCCCATTTTCAGCTGCATAATGGCGGCTCTACTTTCATCCAACTGTTGTGCAATAAGTCTCAAACTCTGGGCCGTTGCATTGGTTACAAGTTCCACTACTGCTTGCAATCGAATTATTCTGTTTAGATTATAAATAGGATCCCGTGCCCCTTGTATGAGCTCACCAGGATTCCAGGAGGCAGGATCATAATAGGCTATAATGCGCTCTGGCGGCCAATCATCAGTACCGCTCCAACTTTGGGTACTTCCTCCTGCTATACGAGAAATATCAGCATTCCTTCGTGTTCGCTTAGCTGAACTAGTGGGCATAATCCACATTGGTGGTAATACCCATCCCAGGAAACAAGTCCCACTCCATTTGGAAGGGAGTTTCTTGTATGCCCATTCTCCACATATCCACCACAACCATTGGGTCTGAGGTTTTTGGTACGTGGAGTACAGAAGGCGAAAATATCAAAAGAGGTAGAGAGTTCACAGTGCAGTATGTTAGATTGCCTTTTTCTGTCACAGTTATGTTCCATACCACTTTCCATGCATGAATAAAAGGAGGTGCACAGGGCAAGGTATTCCGAGTTCGATACGTAGTACCGTTTGCCCAGGTTTGACTATTCTTAATATAATCCCAAGTATAGTGACAATGAGAAGAGCCTATCATGGTAGAATCAGCTGCATCTGATGATTTATGTACACAGATTTCCCCTTGCACAGGTATAACTCGTATTGGTTTAGTTGAGTTCCAACCGGGGAAATTCTGTACTTCTGTTTGGTGTGGCATTTCGCTTACCATACCAATGGCACTTAATGGTATTGGTAATAAGGGCATACCTCCCTCTGAATCATCTGGCCCAAGAGAGCAAACAAGGCAATTAGTCCTATTTGCAACATTGGCTATCATCTCAGCTAAGCCTACCCACATATTGTGGTCATGGCGGAATCCATATTTAGCAAATTTGGTCAGATTCATGGACCCTTCCCCTTCCCAAGGGATCAGGATTAATAATAAAATCATGTTGATGTCTAGCATATGCATTCCTTCCACAAAAGATTACCTTATTGTGATAGCAAATAATTATTAGTCCCAATATAATTCCCCCAGTGACAGAAATGGGGAACCACCAAGACCGAAACATATATCCCGAGGATCCCCAATGAGTAATATCACTTATAATTGTTCCACAAGGGGGCAGTCAATCAATTGTATAAGAGAATCTTCCCGTTCACAATTGCTGGTTTAGACGCTCCTCAAGCTTCAGGCGTGCGCAGGTCAGCCAGCTTCCAGGTTGTGGCTGCAGCAGGCCGGTCGTCAAATGTTGCCCGTGACCTAACCCGCTCCCGGTAGGGCTAGATACAGGGGTTTTTGGAGAGAGTCAGTTTTAAAGGATTAGAGGGGTCACCTTTGCATGTCCAACTGCCTTCAGACTTCTTTAAACGAGAGTGATGAATCCAGGGGGTCACCTCAGCTACCTTCACCGCTGTTAGAATAGAGAGCAGGACGGTGTAAGGTCCACGCCACTTAGGTGCAAGTGGATCACGTTTCCACTCTTTCACCCATATGCTATGCCAGTCTGGAGCTGATGAATCGGCTTGGCAATGCTGCACGGCGTGTGCTTGAGGGCCCACCTGTTAAGATAAAAAAACAAACAAACACGGGAGAGAGACAAAAACACGGGAGAGATTGCACTTGTCCCTGTGTCACATGGTCTCCTATTTGTTTGAGGTCAGTTGGAATATCCTGAACAAAGGAGGGCGGCCTCCCATACAGGAGCTCAAAAGGTGACAACTTAAGTCTTTTTGTGGGTGCGCACCGAACACGAAACAGTGTTATGGGTCAGCAAGCACATGGGGATATTAAAGCAGCCTGTGCTTTTCCTTTGCAGGCTTGGCACAGCCCGGCCTGGTCCCTGGGGTGCAGGGCCGTAAGAGATGGAGGCAGGCTGGGCCCTCTCCCTCCTGGGTGAAGCACCTGCCGGAAGCCTCGTGGCAATCATCCCCCCCCCCCGGGGGCACACGCAACAGACACTGGGGCCAACGGAGCGTGGTGGGTTAGGGTGGCAAATGCCTCTCTGAGCTCCGCAGAAAAGCTGAACTTGCACCAGAGCCGCCTCTGACCCACATAATGGGCTATTGCCAGCTTGTATTTTAGGGAGCTGGTTTCTTGTTTTCAGCCTTGCAGCAGCAGTACCCGACTGCACACACTTAATGTGATCTCACAACAATCCTAGGAGGTAGGCCATGGTTATTCCCATTGTAGAAGAGAGGAGAAACGGAGTGATATAATGCCAGCAGTAGTATAAATATGTCCCCATACATGCACCATACAAATAAAGAGTGGACACATAGTCCTACAGATACAACCGACCCTTTGAGGGTGACCAAACTGTTGATGCGGCCCCCGATGAATTTGAGTTTGACACCCCTGCTTTAGACATATTAGTGGGCTTCTGGCATGCCCTGCAGATGCCTTGCACAAGCGTCTGGCGGTAGGTAGTAAGCCTGGCCAGGTGAATTGCATTGTTTGGATCCCAATTAGGATCTTCCAAGGGAAAGTTGTCCTGGAGATGATGGTCAATATTATAAATATTTCCCACTCTGGCCTGCTCACGCAAATATATCTGTGCCTTTTCAATTATGTCTCTCCTTTCCTCAGTGGTGAAAAGAGTATTCAGGAGCTGGCGACAATCTGTCCAAATAGGACTATTACTATTGAGGTCACCAAGTCCATCATAGCCTGAGGTTTTTCTGCGAAAGATGGGGTGTTTTCCAATTCATCAGATCTGTAGTTGTGAATGGAATACATTGCAGGGTCGAAGTTCGAGGAGGCCGTGGTCCAGGTTGCCCATTAACCAGCACAGGCTCCTCAAGTGCATCAAATACTCTTCTAAGAGGGGCTACTACGTGACCTTTTTCTTCACTTTGCTCTAGGGGCCTCAAATCATAGGGGATGGTATTTGTCCCAAGGCGTTCTTTTAGCAGCTTTATACGCCTGGCTGTATTGCTTGCTGACCGATTAAGGTCTCCCTGTAACTTCTGTAATAATTCTCTAGGACTTGGATGTACAGGGGTTTGGGGTAGGCAATCAGTTGTTCCACTAAAAGAGACTGTAGATGGAGTTCTACTGGGACTCACAGGTGGAATAACCACTTCTGCTTGGGCTTCATTATAGGACTCCAATGCCTCCTGAAGATATTTATCATAATCTATCAAGGAATCAAGCTCTGTGACTCCACCCCCATTATTCGTTCCAGTTTCTTGCCTTGGGGTTACAACTGGTGGAGGGTTTGAATTAGGCTCCCTTCGATGTGGAGCATAGGGGGGAGGTGGAAGCACCTCTTCCTCTGGTCCCTCAAAAATGGGTTTAAGTTTATTTGGCAAGATTCCTTTCCTAGCTTCGGCTTTTACAGCCAATAATTTGCATCGTTGGACTTTGCATTCCCTTATCCATGGAGGATTTTTTTTTTTTTTTAATGTGCTCAGCCAGGAATCTATATATGAAAATTGTTCTGGGCACCCTCCAGTTTCTTTGGTGATGTTAAACCAAAGTTTGCTTACTAAATTTATATCAAAGGTTCCCTGGGATGGCCATCCAGTACTTTGTTTTGGCTACCCTAATTCACATAACGTTCTCAAGCGCTCTGGCGTCATTTTGACTCCATATGCCCCTGAGAAGGCTTTCTTAAAATTATTTAACATACATTCAAGAGGTGTATTTCCCCCTTTGAACCCCCAACTCCCATTGTATGGCCCTGTGAAGTATCCACTCAGTCACTCACACACACGCCTTACTGGGAAACGAAGTAGTACTCACTCCACACTTAGGTCAGCTACACATTGTACTTTCTCACACATGCAATGCGCTAGATACTTCAACCACACTCTACCTCCCAATCTTCCCTTTTCCCTACACCAGATCACCATCTGATGTACCCAGCCACCTAGCGTACTCAGTTCCCCTTTACTGAGACGCAGAAGTTTGATCAGGACTTCTCTTCCTCCCAATTAATTGGAGGGCCAAAACCCCTTAGTGCACTTACCCTTAGCTGGTTGCCTGTTTATTTCTCTGGTCCCCCCCGGTCCGTCGCCGTCAGTGGACAGGGTATCAGACAGACGAGACTTCTGCGTTCCCCCTGGAAAAATTTACCAGTGCGCGCTGGGAAGCAGTTTAGAGATCCTCTCTCTTGTACCCTGTCCAATAGGGCGAAGGGGCTGCGTTCCAGCAGACCACTTATCCGAGTCGCAGGCACCATAAAATGTAGCACCCTGCTTGTGGTTAACGCTTAGCTGGAATGAAATATTCAACGCAGCAACAGAGAAATTAAAATAATAATTTATTTGTCAGACAAATAAATGAGAGGCTCAGTGGTATATGGTTACCAAGCTCTGGCCTGCCTCCTGTCATTATGGCCAGCACTTATATTCCCTTAATCCAGCCCCCTTTGCTCCTCCTTGGGCTGCCTCTGTTCAATCAGCCTGGTTGGATTTCCTATTGGCTGATTGCTATAACTAATCACAAAAAGATACACCCATATCCTCCTGTCCTTATAAGGGAGACAAAGAGCTATATATTTGACATATAAGTAATAATATATCTTACATGGAATCTTAATTACCAGCTCACCTCTTGCCCTATTGCCTTCTAAAACAAATGTTTAATCTTACATTTTTATGTTCAACAGATGTCAAGGATCTTGAGTTCACATCAACATTGAAAGATCTCCTTCATTTGAGGGTCTTTTAAACAAATGCCTGACAACTATATATCAGAAGTGTTCGATGGCGTCTCCTGTCTGGCAAGGGGGGGGGGGGGCTAGGCTCATTTGCCCCTCTGGTCTCCTATTGCAATATGACTCTATGAATCTAGCATTTCTTAAATCCTTTGCATAATTACATTTAAGCCAATATATTTAAGCTAATATATTTCATACATTATCATAGGTAGCCTTTTAAAAGAATAAAACCTTTGTAAAGTAAAAAGGAAGGAACTCAGTAAAAAACAGCTTTTAAAAAGAAACCTCTTCTGTGTACACCCCTCCTTTCACCCCCCTTTCCAGCCTAAAAATAAAGTAAAAAGAAGCTTCTTCTCCAGCCAAGTCAGTTGTCTTTTTCACTGCTCTTGGCCTTTCAACCTTAGGAAGAAGATATGGCTCATTTTACTGGGAGGCACATTGGTATTATTTTACTATTTACCCATTCTTAATAGTGTTTTTTCAGCCTTGGGGCAGCATATGTAATTTCCCCTTTTTTTTATGACTTTGAGAATTGTTTTTCTACTATAAATCAATGGGGCCCTCTTGTCTTAGGAGAAAACCTCTTGCCAAGGTTTTTTCTGCCTGGCATGAAACCTTTGAAAATCTAAGCCCATTTAATTTAGGAACCTGATCAAGATATAAGCCAATATAAGTCTTGATTAAAAATGCAGTCTATATTCAGATGCCACATTCTATCCAAAGTATGTATTTTACAAATAAATTCTGTTGAGCTCAGTGGAAACTATTCTCAGGTACAAGTGCATTAAAAAAAACAACAACAACCCTGACGATTTCAAGCTGATCAGGATCCAGCACAGGATATCCACTCATGTGCATGTGAAAGATTATTTTCCTGTTCAGCTGTGCCCCCTTGTTAGTCCATCTAGATATGACAATTAATTTCTTTCTGAGCAGCACAGTCTAGAATTTGTCTCAGTATTCTTTTTATATTTTCAATTTAGTATGTATTGATTTCTCTTGTCTCTTTCTCTTTCTACTGTTCTATTTTTAGCTTAGTCTCAGAAAGATTATGACCCCTAAGAATATCACCTATTCTATTAGCCCTCTCATCCTGAGCAAATGGACAGTCTGTGGTCAACAGGGCCTTTTTGTTTTCTTTGTTGACATGTATCATGAATTCCATGTAGGGTACAGGGTTGCCATACGCCTGGATTTTCCCGGACATGGCCTCTTTTTGTGTTTGTGGGGGTGAGACTTTTAAAACTTGTCAAAACGTCCGGAATTTTTTTGTTTTGGCTCCTAAAGAGAACTACATTTCCCATGAGGCCTTGGGGATTCTGAAACGAAACCGGCCCTGTGATTGGCTGCAGGCAGTTCCGATCTAGCTGCCCACTGGCTGTGTGCGAGGCCGGGAGGGGGAGCGGGTGGAAAGCGACGCGGCGGCTGAGACGGAGCGGGGGGCGCGCGGGCGGGAGAGGAGGGAGGGTGAGAGGCGGCCGGGAAGGGGCTGGGCGGCGGGGCGCCTCCTCCTCCGGCTGCCGGCGAGTGCGCGGCGGGGAAGGAGCCTCCTCCGCCAGGTGCGGCCCCCGCAGGAAGATGCACCTCCTTGTTTTGCCTTTCCAGGGGAAAAGAAACCCATCAGTTGGTTTCCCCTCTTTTCTCTCGCTTCCTTCGGTGTTGTGTCTCCGTCTCCTTTTCCTCTGCCACCAAGAGGCAGCGAACTCGAGCGCTTCTGCCTCGCAGCCCCTCGCCAGACTCCCATCAAAGAAGCGGAAGCAGCTTCAGCCGCCAAACAAAATCTCCAGCGGATCTGTGTTGGGAGACAGGCTGGGCCTCCCTCCCCTAGGTCATTTTCACCCAGCGCATGGTCAAATCCACCTCTGCCAAAGAGCCTTCTTCTGCTTTAAACGTCCCGTTCAAACCTCAGTTTGCAGAATTCAGGGATCGATCGCCTCTCCCTTCTCTCTCATCTGCTTCCTCCTCCTCCTTTCCGCCTAGATCTCTCAGCTAGCGTTTCTTTATATGGAGATCAGAGCTTCTCCTTCCCACCCTCCCTTCCCGCACCTTGGATCTTCATGATGCAAACCCAGGATATGTATTTGTATTATTTAATATTCTTTGTTATTGGGAACACACTTCTTTGGGGGGGGGGGTCAAGTTTTGTAAGGACAGGTAACAGAAAGCACCCCACCTATCAAGTCTTTGCTGGAGAGAAAATGTGTCTGAAGATCTGCATATGACCTCCTCCACCTGCCCCCCTTTCTTCTTTTTCTTCTTCCCAGGAGGGGTTAAAATGACCAGGAGCTGGATTTGTTTTGATCGCTAGCAGTTTATTAATTTTTAAATCCTACCTAAGATAAAATGGACCAGCCCTCTGGATAGATATTAAAAGTGTGTGTGTGTGTGAGAGAGAGAGAGAGAGAGAGAGAGAGAGAGAGATATCATTTGGGATTTTACAGCACCTTTTTCTGCAGTTATAAATGAGATCTAGTTTCCATTCCTGCTAAATCACATTAAAAAAAAATATGTTTCCCAGATCTCATGATCGAGACATGTCTCATGATAGGCTAGGCTTCCTTTGCTCCAGCAGAATCTGATGCCTATGTACTTGATTAATCATTTATTCCGTCAGGTGGGTGGCATCACAGTGTGTTGGGTGAAGTTTCACTAGCAAAAGCAGAAACTCTGTAGTGGGCGATTCCCCCTAGCAATGGCCTTGGAATGATGTACATGGTGATGAGGAAGCAGAGACACTGCTCTCCAGTGTCCGTGCAGCAAACATTCTGACTGATTTTTGCATTTGTTTTCTCTTTAAAAGCAAAAACACCCATCAGTTTCTACATCAAAGTAAACAATGCTTTGCTGAACATTTCAAATTGCAGGGATCTGTGGTGGTGGAGCAATGCAAAACTCTTACTTCAGTGGAGTTGCTTGTAAAACTGGAAGAAGATGCGTTTCTTCTGGGGAGTGGAAGACAGAAAGCTTGTGCTGTGAGATGTTTCATTAGGCTGGAGGTTTGAGGGGGAAGGAAGACATTCCCTTCTACTTTCTGCATAGGAGGAGGAGGAGGAGAAGGAGGAGGAGGAGGAGGAGGAGAAGAAGAAGAAGAAGAAGAAGAAGAAGAAGAAGAAGAAGAAGAAGAAGAAGAAGAAGAATTTATCATTTATACCCCGCCCATCTGGGTAGGTTTCCCCAGCCACTCTGGGTGGCTTCCAACAAAATATTTAAAATACAATAAAACATCAGACATTAAAAACTTCCTTAAATAGGGCTGCCTTCAGAAACTACAATAGGGTAGTTTCCTCTGCTTGTCCTGTGCATGCAACCAGTCCTCATGGAGGGATATGGCTTCAACTAGCTTTTGTTTAGGGTGCTACTTAAGGTTGTAATAATTCCTCCTTTTGGCCTATGCTCCGTCATGTGTTGGCCAAATATATTTCATCTACATGACTGCATGCGGCAGTGCCCCAGCAGTGGCAGCGACAACAGCCATGTGCTCCATTCACCCTCCATGCATGTGTTTGGGGAAAGAGGCACGAGGATCCGTCATCATCCTGGCGCCCTGGCGCCCTGCTGCCTGCTTCCTTCCCCAAGACCAAGAAACACTTGCCCAGCTTTGGGAAGGAAATGGGAGGGCTCTTGGACCCTGGTCGGAGCCCTCCTGGCTCCATCCCAAAGCCAGGCAAGCGCTTCCTGGCCTTGGGGAAGGAGGCACAAGGCTCTGCCAGGATCCTGGAGCCCTGCTGCCTCTTTTCCTGAGCATGTGCAGAGCACCTACCCCTTTTGCCCACTTGGCTGTCCCTCCAGCCATTTCTAGGTAGTAAGTACCAGCACCTTCTTTTCCATCATCAACCTGGCTGGCAGGTGGCTGGTGGTGCTGCCGCTTTGCCCTTCCTGCTGTGCAGGACCCTCCTGTCGTTGGGAAGGGTGCCCCCCGTCCGGTGCCAGGAGTGGTGGGTGATGGGATGGCAAGTGCTGGTGGGGGCTGCCGCAGCACCGCCACTACGCGGAGGGGTCGAGCTGCGTGTCCCCTGCAGAATGTCTTCTTGCCCAGCCAGCCCCCACCGTTAGGGAGTGGGCTGGTGCCTGCCCAGCAGGGGGGGGGGGGAGCTGGCGGCGGGTTGTGGGTGCCTAGGCAGGCCTCCACCTCTGCCCTACGCAAACCTCCCCCAAACTGCTCCGTGTAGGGCTGGCGCTTCAGGGGAGTGTTGGGGCGCCTTTGGCAGCTCCTCCTCATCATTTCCCTGTGCAGGTAGGTCCTCTAGGGCTGCAGCTTTTTTGCTCGGACCATGTGGTTGCCGCCAATTTTAACAAAGTGGCTTTTATTCTGGTATTGTCTCTCCCCCCCCCCCCTGAATTTTTAAAGTGCGGCTTATATTAGGGTGTGGGCTATTTTGGGGCCAATACAGTAATTTGTGTTGCCGGAGTAGTGGCTATCTGGCAGAAATTTGCATTACCCTGCTTCTGGAAACAGATTTTAGCTCACACCATAAAGGGACATTATTTTAAAACATCAGTATCAAGGGACAGGAGGCAAGAGGAACAGGGGTAGGCAAGAGTTGTTTTTTATATTTGAAGGACCTCTGTCAAATATTTTTGAGATAAAATTGCAAAACAGAATGTATTTTAAGAGCATTTGCTATGACTATTTTTAGCTGAGATTCCTGCATTGCAGGGAGTTTGATTCCATGAGTCTATTTTATAATACATCATCATCATAATCATAGCAGCGTTATCAATGACCTTCAAATCGTCAGTCTTTTGTAAAGCAAATGAATCTGTGTTTGTCCATGCTGAAGGCCCAAATACCTATTAAAAATACTTTAAAGGGTGTCATTCTATGGTAATATCACTGTGGATGTGTGTAAGGTAACTAAATAGTCCTATATTTCTGTTCTTGTAATTTAACCTCGACCTTATCCCAAAGTGGGTATTTTGATGTCACTAAGGCAGCAATCCTATGAACATATACTTGGATAAGCACCACTAAACAGTGAGGCTTACTTCTGAGTAAACACATGTAAGATTGCATTGTACATATCTTTCATACCAGGTAAAATATTTCCATCTGTTTCACAATGAAATCTCAAATAGTGCTCCTGTTTGAATATTCTGAAAGGTTTGTCACAGTGCAGCGAGATCTCAAAGAAGATTATCTTTATATACATCTCCTGGTTTGGTTTCATTATCCAATTATTTTGAATTATCTTTTATGACAGCCAAATAGTTTTCTGCTGCCCAGTACCATTTTGCCTTTCTGGGTGCACTGGTATGCCACTTGTGGTATGTTAGTGAAAGCTTTTTGAAAAATTTCTTTTGGAAAGACCAACAGTGCCATCTATGGTAGAAGCTAAGGAACAACCAGATAATCTCTCAATTCATGCTTTGGTTTTTCATTTAAAGATACAAAACATAACAAAGGTTTCTCTGTCCTTTTCTCCCAATAAAAGCAATAAAAGATTATTTTTAAAAAAAAGATTTCTGTGGAGTCTGATTCAAAGGAACCTGATCCACACTTCTGTAATCATCCTTTGAATTTCCTAATTTTTCAATTCACTTATTAGATAAAAAATGCTTCTAAAAATATGATAAATATCTTCAGAAATTCATAATGTATTTTTTTGCTATTTAAATACAAATGTTAATGTGTTTTCTCCTGCTCTGGAGGGCAGGACACAATCCAAAGGATTCAAGTTACAAGAAAGGAGATTCTGACTCAACACCAGGAAGAACTTTCTGACAGTAAGAGCTGTTTGACAGTGGACTCCCTTGGGAGGTTGTGGAGTCTCCTTCATTTGAGGTTTTTCATCAGAGGGTGCTTTAGTTGAGCTGCATTGCAGGGGGCTGGACTAGATACCCCAAGGATACCTTCTAACTCTATAATTCCATGATTCTATTATTTTTTCCATTTAAAAAAATGGAATTAAGACAAACAGACTTTTGAATAAATACATTAAAACTTTGCATGGGTAAGAAATAGACTGATCCTAAACTGTACAAAATGCTATTAGAATGGGAAACAAAAGATGAACAGGTGAAGGCATCAATGATACACTGGGCAATAGATATAGGATATAATATCGAAATGTCAACATGGAATGTAGATTTGAAATTTACAGCTTGTTCTGCGATAAAAGAAAATTATTTGAAAATTATGTATAGGTGGTATCTGACTCCTAGTAAACTTGCAAAAATGTATAAGTCAGAATCAGATACCTGCTGGAAATGTAAAAAAAAGGGTACGTTTTGCCATATGTGGTGGAATGGGGGAAAATAATTGATTATTTGAGGGCATACTGTATTTTTTGCTCCATAAGACACACCGGACCATAAGACACACCTAGTTTTTAGAGGAGGAAAGGGGGAAAGCCCCGGTTTTTTTTGGGGGGGGTCATCTCAAAGTTGTGCAGCTTCTTTTGCAAAGGGGAAAAATCCTGTTTTTATGGGGTTCAACTCACAGTTCTGCAGCTTCTTTAGGAAAGGAAAGGGAGCCATTTCTACAGTTTCCAGACAGATAATCTAATCAGCCAGTCACATGTCGCTGGGGAAACAAACAGCCTCCGTCTGCAGAACATTCAACAATGGAGGCCTGGGCAAGGGATCGGGGCCGGAAAGGGAGCCAGCGACTGACCACACACTCGCTCCATAAGACGCACAGTCATTTCCCCTTAATTTTTAGGAAGAAAAAAAGTGCATCTTATAGAGCAAAAAAATACGACAAAACATTAGCAGGATTGATATTAAAACGTGCAGTAAATAATAATTAAGGGGAGGATTAAGGAATGCTTATAAATATATTGGAATTGGATATGCAGTAATAAAAAGATGTGAAATAAATAATCGCTGAAGGGAGGGAAGTTGGGGGGAAGATAAATGAAATTTGTAATGATTTTGTTCTTTTGGGCTAAAATATTTATAAAAGTTGAAAGTGTGTGTACACACACACACACACACACACACATATGGATCCACCATTACGTTTAGGGAGCTGTTTGGTGTCTTCCTATTTTGCAGTCAGAAATGAGTCAGAATTTGAAATACAGACACTCCTGCCAGAAGTTCTATCACACTTTAATGGTGATGAGAAAACTGAACCAGGAAAACGCCTTCGCAGGCAGGGACTATTTTGTTTTTAAATGATTTCTACAAACATCTACAATACGATTAAAACAAGGAAGGGAAAACAAAACCTCCCCCCACACCTCATGCTTCTCTCTTCAGACACAGGCTGGTGGCAGCTGGTGATTTGGGGCAGAATGTAGCCTGAAACTATTCCTGCTGAGTGGTAACCAAGGGGGGTGGGTTCCCTATCTTTCTCGGGATTTGTCATGGGACAGCAGCAGAGGCATGGGTGGGCAGAAACAGATGTATGGTTACTGGTTCTCTAGCAGCATTCACAATGGACTGGTGGTGTTAGGAGCCCATAACCATCCTGGGGGCTGCTATCTACTCAACAACCAACTGGAATATTCTGCTCTACCATCAACAACTCTCCTGCTGCTGATGTGGCCACCTCAAGGTAATTCCTCCAGTTCCTTGTCATGGAGGTAGCCTCTTACATGTCTTGCTTGTGAGCTTCCCATAGGCATCTAGGAACCAAAAATTGGACTAGATGACCCTTTGGTTTGATCTTGCAGAGTTCTTAAAGTTTTATACCCTCACCCTTTCTCACCAGTTGCCACCGCCCTGGGATCATCAGTAAGAGGTCCCTCCCTCATCCCTTTACTTTGCCTCATACAGGATGACTGGCTGCCATTCCCTCTTAAAACTTAAAACAAAAGCCCTGAACTTGTGGAGACCACTGTAGCAAGGGCAGAGCTTTTTGCTGAAGTGATGTATACCCAAGGCTATTGGGCTCAGACCTGCCATGAAAGTAAAGGTAAAGAGGTAAGTCCAGTCAAAGGCGACTATGGGGTTGCGGCTCTCATTTTGCTTTTCAGGCCAAGGGAGCTGATGTTTGTCCACAGACAGCTTTCTGGGTCATGGCCAGCATGACTAAACCACTTCTGGCACAATGGGACCTACCATTAGGCAGAAGATTCTACCATTAGGCAGAAAAAATGGGCTGTCCCTGAAGTTGCTAAAGACAGAAGATAATGGGGGTGCAGGAATTAGTTTCCCCTCCCAACGTATTTCATTGTTCTGAACCAGCACCAGTGTTTGCTTATTTCTGGCCTGGGCTGGCTTTCTGGCCTGGTCACCTTTCTTCTCCAGTGCACTGCAGTTAGTTCTCTTAGTGGTCAGTTCAAATTATGCTTTGCTCCTGTGACAAGTGCTGGGACTGCTGCTGCTGCTTTGCAGGACTTTTTTGAGCAGACAGCAAGTAGGTGACTGACCAAATAGTGAGCTGGCTGTGGTGAGGTGCTGGAAGGCAGGTCTGAGTGTGCCATGTGCCCAGACCTATAGCCTACTGTTCTCAAGTGCACCAGAGAGTTCTGATCCAATGTCAGTGTGATGAATGTGCCTCAAAGACTGGGGGCCGGGCGGGATCATATTGTCCTTTGCCATGTGTCTTTGGCCAGGCCTGCTCTTAGACAAATATTTAGTCACCATCTGAAATGCGTCTCAAATGTTGTCATTAAAATATACCGAAGCCTTTATCTTATCTTTTCCTTTTTTCTTTTGGTTGACCTTGCTATATTTACCCAATCTAGTATACAGCAGTTCACCTGTCAGGCATCCTTGAATAATTCTCCTGAATCTGTCACTGAATGCGATTCATGGCTTGCTTACCTTGCAATGACACAGTAAGCTTTCTGTTGTTAATCTTTGAAACATGACTGGCAGTTGTAAGATGAAAAGAATTATATATAGCACATTACTGGATATATGTGTCTTACCATTTAAGTGTGTCAGCTAATTAGGACCCTCTTGCAGAGAATTTGCACAATTTTGTTTCTCAGTAGCAACTTTGGTGACGGAATGAGTGGTGACTTTACAGCCCAATAAATCTTCTGGAATGGTCCTCCCCTTGTCCCCATGCTTTGAAAGAACAGGAAGGCAGGCAAAAGCAATCAGAAAGCATGTCCCAGTTCATGCTGAGATTTTGTTTCATGTCTGTGCCATTTAAGCCCACCCTCCCTGCAGGAAAGTCAGTTTCTCAGATCAGAGTTTAGCATTCCTGCCACCAAAGTTAAATAAAACAATAGCCCAACATACTGGTTGTTAATGAAATAATCACACAGTACTTCAGTGTGCTGCAATGTGGCCTAATTAACTCAGATTCATTTTGAATGAAACAAAATAAATGGTTGGGTGTCAATAAAAACACAACACCTCTGGAGGAAGTGCAAACAACTTCTAATGGGGTCCTAATGGGAGCTGCATAGAAATAGTAATTAGATGTTGAATTTCTCTAAAGCGATGTTTCATGCATTTAGAGCGCTGCTTAGGCAAATATATATGTATGAGTTTCAAGGAAAGTGAAAAGAATTTCAGTGGGGTTTGTGGTAGGGTTGAAAGAATTTCAGTAAAGTTATAAAAAATGTTGGCAGTGGTGTAGAGTGCACATTTCTAAGTTGCCACTGAATTTCAGTCAAGGTCAAGTATGAAGCAAGTACCTAGGAAAGAATAAGAATAAGAACAGAGCACAAACAATTTGAGTTGGATCCTAAAGATAAAACAGCTTAAGGAAGTTGACAGAAGGAAAGTTTCAGGTCTCCTTCTGCTGACAATAAATTCCCCTGTGGCCAACCCACATGATTCAGGACAGCTCTCTCACTGCTTGGATAAGTTTCCTAAGGAGTTCTGTTGACTGTGAAGGGGCAGGATAGAACAGGAAACATTACTTTTGTGAATTTACTAAGTAACTTATTTTAGGATCCATTATCATCCACACTCATAATTCAGCCTCCGGGGGGAAATTGCACCTCAACTTTGGCACTTGATCACTGGAACAGCAATCGGTACTCTTCATCCAGACTTGCTGGGTCAGCAAAATCTTAGGATCAAGTAATAAGGCAGCACTTCAGAATCATTTCATACTTAATATTTCATTGTCCCCTGCTTCTTTCTATTGTCTATGACAATATATTTCTGCTACCGGTATTTCAGTTGACTACATGTTCACCTGCTCTTTTCAAGGTGACAGTATCAATCTTACAGGACTGTTGTTAGGACTTATAAGGTAATTTGTGTGACATGTTTTGAAAGCAAAATATAAATACTAAGTTTTGTGTTGTTTTAAAAGATCAGTAGCATTAACTTAAAAGGATAATAATTATCATCTTCAAAATTGATGTTATTTGACTTTTTACATGGAAAGAAATTATTAAATGTTAGCATAAAGATTGCTAAATATTTTTGAGCTTTAAGAAAATTGTTTTCTGTTAAAGATTTATGACTTTGATCCACAGAAGTGGTTTCAGAATATTGTCTCACTGAGAGCTGGAGTGTACCTTTTTTGGTATCTCTAAAGGCAGTTTCTAAAAGTATAAATGCTATGGCTTAGGGCAGTGGTTTTCAACCAGTGTGCCGCGGCACCCTGGGGTGCCTTGAATGATGTTCAGGGGTGCTGCAGGCAGCACTGGCCTCTGTCCCTCTTTCCCTCCCTCCTCTGATGCCCTCTTGTATCTCTACCTCCCAAAAGCTTCCATAGCTGTTTGTTGCAGCCCTGGCTACAAGCTTTGCAGGCGAATGGTGCCTCTGGGGCTGGCCAGGGGGTGCTGGTAGCCAGGTGCTAAGGCAGCCTTGGAGCAAGCACGCAAGCGGGCGAGAGAGGGAGCCCAGCCAGGCAGTCTGCCAGCCCTTGCTGTTGGGAATGGATGGACAAGTCCCAGGCCCCGTAGGACTTCCAAGAAGAGGGGAGAGGAGAGGAGGCTGAAGGAACACTCTATAAGGGATCATGTTCAAAAAAGGGTGAGAGGCTGCCAGCTCTGCAGTCAGGGGGTGACATAACTGGGCTCCTGAATCCCATGGGGTACCGCAGAAAGAAGGTAGTTGGTCAAGGGACTCAATGAACTCAAAAACCTCTGGCTTCTGGAGACTATGGGCAGATCCACACCATACATTTAAAGCACATCTAATGCCCATTTAAAGCACCGTATTTTCCCCAAAGAATTTTGAGAATGTAGTTTGCTAAAGGTGCTGAGAATTGTAGCTCTGTGAGGGAGAAAGTGCAGTTGCCAGGATTCTCTGAGGGAATCCATGTCTTTTAACTGTGTACTGGATGTGCTTTAAATACATGGTGTGGATCTGCCCAGGGATTTTTGCAGTCGCTGCAGGTGTTCAGCAGCCATTTATGCCTGTTGGGACCATTTAAGTTTGTTATTTTTTCTCAAGTAGGTCTCAAGGTTATAGAACAAAGTTTAAGGAAAACTGCTTGATATGTTTGGCTTTATCTAAAAAATAAAAATCTCACAGGTAGGCTAATGTTAGCCAATTTTAAGCTAACTTGTCTTTTTCTGTGTAACTCACTTTTCTGTGTAGCTCACACAAAAGGTGTAAAAGATGGCAACCTTTCTGAGACTATTTTTCCCTCAGAGACCAAAGATGTAGCTAAGAGTTGAGGGATTCACCTAGGCCTTAGGTGCTTATCTGCACTGAACCTAGGAGCTATTTTTCAGTTTGCCAATGCTAATACCAACTTTCATGCCTCGGGGTTTCAGCTGATTGATTGCTGGGAATTAAAGGGACTTCTCCCCTCCTTTCCTAATATATCATTGCTCTGGTGCATAGCGGCACTTTACCTTTCTGTGATGCATCAAGTATTGCTAAATGCCTAAGGCAGTGTAACAGTGGACCAACGGGCTATAGGAGAACGGCAATTCCTTTGCTCCTAGAAAGAAAGCCGGAGTGAAAAGAGAAATCCGGAATTAGGGCAGAGCAGGCTGGTGCTTAAAACTCCTCATATAACACACATCAAGCTGTGACCTTGAGGAGACACTTCATATACCGGGAGATAAAACACTGTTTATCCTTCCTTTTGCTTTCTATTTGAACTAAGTATGTCTTTTAGATAATGGTTCATCCTCAGACTAACTTTGATAAAATATTGAACCATTGAGTTTCCTCATACTTAATCTGCTGTGGCTGCTATGGAAGAATGAAAGGAAATTGGAACAAAGGTACAAGGATTAAGCAATAAAGGATTGATTGGTCAACTCCTGAAAACCTGAAATCTCCACTCTTCGTGAATTTCAACCTTCCAAAATTCTTCTCCTTTAAATGTGGACTGTTCTCCTGTGAAAGAAAGTTAGGACTAGGTTAAACTGAAAGAAAACTTATATGAAAACTAGATTCAGGTTTCCACAAAACATGCTCTCCCTAAAGGACTGTGTAACACTTCTGACCATTTTGAAACCAATGGCAAAGGAGTAGGGCTTTAATATTTGAACTTAGATAGAAGCGAGATTATAGCATTGAATTTTTACATATTGAATGAAGATTAGTATTTTGTGACATCTTTTAATTTTGTTGACATACAAAATGGCTATACAGTGGAAGCTCAGTTTACGAACAGCCCTGTTAATGAACTATTCAGTTTATAAACTCTGCAAAACTGGAAGTAGTGTTCCAGTTTGCGAACTTTATCTTGGTCTATGAACAGAAGCTGAATGGTGGAAGGGCAGCAGCAGCGGGAGGCCTCATTAGGAAAAATGCACCTCGGTTTAAGAATGGATTTGGTTTAAAAATGGACTTCAGGAACAGATTCAGTTCGTAAACCGAGGTGCCACTGTAGTTCATTTAGTTCTCACCTTACTCCATATAATTCAACCTTGGCAAAAGAGACACATTCTACATTATACACCTGCAATGCAATCCTATGTATAGTATGTTCACTAAGAAGTAAGTCACTTACTGTTGTCTCTGCTAAGGAAGCAAACTTACACATGATAACATAAAGCAAGCTGGTGTATGTTAAGGTGGTGTAAAGTTACATCAGATCCAAACTCCATTTAAATGTTCATATAGGCAGTACTTCAGCTCTGTCCTAATTTTAACTGAGACACACATCCACAAGCACAGACCAATAAGAGAGATTTACAGGTGGCTATGTATTTACTCAAAATGCTATTTCTTTTGATTATAACTGAGAGCTGCATATAGGGTGTTCCTAGCAGGGCTGATGCCTATATTTGATTGAGTGTGGTGGGCTCCTTACACCACTGAAGGAATTTTATATGGAAGGAATTTTATAAGCAGATAGTATTTTAATACTATTTTGGGAAGATGATATTGGAATTATACTGTTGTTAGAATTATATCACATACATTTTATCTGCAAGGCTGTATATTGTCTCCCTGCTTATTTAACTTATATGCAGAATTCATCATGTGAAAGGCTGGGCTGGATGAATCCCAAGCCGGAATTAAGATTGCCGGAAGAAATATCAACAACCTCAGATATGCAGATGACACAACCTTGGTGGCAGAAAGTGAGGAGGAATTCAAGAACCTTTTATTGAGGGTGAAAGAGGAGAGCGCAAAATATGGTCTGAAGCTCAACATCAAAAAAACGAAGATCATGGCCACTGGTCCCATCACCTCCTGGCAAATAGAAGGGGAAGAAATGGAGGCAGTGAGAGATTTTACTTTCTTGGGCTCCATGATCACTGCAGATGGTGACAGCAGTCATGAAATTAAAAGACGCCTGCTCCTTGGGAGAAGGGCAATGACAGGCCTAGACAGCATCTTGAGAAGTAGAGACATCACCTTGCCAACAAAGGTTCGTATAGTTAAAGCTATGGTTTTCCCAGTAGTGATGTATGGAAGTGAGAGCTGGACCATAAAGAAGGCTGATCGCCAAAGAATTGATGCTTTTGAATTATGGTGCTGGAGGAGACTCTTGAGAGTCCCATGGACTGCAAGAAGATCAAACCTATCCATTCTTAAGGAAATAAGCCCTGAGTGCTCACTGGAAGGACAGATCCTGAAGCTGAGACTCCAATACTTTGGCCACCTTATGAGAAAAGAAGACTCCCTGGAAAAGACCCTGATGTTGCGAAGGATTGAGGGCACAAGGAGAAGGGGACGACGGAGGATGAGATGGTGGGACAGTGTTCTCAAAGCTACCAGCACGAGTTTGACTAAACTGTGGGAGGCAGTGGAAGACAGGAGTGCCTGGCGTGCTCTGGTCCAGCTGGACTTGAGGCATTCAGCATGAATATTCAAGTAATCTAGAACCAACATCCTAGGTTTATTCAACATCAAATCCACAATGACATCATCCAATGGGCTACATCAGGTAGAGAGCGTCCCATCTTGCTCTAATGATAAGGGGTTCCTGTTGAGCTGGACCAAGGCCCTACTCACTATGATGACACCCCTTCGCCAGCCTTCTAACTCACTTTGATGCTGCATCAAGCAAGTGAGTGGGCTGAGCTGGGTAAAATTCCACTCCTGTCTGCTACTCACGTCTCAGTTATGCTTCACTTCCTAGTAAGTGTTATGCGTGTCAGTGATGTGTCTCACTTCCTAATAAGTGTGCTTAGGATTACAGCCTTTTACTGAGTAAGTCTCCCTGATTCAGCTCTGGCGAGAAATGCAAGGAATTGCACTCAGTGGGATTTCCCCATCTTCTGACTGGAAACATCTCTGTTTAAAAAAGGAGGGGGGAAATAGTCACTTTCAGCCTATTACAGATACATAGCAGTGATGGTTTGTTGTGGCTAAAACAAACAAGAGTGTTGTGGCAAACAGATTTCTTGCATGACCAGGCGGCAACAGCCCCAGCTCCCAGAGATCATAAGGAAGGAATAAAGACTCTGACGATGTTATATGGAATTAAAATTAGGCCACAACTTTATTAAACTTCCGGATGTAGGAAGACCTTGGCTTAGGCCTTGGGCATGTATCCCTCCCAGCCCCCCAGCCGGGGGGAACTGGGGCTCATCAGGGCAAATGGGATATTGGGGTGCTCTTCAAGACATAAGTGTAGCAGACAGCCAAGCCCATATCCCTGCACGCAGGGTAGTTCACTGATGACCTTTCAGTGTATGGCCAGTGACACCCATATATATAACCCTTTTAAGAGGGGGAACCTGGAATCACTGCCGCAGGGGGTGAGTCACCACTTCATGCCCCACCCCCATAGGGAAGAAAAGACAAAAGGATTCCACCCCAGGCCAAAACTGCCAGTTGTAATGAATTGTTATGGGGAAGACAAAACCTGCCAATGCAGAAAAATTTCTTCCCAGTCCTTCAACAGCAACCAGTCAAAGACCGTAGCAGTGCCCACTAAAGAGGAAGAAAAAGTTAACATGCAAACAAGAAACATTAAACAAAGGGAGGGTAGGGAGGGTGAATCTCCAGAGCCAACTGCCTGGCTGTTGTCGGCTCCACCCCCTATTTATAAATGGGGCTGGCCCCACCTCCAGCAAAAAACTTGATTACTGAGGCTGGGCATGAACTTCCAAAAATTAACACAGAGAGGCAAGCCACCCCCTGTTTGCCAGTAAGCTCCCTGGGAACTGTAGCACCACGCACAATCCCACAAAGGGCACCCACAATGTAAAGTGTGAGTGCTTATTGTGACATAAGTCTATAAAAGTGCATGCCACCATAAATCTCTTAGCTTTTCAGGCACCACAAAACTCTTGGTTACTTTTCAGCTGTGGCTTGCTAATTCGTTCATTCACTGGTGAAAAATAACTTTATTGTAGTAAAAATTCTTTTCATCTATCAGAAGCAAAAATTGCAAAATCACAGGAGAGGGGAATGCTCATTAAAGCATAAAATGTTGCTTGCTGTAACAAATTTTTATTTGCCTTTTAGGCTGGTTCTTACAGGTGTTTTCATCACATTCACAGAGGGAAGAAATGGCAGACAAAGTATATTTGTAAGAGTGCCTCAGCTTTTGGAATGTTAAAGCAATGAAGGAACAGCTATTTACAATCCTTCTGACTGAATATTCTGATATTCTTGTGAATGAAATGATGTGAACCAGACAAAAGTGCTTTAACAAACATACCAAAGTATGATCCTGCCTCGGGGTGGGGGGTGGATGAATGTCTATTCAGGTGTGGGAATTTGTTTAATTTTGGGGTGTGGGTTTTTATTGTTTTATTGTTTATTTTTTTTGCATAGGTTTTAATTTTTATTTTACAGGGAGGGTTCAGGGCTGCCTGGGAATCGGTCCCAGCCAAGAAAAGGGCTGTGGGAAGTTCCACGGGGCGGGATGCACTGGGACAACCGATCTCCATGATCACGGGTAGGAGGAGGAGTTACGTTAAGACCAGACCATGTCATTACCGATAAAGCAGGTTTAGTCATTGTTTGAGGACTATCCCTGCCTCCGGGTCTGGTCTTGACTGGACGGATACAGGGATCAGCAAGGGATACCCACATGACCTGAAGGTGCTGCTATGCAATGCCATGTCAATGATCCATAAGACCACTGCTATCCATGACTTGATTGTGGACAGAGGACTTGACCTGACATGTGTAACAGAGACTTGGTTGGATGAAGCAGATGGGCCTGTCCTTGCCACTGCTTGTCCACCAGGTTTCTCTTACACACAACAACCCAGGCCTTGTAGGCAGGGAGGGGTGGGTTCCAGTGATTTTTAGGAAGTCATTGGTTTGCACCAGGTATCCTATTGGGAAGACCCAGTTTTCTGAGGGCATGTTCTGGAAGGTGGGCAATAGGGGCAGTACAGGATTCCTTTTGCTGTACCAACCTCCCCGCTGCACCAAGGATTCCCTGCCCGAGCTGCTTCAGGTCATGGCGGATGTTCTCCTGGAGACATCTAGTTTGGTTGTCTTAGGGGATTTTAACATCCACTCCAACACAACCTTACAAGGGGCTGCTTGGGACTTCATGGAAAGCATGGCCTCCATGGGGCTGTCCCTGCATAAGTCTGGCCCAACTCATGTGCCTTAGACCTGGTGTTCGCCTCTATGGATGTTGGTGATGTGACATTAAATAAAAGTGAAGCTAATGAAATGCCATGGTCAGATCACTTCCTGGGGAACTGGACTTCTCCGTGAGCCTTCCCCTCTGCAGGGAGGTGGGACCGATTCGGATGGACCGCCCCACTTAATGGATCCAAATTGTTTCTTGAGAGTGGAAGGGGATGTTTTATCCCATGTTGATGGCCTTTCAGCTGATTCCCTGGTGGCCTGCTGGAATGTGGGGTTAACCAAGGCTATTGACTGTTTGGCTCCGAAGCACGGATTGCATGGAGCCCAGACAGCCCCGTGGATCTCAACAGATCTGAGGGCAATGAAACAATCATTGAGATGGCTAGAGCGCCGGTGGTGGATAACTCATTCTGAATCAGACCGGACACGGGCTAGAGCTCAATGTTGAGCCTACCAAGTGGCAATAGCGACAGCAAAGAAGACCTTCTTCACCGCCTCTATTGCATCTGCAGAAAACAGCAGCAGGAGACTCAGGTGGTTCGCAATTTAGCAGAACCACCTGCTCCATCAGGGCCCAGTACAGGTCACATGATCTCCTGCAATGATTTTGCAAAGGTTTTGCACATAGTCGCTCAGATTCGGGAAGAGGTAAACTTCACTGTGGGAGCAGGGCTGGGGCTGGAGAGTGCTAGAGTCCTGTCTACTCAAGTTGTGTGGGATCAGTTCCAATCTGTTACCTCCGAGGATGTGGACAGGTTGCTTGGACGAGTGAAACCAACCACCTGTCTTCTTGATTCTGGTCCATCCTGGCTTAGCTAGCCAGGAAGGGCTGGGTGATGGGCTTCATGGGGTGGTGAATGCTTCCCTCTATGAGGGAGCCTTCCCAGACTCGCTGAAAGAGGCGGTTATCAAACCGCTTCTTAAAAAAAACATCTTTAGATGCAGCCAATATGGCCAACTATCGCCCAGTCTCAAATCTTGGGCAAGGTGATTGAGCGAGTGGTTGCTGAACTACTCCAGGCATGCCTGGAAGAAGTAGACCATTTGGATCCCTTCCAGTCAGGATTCAGGCCTCATCATGGGACTGAAACTGCCTTGGTCGCGCTGGTCGGTGATCTCCGGCGGGCTAGGGACAAAGGTGAGAGCTGTTTCTTAGTTCTTAGTTCACTGAGCTGCTTTTGATACCATTGACCATAACATCCTTCTGGACCATCTAGAGGGGCTGGGAGCTGGGGGCACTGTTATACAGTGGTTCCGCTCCTTCCTCCTGGGCTGCATTCAGAAAGTGGTGGGGGGGATGAGTGTTTAGACCCCTGGGCTCTCACTTGTGGGGTGCCTCAGGGTTCTGTCCTCTCCCCCATGCTTTTCAACATCTACATGCAGCCGCCGGGAGAAATCATCAGAGGGTTGGGGCTGGGTGTTCATCAATATGCAGATGATACCCAGCTCTACTTCCCTTTCAAATCAGAACAATGAAGGCGGTGAAGGTCCTGTGTGAGTGTCTGGAGGATGGATGGTGGCTAACAGATTGAGGTTGAATCATGACAAGACAGAAGTACTGTTTTGGGGGGACAGGAGGTGTGTGTGTGCGGAGAACTCTTTGGTCCTGAATGGGGTAACTGTGCCCCTGAAGGACAAGGTGTGCAGCCTGGGAGTCATTTTGGATTTGCAGCTGTCCATGGAGGCGCAGGTCAACTCTGTGTCCAGGGCAGTTGTTTACCAGCTCCATCTGGATGGGGTGAGAATTGGATGTGAGAAGCCAAGTTACAGGGAACCAGGCAGAGGGCCTTCTCGGTGGTGGCACCCACCCTGTGGAACCCCTTCCCACCAGATGTCAAAGAGAACAACAACTATCAGACTTTTAGAAGACATCTGAAGGCAGTCCTGTTTAGGGAAGCTTTTAATGTTTGATGGATTACTGTATTTTAGTATTTTGTTGTAAGCCACCCAGAGTGGCTGGGGAAGCCCAGCCAGATGGGCGGGGTATAAAATAATAATAATAATAATAATAATAATAATAATAATAATAATAATAATAATAATAATAATATAATGATCACTAGCTGGCCCTTAATGAAATGACTTCCATGGCTGACAGAACCATGGCCAATGCCTGCACAATAGCACATGCCAAATTTATCTCAGGTCTAATGCAGACATGAACCAGCCATAGCTAAACACTTGTAAGTCCCATTAAATTTCATGATAGAGGTTGGAGCATATGCTGACGTCTCCTATTAAGATTGATACAACAACAATGCTTAGGACTATTTTCCTAGAAAAAGAGGTGCCAGAATTCAGCATGAATGCCTCCCTTGTTCTCTTTAAATGACAATGGCACCCACCTGAGAGGTGCCAGAATTGAGTTCCCCCTGAAAAAAGCCCCAGAGGTTTCACATGTTTAGTTGTTGTGTGAGTATAATCCTTAGAAAGCCCTGCTTATAATGATCAATAAAATATCTTTCAGTTTCCTACGGTATTTTAATATTCAATTGATGTTCCTTACCATTACTCCTATGTTTCCTCCAGCTCATCTTTGAAAAGTCCTGTCCCAATTAGTCAAATATTAAGGTTCTGGGAATTTATTTGAGATTAGGATTTGGTTTTATTAATTTGAGGCTTTATCCTCCCAAATTAATATATGTAAAACATGATTTTAAAATAACATAACATAAAACATAGTAAACTAAAGCCCCTACAGCTGCTGAACTGCTCCCTAAATTTGTGTGAGTTTTTTTTTGGGGGGGGTAATCTATACACTTTCAGATACATGCTCAAGTTAATGCTCTGGTGAACCTCCAGGGGAAAGCAAATGCATACAATTAGAACAGCTATCAAAAATATTTTGTTCTGTTTGCTCTTCAGGTTCACATTTTTACTGCTACTGTTGTTAACAGTTTGCTGTAAAGGCTAATTTTGTACATACAGGAGTGACATGGCTGTTGCTTTGGAAATGTTATAACAAAAAAGATACACTGGGGAAGTGCCCCCCCCCCGGTAGCCTCATCCTTGTGAGGCAACATTAGGACATGGGAAGGCGTCATATCCTTGGTCTAAGTATCCTATAAGCAAGTGCCAGATCATAAGAACATAAGAAGATCCCACCAGGTCAGGCCAGTGACCCAGACTCTTTTCTCAGTTGGCAACCACACCTGTGGTAAGCATGGAAGCAGAACCTTGGAACAAGAGCCTTCTGCCCTCCTGCAGTTTTCAGCAACTGGTATTCAGAAGCATACTGCCTCCAACTGTGGAGGTAGAACATATTGAGTTAGTAGCCATTAATAGCCTTATTCTCTATGAAGTTCTCTCTCTCTCTTGTGTGTGTATACAAATATATATACACACACACACACCTAGCAGAGGCAAAATCAGCTTATGTAATTAAAGTGCAGGTGTACATTATGCAGAGCGTCAAGCTACCTGTTACATGAAGCAAACGATTCATGCGGGACATGGATCCAGATGGATCCAGATGGGTCTGTGCTGAGTAGGAGACCCTTGGCATCTCTGTGCTGGTTTCCTGCCATCCTCCCTCCCAGCTCCTGTTTGCCTCTCAAAGGAACTGCTTACAATCAGCAGAACAGTTAAGAGAAAATAATATTTGGGAGGGTGGAGTTTTCAACAGGAAACCAACAGGGAAGAAAATGTTAAATGTATTCAGATCTGTGTCCTGTTCAGCTACCTTTTTTCTAGAAAAAGAAAGTGGTCAGCATTATTATTATTAAGATGTTTTTAATCTCATACTGTATAGTTTAATCTAATTAGATAAAATCACACCCAATTATGAGTTAGATGAGAAACTAAAGGAATATTTTAAGGTTCTTATTTGTACATTATTTAATCTTCCTTCCCCCCCCCCACCTGCCTTTTAATCAGAGCCTTTAGAAGAATATGTGAATTGAAACAAGTATGGGATTTCATTAAAGGGTTGTTTTGTCTTGTTTTGTTTGCAAGACTTTAGCCACAACAATAAAACATTATACAGAGAAATCATCCTGGTAACTTAAACTGTAGAGAAAGCAAAATTCTCTATTCCATATTTGATGCAGCAAAAATGTTTGCTAAGCCCCCTGTTGTGACATCCACACAGCCAGCAGTTTCAGAAAAGAACTTAAGAGAAAGCTGACGCATCACTGCCCTGACTTTCCCAGCTTCTAGGGAGGGATATTGCACTTTGGAAGGGAGTTTCAGAAAGTTTAACTGAATTTGTCAAACTTTAATCGTAATGATCAATCTCCTAAGTTCAGGTGGATATGCTCCATTTCGACAGACTCAATTGTGTTGGATGCTAAAAACCTGTGGATGTGACCTGTAAATGTTATCAGAAACACTAGCAGTGTTTGACAAATGGCCTAATCACTGTTGTGGGGATCAACACATTTTTCTTGTTATAATGAAGTGTCTCTTTTAAGACTGCATATGGATTTTTTTTAAAGAATGTATATAAAAATTATAGAAGTGCAAAAATTGTTTTACATCAAGTGTGCTTTCATATGTTTTCCAAACACCAAGGAGAAGTATCCTTTGTCCAGCTTCAGCTACTGTTTGATAGTCTCCACTTGCCAAGTGGAAGGGAATTCCAGATGGAGGCATTGCTAGGTCAGTTTCCTGTGAGAAAAGAGGGCTGGAGGTGGATTCAAGATTCCTGAATCCACTCTGCAGTTCGGGAGGAGTGAAGTGAAACTATTTTTGGCTTCATGGAAAGGTGTGATTAGCCAAACAGCAATTTCAGATTCTATTGTCCAAACACAAAGGCAATATCAGAATTGGCTAATGAGCATCAAACTTTGCATGGGATTAAAAATATGAGTATACAAGAAATGGTATTATGATTTGGTGGGGAAATGTGAAGGCAGATTTGATATGGGCATGCCATATATTTGCAATGTATTTATTTATCTAATGAGGATGCTATCGATGTGGAAAATGTTTTTACTTGCATTAAAAGCAGCTGCACTGATGCAAAATTTAAATGAGACTCTCTCTATACTATTTTGCCAACTTAAATTGCTCCCTTGAAGGTCTACATTTCAAGTAGAGAGCTTCCCCCAAAGAATCATGGGAACTGTAGTTTCATCTCACACAGACACAATTTCCAGCACTCTTGGCAATTCCTAGGATTAATTAAAGGGGGGGAGAGAGAATTATACCCACAACTCATTACAGTGATTGCAAATAGAAACACTGTCCTTACCCTAATTTTGTTTAGGGAAGTTTTTAATGTCTGCTGTTTTATTGTATTTTTAATATTTTGTTGGAAGCCGCCCAGAGTGGCTAGGAAACCCAGCCAGATGGGTGAGGTATAAATAATAATAACAATAAAAAATTGTTGTTGTTATTTCAATGTCTTTCTGTAACCAAATTTCATTGGCTACAATACTGGTGCATGCTCATTGAGCAAGGGAAAAAGAAAAAAGAAGCACTCTGTTGACTTGTGGGTAAAAATGTAGTTTTAAAAAGCAAATAAAACAGCAACAGTCAAGGTGTGTGTTCATCTCTATTGTGTGTTCACTTCAGCAATAAATTGTAGGTATTCCTGGGGAAAGTGGTGGGAAAAGAGAAGTCTGGATGAGTCCTGAGTTTACCCCAGTCTATGTTGCCACCAGCACTGCCTTCTGTTGTTGTTCTTTAAACCCATGTATCTTGAGGTGGATGCCTCCGAGTATGAGCTCATTCTAAGCTTTAGTCAGCTTAACCTTCACCCTGCAATTGTTGGCTACTCGTGATTTCCTCTTTCTTCCAGTTCTTATACAGGCCCTTCTTAACTCTCTTCTCATCTCTAAGCTCCTTAGGCAGCCACACTGGATTCATTAGATGCCTCCCACTTTTCTTCCTTGTTGGAATTATCTGCATTTGGGCCTTCAATATTTCTCCTTTAAGAAACTCCCATCCATTTTGGACTCCCTTCTCTTTGAGTATATATGTCCACAGGATCTCACCCAGCAGCTCCTTAAGCTTTTTAAAATTGACCTTAAAGTCCAGAGTACACTTCTGACTATACTCAGCTTTCCCTTGCCTCTGTATCATGAAACCCAGGAGCACATGATAACTTCCTCCCAGGTTTCTGAGCACTTCCACTTTATTGATCAGTTCCTCCCTGTTGGTGAGGACCAGGTCCAAGATAGATGATCCCCTTGTTGGTTCTTCCACCTTCTGGGAAATGAAATTGTTAGCGAAGTAATGGGGGAATTTGTCAGACCTTACATTCTTGGTAGAGTTTGAGTTCCAAGAGATATCTGGGAAATTGAAGTCTCTCATGACTACCAAATCTTTCCTTTTTGAATGTTTGGTAATCTGCTCTAGGAAGGCATCATCCAAGTCTTCAGTCTGGCTTGGTGGTCTATAGCAGACACCCACAGGAAGCTCACTGTTGCTTCTCTCTCCTACCATTTTTACTTTTATACTCTGAGTCTGTTTCTCATGCTCCAGGTCATGGATTTCTTCACAAGTGTACACATCCTTTATATATAATACTACTCCTCCCCCCCCCTTCCTGGTTGGTCTATTCCTTTTGAACAGGTTATACCCCTCAATTCCTACATTCCAATCATGGGCCTCATCCCACCAGGTTTCAATAATACCTACCAGGTCCTAATTGCCATCCTGCATTAAAAGTTCCAGTTCATCTTGCTTGTTTCCCATACTCTGTGCATTTGTGTACAGACAACTAAAAGTATGAGTCATTCCCTCCAGCTGCTTCCTTCTTGTAGTTTCTTGTTTTTTAGCAGGTTTGTGGAGCCCTAGCTCAGCTTCCTGTGCATTAGTGAAACTTTTATCCCCAGTACCAGATATTCTTTTGTTGTCTGTAATGTTGTCTCCCTCCCCCTCAAGTTCTAGGTTAAAGTTTTCCTGATCAGGTTCATGAGACTCTTAGCAAACACCCTATTGCCAACCACTGTGAGGTGCAGCCCATCTATTGCCAGAAGTCCTTCCTCAAGGAAGCGGAGACTATGATCCATTGTGTATTTCTCCCAACTATTTATAACCTCCCAAATTTGATAACTGGCTGGTTGAAATACTCCTTATTTTCTTTGAAATGGAAGAGAAAAGGGGAAAGAAAAGTATTGCAGTAGATGCTGAAATGCCAGGAGTTTATTACAATGCAATTCAATTGCTCACTAGAAAATTAATTGTCAGCAAAGTTATGTTAATTTTGAGTGTTTACTGTACAAAAATCAATAATGTTTCAAATTCCTTTTTGTTTGTTTCAAAATATTGGCCCTCATTTGTAAGAAGGTCAGGTATTTGGGGAGAATCATACTTCTTCCTGTTGCCACAGTTAATGAGGCACAAGAAACCATTGACTGTTGCTTGATCATGCATACTGAATGAGTCATTGACAGGAGCTAAATTCTTCTTCCAAAAATGAAGCCCAGCTGCAGCCAATCCCAGCAGATTTTCTTCCATGCCTGGAGGTGAATGGAAAGAATACAGATACTTGCCAGTTTCTACATCATTATAACATAAGTATCAGACAAACACAAGAGGGAATAGCCAGATGCAACTTTCTTTTCAAGGGGTATATTTGTATGTCTTTGTGCAGCAATAGAGAGATAGAGATAGAGGTGTATTTGGGACAAGGGGTGGAGAATCAGTCATTAAAGTTAATAGCTTTATGAGCTAGTGTGCATGAGAGAAAAGGGAGTCATTTGGGGAAAGATGCACATCTGCCAATATTTGATTTTAATTATTTATTTGCTGGGTATCTCTGAACAAACAGATTCTGCTTCCACCAGATACAAGGCATCTCTTTTAATAAGCTGAACTAACTGAGGCTTCATTTTGCCACTTGCCAATTATCTATGGATCCAGATTAATTATCTCCCCACCCCCGGCATTTTTTTTTAAAAAAAGATCTCAACAAGGTAAAAATCAAATACTGTAAACCAAAATGATTAAGAAGGCTATGGAATGTCAATATAGGCAAAACCAGCGCTTTCCCTTTGTGAGGATGGAACACAGCGCGATTTTGCAAACTTTATCTGGTTTACATTGTTGCAGATGCCCTTGTGTACCTCCTGGAAAAGATCCACTAGGTGCCCAGGGTTACTCTGGGTGACCCCAAAAGGCTTAACATCCAGCAATTCCCATGCTTTGGAAGTTCCCTTTCTAAGAAAGGAAGGCTTCTACCATGGGGAGGCAAACTAAGGCCAGATCCAATCGCCTTCTAAATCTGGCCCATGGATGGTCTGGGAATCAGCATGTTTTTATATGAATAGAATGTGTCCTTTTATTTAAAATGCATCTCTGGGTTATTTCTGGGGCATAGGAATTTGTTCACTTTTTTTTCAATAATATAGTCCAGCCCCCCCACAAGGTTTGAGGGACAGTGGACTGGCCCCCTGCTGAAAAAATCTGCCAACCCCTGGTACTATCCTCCTGCCCCAGGGTGCTATCAAGTACCGTATTTTTCGCTCTATAAGACGCACCAGACCACAAGACACACCTAGTTTTTGGAGGAGGAAAACAAGAAAAAAAATATTCTGAATCTCAGAAGCCAGAACGGCAAGAGGGATTGCTGTGCAGTGAAAGCAGCAATCCCTCTTGCTGTTCTGGCTTCTGGGATAGCTGCACAGCCTACATTCGCTCCATAAGACGCACACACATTTCCCCTTACTTTTTAGGAGGGAAAAAGTGAGTCTTATAGAGCAAAAAATACGGTATTTCTTTAAGCATTTGCCCCCTCGGTTCCTCTGTCGGAGGCGCCCTGGACACCTAGTCCTAAAGGCAGACGAAGCAGTGCAGCTCCCCATATATAGTCAGGGAAAAGATCCATTCTTGGCATCAGTCTGTATTGCGGGACAATGGAGTGCACCTTTGGGGGTGAAGTCAAACCACTGGAAAGTCACAGCGGCTGCTGCAGCTGCAGCGAGTGGTACCTTTTAACAGCTGTCACCCACGTTATGTTAGCAGCACCAAAGTGACCTCTCCAGGGTGGAAGCCTAGGCAGCGTGTATGAAGGACCTATAGTGCCCAGTGGACAAGACGCCCCTCTCAGCCTCACTGCTGTGGTCCAAAGGAAAGGAAAGCAATACGTTTGGCACCAGCTTGGCTGGAAGGAGGAGTACAAGGCACCATCCAACCATCTTAGGACTCCACTCTGGATTTGTGCAGGGTTTACTCCTTAGCCTTTTCTTTTCCTGACGGTGTCCCTCAATAAATAAAGCATCAAAAAGATACACAGCCAAACTGCACAATTTCCACACAAATCATAAAATACAAAATAAAGACACAAACATAATATCAGTAATAGCTACAACACCCCACCCCTAAGCAAGACCCCTCAGCTTTCGTAGCTGGTCAGTCAGGGCCCTCCCAGGCCAGGTGGGGAAAGTCCTGCAAGGCAGAGAGCAGGTCTTCCAGGACTCACAGCCAAGATGGGGCTAACATGTAAACTGGCCACAATCTAAAAGTTAGAATGAGGCAAGGCTATGGCGAACTTTAAATATGAGATGCAGACAGAGAGTTTTAAAAATAAGATATGAAAGTTGTAAATGGAGGAGATTCATGACTTGGAAGCTGTAAATTTAATGTGAGGAGCAAAGGAGAGGGAGAAATCACAGATAAATTCAAGTCTGTATGTCTCATCAATAAGGTGCTATCAACAGATATAAAGATGATCAAGGAGAGCACTGAGGAAAATAAGTATTTCAGTGTTGGACATTATGAATTTCAAATCTTGGATGGGTTTGATACATGAGAGAGGTGTGTGAATCAGGACAGAAGCAGAAAGATCTTGGGTTTATTTGAAAGAATATTTTTGTTATTCTTCTATGATACTGGTAATTAACACACACCACTAGCTTACAAATCTGCTTCTAATGGCTCAATTTTCAGTCTAGGAAATGAATTCCATGAGCAAAATGGCATGATGCTTCCATTCTTAGATGATCCTAATAATTTCTAGCAATCTAAGAAGGAAGATGTCAGTAGCCTGGATGTCTGTTAAAAAATAGAAATTGCACTGATGACCTGCACAAATATTTTTAAAATCAAAGCATAGAAGTTACATACCATCTCCCTCTCTCCCTCTCTCCCTCTCTCTCTCTCTCTCTCCTCTCTCTCTCTCTGTGTGTGTGTTTTATTCACCACAATGCTCACTGAAGAAATGAGGAAAGTGTGGTCCTCCAGAGATTACAACTCCCATCAGCTTTCACCACTGGCCATTCTGACTAGTGCTGATAGGAATTGTAATCCATAGTAGCTGAAGGGTCATAGGTTCCCTAAGCATGCTTAAAATGAAACCTAGTCCTGGCATTATATAAACCATATCATGTCGACACAATTTTGAAAGAATTTAGCATCTATCTTTACATTTTTATTTTTTTAAAAATTACATTTGTATTGCATTTTTCCTCCAAGGTGCTCAGGTGACATGCATGTGGGTACATTTCATACCCAGAGCATCCTTGTGATTGGTATGTGAATGGTCTGAGGTTAATACAGAATTCTATTTGCTAAGAATCAAATCACAGATGAGATGGAAAAATCTGTGACTCAGTCTCCAAGTGTATTGCATTGTTTATGTGAGAAATGCTTGATTATGTGAGAATAGTGCCTTCATTATTTTAAATATCACCACATTAGGCACCTGCCTAATTTTGGCTGGCAACTGATTCCAGAGATCTGGAGCTACAAGTCCTATTTCTGGTAAAGGTAGTAACCAAAGCCTGGGTGGCTTCTGGAATCAGTATAGGCACTGTTATTTAAGAGGTTGTACAATGTCCAGGAAAGAAAGGCGTAGAATAACCAACAGGCAGGATACAAACTCTAGGATGGTCAACACATTTATACCCATTTATGGTATCTGAAGAAGTGTGCATGCACATGAAAACTCATACCAATAACAAACTTAGTTGGTCTCTAAGGTGCTACTGGAAGGAATTTTTTAATTTTAATTTTATTTTGTTTGGACATGTATACCAACAACTGGGATTTATCCAATCTATTCATATAATAAACGGTTCTTTCGGAAGCACAGAACAATGGTAGTGGAATTTAGTGTAGAAAGTTTAGGCTGAAATATAGGTTCAGAAGTAAATGAGGAACTGCTGAACGACACCCTGGTTTTGGAGGATGAGGAACACAACACTAGTGCTACCTTGTAAGCGGCGTGCATCTTCTTATTTCCCATAAAGCTGTCTTGTGCCTTGTAAAGTGCAGAAAGTGCAGGCAGGAACTGGAATGCAGATGAGAGATTCACAGCAAGTGTTCCCTTACCATGCCCATGTTTACTGATCTTGGCCCCAGCACAGACCCTCTTCGGACCCAGACAGGCAAGCCGCCCTCACGTCACACAGCATAGGTTGCTGCCACCTGCCAGGACTGAGTAGGATTCTTTTGGAGGCTTCCCATAATTGATTACAGGACCATTGGCCCATCTTTTTCACTTTTTTGTCTACTCCATCCACATCATGGACATTCAGCTGATTGGTTGGGAATGCCCTGTGGCATCTTTATGGCGAAGGGACGGTTGCTGAACCTACCTTTCATTGCCAGATGGCTCAGGTAAACTTGGGACACAGAGGCTTCATTACAGTGGTACCTCGGGTTAAGTACTTAATTCGTTCCGGAGGTCCGTTCTTAACCTGAAACTCTTCTTAACCTGAAGCACCACTTTAGCTAATGGGGCCTCCTGCTGCTGCCGCGCCTCTGGAGCACAATTTCTGTTCTCATCCTGAAGCAAAGTTCTTAACCTGAAGCACTATTTCTGGGTTAGCGGAGTCTGTAACCTGAAGCGTATGTAACCCAAGGTACCACTGTATTCCAAATGTGGCTGAGCAGGAGAGGGGTGGAGCCATTAGGTCTCCCCTCAGTTCATCTCTGAGTGAGTGGCCCATAGAAGGCACGAGACACTTATCTTATGGATTTATTGCTTATAGCCAGAGTTGTCTCCTCCAGCCAGTGAGGCCCACATTTGATTGAGTTAGTCAAAGCTTTCTCTCACTGAAGACCCAAATAAGGTTTGGGTTTGTAAACCTGCTTATGATCTCATGTCTTTCATTTGGTACACACACACTGACCAAATCTTTTTTTCCCTCCTCCAATCATAAATGACATACATGGGAAGCCTTTTTCCCCCAGCAGCACTAAAGTTTTTAACAATTGTTTGAACCAAGTTTTAGCACTCACTACTTAAAATTTCATGTAGTCATAAAAGTTTAATATTGTGCTAGCAGAAGTGATTCATGACCTTTAAGAAATTAACATATCCCACAATGAGAAAGTAAGGGGGAAAGTGAAAACAAAGAATAAAAGGGAGAAGATCCAAATCACCAGAGAAAATGAATCCCACCTTGATGGAGGCTGACGCCTGAGTCAGTTTTATGTTATTTATCTTTATATGAGGTTTTGTGCCCCAAATATATTGTTCAGTAGGAACAAAACAAAAAATGCAGCACTGTATCTAAGACTGCATTCCTTTGCATACTTACCTGGGAATAAGGCCTGCTGAACTCAATGGTTTTTACTTGTGATTAGACATAGAATTTCACTGTAAATGACTTCTCTCCTTGTGGCTCTGGCCTGGATGAGGGAGCCTGGGGTGATTGTGCCTCCTCAAAAAATGCACCTGGGGCAGTGACTCCCCCTAGCCCCACCCACACTACACCCCTGGATCCTTGCCAACCCCACTTGCCTGCTAGAAACACAGTTTTGGCCTATTTTGACCCATAACAGTGTTTGGCTGCGTTTATTCCTGCCACCCCAAGGAGATACATCTGAGCTTGCCACACAACTGGCCATGGAGCAATCAGGAAAACGACTAAGGCCTAAATAAAAGGAGACTATATTGTTATATCTCTATCCTCAGCCAGTTCATAGATGCAAAGCAAGCATGGATGAGCCATGGAAACCAAATTGAAAACATCCTGTTTCAATAGCTCATCATGGGCAGATAGCCAAAAGACTGCCCAGGAAGAGTAAACAATCAAATTCCATGAAATTTTAAACTGAGAAAAAAGCCTCCAAATGTTGAAAATTTTCAAAATTATAATTTAGCTCATTTTGCATAATTACAATAAATGAATCAGAAACTATTTCTGATCTAAAATGTGGTACAAAGAGTGGCAAATTCTCCCAAGATTAACCTTTGTGAAAAGTGTGGAATATAGGTTGCCATATGCCCGGAAATGACCTCTTTTTGGGGGGGGCAACATGCCCATCCGAGCGGATTTATACATTTTAAAGGAAATGTCCTGGGTTTGGGAGTTTTGGGGGGCTCAGGCTCAGGCTGCTTTGCACGCCACAGCTGCTGCCACCCTGAGCAGGGGAAAGAGGCAGTGGCCCTGCTTGCCCATGCGTCTCTTTCCCCGGCTTGGGGTGGCAGCGGCTCGAGTTGCCCTCTTTTTTGCTCTTCAAGATATGGTAACCTTGGTGGAAGAGTGGAAGAAGAGTTTGTATACTGCAGTTTGTATATTGCATATTGCCTGTTTAGTATAGGGCAAGGTTTCCCAAACTTGGGTGGTCCCCAGCTGTTTTTGGATTACAACTCCCATCAACCCTACCTAGCAGGACCAGTGGTCAGGGAAGATGGGGATTGTAGTCCAAAAACAGCTAGAGACCTGGTCTAGGTTGTGTACACAAGGGATGCCCACTTTGTTGCCCCTCTGTATGAATCCATTTACTTACGGTACGTGGAATATAGTAAGGCAGACACCACCTGTTTTTCTCCATTCCAGTCCATCAAATGTATCTCAGAAAATAGGCTGTTTGTTCTGAGCTGCCTGAGATGAGTTCAACTGGGAACAGAACCAGCTCTTTTCTACATACTTTGTATCACTTAAGATTATGCTATTCATGTAATTAATTAGAATTATTTTAATGACTTAGGTTATTGTGCATTATGCTTTTACGTTACCTTGTTTGCTTATTTTGCAACCACTCTGTGACCATTCTTGATAACATGCAATATAGGAATATCTAAAAAACTAATCATCCAACCACTCATATTTCCACCTGGGTTTATTTCTTGGTATGCCTCTGGAGTGAGGTGTATTCTTAGGGAACACTGGCTTTTATCCGTGTTCATTGCTTCAGCTTACCTGTTATTTCCCTTGTATTAAAATTGTCAGTACATTAATCAGTAGAAATATTGAATAAATGCAGCTGTCAGTTATGGGGCTTCTGTAGAAAAAAAAAGATTTTTCAAAAGCTGTCCAAGTTCAGCTCATTGAAAAATAAGCATGTTGTGCCGATTTGAAGCAGGAAAACTGACAGGTATAAAACATATGTTCAAGTGAGTAATGAACTTCCCCTGCGTTCCTTCTTTCTCTGAACAGGCATGCATTCCTCAGAGCTGAATCTCCACATCCTTGATTCATGCAACACCTGAATAGCCAAGCAATTTAGCACAGCCAGGCAGGAGCTCTAAAGGCAGACAGAGCAAAGAGATTACAACTGGCCCAACTTTGGGAGAGAGGAGAAAACTCTGCCCTCCGCCTCACATACTTGGGCAGAGGGCATTTTTAGTCTTTCCTTATTCCACCAGTGTCACTGAGTATATACAGCTGTACTTTTATCCCAAATAAATGAACGGCTATCATTCATTCTGGCTGGGACATAGGTAAAGTGTAATTTGGGATCATATTATGGTGGGGACAAAGACTACCACCAATACTGAATGCTCTACCTTCCTTGGCAATGAACCCCACATCAGGTGCAATATGTTCATAGTGGTACATAGGACCTGAACACACACCTCATAATGTCTTTCATTTGGATAGTCCTAAGAAACTGTCCAGACATTTTATCTGAATTTCAAAAATTCTGCCCAAACACCATTTTCAACAGACAAATCCTGCCTATATCCGGGATTCTAGAAGTATGGCAGCCCTAGGTAAGCTTGAGCAGAGCTCTGCTTAGAAATTTTGGTGGCTTTATGAAAGCACTTTTTGTTTCCCTCAACATTCATTGTTTTGCAACTCTTGAGTTTACTTCAAGAATGTCCATTTTCAGTGGTAACTCAAACTTTCCTATCCTCCTCTTTCTTACGCTTATGGCAAGCTTCTGTTAGATTGTGAGAGATGGTGGCTCCCGAAAGCTGCCCACTTGACTTCCTGAAACACTGGGGACATGAACCTGAATGATCCCCACCCTCATGCAAATTAGAAATCTTTCCTGGCTCTCTGTGGAGAGTTGCCTGAAGGCTTAAACGTACTTTGGCTGAGGCTCAAGTGTTCAGACTCACTGCTCAGGGACACAGTCTTAAGTACACTTAGATGCCTGTAAATCATAAGTAATTTATAGATACCAGCCTTGGGTAACTAGTATCTGACCTTTTAAAAATTCCACACATGAACCAGCTCTTGAAATTAAATCAATGCAACACGATTAGCTTCTTTCACTATAATAAAAACAAGGAGGGTTCAATGTAAAGTTTTCATGGCAATTTTTTTTAAAAAAAATCTCTAAAAGTGCTGCTTATAGATTTTGTTTTCACTTCTTTTTATAAGCTCAGCAGTGTCTTACGCAGAAGCTTTCTGAGTTCTTATATGTGATTCATAGGTTTTCCACATGCATCCATCAGCACTTAAGGAATTGTGTGCAAAATCCTAGTCTATCTGTTAGATTGAAAGTTGATGATAGCTCCAGCTGATGATAAATCAGTCCAATGATAAGCCAGACCTAACCATTCCGCAGTTTGGGGGAAAGGGGAGAACAGTTTGTTTCTAAACTAACCCAAGTGGCTTGCTCCTCTCTACACATGAATAGAGGTGCTGTCACGAGCCTCTTCCATGTGAGAAATCCTCTGCTCTGTAGTGGCAGCAGCTAGACCAGCTTGCCACCTGCACTCTGTTGCCGTAATGCAGAGGATCTGGTGTCAGTTCCTGCCATTGCTCATTGTGTGTGGCAGCACATGGGGAGCTCTGTACGTGACTGCAGACCTACATGCCATAAACCACTCTAGCTGTACCGTGGAGGCCTCTCCTCAATGAGGCTTTGTAAGTGTAGTTTTCTTTTCATTTGGGAGCACGGGACTAAGGTGGAAGTCATGAAAGTTCTGTAACACCTGTGTGTGATACAGGGCTGGCTCACATGTGTATCACTCCAAATCTGAAAGTGACATTTCTGGCTGGATTTTATCACCAAGGCTGACTCAATACATTTTGCTGCCTGAAGTAAAGGTGCCCTGCCCCAAGGCCCATACACAAGCCAACTTGACTGGCAGTTTGATCTTAGTCCAATGCTGATGAAAGGGCAGTGTCCTCCACTGCACTTGAAAGTAGCTGATTAGCTTATGCGGTACAGGGCAGACCACATGGCCCTCACCGCTCTGGCCCCTCCTTGCACCTCAGCATCTGCTGCCTGAGGCAGCTGCCACACTCTGCCTCATGGCAGGGCCGACCCTCCCTGTCACTTCTTTTTACTGATTTTGGCAGCCCACAGACACCAAGCACTGTTTTTTTATTTTTTATTTTTTTTATATTATTATTATTATTATTATTATTATTATTATTATTATTATTATATTTTATTTTATTAATGCACAATAAATAAGTCTTACATCAAAACTGGACAAAAAACAAGTGGAAATAATAATATACAAAGTAAAAGAAAATACCAAAAAACCCCACAAAACATTATGAAAAATTAGAGGAAAAGAAGGTCTTTTGACAATAGACCTGCCCTCCCGTCTACTCCTTAGTTCATTTACATATCACTTATTGCCGATAAAAACTATTATCATGGTTTAACAAATTATTAATTTTTCTTTGATCTCACATCATTCTTGAAACTACTACTGAAATTAGTCAAATGCTGCAACAATATTTTTCAAATATATTTTATATACTTCCCATTTTGAGACAAATACCTGTTTTGGTTTATTTTTAATTTTTTTCAGATAAGTTATCTAGCTCTGCGTATTCAGTCAGTTTTTGGATCCAATCTTGCATAGATGGAAGTTTGTCAGATTTCCAATTTGCAGCAATTAGAACTCTTGCGTAGCGTATATACGATACGACACCAAGCACTGTCAAGGTTGAGGGGAATAGAAAGGAATTTCTGGCTACCAATAGCAGTTACCACAACTGGCAGCTCCTCCAGGAAGTCAGATGCTTCTGTAAACATTGAAATTCTCAATGTGAACCAGCCCTCAGTTTAAAGGTCTACTCTTATAATAAATATTCCAGGGTAGACATGTATGGTGGCAGATTTCTTGAAATGAGCTTCAATGTTTAGATGTTGACCTTGATCCACATTCAGAAGCAGATCTCTTCCTTAAATTAGCATCAGAAGAGTTTATTTTCCCTTCTAAGAAGCTGCAGCAGGCCATGAATTATTCAAGGGTATTAAGAGCACAATCCTAATCACTACATTGGCCCAGTAATGACTAAATGTAAGTTGATTGAGCTATTCTAATCAAGAAAGTGGTTCCTTTTCTGCAACTTGGAACTCAACAATTCAGGCTCTCTGGCAACTCCAGGGTGCAACTAGGCTAGCCAGAAAGAAAGAAAGAGAGGGCCAGATATCACTGGCATTTAGGCTCAGGTGTTAGCCAGTGTGGTGTAGTGGTTAAGAGCGATGGACTCGTAATCTGGGGAACCGGGTTCGCGTCTCCGCTCCTCCACATGCAGCTGCTGGGTGACCTTGGGCCAGTCACACTCCTCTGAAGTCTCTCAGCCCCACTCACCTCACAGAGTGTTTGTGGTGGGGGAGGAAGGGAAAAAGGAATGTTAGCCGCTTTGAGACTCCTTAAGGGGAGTGAAAGGCGGGATATCAAATCCAAACTTCTCTTCTTCTTCTTCTTCTTCTTCTCCTCCTCCTCCTCCTCCTCCTGATGTCACCCCAAGCACTACAAAAGCTACAACAAGAGCACAGACAGGTAGAGCTGATGCAGAGGCACTTCCTGAAGCAGAAGAAAAGGAAGTCAAACTTCTCCGTGCAGCTCTTATTAGGGAAGGGGTCTTGGAGATGGGGGGGGGATTGGAAAAGCAGCACAAAACCAAGCCATGGATGCAGTCTGTGGAGCAGTCCCTCTTTATTGGAGGGAGCAGTGATCCGAATTGCAGCTCACTCTCCTGCGGAGTAGAGCAATTAAAAGAGCCACACTGAGGAGGGAAATGGAGTCAGGACATGAGGCCAGACCATCTGGTGATGGAGACACTGATGCCAAGGCAAGGTTAAAAGGAACTGGAATTCTTGCATGATGCAAGCAAGGATTACTTTGCAAAGTTACATTTCCATGGGGGCATTTTAAAGTCTCATTCACGCCAAGCAGAGAGAATTAAGCGTGTCAACTCAGTGGAAATAAACAGCAGAATGAGAATGATGTAGTCAGTAAGAATTGCCATTGATGTCTTCGTGTCAGACTAATCTGAACACTTATAAAGTTCCTTCAAGCTGTTGCTTCTCTCATTATTATGAATGCTGACACAATACATACACCTGTGATATCATACACACACACACACACATCACATATATATATCTCGCTAAGCAAAAATCTATTTTGACCTGGTGGAGTTAATTAGCAATTGATTCAGATTAGCTGCAAACACATATTTGCTCTTAATGATTTTGAATAGTATCCTGTTGGGATCTAGTCTGAAAATGTAAATTAAACAGAGGAAAATATCAGAGCAGAAACTGACAAATCTGTTAGTTGTTGTTTTGAAACTTTTGAAACTTTTATTTTGAAACTTTTAATGATAATATAATAGGCAACACAAGAATACAAGTAAGCCCAAATAAGCGCTAACGTTATCTAGGTTCACTAAATGCCATGTGGCATGGATTTATAGTGCAATTTATCATAAGATACAGATAAGAAACTGGAGTGGGTAAACTGACAGGTTTAACTGATTACACCAGGTAAAAATACAAGCAGTGTATTTGTTTTTGAGGCATGCTGAAATAAGAATGTGTGTGTCTTTTTAAAAAACAACAACGGGGTAACAGGAATAGAGAAAGTTACTGCAAGGCTAGTGTTGCAAAAAAAATTCTCATGTCTAGAAAGCACTATAAAGCTTAAAGCTTGTCTGGTTATGAAAGTAACAAAGAAGCACAGACTGTTTTGCAATATAGAAAGGAGTTGTTGTAGGAATTCATCTTTATGGTACACAGTTTGTTATCTGTACACTTCCAGAGCCAGGTGTTCATCTGTATGAATGCCTGTTTCTGACACAATGCATTCCAGTTTATTCTGCTACCAATGTGCTCCTACAATTGGTTTGGGAAGTGGAGCACACACCACATTCTCCACAATTCATATCTATTCTGGTTTTTTAAAATGAAATACTGCATTTTGATGTGTTTCTCCCCAAACTGGCTTCCATCTGAATGGAGAAAAAAGCAACCTAGGACTCAGCTATACAGCTGCAAATATGTTTGAAGTGTGTTTGAAGTGTGTTATATAAATGTGACACTAGATGGCAATGGTGAGCTTATGGGAAATTCAATATACCATATTTTTCCATGTATAAGACTAGGTTTTTCCCCTTATAAATAATGTCAAAAATTAGGTGGCGTCTTATGCATGGATACATCTCTCCCCCCCCCCATTTTCTTAAAACTGAGTCCCCCAAAAATAGGGGGCGTCTTATACATGGGGGAGTCTTATAGATGGAAAAATACGGTATTTTAAAAAATGCTTTTTAAAAAGCATTTTCACAGAGGTTTTTTCTTACAGTGCTACCTCAGCTTAAAAACTTAATTCGTTCTGGAGGTCCGTTCTTAACCTGAAACTGTTCTTAACCTGAGCAGCTAATGGGGCCTCCTGCTGCCGCTGTGCCACTGAGGGTTGAGTAAAAGATGGTGGGGCAATTTATTTTTTATATAGAATGTTGTAACTACATATGTGGTTAGTTTTATTTATATGCTGGGTTGTATTCTGAGAAGCTAATGTGACTTGAGAGAAGATTTTTGTCATAGGATTTGTGGAACAAAAAACATGTGTCACTGGATTTTAATGGCATTGTAAGTACATATTTTACATTTTGGTATTAAGGGGGGGGGGCTTCAAAACTTTGTTCCCTAACCTTTACTTGCAAATAATTTATGCTGGTTAGGGATTCTCTCTACTTTGTGTGCATCTTCTCACAACATTTTGGTTCACCTTTACATAGATTTCTCTCATGAATTGCAGTCTGAAAATACACTTGCTATATTTTTTTTTAATCGTCTTATGTCTCCTCTTCAAAGCAGCAGAATGTCAGGCAACCTTTCTGCCATTTTGTGCTTGGGAATAATTTTCTCTGTGGCTGATTTTAATATCAGTGTAGGGAGCTTTCATTAAATGCCTAAACACCACATCATTTCTGTTTAGCTGTAATATATTTCTCTCCATGAGGCTTCATTTCACCTTCTCTGATTATAAATATATTTGTCTTCATTGTACTTAATGCACAATCAAACAACAATCACACCATTCTGTACTAACGCAGCTGCTCTGGCATTGTTTTCAAATGGTGCAATAATTTATTTGAATTGTACGTTTTAAAGTCCATAGGTTACTGTTGGTAGCTTCCCACCCAAATAATGTCTGTGAAAGAGCAGGTAAGATACATACTTTACACCAGTGCTGGCTGCCAATTTATTTCTGCAGCTTTAATAAATTGCAGCAGAATGAAACTGTAGTCAATTTAATACACCAAATGAGAGTGAAGCAACATCTGCTGCAAATATATCCATCATGCAAGTCTCCAGAATTCAGTACCTTCTGCAACCTGGTAATAAGAGGAGGGAAAATCACTTGGCTCTGCCAATTTTTAGTTGTGCAATCAGTGTGAAATACAAGACAGATAAAAAGTCTTTCAATCACATATTTTAGTAATGACTAGAGTAGCAAGTGAAATTTGTGATTTTATTCATAAAACTTTCAATTAATAACAATAACTGCAAAATGAATATTGTCTTTCTGTATATTTGCCATGATTCATCATGGACCATGAGAAATAAGGCACCAAATATCTGTCACTCTGCTATAACGTAAGCTCCTGTTTTAAAGTAGAATATTATTGCCCAGTGTTATTCCTACTTAAAAGCATTAGTCAGACATTATACAATAATGAATGATTCCAATCAAGGGAGCCTTGTGAAACAAGATACAGTGGTGCCTCTGGTTATGGATTTAATTTGTTTCAATCCGTAACTAGAGGCACCGCTTCTGCACACACGCATGGTGCGCAGAGTGCTTCTGCACATGTCCGAGCAGCAAAACCCGGAAGTATACACTTCTGGGTTTGCTGTGGCCATAACCGGAAGATTCTGTAACCTGGAGGTTACGCAACACGAGGTACAACTGTATAAATTAAGGTTCCTTTGCTCTACAGCAAACAGGGACCATGGATGGTGATGATTACTTTTATTGAGTGATGTGCCAGACACTTTAGAAATATAGGGCTTAATATAGATACCTGCCTCCACAGAGAGGGAGAGGCAGGAAGGAGTGGGAAAGAGAGAGGTAAGGGCTGGGGAAGTCTACAGAGCATTTTGAAGATAAGGACATGGAATTTGTGCTAGATGCAGAATGAATTAGAAACCAGCGCAGGCATTGAAGGAAGGACATATACCAAATAGCTTGAGCAAGAAGAGCGGTGAATGATTGGGGGCAGAGTTTGGGAGAGAAACAAGAGGAACAGAGAGAAGCAGTTCACAGCAGCTGAGATGAAAGTTACCAGAGCAGAAACTATAGTTTGGGCCAAGGCAACAGAGAAGTTAGATTGGATTTTGCAATGTTGTACAAATTGTTTTGATTCCATGTGGCTGTCAATACACTTTAAAGATCACAAATATTACTTTTCGGGGAGCACTTTGAGCTTAATTGGGAGTTATACAGCTGACTGACCCAGTGGAATAGCTGGGGCTTTTGCCGTCCCTGAGTTTGCCGCCTCTCTGGCTGTTCCTCATGCAGGAACCTCGCTGACTTGCCACGGTTCTCCCATCCGCTCCAACTATCCTTCCCTTCTCTTCCCTACCCCCAACCAAGGGCTGAGAAGGAACTTGGGTCCCAAACTCAACCTCTTTTTCACTTTGTTTTTTAAAAAATATTTTTTATTGAGTTTTACACTGCAAATTTAAATTCAAAAAACAATAAACAACAACATCATCATTTAGTATTCCCCAAATCCTTTGACTCCCCTCCACCATTCCATGGTTAGCATTTTTAATCTTTTTCCGCTGCTTCCCTTATTTTATCTATTTTTCTTAAATAATCCAATTTTACCTTATTTTTTAGTACATTACAAATCCTGTACAAATCCGCTACTCAAATCCTGCCAAATTTTTTAGTTGTTTACAGTGTTCTCTTAAGTACAATGTGATTTTCTCCATGGCTTCTTAAAGTTCTTCTCTTCCTGGCTTCTGATTTTCCCAGTCAATTTGGAGTAGTCCATCATCTTCATCGGCTATTTGTCTCTATCCGGGACTTTATCCTCTTTCCATCTCTGGGCCAGTAGTATCTGCACTGTTGCCATTGCATACATGAATAATCGTCTCTGCTCCTTTGGTATCTCCACACCTAAAAATCCTAATAAGAAAGCCTCTGGTTTTTCCACAAACATTATTTTAAACATTTTTTTCAACTCATTATATATCATTTCCCAGAATGCTTTTGTTATCTTGCACGTCCACCACATGTGGTAGAACATGCCCTCCTCCTTACATTTCCAACATACATTTGAAGCAGTTCTATACATCTTTGCAAATTTTATAGGTGTTAAGTACCACCAGTACATCATTTTAATATAATTCTTCTTTAGTGCACAGCATGCTGTAAATTTTAGGTCTTCCTTCTACAACTTTTCCCAAGATGAAAATTGAATATTATGCCCAATATCTTGTGTCCATTGCATCATTACAGATTTAACTTCCTTATCCTTAGTATGCCACTCTAGCAACAACCTATCCATTTTAGAAAAAAGAAACTTCACATTATTTTCCAATATATCTTTTTCAAATCTTGAACCCATTTTTCTTATCACTTTTAAACACATCATTTAATTGGTGATTTTGCAACCAATCTGTTACTAAGTGTCTTATATCCTCAAATCTTTTCAACTTTAATTGCTGTTCCACTTCCAATAATCTCTTTATATGTTGCCCATTCACTTTTTGCATTAGTCTTTTTCAAGGATATCACTTCCAATGGGGAAAGCCACTTCCTTTCTAATAGGTTTTTATATTTTCCCCATACTCCATAAATTCATTTTCTCACCAAATGATTTAAAAACCCTTTAGGCACTTTAGTCTTCTCGTACCATAAATATGCATGCCATCCAAATCTGTTATCATGACCCTCAAGGTCTAAAATATCTGTATTTTTTAAAGTTATCCATTCCCACAGCCAGCAGAGGCAGCACGCTTCATAATATAATTTCAAATCCGACAGTGAAAGTACACCTCTTTCTTTAACATCTGTTAATAACTTATACTTAATCCTTGTTTTCGCCACCTGCCAAATAAATCTTGAAACATCTTTTTGCCATTGTTTGAAGTGTCCTGCTCTGCTGACTATGGGTATTATTTGAAATAAAAATAACATTATTGGCAATACATTCATTTTTATTAGTCAAATTCTTCCCCATAGTGATAAATTCATCCTTCTCCAAACATCCATGTTTTTCTTTATCTCTTTTCAAGTTGTTATATAATTATCCTTAAAGATATTTTATATTCTTAGCTGTCAACCAAACCCCCAAATATTTCACCTTTTTTCCGATTGTTAATTGTGTTGCTAACTGTAGCTCATTTTTATATTGTCCTGTCATGTTTTAAACCAATACTTTCATTTTGTTTTTCTTTAACTTAAAACCCACTACCTGGCCAAACTCAGATATCTTACCCAATTCCCTTGGTATTGTCACCAATGGGTCTTCTACTGTTATTACAAGGTCATCTGCAAATGCTCTCAGCTTGTATGCTTTGAACCCAACTGTTATACCTTTTATTTGTTCATCTGATCTTATATTCCTCACCAGGGTCTCTAATACTAAAATAAACAATAATGGCAACAGGGGGCAGTCCTGTCTTGTCCCTTTTGTAATTTTACATTTTTCTGATATTACATTATTCACTATCATCATTGCCTTCTGGCCTGTATAGATTGCATCACTTACTTTTAGAAATAATTCTTCAAAATTCATCATCGCCATAGTTTTTTTCATAAAGATCCATGACACATTATCAAAGGCCTTCTCTGCAACCACAAACATCAAGTCTGCTTGCTTTTCATTCCTGACTTCCAGATATTCTATTACAGTAACTCAGGTGGTTAGGAAGGCCCAACAGAGACTCCATTTTCTCAGGGTCTTGCAAAAGAACAATGTTAAACAACAATTGATGACCTCCTTCTACCGGTCTACAACAGAAAGTGTCCTCTCATATTGTATCACAGTGTGGTACGTTGGCTTGACAGCCATGGACAGAAAGTCTTTACAGAGGGTGGTGAACACCGCACATGATATCATGGGCTGTCCCCTGAGCCTGCTAGATGACATCGCATGCCTTAGGAGAGCGAGAAAAATTCTCAGGGATGATTCACACCCCAGCCAGCACCTCTTTAATCTTCTACCCTCTGGCAGGAGATATAGAAGTATAATCCATCGTACCAACAGGCTAAAAAACAGTTTCTATCCATGGGCTGTGAGGCTACTGAACGGAAAATAATATAGTGCAACTGACTTTCGGGGTTGGTGTGTTGTGTGACAAGCACACAGAGTGCAATGAGACTGAGTGTTTGGGGGGGGGGAGACTCGGTTAATTTCATTGTACACAGGTTGTACATTGACAATAAAGGTATTATTATTATTATTATTATTATTATTATTATTATTATTATTACTAGTACTACTACTTCTACTACCGCAGCTGCTTTCAAAGTTACACTTGACAGTTTATTTTCTTATCTTTCAGCTCGCAGAAGATAAGCAGAAAATGGGAACTAGGAACTGAAAGAATAACCTGCCAGCAACCTTCATGGTCACATTTTTATCTTCAAATGAAATGGAGAATATGTCTTGAGCACTCATATCTATAGAATCTGTGTCAGTGTATTCTGAGGGCCCAGTTACATACGTAAAAAACCCCAGTGTTTTAAATGTGCTATAAACATGCAACACCAGATGGTGCTGTAGAGCACAAAACTTTTCTATGCAATTTTACATAGAGTCCCCCCCCCTTTGTTATAACAATTTAATTTATGACTTATTTATAACACTTTCCCCCTGTGTGTACAGCCATCCTGGGTTACACAGAGATTTTTCTCATCTCAATCCTCCCACTCAAAATTCTGTTATTCTTTCATTCATTCAATAGTCACCCTCACCAAGTCTACAGCATTTCCACTAAACTGTGGGTTTGATCTATAGGAAGCACAGGACACTTCTGGAAAATCTCACCACCATATGCTGCAATGTGCTCTGAGGAAGACTTTTATTTCTCTATGAACTTAAGTAAGCCAGTGTTGAGATGAAAGTTTGCAAATGAGAATTTTGTCTCTCAGACTTCAGAAATGTGTCAAAGATAATTTATTTGCAATTTTCTGCAATGGGAGCTTACCACGTCTTGATGTAGCATCATTTGCAACTACTAGCGGCACCAAAACAAGGTTGAAAATTGAAAAAGACAAGGGAAAATCCACTGCTAGGGAAATCCTGCTTTTAACCTTAAAAAAAAATGTTTCAGTGTTGATTTCTTTAAAACCAAGAAGACTTCACTTCTTTCAGATGCACAGTAGGCAGACTCCACACCAGCCTGCACTTACAAGAATGTCCTGCTGACTTTGTCATGGACTTTTAAAGAAACACAGGCACTCAAGAAGGCTGCAGAGTGCAGACCACCAGAGAGATGGTTTTTAGAATGAACGGACAGCCACAAAATGCATTGGCCACCTCAGAACTAAGGTAAGTGAAATAAAAAGTCTGCCCATGAAAAATTTCCCTGCATTTTTTCTGTCCTCTTTGATAATTCTGGAATGCAATTTCTTTCTTCATGGGGGAATGGGAAAAATGCAGGAGAAATCTTCAGAAGCACACCACATGAAAGAGCTACAACATTCTTCATCAGCTCTGTGGATAGTGGGAGTGTTCTGAGATGCACCTTGTAGGGGTCAGATGGGATTACCATGAGGAATTATAAAATATACATCAAGCCATCATGTCCACGATGAAGACATTGTGTTGACTGGGTTTGATATATTGACGATAATTTCTGATTAAATCCCATAAGATTCTACATTCATGTCCTTTTTATGCCCTTTTGCCTCTACTGCCCATTTCTCTCTCCTCACATGTCAGGTACACAGCAGTTGCTTCGCCAGGCAGGCATCCTGGGCCATAAAGATAGTGGGCAAGTTTCTTTGATGTATATTAATCTTAAGATGTTAATCTTAGGGCAGGAAACAGATGTCACATTAAGGGGATAATGGTCACTGTCCTCCTGGCCATCCTTCTTATCATATGTATTGCTTGTTTATTACCTCTGGGGTTGCCAGATGATCTTCTTTGTAGTTCTGTTCTTTGTTTACCCCAGACAGGCTTTTGGAGGGAAGGTGTATCTCAGCAGTCACAGCAAACATCTTGAGAATTCCAGGGTGCCTTTCCAAGCTTCAAACTTGGAGATGGCTTATTCCCACTTGTGGATCAGACTAAAGCACATTTAGTGTAGCTCACAGTTTGCCACAGTGGCAACCAGAAATCCTCAAACAGGACATGAGAAGAATGTGCCTCTGATCTGGGGGTAGCATGTAGCCATCACAAATAGTAGCCATTGACAGCTTTATACTTTTAGAAGTGTTTGAGGAATCACATTCCATAAATTGATTATGTAGCTGGGATTAGGGCCCACTGATTGACTTCAAAATGACATGCATGAGCTTGGGCTGTTGGTCCCAGACATTGTGCTGCATCCCCTGATGACTATGCCATCTCATGTGGTTGCAGGAGGCAACCACAGGTGTGAGAGTGAGAGCTGCTCCACAGTCTAGCTTTCTTGTACAAATATGCCAGAGTAGCTTATTTATTTTTGAAAATTTTACATTTATTACACCACTGAGTAAAAGGAGGAACAGAGGCAGCAAGCAATTTAAGAAGGTAGCATTCTTTTGATTCGGTTCCTTCAGGCTCCTCCGCCATTAATGAGATGCTCTGCCTCCACAGTTGAGGCAGTAATTCTTGGAATACCAGTTGCAGGAAGTGGCAGGAGGGGAGGGGGCTCTTGCACTCAGGTCCTGAGCTTGTGTGCTTCCCACGGGCATCTGGGTAGCCACTGTGAGAAAAATATTCTGTACTACACGGATCATGGCCTTGATCCAGCAGGTGTTTTTAATTCATCAAAAATAGGCTACCTGCTTATTAGAGCTCTATAATTGTTTTCCTTTTCAAAGAAAATCCCATTTCCCCTTCCTTCCAACAAAATTTCCTGTACCGAGAAAATAATTCTTCAATCTATGAACTTTGGTCCTAAGTCTCCAATCCATATAAAAATGTGTAGGCTAAGAATATTGATGGTTTCCTCAGTACTATTTTAAGCACACTGTGCTGTTTCTGGTAGTAGTGCATTATCTTCCAAGAGAATGCTTCCTCATCTCTCTGGTTCACTGGAAAACATTCTGGTTCAAATACTCATTTTATCATTCATCTGTTGCAGACCATCAGTGTGTGCTCTACTCTGCCCATGGCTGTGGAAATTAAAGAATGGAGCTGTGTAACAAAGAGACTTTGGAGGTGCTGATGGGTCTCTACTGTGCTGCAGATCAAAATGTGGCATCCTTCTATGGGGATTCCTACCATCCCAGAAACGCATTGCTTCCCTACATACATGCCCTGCCCCCAGATCTAGTAGGGCTACACAAGCTTCTGGGTAAGGCTTGGGCTTTGCTGGGGCAACAGCAGTATTACGCCCCTCTGCTGATCTCCAGCTCTTGTACCTTTTCAGATAAGACTACCTTAAAAACATCTGCAACAAAGTGTTGGCATGTTGTAATTTTCTGTATCATTATCCCTATATAAAGCTTTCAGGTTCATGTGTACCCACATTTTGAAACACACACACAGACTGCCCTGTCACAAAAATTTTAGGGTTTGCGGTGTGTGTGGGTACAACATAAAAATGTTAAAAAGAAATGCAAGGCAGTCATTATGTATTATTACTATTATTTATTAATTTTGTATACTGCTCTTAAAGAGAAGATCACAGGGAGGTTCACAAAATACAAATACAAAATGAGAACACAAATTAAGTTAAACAACAACAACAACATTAATAAATAAACCAACCACCCCCAAAAAACACATTCGAAAGGACATCAAATGTTTATCAACCAAAGGCCTGATTAAGCAGAAACATTTTTACCTGGCGCCTAAGGATATATAATGAAGGTGCCAGATGAGGCTCCCTGGGGAGAGAATTCCACAAGCAGGGAGCCATCACAGAAAAGGCCTGTTCTTGTGTTTCCACCCTCTGGACTTCTTGTGAAGAAGGCACAGGAACAAGGATCCTGGGTGATGATCACAGGGTCCACCAGGCAGTCCTGAACTGTTTAAAGCTTTATAGATCAAAACCAGCTACTGGCTACTCACGGGATATTTTGGACAGCTACTTGGGCCTGTTTGCATAAAAGAAGTCTTTGAGGGACACTTGGAGGTTAGAGAAAAAGTGAAGATATCTTTCAAACCTCTGCCGGAATAGTGTTCCACAACATGGTGCCAGTAGCACTAAATACCAACTTCTAGTGGAGGCATCTGGGACACAAGGAACAACTAGTAGTACTCCTCTGGATTATCTCAGGGATCAGGCTGGGATATCAGAGCTCAGGCAGTCCTTAAGGTTTCCTGGTCCCAAGTTGTTCAAGGCTTTGTAGTCAAACACATGAACCTTGAACCTGGCCTAGTTGGCTATGGGCAGCCGGTGCAGACATTTCTGCAACAATATCACATGCTTTTGGCTGTCTGCCCCCTTCAGCAGTGAACTCACTGCTAGATCATCTAAAGGATGTCAAACAAACAAACCATAAAAGGAACATATGGGGTTCTTGTTTTTCACAAACTAGTATAACCATGGCAGAATGATATGAGGGGAGAAATCAATGTGCAGTGCTTAATCATTATTGTTTATTAATGTGCATCATCTTTACTTGGCCAAAACAAGAACTATTGATTTATTAATCAATCATCATTAATCAGTTTAAATCCAAGCATATGTTGTGAAGGATGCAATATATTCCCACTGATTTGGGGATTTTAATCTATAACTATCAGTACTCCACCACCTTACAAGAAGGTCTTCAGCTTTAATGATCATTTCAACTTTGGTACATCTAAAGAAGGTACCTTTGAATGAAATACAGTGCATCAAAACCTGGGGGAGGATCATTCTTCAAGGAGTTAACTCAGCTTGTTTAAATCATAGTTATGTATCTGTGACCTTTATTATATTATGATTTAAATAGATTTTTTGAGGATTAAGTACACTCCTCTGCAACCCAGGAATATCTGCTGCATAATAACTATCTTAAAGCCTGACTAGCATGAGGTACACTGATACATCATAACATTTTTTAGAGGAAGGCAATTTCATATCCCAAATTAAAAATTGAGCTTATGAAATATTAGTAGAAAATGTCCAGGACCCAGAGGTGTCCCCAGAATAAAAAAATGGGAAAGGTGCTGTGGTATGTATGTAATCATTGATGTGCTTTCTTCTCTGCAAAACCATTAAACCCCTGATCTGCACTCCCATGAAAATGAGCACGCAATTACAGAATGAAGCATTTTGTTTATTTATATGAATGGTGTATTTGGCCAGCTAACAGAAACACTAACCCCTAAGAGTTGGGAACCTAAACTATTTCACATTATTCTTGTCTAAGTGTTTTATGTCTCACGGAGTGAATCGTATTCATAGCATCTGTGTTGCCTAATGAGGGGTAACAGACATGGCAGTCTCCATTCATGGCTGGCTCACCCATGAGGCAGACTGAAGCAGCTGCCTTGGGCAGCAGGATCTTATGATGTGGCTTCCCCAAGAGTTCCCCACATGCCGCTGCCACACATCTCTGGTGAGAGAGGCTTCGGTGGGAGGGCAGTGGTGACAGGGTGGGCAGCACCTTCCCGTTTCACCTCAGGTGACAAAATGGGCCACCTCTGCCGCTATATGTTGTAGACTGCAGCCAGATGGGTGGGGTATAAATAATAAATTATTATTATAAATTAAAATTACCATCCCCGATTACTGACTGTTCTGGTTTCAGCTGATGAGAGTAGTAGCCCTAAACAACAGGAGGGGATTAATGACCCTGCCCTTATGTATTCTCTCTTGGGGCATGCGCAGAGTGCCCATCCTAATGCCAGCAGAGTGTGCCAAAGGAACAGAGAAACACCAAATAGTTCTAGAGTCAGTTGCTTTATTGACAGTAATGCAGTTTCAGTGACATACATTTGTAGATTCAGACTCCTTGGGGCACACACACTATGCTCTGGCCAAGGCCAGAGGCCAAGAGAAAACTTGCCTTAAACAGGACAACATTTATACTGTAGATTGTGCTGAGTCATTCTCACATGCTTAACTAGCTGCAGCTGCAGGACAAAATACCCCCAAATTAAACAGCCCATGGAATTTAACCCTTTCTTGTCCCTTTTCTCAGTATGCATAAAACCTAATACTCATACTTTATACACATACTTTCATGCCTATTTCTGCAGCCTTAAATGATATTTTTGGGACCGGGAGAGAAAGAAACATCCTTCTGCCCTTAGCATCTACTATGTACTTTTTCTTCACTCCAGCAGTATCATAGTGCGCATATAAAGCCATAGGTTTAGTACACATACATTTGCCTGTACCTGTTAAAGAATACCTAAACATGATTGCAGTTAATGGTAAGTTGTAAGAAGGGGAAGCTTCCTAACAGCTTTCACTACAAGAATGAAACAGGCGATGGTCCCGCCCAGTGGCGTAGCGTGGGGGGTGCAGGGAGGGCCGGCCGCACCGGGCGCAACATCTGGGGGTTAGGGTTAGGGGGTGCAAATCCATGGGTTAGGGGGCGCAAATCCACGGGTTAGGGGGTGCAAATTACTTGCCTTGCCCCGGGTGCTGACAACCCACGCTACGCCACTGGTCCCGCCTCCTGCTTATGCTCTGCTTTTGCTACATTGGATTAGTCCAATCAGGCTGCCACTTTCTCAACTTGAATTCTAGTTCTATAGCTTGACATTTGAATAATTAATTTCATCTTAATTGTGACACAAGTGTAAAGCTATATAAATAAGATTCCAAATTCACAAAGTCAACACCATCTGCAGATGGCCAAAAAAAAATTTTCTTCCTGCCAACATTTGAATTATGATGCCAAAACATGGGCTCTCCATCAATAATCAGCAGTAGACTGTAGAAATGAATGCTGCCTGGCAATTAGAAGAAAATATCAAACGATCAAAGAATTTTGAAATGATGGAAGTAAAGGTGGCTTGAAAAAGGCAGAAATCTGGAAAAATGAGGGTGTCAATAAATTAAATATAGGCATTATCTGATATTGACTTTAGTAAGTCCTATTGATTTCAGTGGGTGTACCCTTTATATGTCTGGATCTGACCCATGGTGTATTTCTTTTCTGACCTTCAAGATTTGTTATTATTAATTTTACTCTTTTAATTGCTATTGTTAAATATAATGTGAAAATTAATTTTCCATATTGCATCACAAGTGTGTTTTTCTAATACAGTCATACCTTGAGTTACAGACGCTTCGGGTTGTGAATTTTCGGGTTGTGCATCGCGCCAAACCCAGAAGTCCCAGAACAGGTTACTTCCGGGTTTTGGCGCTTGCACATGCGCAGAATCGCTAAATCACGCTTTGTACATGTGCAGAAGTGCCGAATAGCAACCTGTGTGTGCGCAGACGCGACGCTGCGGGTTGCAAACATGCCTCCCTCACGGATCACATTCGCAACCCGAGCATCCACTGTATCTGTATCAATGAATGGAGGACAAGAATTGTTAAAATACAGAAACACAGACCCAATAAAGATGCTCCATGTTTCCAAGCAAAGCAAAATCAAACAGAAATGCAGAACATGAAATATATTTTCCATGTTTGCAGTAACAAGATTTTTGTGTTTAACAGCTTGAAATCCTTAGACTTTAACCGAGCAGCACAGATGAAGTCTACAGGGTAACAAAAATAGATATCTTATTTCTATGTAAAAACAGAAATGAAGCATTTCATTGGCCTTTAAAATTCACAATGGGAAACAGATTAAGACTTCAGTCATAACCCCACTTACCTGGGAGTAAGCCCCACTGAATCCAGCGAGAGGTACTTCAGAGTAGATATTGTTAGGATTGCAGCTTTAGTGCCTATACACTGCCTACAGACTGTGAAAAAGCAATAGACACTGTAGATAACAAAGTTTGCCTTGTTCTACTACATACACCCCAACCCTGAACAAAATAGAATGATTTTAGTGCATATTTAGGACTACAGTATCTTGATTATTTCCTGAGACAGCAATTATATTTTACCTCTACAGATTTTATCAGAGTAAATATTTAAAAGGTAAATATGATAAATAGATTACACTAACCAAATCACTTTAGGCAATAAAGGCAATTATCATACACACTGGAACTAGGAAAGCGCTTACTTCAGGAATGTGACCTGTTACTGGGAGCATGCCTTTGGCTCTAAACTTCCTAGAAAGCATCTTCTCGTAACAGGTAAAGAGACTTGGGGATTTAATGCGTGCTGCAAATGTTAAATTATTTGGTCCATAAAATCAAGATCTATGCAGTAGTATGTGGAGAGACTAGACAAATGCAAAAACACTGAGATCTATCTTGAGGAACAGATCTGAAAACTGAGCAAGTCAAATGCGGCCTGTGCGGAAAAGGGCCCTTATCTTGCCACCCCAGTGGATGCATCCGAATGGAAACTGGCATTAACTGACCTCAGTGCCAGATTTGGGTACCTGTGAGAGGCCAAAACTTTGTGCCTCCCCCCAGACCTCACACTGCCTTCCCATAAGGGTGCCTGCCACTGGTAAGCCCGGCCCTTTTCCGGTTAAGGATGCCAAGAAATACCTGTCACTTCGCCCGTCTGGGGATAGTCTCTTCCTGGTTCATGAGGCTGGGTCCTTGCTAAGGAGGCATCAATTTGCTGCAGTGATGCGCAAGGCGCTGGCAGAATGCGGCCTGTCAGCCAGCGGGTTTGCACCTCATTCGTTGACAGGATTAAGGATCTGGGCCTTTGGAAATCTGAAGCATACAGGGGTTATGTTCGGAAGCGGTGCTGAGGTGCAGTAGCTAATGTTGTTTTGTTCATTCCTAGATCCGCCGATCTTGCACATCTGGATAGTCGGGCACAGCATTGTCCACTGGGTCAGCAAGAGGGTGGAGGAGTCTGGATTTGGACGCAGGCTCGGGCTCACCGACCACGTGAGCGTCTCCTGGGTGTCCAGACGAGGAATGAGTTGGGAGGAGCTTCTTCCAACAGTGCGGGCAAAGGTGTCTGCAGAAGGCACACCTGCAGTGATGGTGGTGCAGCTGGGCAAGAACGACCTGCTGGAAGCTCCTGGCTTAAGCCTGCGGACCTGCATGCAGGAGGACTTGGAGGAATTGATAGCAGCTCTTCCTGGACTCAAAATTTTCTGGTCGCAACTCCTGCAGCAACGTGGAGAGGAAGTTGTTGCCCAACTTCCACCGAGAGGGTCAGGAGGTGCGTCCAGAGTGCAGTGGCCAAGAAGGTTCTGGCCTTGGGCAAGACGGTGATCTGTCACCCAGGCATTACCTTTCACAATGCATCCCTTTACAGGCTTGATGGGATCCATATATCTGTGACTGGGAATGATTTGTGGCTGACAGCAGTGTCAGTGCGGTTAAGGGATTGGTTACAGGTGTAAGTGGTTGGCGGCGAGCACGGTGCTTGTGTGGCGGATAGGCTCTTGGTTCAGGTGATAGAGATGGGGGAACACTCTCACCATCCCTATGTGAAACCAGGGGATTAAAAGCAACTCAGGCATCATACAGCCTAACTCCCCCACAGAAAAAAATCTGCAAAGCGTGTTCTCATCCGTGTTGCGGATGGGGGCCAGGCAAAGCACCCTGTAGTTGCCAGGCAGGATAGATTGAAGGGGCCTGGCTTGGATTGGTGGTTGGTGTTGCTGGGGTAAATTTGATGTTGCCAATTTTGGGATGGGAACAGAGGTTATTTAAACAAGGTTCAGAGCAAGCTGCTTTCTCTTTCGCTGTGGGCACCAGATCACCCACCTGCCCGCCCTCCCTTGTTTGGGCTTGTGCTTTGATCTTGCTATGCCTGTCATGGGGTCGTCCGCCTTGGTGCGGGGGCCTGGTAGGAATTTTTCCATTTGGCTGATTAGTGTGTGCCATTTGGTTTTTGCCTACTGCGTAGCAAATCGTCACAACTTGTAAGGTTGGCGGTTAGGCATTGGTTTAAATTGGTTGGTGGAGGGGTATGGATTGGCTGTGCCTGCCCCTCTAATGCTGCTGCTGCAAGGGAATTCTGTTAAAGGAATTCAGGAGCTTACCATCCTTTCGTCCAAACCCCTGGAATCGGGTTTGGGCCGCGTAAGCCCCTGGGAGCATGCGGGGAGAAGCTGAAGGTCTATGCCGCAGCTCCAGTTATCCCTGATCTTGTTCCTCCACACTGGCTTTCGCTGGAATCCGGGAGTCAGTGCTGTCCCCCAAGGCAGGGGGGGGGCAGCTAGTCATAACCAATGCCTGAGCAACCACTCACAATTTGTATGTTTAATAAAGTTGTGGCCAAAATTATGCCAAAAACCTTCAACAAAAATTTATGAGTGATGTGTGAGATATTGGGGTAGGGGTGTTTTGGGGGACCTCAGCACGCAACAGTATATTGATTCAGTGGAACACAGGGATGAAAGATCTCTAGGGTGGAGAAACCAGTCACTTCCCAATACCCCTGACCATTGGCCATGCTGGTCTAAAGGGCTACAGACTCTCCACTCCTGGCCTATGATAACTATATTCCATTTCCATTGCTTTTGTCACTACTGTCTCAATAAGCAGAGCTCTTAAAAACAACCATCATGTTTATAGTATGTGTTAATCCTATTAAAAAAATAACACCCCCTTATTCTGTTTCAAATAGTGGGTGAAATAATAAGTACTTCCAGAGTCTAATTTATGAAACTTTGCTAACAATGCTTTCAAGGTAAAATATTTTCCTTAGCTGAATGATAAATACCATTTTGCCACTGAGTGAAAGGAAGAGAATTTGGGAAAACAAAACCCAGTTGTCCTTCTGAAGGTTTCTCAGTACGAAAGCGCCAGGTGTGAACTAAAAATAATAGCATCTTGATAAATGGCAGGCACACATCTTGTCACACTGTAGCATATGACCAGCTGTTGCACATGCCCTCTGCCACCTCCCCATAATTATTCTGGTGTCTAATTATCTATGCACCTGTGGTGGGCCACATGGCTGAAAGCATCACCTGTTGTCCTTTACGAGGCTTGTAGATGCTTTCCAAAATACTTAGAATGTCATTTATCATTTAAAACTTAAGTTTCTAGTTCTCATGACTGGTTTAAAAAAAGATGTTGCAGGTGATTTCTGTGAATGTTTGCCCACCATGATGATGCTAGGGGTAATTTTAAAAATTCCTCTAGTCTTATCCAAACTCTTTTTGCTTCTGTTCAATATTTGGTCCAAGTAGGCAGCCAAAACTGCATATTGATTTACAGGCCTCACTTCACCCCGATGAGCCAGGACAAAAAGAGCAAATTGGCTCCCCATGCATTGATGTGCAGCTCCTGTTTTCCTCCTCAAAAGACTATACTGTTTGCCCTGCTATTGCTCTTTGGAGATCATGCATAAGGCATGAAAATATCAGAGCTCTTCTTTGGGGGCCAGGACCGGGGGGGGGGGGCTGTTTATGTAAGTCTAGCTTAATCATTAATGGAAATAGATGGTGCATGTATGGCTGGCTCTTGTCTTTACAAATTACCCATTAGACTTCTGTGTGTCTCATCTGGTTTTCAGATGCTCTGAGAACATTTCCAGAATTCAAGGGGATGCAAGTTCATTTTCGAATGCCTTGGTAAGCTGTATTTTTCTTAGGAGACTTTTGTGGACACGACATTAAGCCATAGTTACAAGACTTTGCTTGAAGGTGAGGCCCTTGGGAAATCTTTCCAAACTGAAACAAGTTGTCTGTAGCAGGAGGCAGGTGTATGCACCAGTGAAACAAATGACATTTTGATTCATTGAGCATCGAATATGGAAGCAGAACTACTGTTTCTGGAACACTAGGGGGGACAGCGAAGAGGCTTTTCAACCCCGAGGAATGTTCATTTACTGACACAATGAAATACTGTCTCGCCGCAGCAGGTTCAAGGCGTGCCAGGTGCTGCTCACAATACTGTCTTTGAATTTATGTGCTTTCTTCACTAGGAGAGGCTGAGAAGCAGATGTGCAGGCTATGCAGAGAGAAAGCAAAGAGCTTTTAATTAGCAATCAGAGAGCTGTTAATTTCTTTTAGCTGCTGAGGTTGATCAAGGCAGCGGTAGTGGAGACAGAGGAGGGTGGTTATTCTCAATCACAGTGGGTGCTGTGTGCAGCTTCAAATTATGCACCACAATGAATAAGCCATGTGTGAAAGCAGATTCAGGCTGCAGTCCTCTCTCCACTTACCTGGGAGTTAGAAAACAATGGGCCCCACTTTATTTAGACCTGCATAGGAGAAGCAGGTGGGTGGGTGTTAAACCTTAACATGCCACCAAACTTCATTATTATTATTATTATTATTATTACCCTTGTCCACAGCATGATTTTCTCTTACTCATTATGCTTTGCTCTCTTACTACTTGGGAAAATTTTCTTTCAGTATGTGCAGGTGAGCAAGGAGCCTTGAAATATATACATTTCCAGGATGGCTGAGTACCCACTAGGCATTTTAGGCAAGCAACGTCCTGAAATGTCGTGTGTGGATGAAAGTTATGAAGTTTAAAGGTGCAAGGAGCACTAAGGCACATTGTTTCCAGAATGCCTATGGCAATGCCTACTCAAGCAACTCGCCATCTGGGATGCTGCTCTTTCTGGGCAATCGGGAGACATGAGGTACTATAGAGAATTTTTAAAGAAGTGAATGTAGATATGCTTGGGGAATTTGGTCTTTGTGAATTCCAATACAAAATGATTCGTTCTGCATGCCTCTGACTAATGTGCAGATTAAAACTCAGCCATCTACCAGATTCCACCCGTCTCCAATTGTTGTGTTCCAGTTCTCAACAGCTTAAATGTATCAAAATGCATTTTAAAATACAGTGGTACCACAGGTTAAGAACATAAGTCGTTCTGGAGGTCCGTTCTTAACCTGAAACTGTTCTTAACCTGAAGCACCACTTTAGCTAATGGGGCCTCCTGCTGCCGCCACGTGTTTTCTGTTCTCACCCTGAAGCAAAGTTCTTAACCTGAAGTACTATTTCTGGGTTAGCAGAGTCTGTAACCTGAAGCGTCTGTAACCTGAGGTACCACTGTACATATGCAGATAGAAAATAATGTCTAAGGCATTACTTTAACATGTATTTACATGCCAAATTTTGAGAGAGGGGATCAGATTCATGCAGAAATGGGACATAGCAGATGTATGCGTGAATGCATGCAGAAGTGGGGATTATGAAGAAGAGGCATTCGGAAGATGTAGCATTCTCAAATATGCCAGCAGGAACACAGTGGAGTTTTCAGATTTTTCAGTGAACTCAATAAAAATATGCTGTTCCTTAAGTATATGTCCACCATTGTGTAATAAGGTCCCCTGTGTGTGCAGGTGGATCTGCCTTGTCATTTTGAACACCTTTGCTAGAAGGGTGGGTGGGTGGGTGTATGTGTGACCAATGCTATTTTTCTAGAAAAGGAGGTGCCAGAACTCACCATGAATTCCTCCCTAGTTCTCTTTTAATAGCAATGGCACCCACCTGAGAGGTGCCAGAACTGAGTTCCGGCTAGTTCCGGCTGAAAAGAAGTTCTGGGGGTCACCATCAGAAAACTGAGTGAGAGGGCAAGGTTTAGAGAAAAGGTGAGTAAGTTTATAACTGATGAAGTTTATAAAACTATGTATGACATGGAGAAAAGGGATACAGGAAACTTGTTATCCCTCTCTCCTAACACTGAAACTCATAGACATCGAATGAAGCTGAATGTTGGAAGATTTAGGACAGATAAAAGAAAGTACTTCCTCACACACAGTACATAGTCAAATTATGGCACTCACTCTCCCAGAAGGCCATGATGGTCACCAAGTAGAATGACGTTAGACAAATACATGGAGGAGAGGGCTATCAGGGGTTACTAGCCAGGATGGCTATGCTGTGCCTCCATGGCCTGTGAGAACAGCTTTTACCAAAGGCGTCATGGACTTTGAAGAGGCTCTAAGAGAAAGGCGTGTTGGGCAAATCCTCACCATGATCAACTCCCGCCCAGAAACCTATGTCCCCACTGTGGAAGGACGTGTGGATCCAGAGTTACTTATCCAGAGTTACTTATGGGCACACCGTTAAGACCATATTCATGGAAGACAATTCTACTTGGTTACAAGTGATCGCCAAAGAAAAGGAAAAAAAGAGAGCTGTGCCTCCAATAGTTGGAGGCAGCAATGCTTTCAAATACCAGTTGCAGGAAAGCATGGGAGGGGGGAGGCCTCTTGTGTGCCTGCTCTGCTTGCTGCTTTTCCCCAGGCATCTGGCTTGGCCATGTGAGAACAGGATGCTGGACTAGGTGGGCCTGATCCAGCAGCCTATTTTTATATTCTTTTGCATGTCTACTCATGTGAGGTACACAATACTGGCTCATACACAATGGACCCTGACTTCCCATGAGGGAATTCTGCTCACATTGGTAGAAAGGGGTTGTTCACTAATTCCCCTTGCACACACCCCATGCCACCTTTATAGAAGAAAACATGTGCTGGAGAGTTTTGAGGAACACCCCAGAACAGTGTAAAAAAAGCCACAGGGGGTGCAGGGAGAATGGATTAGGGAAAATTTCCTACCCTCTCCTTCAGCCTATGGGAACATCTAATGGATCCAGTGCATTCACTCCAGCCATTGTTTCAAATAAAATGGCTGCATAGTCTCTTGAAGTGGCATCTTTACAAAAACAAAAACAACTCCCTGTGGGTTTTTGTGGGGAGGGGGATTAATCACTTTGTAAGAATATAATCTGAAAGAACAATATAGCAAAATTGAAGGCTGTCAAATATTGGGGCAGATGGATTTACTTCAGATAAGCTGCCCAAGTAAACACAAGTTTATCTATTGAAGAAATTGGCACTCAAGAAGGAATACAAGAGAATAACTTCATTTTGTTTATCTTGTTTGCTATAACTGCAGTTTGATCTCTAGAGGCTTTCCAAGTAGGTCAACAAAACCATTTGCAATAATGGGCAAAGAGTTTCTAGAGCTCAGTGTCAAAAATATGGTGTAACCCTTTAAAAGTATTTTCACTTAATGGAAATATCTGGAGCGCATGAATTTTGCACTGAACCAGGATTGTTAAGATCAGTGCTTTTACCTGAGAAGAGCTGATGCCAAAAGTAACTTTAAGATGATACTAAAGGGAACTTTTTTTTTAAAAAAAGGAACTTTGTTTCTGAGTGGCCTAAGCGAAAAATGTATTTTTACAAAGTATTAATGAGGATTATTTTAAAAGGAATTTGTTACTATATTAAATGTTAGGACTGTAATAAAATAAGGCAATTTTATAGATAGATATAGATATAGATGATATAGATATAGATATATAGATAGCTATATTGCAGTTGCTCAATTACGGTACTATTTCGAGCCAAAATATGGAGGAAAAGATGGTGCTGTGCCTACTATCCTTAAGTTTCAATTTGAAAATAGTAATTTGGTTTAAAAAGACAGTTATACAAAATTATTTTACTTCCTGTTACAGGTTCTCTTATTTGTTCTTTGCTTCTCATTTTCTCCACCCTTTTCTACATTTACTGGGAAATCTTCTATCATCACCACTGGAGTTAGTGGGGAATTTACTAGTGTCATTTTTCCTTTATATTTCGCCCATATCTCAATTATGTTTCTTAATAAGGGATTTTCAATATTCTGCCACCACTGCCTCTTTGGTTTGATGAAAAATGTATTCACTAACTTCTTCCTCATTTCCTGTGTACCACTCTCTAACCATTCTAACTCTCCTTGTTCTGTTATCCCATCTACGATATATCTTAACTGATTTGCTATATAATATAACTTTATGTCGGGGAGACCCAGTCCACCTATTTTGGGGAGTTTATACCATCTTCATGAATATTATACAGCCAATCAAATGTTACTATTGCTGAGGGTAAGTGAAAACAAAAGAAAATGAGGACAATGTAAATGGTCCTCAGTGGTTAATATTATTGGAAGGAGTACCCAAATTGTCATTAAAAAAAAAGTTCTTGACATGGCAAATATTTTTTATCAAAAAATTAATAGTTTCAGCTCAGCCCTGATTTAGAATTGTCTCATTCTAGCATAGCTAGATGCAACTAAAAAAGTCCAGACCTAACAATACTAGTTCATTATATATTCTTTTTTATTGCAACACTTCTCCAAGGAGGTGGGACAATATGCCTGGCTGATCCCTCCCATTCTCCCCCACTCCATTTACCTTCCCAATAAGCTGTGAGGGAGGTTAGACCAAAGTTCTGTAGGGATTCCATGATCACCTGCAGTCTTGTTTGTAGAGCAACTAATGATTAGACTTGCCTTCCTCCAAGCAAAGCAACCGATGGTCAAAGATCAAGGTCAGCAGACTTAGGGTCCTGGAATTTTAGAACCCTGAGAGCCTTATTAAAAGTGTCAAAGAATGTCATTCCCATACTGTTCACAAGATATTAACATAAAAAAGATTTTAAATCCTTCATATACCTTTGCTGATTAAATTCCAGAAAGTAGTACTGCAGTTAAATGTCAAGGCATGATCCAAACAAAGCCACAAATGTCCTTGGTGGGAAAATTTCTTCTCTATCCAGTGTTTCTTATATTCTTTCCTTAAGTTAATTAATTGCAATACAGAGGACTCCATGCCATCAGATTCTAACTGCTTCACATCACTGTTAACCTTCATCTTGGCTGCTTTACATTTCAGTTCAAAGTAGGCACAGCTCTTGCACTGAAGCTTAGACTTATAATACCAAGAATAGGTCATGATCAAACTAAAGCTGAAGTTTCCCAATCACCTGATCTAAAAGATTTTGTTTCAGGATTTGTAGGTTCAAAGAATAAAGTCATGTAACTGAAGCATATCTTCAAAAACAACTAATCCATTATATCAAAGGTGGGAACCTTTTCCCCCTGTAAAATGCCATTTTCTCAAGGGCTGCATGCTGGCAATTGAAAGGTCAGGGCCCGTTGTGGTTAGGGAGAGAGGCAAAAAGAGGGGAAAGAGTGGGTGGGGCACCTTTTTCTTTTCCAGTCTTCCCCTTCTTTCTCTTTTCTGATACTGCCCTCCCACTAGTTTTCCTCTCTTGGTCCTCCGCATGAAATTAGGCAAAGGGTTGCCCAAAATTAGGGGCTGCAAGTTGCCCAGCCCTGTGTGATCAGCCAAATGGCCATTCCATTCATTTAGAACCTGCAGAATGTGCATCTGGAAAGAATGAACAAGCTCTAGTAAAACAGATCAGTTATTATAGATTGGTGACTGTGTGTGCCTAGGCAGTATTTGAAACTTTGCAAAATCTTTCTGTGGGAAAGATGCCCCCCAATGGTGAAAAATGAGGGGGGGGTACACTTGTCCTTGAGTTCTGGTGTAAGTGTCCTTTTAAAAAAGAATTTCATAAACTGAATAGCAGCATGATTTCACATAGCAACTCTTGAATATTCAATCTCAGTTTCAAGATTTAAGTTTCAAGATTCATATTCTATAATTAGTCCTCAACATTATTACAGTGGATGCTCAGGTTGCGAACGTGATCTGTGTGGGAAGCACATTCGCAACCCGCAGCGTCTGCAACCCGCAGCGCCGTGTCTGTGCATGCGCAGGTTGCGATTCGGCGCTTCTGCACATGCACAAAGTGTGATTTAGCGCTTCTGCGCATGCCGACCGCCGAAACCCGGAAGTAACCCATTCCGGTACTTCTGGATTTCGGCACGTCCGTAACCTGAAAAAACTCAACCTGAAGCGTCTGTAAGCCAAGGTATAACTGTATTACTTAATAATGGAGGGTGATAATATTATCTGAAATTTGAGGTTCCATTTAGCACTGCCCCCAAATGTAAAAAAATACTCACATCCTACATTCTGAGGAGATGGTGATCTGGCCCAGGACTAATCATTCCTATTTGGGTTCATTGGAAGAGATGATCCAGAGATCATAACCAGAAGCTGCAGGATGATTTGTCTTCACTGAGCGGCTCACATTGCTCATACAATTGCAGTGGTGCTCCTCAGTTCTCTTGGTCTGCTGGAGCCCCCACAGAAGGCCTGCAAAGGGTTGGTCTTCGCTGCGCCACCGAGGGATGTTCAGCACTGTGTTTTACACTCAGGGGTAGGCTCTGCTTAGGCTGCTGGAGCTGTTGGGCTGGCTTTCCTATGCTTTTCTTCTCTCTCTCTCCCTTCCCCTTGTGAGCTGGCTTCCAAACCGGCACGTGACTGACTCTCTTTCTGACTCAAAGCCCCGGGTTTCAGCGGCTTTCTTTCTCCTTTCTCCTTTCTCTCTTTTTTCTCTCATTTCCACAGTCCTTTGGTGTGGTTTCGTGTCCTTAGATCCTGGACAGCACTGGACGGCATGGGAAAGAGTTTGTGATTGCTCCTCTCAGTCTGCCATCATCCCAGAAGTGCCCCTACACCATCTGTGATAAGGCAAGTGAATACTTTGGAGGGAGTCCATTTTGCTCTGCTGCCTAGTTTTATCCAGAGCAGGAGACTGAGGGAGAGAGAAAAAGTTTTGCGAATTCTGCACATGCTTTTCGTGTGACAAATGTCTGTGGAATAGTTTTTTTTAGGTAACTATGCAGAACTGCATCCAAAGTTGGTAGTACATCCATAATAGTACAAGAGGTCTATAATTAAGATTACTTGGATGTAAGGGTTTTTAAAAGTTAATGAGGTGGTAGATTAATTTGGTTTAAGACTCAAATTGGAAGCACCAATCACACATGACACAGGACAAGGCCTTTTAATCCATTATTATCTGTTTAAAGTTAATTTGACTATAATAAAATCTGCACACAATGTTTCTGCACGGAAAACAGTCTGCAACCATATGTGGGTCATCATATGTGATCACTGCACACATATTGCATGTGTGTAAGATGAGGACCATAGTTGGTCTACGGGTTTTTATTACTGATCTGTTTGTTTTCAAAGGTACAGTGGTACCTCGGTTTCTGAAGTATCCATTGACGAATGTTTCGTAACTCGAACTCTGTAAACCCAGAAGTAAATGCTTCAGTTTTCAAACATTTTTTGGAAGTCGAACATGCCACATGGCTTCCGTTTTGAGTTTCCCTATTCTATTGAGGCTTCCATACTGAGTTTCTGGTTTTCGAACGTTTCGAAACTCGAAAAGTCTTCAGGCCCAGATTATGTTCAAAAACCGAGGTTCCACTGTATCGTGTTTCAAGCAGCATTATATGCCATGTGCAAAAGATATTATTCTAACCAGCCCACAGAAGTGTATGCAATTTATCACTTTCTTCTACAATTCACATAGTTCATAGGCAATCAGGAGAGACAGGTTTCTCAAAAGCATCTAACTTTACTAATGCATTTTGGAAATGTAGTCCCCCCCCCCCCTTCAAATGCAATCTAAAAGATTAGGCTTCTTAGCTGGGTCATTCCTGAATCAACCAACATGGCTTTGTGTAAGGCATTTCAAGGGATGCTTCAGCCATATAAGACTTTCTGAGCCAGTGTGGTGTAGTGGTTAAGAGCAGTAGTCTCGTAATCCTGGGGAACCAGGTTCGCGTCTCCGCTCCTCCACCTGCAGCTGCTGGGTGACCTTGGGCCAGTCACACTTCTCTGAAGTCTCTCAGCCCCACTCACCTCACAGAGTGTTTGTTGTGGGGGAGGAAGGGAAAGGAGAATGTTAGCCGCTTCGAGACTCCTTCGGGTAGTGATAAAGCGGGATATCAAATCCAAACTCTTCTTCTGTGCACTATGGCAGTTGGATGGAGCCGGAGTTCAACTGGCTGTATTGCCTTATGCTGTGATCAGGTTAGTGTGTGAGAAGGAGACAGAGGGCGGTTAGATGGAGGGATCCCTTGCCATTTGTGATTACCCTTCTTAACAACTGCATTAGAACGCAGGCTAAAATTGGGAGAAAAGGTGAGGCTTGTGGACCTCAAGAAGGGAGTCTTACTTTCTCTTTTATTTCGAGTCCTAGTCTCATGCTGGTACAAGGCCAAGACATTTTCAGTGGTTGTACCCTCTTTTTGGAGGTCCCTAACAAAGCAGTTTTGCAGACCTGCTCAGGTAGGTAACAACAACAACAACAACAACAACAACAACAACATTATTTTCTGTCCCACCATTCACCTCAGTGATGGAGGAGGAGAGGGGAAGGAGGAATGCATGAGTCAAAAACTAATTTTCTTATACTGCTACTAAGGCCTACTATTACATCCAGACTGGCCTACTGTGCAATATGCAATTACAAAAAATGGTTTTGAAGATATGCATTTATAGAACAACAAATGTCAGCTTCATCCTTTTTCCTCAGTCCCATAGTTTCAAAATACAGAATATTCAGCAAAACTAGTCTTTGCTGGAGATGATGCTACACAATCAAATATCCTCATGCAACTGTTGCACATTTCTTGAGTTGAGACCTGATACTGACTCCTTTTCCCCCAGTTAGAAACTTTTCTTATTTTCCTCCAAAGGTGATGTGAGAAGGGCAGATGGGATGGGGTTATTAATAAAAAACAGTGACTACCAATCAGAGAGCCTAAAAGCACTGAGATGCACACACACACAAAAACAAAAATAACAAAAAAACCAGATTTTACAAGCCAGTAGTTCTGAAAGGGTTTACATGGGCTGGAGGTGATTAGAGAGGCATTAAATGAGCAACAAACTGATGAGCACAATCCAGATCATCAATAAGCAATCCAGATGTGCAGCACAAGTGAATGGAGAGATTGATGAGTCCTTTGAATCAGGTAGAAGAAGCAGTAGGAGTTTGACAGGTTATTTACTGACTGCCATAACCTTTAATGTTGCTCCATGAATCAGACAGTCGAGACGTATAGCTACGTCACACTCACTTTTTGGGTGCTGGCTTCGCTTCTCCCACAGTGCCCCCATCAGTGCATCAAAACAATTGCACATCACAGCCACAACTTTGTTTTTGGCTCAGAACTTTTACCATAGCAAAAAGGGGCAGTGAAGAGTAGTGAATATACCCACTATATATCACATGCCAGCTGCTTTCTCTCAGATGTATGTCATTCAGGTGTTAATAATGTTATTTTTCTTCATCTTACCTTCATTGTCGCTTGATGGTTAGTAGCCCTTAATTTCTCCAAACTAATTATTATAAAGCTACTTTTTCATATTTTCTTTTTAAAACTGGCTTTTAACATTTGTTGAGAATTTTAAACTGTAAAGTGTTATCACTTCAGTCCTGGGGTGTATTCAAAACTACAGACTTCTTAGGACTTGTGCTAAAGCCCTGCTCCTTGAAGCACTGCATTGCCCTTGCTGAATTGCCACCTGGCCAGGATTAGAGGGATGCACCTACCAAAGGCCGTGTCAGCCAGCCAGTCTCCCCCCTGTGTGGGCAGCCAGCTCAGTGCAGAGCAGCCCTGTGAACCATCCATGCCCACCTGGTAGCGGTGGTGAGGGTTGGGCTGGTGTGCCAGGTTTCGTTTACCCTCCGCACCCAGACTCTGTTGTCGTCCTGTCCCCCCCCCCCCACCGAGGACCAGCAAAGGATGCAATGCCACTTGTCTGTTCCTCAGTCCACCCTGCCTGTTCCTGGTACATCCCAGTTTCTGATTTGATCCCAGAATGTCCCAGTTTTCATTTTCCCTCTCCTCCACGCCTCAGAGAAGAATTAAAAATGATGTGGTTGTGTTTGTGCAAAGAGTAAAATGCTGAGAATAAAATTGCTCCACCAAATGAAGGAAATGGTGAAGCTGGCATACAAAGCTCTTCCTATATTTTTGAAGGAAAATGTCACCAATCCACTTTAAATTTATTAACTGTAATGCTTAAGCAGCCAGCCATTTTTTGGTAATGCGTGGAGTGTTTATTCCTTTACTGTAAATGGAATCTTACACTGTCTACTCAGAAGTAAGTCCCACTGTATTCAGTGGAGCTTACTCCCAGGTAACTGGGTACAGACTGGGCAGCCTTTCACTGCAATCCTAAGCAATTTTACTCAGAACTAAGTCCCACTGAGTCCCATAGGATTTACTCTCTGGTATGTTTCTTATCATTCTCCATCACCTTTATTATTACTATCATCATCATGATCATCATATCCTGACAGGGACCCCCCCACTGCCCGCCACCTCTGCGGCTGCCTCCACACACACACACACACAGAGAGAGAGAGCAGGCGATGGTGGGAGAGTGGTGCAAATGCAACAGCCATGGCAGGTGGAGGCCCCAGTCCACCTGGCGGTGTGGCATGGTGCACGGCAGCATTGGGCACGCATAGTGTGGGGCCCAAATTGGTGCCTCTGGTTCCAATTCAATGGAAAATGTCGGTTGCCTGATCCAATTTTCATGTCAATGTCTTTCCACAGGAACATCTTTTTCCCCAGGAGGAACTCAGTTCTGGCTCAGAGAATGAGGGAGGTGTTCATGGTGAGTCCCAGCACTTCTTTTTCTAGAAAAATAGCACTGCATATAACCTGAAACTGTTGAATATATTTAAGTCTGTTTACTGAATGAAGGATGCAGTGCAATTATGCAAATAAAACTATTGCAAAAAAACCCCTATGATTGACCACTTTTGATAATCAATATATTAGTACTAGGGGCTACACCCCTGCTCTTTGTCAACCATCCTACCACCCCCGTGACAAAGATCACGTCATTATTATGCCGTCTGCTCTCTGCTATTGCTCAGCCCTCTTTTCACACACCCTCATCTGCTTTGTCCTACCCCCTCTTCCCTACTTTTTTCAACTTTGCCTTGCACACAGACCACCCCATATACATATACATGCTTCTTCCTTTCTCCTATTCTGAAGCCCCCTTCTGCACACACCCCATGCTGATACATTTTACTTTATCGCTAAGATGAATAGAATCTTAAGAAAATGGCTGTCAGCTTAATCCAGCTGATTATATGGGTGTTTTCTTGTTAATAAAATATATATTCAAAAGTACTACATCAAATCTGGAACTTCATGATGAAGACAACATATGATAACAGGAATAAAATACATTGTGTGAGGATATTATGGAATCCTTTCTCCCACGTGAAGCAGTTGAGGAATGGAAGACAGAAACATTTAAAAGAGCAATGGTGGAAGTCTGAGTACAGTGGAAGTGGATAGACACTGGGACAAAAAAGTGTTGCTTTAAAGCATGACAGGTTTGGTTAAAGCAGCAATGGAAAAGACATTGAAGGTTGCTCTTTATTTTTAAAAAAGCAGCTTTAGCAAGGAAAAATAGTGGACAATACTGAAGCTAACATCAAAAAGCTAACACAACAGAGCTTTTCATAACTCCCTTCCCACTGTTTTAAACTGTAACTGCCCCCAGTCTTACCTCACAGTCTCACTCTGTTCAAATCTTTCATTCTTCAATATCACCACTTCTCTCCTCTCAGTTTCTTCCATTCCTGCTTTACTCAAACCTCTGCCACTCTTTAAAAGCACAGTTTTCATTTATGTCTTTCCATCTCTGCTTTATTCAAACCTCTTTTGTTGTTTAAAACTGCCATTTTCCTAAATCCCTTCACTCAAATTTATGCTACCATATTTTTCACTCCATAAGAAACACTTTTTTCCTCTTAAAAACTAAGGGGAAATGTCTGTGCGTCTTATGGACCAAATGTGTGGTCCCTGGGATGCGGGGGGGGGGGGGACCCAGGCTTCCCCCATGAGCCCCAACAAGCTATGGGAGCAGCGGGAAGGCTGCATGCAGCCTGTCCGCTGCTCCCTGAGCTGCTCTTTGGGGCTGGGGGGGGGGGGTAAACCCAGGCTTCCCCCGCCAGCCCTGGGAGCAGCGGGCAGGCTGCCCGCAGATGCCCCGCGCTCCTGCGCAGCTCTGGGGTGGCCCGCGAAGCCTCCACAGGGCAGCGGGATGAAGGCTCACCACTGCCCTGCGGAGGCTTCACAGGCTACCCCAGAAGCCAGAACAGCTAGAGAGAGCGCTGCGCGGTGCTCCCTCCAGCTGTTTTAGCTTCTGCCTTAGCGGTGCGAAGCCTCCGCAGGGCAGCAGGGAGCCTTCATCCTGCTGCCCTGTGGAGGCTTCACGCGGCTATCCCTGGATTTTGCAGGAGGTAGGGGAAGGGACAGAGCACGGCTCTGTCCCTTCCCCCACCTCCCAGAAAAGCCCCCAAGAGCCGCGCTCCCTTTAAAGAGTGCACGGCTCTTGTGGGAGGTGGGGGAAGGGACAGAGCGAGGCTGCCCTTCTCCCTCCTCGGGGAAAAGCCCGCAAGTGCCGCACACATGCTCCACATGGCTCATGAAAGGGAGCACCGCTCAGCGCTCCCTTTAAATAATATTTTTTTTCTTGAATTCCCCCTCTAAAAACTAGGTGTGCCTTACGGTCAGGTGCATCTTATGGAGCGAAAAATACGGGTACTTTACTCCAATTTATGTTGTTTCAAACAGCCACTTTTTCCTTTCAGTATCTTTCCCTTCTTACTGTATTCAAACTTCTCTCTTTTCCATTTCTCAGTTGCCTCATATGAGACAGATAAAGGATACATATCCCTCATATATTTTATAGTACTTTACTCAAACCTCTGCCATTGTCTGAAACCACAATTTCCCTCTCAGTTCCCTCCCTTACTCAGACAGCTGCTGTTGTTTCAAACCACCTTTTCATTCCCACGCCATGGCCACTAGTTTTGTGCAGCTTGCCTTCTATTTTGCTCCTCTTCCTCACCCTGATTTCGTGCAAATCTAGGATTGTGATGAGGCACTACAAATCCTGTATGATAACTGCATTACATTTTAATGTATATAGGGGGAAAAGGTTTGTGCTATGTCTGATTTCTTGGATGAGTTTAGGCCTTTTTTGCAGTCATTCGCCATCTTGCATGTTGCTGTTGATTGCACTAAGTATTTTAATCTCCATATAACTACTATTGTACCCTATAAAGAGGAGATCCTCTCCATTCTTCACACAATGACAGTTAATTCCACAGGGAGAGGAACTGAATACCGAGGGAAGAGTGCTGAAAGAAGAAGTGCCAAGCACAACCAGATGCCTTCAGCTGTCCCAACTGCAATAAAACATGTATCTCCTGTTTTGGTCTTTACAGCCACAGCAGGTGCTGTAACTCTCTAATGATTTGACTTTACCCCCAAAGGTACACTATCCCATTGTCCATTGTTTCCTGAGGCAAATGAATGCCAACTATTTAAAACTATTGCAAGATCTACGGGGAGGAGCAAATTGACAGATCTCTGGCTGAGCTGGGGGGGTTCCTGGTGCAGCTGGGCTATGCCTGTTTAACTCCCTCCCCCTTGGCTCAGTTGAGAATATGCCGGTGTTATCTCCCCCATCTGGGTTGAGCTGGGTCCATATCAATTCTCCCCGTTGGCCTTGGCATGGTCCAGCTATTGATTTCTAGGTCAACTGCACACTAGGTTCTTTGAGAAGTACAGAGTTTCTGCTGCAGCATGTGTGTAAGGTAAAGGTAAAGGTACCCCTGACCATTAGGCCCAGTCATGGACAACTCTGGGGTTGCAGCACTCATCTCGCTCTATAGGCCGAGGGAGCCGGCATTTGTCCGCAGACAGTTTCCGGGTCATGTGGCCAGCATGACTAAGCCGCTTCTGGCGAACCAGAGCAGCGCACGGAAATTCCGTTTACCTTCCCGCCAGAGCGGTACCTATTTATCTACTTGCACTTTGACGTGCTTTCGAACTGCTAGGTTGGCAGGAGCTGGGTCCGAACAACAGGAGCAACAGGATTTGAACCGCCGACCTTCTGATCTGCAAGTCCTAGGCTCAGTGGTTTAGACCACAGCGCCACCCACATGCAGCATGTGTGTGTATTTGTCCAAACAGTCACTACTCATATCTATTTGAAGAGTAAATCCATCTAGTATTAATTACAACTATAGTACCACCAACACGATGAACAATACAAAACAATCTTTAAATACCGTAGCCTAGTTTCATCGGAGAAACGAAACAATGATTCTAACTTTGATCTTTGATGCCTATTCTAATTATGCATGGTGTGCCATTTCCTTCAAAAGAAAGATGTCTAATTAATTGGGTACAAAATGTCATCTATAGGTCACTGGCAGCAGGAAGCTCACCAATGATTCAGACTCGTCCTCAGGCAAAATTATTACTCCTCAGGGATTATGACAAAATGCCAGCAAAGTATTGCAAGAGAGTTTTGCACAAATATTATAGATAGGAGGAACACAGACAGAAAATGTACTATCCTATGTTATTTCCCATCTGCCTTAGTTTTATAACTGACCTTAGGTTGGTAAATGTAACTTTCCCCAGGTGTACTGTTCATCAAACTTTCTGGTTGCAATCCTGGAATTTAGCTAATCTAATGTTATTGTACGCAGGATTGCAACTTTTGGCAACTGAGCATTCTATTGGGTAAATAGATAATTAAGATAATTAAGACACATTCTAAGCTTTCAAAGAAAGCTTGTTGGTTTGGTGCATTGCTAAGTTGCTTAATGGGAGCCAATTTAGGGACCTGAGGAACCTTTCTGAGGGACTCAAAGAGACCTTTACCATGAATTGTAGGGTTTCTTTTGATCAGGCAAGACAGTTTATAGCTATAATCATGTGGCAATTTGGTAAGTACATATTCTTGGAAGAGACGTGGTTGGCGCTGTGGTCTAAATCACTGAGCCTCTTGGGATTGACATTAGGAAGGTTGATGGTTCAAATCCACACTATGGTGTGAGCTCCCATTGCTCTGTCCCAGCTCCTGCCAACATGGCAGTTCAAAAGTATACCAGCATGGGTAGATAAATAAGTACCACTGCAGCAGGGAGGTAAACAGCATTTCCATGCGCTCTGGTTTCCGTCATAGTGTTCTGTTGGCACTGTTTAGTCATGCTGGCCACATGACCCGGAAAGCTGTCTGTGGACAAACACCGGCTCCCTTGGCCTGAAAGTGGGGGTGAGCACCATACCCCATAGTCAAATTCAACTGGACTTAACAATCCAGGGGTCCTTTACCTTTACCTTTTACCTATTTCAGCTTCTTGCAGTTGTGCTGAGGTTTGTAATGTTTTACTGCAAAAAAATATTTACTAAAAGGAGAAAGGAACTCAAACCTGCTTCTGGCTGGAAGTTGTTTGGGAAAAATCTCACCAAAGGGAAACCTACAGAAAGCCTCTAAAACAGAGTTTCACAAACTTAGGTCTGCAGCTGTTGTTGGACTACAACTCCCATCATCCCTAGATAGCAGGACCAGTGGTCAGGGATTATGGGAATTGTAGTCCAAAAACAGATGGAAACTCCAGTTTGTGAAACCCTGCTCTAAAATCAGAAGTCAGCTTCCTCAGTAAGAAAGTGCAAAGAAGGGGGAACAAGCCCCCCTCCCTGGCCCTCAATCAAGTGTAGCTGAGCAAGTTGTCTTTCCCAGGCCATGTCTTTAAGAACAGCAGAAGCAGCTGGGAAAGGAGAAGAGGAAGGGGTTTTTTGGCAAGGGGGGGTAGTTTTATAAGTTGTGTGTCTTTGTTTCTCAGTTTAATCCTTTTACATGGTTTTGTATGTATTGTGGTATATTATGCATTGTGACTTTTATTGATCATAGTTTAGTAATTATTAATTATAATTGTTAAGAGTGCATTTCTGTTTATTATTTGCTGGTGTTTTGAGAGTTAATTTGATTGTGTACTATTTGATATAAGTTTTTCCATTTTAAAGTTAAATTTTATTATGACTTTTTATATTGACCAGATTATTATAAGGTGTGTGTTCTTTGTTGCATATTTTGCTGCTGTAAACTGCCTTGTGTATAGAAAGGTGGTATACAAATCGAAAGTGAAATGAAAAGAAAATATGTATCACCTAATACATCATTACCAAAACTAGAAACATTTTTCATGAGGTCATTCATTAAATGTAATTAATATAATGTAATTAATATTTCCACATTTCATTTTTTTACTAGTGAAAATGCAGAAAAAAACAAGAGGAAAGTCCATTTCAGATTACCTGTGATGCTACATTGAAATTGACTGAACAAGATTCAGTATCATACAGGTGAAACTCGGAAAATTAGAATATCATGGAAAAGTTCCTTTATTTCAGTAATTCAACTTAAAAGGTGAAACTAATATATGAGATAGACTCATGACATACAACGCAAGATATGGCATGCCTTTATGTGTTATAATTGTGATGATTATGGGGTACAGCTGATGAAAACCCCAAATTAACAATCTCAGAAAATTAGAATATTGTGAAAAGGTGCAGTAGCTATCCAATCCATAACACCTGCAATGGGTTCAGTAGGAAGCACAATCATGGGGAAGGCTGCTGACCTGACAGTTGTGCAGAAAGCCATCATTGAGACCCTCCATAAGGAGGGAACACCTCAAACGGTAATTGCAGAAGAAGTTGGATGCATTGAGGCAGTAATTGATGCAAAAGGGGCCCAAACCAAGTACTGAGTACATATGCATGCTTCTACTTCTCAGAGGTCCCATATTGCTCTATTTGCAATCCTTGTTTTGCTGATTTCATTTAATATTCAAATTTTCTGAGATTGTAAATCCTTGTTTTGCTGATTTCATTTAATATTCAAATTTTCTGAGATTGTAAATTTGGGGTTTTCATCAGCTGCACACCATAATATCACAATTATAACAAATAAAGGCTTGCTCTATCTCGCTTTGCATGTCATGAGTCTGTCTCATATATTAGTTTAACCTTTTAAGTTGAATTACTGAAATAAATGAACTTTTCCACGATATTCTAATTTTCCAAGTTTCACTTGTATAATATGAATTAATAAATATCATGGGGGAGGCTGCACACTAAAATACCATATTTTTCGTCCCATAGGACGCACCTAGTTTTTTGGGGGGGACATAAAGGGGAAAAAAATTCCTTTATGTCCCCCCCAAAACCAGGTCGGGGAATCCAAACCAGGTCGGGGAACAGCGGGATGGCGGCGCTGCGCCTCCCCACTGTCCCCCGAGCTTGTGGGACTGCCCGATGTTTGCCCAAAGCGCAGGGCGCTCTGCTTCAGCACGCCCCGCGCTCCGTGCAGCAGGCTGCTATCCACAGCCTAGGGAGCCCTGCGGGAACTGCTGATAGCTTCCTGAAGCTTGGAGAGCAAGAGGGGTCGGTGCGCACCGACCCCTCTCGCTCTCCAAGCTTCAACGAAAGCCTGCATTCGCCCCATAGGATGCACACACATTTCCCCTTCATTTTTGGAGGGGGAAAAGTGTGTCCTATAGGGCGAAAAATATGGTAACAAACAACAACACAAGAATTTCTCTCCCAGTTCTTGGAGAGTTCTTGAATTGTTCCCTTCTACATTTTTGGGACCTTTTTCTAAGCTAACTCTTCATTCTTGTCAGAGATGAGCTTTCACTGAGCTTCTTGACATTCTTAGAATAGACTGTATTTATAGGCAGTATTGATTGAGCCCAAGCAAGATCAGTGAATCAGCGGTAGAAGCCACACTTCATATTTTCTAATCTGGAAAATGAATGCCCTCACAATTTTTTGTGTTTACCCACTCCAAAAAAGGAGGGGTAAAAAATGATCCTGCATTTGTTTAGAATTGTACACATGTACCAGATAAAGCAATCAATATTTAATTACTAGTCTATCTCCGAGACTGCATTCTTCTCTCTTTTAATGCCGAAGTTCTTCTCTGTGATAAAACTCCTGCAGCATGACCTGATGTGTTTGTGTTGACAGTCTTAGTTAACAGGATCTGCTTCAGAATGACAATAAATACGTTGCTCCTTTTTCTGTGTTTGGGCTGTGGTTTTGTTTTGTTTTTTACAATGTCACCCCTGTGTATTGGGAATGGGTCCTTTACATTTAAAATGAAAGTCCATCTTGATGATTAAAACTTTGTGAAAGAAAGATGCAGTCAAGGTGGGGTTGCCATATTTCAAGAGGTAAAAATCTGGACAGAAGTTGAGCTTGCCCGCCCAGCTGTCAGCCCCTACCCATGCCAGAACCCTAACCCTCCAGAGCCCAAGCACGAATCAGAGCCTAGGTCACTCACGCCAGAGCCCAAACCCAAACCACAACCCACCCAGCCTGACCATGCCAGAGCCTGAGCCGCCAGGGCACAAAAAAAAAAAACAAAACAAAAAACTCCAAACTGGGACAATTGCTATAACTTGTAAAGATCCCCAGATGGGTATGTAGACCCCCCAAAAGAGGACATGTCCAGGATTTCCTGGACATATGGCAACCCTACAGTTAAAGGGACTTACTGAAGTCCCATTGATGTCAATGATCTAATCTATGCACAAATAAGGCTGCAATTCTACCCTCACTCGGCCTCGGTCCTGTATACCTGAAGGAGCGTCTCCACCCCCATTGTTCAGCCCGGACACTGAGATCCAGCGCCGAGGGCCTTCTGGCGGTTCCCTCATTGCGAGAAGTGAGGCTACAGGGAACCAGACAGAGGGCCTTCTCGGTAGTGGCGCCCGCCCTGTGGAACGCCCTCCCATCAGATGTCAAAGAGATAAAGAATTACCTGACATTCAGAAGACATCTTAAGGCAGCCCTGTTCAGGGAAGTTTTTAATATGTAATGCTGTACTGTTTTTAACACTGATTGGGAGCCGCCCAGAGTGGCTGGGGAAACTCAGCCAGATGGGCGGGGTATAAATAATAAATTATTATTATTATTATTATTATTATTATTATTATTATTATTATTATTATTATCACTTACCCATGAGTGAGTCCCCTGATGTTAAATGGAACTTTTGAATAAACCTGATTAGGACTGCAGCCTAAGTCTAGATACAACCCACTGCTTGCGTTCTCACTGAGTCCATGACCATAATTCTGGACAGTGAATGGTCTTGGTAGCAAACCTTTTGTACTGTTAAAAGCCTGCCAAAGTTTACCCTATGAATAATAGTTAATCATATATATTTCAAATATTTCCTGTTTCTTTGATATTAGGGAAATAGCAAGTTTCAAACCAGAATCAAGTCCCGCCCCCTCTCTTAAGGAAATTTCAAGCTGTTTCATATATCTTTTGCAAATCCTTTCGCGTGCTAAGAAAATAACTTTATATCTCAGGGTTAAATAACTTTATACCGCAAAGTTATATTAACTTTCTTAGAAGCACCATGCATGTCCTTTGAAGAAGGTCCCTTTCTTAGAAACAACGTTTCTGTTTAGCACAGTTTTCTGCAGCTTCAAGTCAGAAATCTGGATAATAATAATAATAATAATAATAATAATAATAATAATAATAATAATTTATTTATACCCTGCCCTCAGAGCCGGCCGGGCTCAGAGCGGCTTACAAGCAGTAATAAAAACAAGTTGAATGATTACAACTTAAAAACAAAAGTAAAATACAACATTAAAATAATGGAACATTAAAATATTAAAATGTAGCCTCATCGCAGGAGAAAGAAAAGAGGGGAAGGAAAAAAAAAAGAGGGAGGGAATCAAATTGGCTCCAAGCCAAAGGCCAGGCGGAACAACTCTGTCTTACAGGCCCTGCGGAAAGAAATCAGATCCTGCAGGGCCCTGGTCTCATGAGGCAGAGCGTTCCACCAGGCCGGAGCCAGTGCTGAAAAGGCCCTGGCTCTGGTTGAAGCCAATCTAACTTCCTTAGGGCCTGGGACCACTAGGGTGTTGCTATTTATGGACCTTGAGGCTCTCCGTGGGGCATACGAGGAGAGGCGGTCCCGTAGGTACGAGGGTCCTAGGCCGTGAAGGGCTTTAAAGGTCAAAAGCAGCACCTTAAATCTGACCCTGTACTCCACCGGGAGCCAGTGCAGCTTGAAAAGCACTGGGTGAATATGCTCCCACGGCAGAGACCCTGTGAGGAGCCTCGCTGCAGCATTCTGTACCTGCTGGAGTTTCTGGGACAGCTTCAAGGGCAGCCCCGCATAGAGCGAATTACAGTAGTCAAGCCTGGAGGTAACCGTCGCATGGATCACTGTGGCCAGGTCGGGGTGGGAAAGATCTCAATAGGCAAACTGGACAATGTATGCTACAACATGCAAGTAATCAATGTGCAAATAAGCATACATACAAAATATGTAGCAGTGTTTTCACCTTTCCTCTTAGTTGCACCCTGTTCAACCTTCTTATACACTATATTTTCCTTACATCCATATGCATCTATGCTCACACAAGAAGCTGCACAAAGCAAGTTCAGCTGGTGCAAGGCTACACCAGATCCAAAGTCCATTCAGCAGCCGGGCTACTGCTAGCTGAGCTGACCTCAGCCTGGCAGAGGGGAAACCACTGAGTAAAGCTGTCCTGGGCAATATATGAGTGATATATGGATATATCGTCCAGGCCTAATGCCCACCTCCTGAAATAATTCACCGCACACCCGATCAATATTGAGGCTGCTCCTTTACCCACACCTATGTGAGAGGAGTGAAAAGGTTCAGCAGTTTAAGCAGGAAATCATGGCTATCTGAACAATTTTGCCAATTAGAAAGATCAACAAATCAGCCTGTTTTGTTGTGAGATTTCACAGAAAAGGTACCATTTTTTTCCTGAACAAAACGATGAACTGCATGAAAAAAATGCATTTACATTCTTCCCATTTTTGTATGAATTTCTCCCTAAAATGCACTTTTGTATGCATTCACAGGATAAAATATATATTTATATGATTTTCTGTGTATTTCCCCAAACACACACACACATTATTAGAATGAAACTGCATTGCAAAATTTGGAGAAATGTGAAATCTGGTTGTTAACTTCATTTTGATCCTCATATAAATCCAAGAACAGAAAGTTATGTTGGTTTGTTTAAAACTACAGACCAATGAAATTATTCTCCACCTCTAACAGTTACAAGACGTGGATGGTAGTCCAGCTGGGAAGTGCCAGGTATAGATTGTTACAATCATGAAAACAGTTGGCAAGGATGGTTTGCTGTATTCATCTTAGTCACTAGTGATTCACAATGATTTGGCTGTTTAATTTGTTGGAAACCTGCCCCAGTCTGATGGGCGGCATATATTATAATAATAATAATAATAATTTATTATTTGTACCCCGCCCATCTGGCTGGGTTTCCCCAGCCACTCTGGGCGGCTTCCAACAGAAATGAAAAATACACTAAAATGTCACATATTAAAAACTTCCCTGAACAGGGCTGCCTTCAGATGTCTTCTGAATGTCAGGTAGTTGTCCATCGCCTTGACATCCGGTGGGAGGGCATTCCACAGGGCGGGTGCCACCACCGAGAAGGCCCTCTGCCTGGTTCCCTGCAACTTGGCCTCTCGCAGGGAGGGAACCGCCAGAAGGCCCTCGGAGCTGGACCTCAGTGTCCGGGCAGAATGATGGGGGAGGAGACGCTCCTTCAGATATACTGGACCGAGGCCATTTAGGGCTTTAAAGGTCAGCACCAACACTTTGAATTGTGCTCGGAAACGTACTGGGAGCCAATGTAGGTCTTTCAAGACCGGTGTTATATGGTCTCGGCGGCCACTCCCAGTCACCAGTCTAGCTGCCGCATTCTGGATTAGTTGTAGTTTCCGGGTCACCTTCAAAGGTAGCCCCACGTAGAGCGCATTGCAGTAGTCCAAGCGGGAGATAACCAGAGCATGTACCACTCTGGCAAGACAGTCCGCAGGCAGATAGGGTCTCAGCCTACGTACCAGATGGAGCTGGTAAACAGCTGCCCTGGATACAGATTTGACCTGTGCCTCCATGGACAGCTGTGAGTCCAAAATGACTCCCAGGCTGCGCACCTGGTCCTTCAGGGGCACAGTTACCCCATTCAGGACCAGGGAATCCTCCACACCTGCCCGCCTCCTGTCCCCCAAAAACAGTACTTCTGTCTTGTCAGGATTCAACCTCAATCTGTTAGCCGCCATCCATCCTCCAACCGCTTCCAGACACTCACACAGGACCTTTACCGCCTTCACTGGTTCTGATTTAAAAGAGAGGTAGAGCTGGGTATCATCTGCATACTGATGAACACCCAGCCCAAACCTCCTGATGATCCCTCCCAGCGGCTGCATGTAGATGTTGAAAAGCATGGGGGAGAGGACAGAACCCTGAGGCACCCCACAAGTGAGCGGCCAGGGGTCTGAACACTCATCCCCCACCACCACTTTCTGAACACGGCCCAGGAGGAAGGAGCGGAACCACTGTATGACAGTGCCCCCAGCTCCCAGCCCCCCAAGACGGTCCAGAAGGATGTCATGGTCGATGGTATCAAACGCCGCTGAGAGATCCAGCAGAACTAGGAAACAGCTCTCACCTTTGTCCCTAGCCCGCCGGAGATCATCAACCAGTGCGACCAAGGCAGTTTCAGTCCCATGATGAGGCCTGAATCCCGACTGGAAGGGATCCAAATGGTCCGCTTCTTCCAGGCGTGCCTGGAGTTGTTCAGCAACCACTCGCTCAATCACCTTGCCCAAGAATGGAAGGTTTGAGACTGGGCGATAATTGGCCATCGTGGCCGCATCTAAAGATGGTTTTTTAAGAAGCGGTTTGATAACCGCCTCTTTCAGCGGGTCTGGGAAGGCTCCCTCACGGAGGGAAGCATTCACCACCCCACGAAGCCCATCGCCCAGTCCTTCCCGGCTAGCTTTTATAAGCCAGGATGGGCAAGGATCCAGGAGACAGGTGGTTGGCTTCACTCGTCCAAGCAGCCTGTCCACATCCTCGGAGGTAACAGATTGAAATTGATCCCACACAACTTGACCAGACAGGACTCTAGCACTCTCCCGCCCCGGCCCTGCTCCCACGGTGGAGTCTACTTCTTCTCGAATCTGAGCGATTTTATCTGCAAAAAAATTTGCAAAATCATTGCAGGAGAACATGTGGCCCGTACTGGGCCCCGATGTTACAGGTGGTTCCGCTAGATTGTGAACCACCTGAAAAAGTCTCCTGCTGCTGTTTTCTGCAGATGCAATAGAGGCGGTGAAGAAAGTCTTCTTCGCCGTCGCTATCGCCACTTGGTAGGCTCGACGTTGAGCTCTAACCCGTGTCCGGTCAGATTCAGAATGAGTTATCCGCCACCGGGGCTCTAGCCGTCTCAACGATTGTTTCATTGCCCTCAGATCTGTGGAAAACCACGGGGCTCTCCGGGCTTCATGCAATCGGAGAGGGCGCTTCGGAGCCAAACAGTCAATAGCCCTGGTTAACTCCACATTCCAGCGGGCCACCAGGGAATCGGCTGAAAGGCCATCAACATGGGATAAAGCATCCCCTACCACTCTCTGGAAACCATTTGGATCCATTAAGTGGCGGGGGCGGACCATCCGAATCGGTCCCACCTCCCTGCAGAGGGGATGGGTCGCAGAGAAGTCTAGTTGCACCAGGAAGTGGTCTGACCATGGCACTTCTTTCGTTTCACTTTTACTTAGTGTCAGATCACCAACATCCGTAGAGGTAAACACCAGGTCCAAGGCATGTCCGCGGCTATGGGTTGGGCCAGACTTATTCAGGGACAGCCCCATGGAGGCCATGCTTTCCACGAAGTCCCGAGCGGCCCCTTGTAAGGTCGTGTCGGCATGGATGTTAAAATCCCCTAGGACGACCAAGCTAGGTGTCTCCAGGAGAACATCCGCCACGACCTGAAGCAGCTCGGGCAGGGAATCCTTGGTGCAGCGGGGAGGTCGGTACACCAAAAGGAATCCTGTACTGCCCCTATTGCCCAACTTCCAGAACATGCACTCAGAAAACTGGGTCTTCCCAATAGGACGCCTGGTGCAAACTAATGACTTCCTAAAAATCACTGCAACCCCCCCTCCCCGCCCACATGACCTGGGTTGCTGTGCGTAAGAGAAACCTGGTGGACAAGCAGCGGCAAGGACAGGCCCATCTGCTTCATCCAACCAAGTCTCTGTTACACATGCCAGGTCAAGTCCTCCATCCATGATCAAGTCATGGATGGCAGTGGTCTTATGAATCATTGACCTGGCATTGCACAGCAACACTTTCAGGTCATGTGGGTATCCCTTGCTGATTCTAGTATTCATCCGGTCAGGACCAGACCCAGAGGCAGGGATAGTCCTCAGACAACGACTAAACCTGCCTCCTCTGTAATGACATGGTCTGGTCTTAGCGTAACTCCTCCTCCTACCCGTGATCACTGAGATCGGTTGTCCCAGTGCATTCCCCCCTGTGAAACATATCCCAGCCATTTTGTGGGCTGGGGCCCATTCCCCGGCAGCCCTGACCCCTCCCCTTAAGAGCAAAATAACCCCTTTAAAAAACAAAACAAAAAAACCACACAAATACAACAATACAAACAAAAAACAATAAAAATTACAAAAATTACAAAAACATAAAATCAAACAAATTCCCAGGCCCAATAAACATCCACCGCACCCCCCCCCACATACAAAAAATTCAAAATAAAAATTTTAAAACATTTTAAAAGCACTCTGCAGCCCTCCAGCAGTGACAGCAACTGTTCTAGTGAGGCCCGTCAGGCCCTGCCCCAGGCCAGATGGTGAGTGGCAGGAAGGAGCAGGGCCCTCAGACACTCACATACAGGAGAGTCCTCCCGGGCAGCAGAGTCCAGCAGTCCTTTATGAGGCTTCAGGCCCCGCCCCAGGCCAGATGGTGAGTGGCAGGAAGGAGCAGGACCCCATGCACTCACACAGGAGAGTCCTCCCGGGCAGCAGAGTCCAGCAGTCCTTTATGAGGCTTCAGGCCCCGCCCCAGGCAAGATGGTGAGTGGCAGGAAGGAGCAGGGCCCTCAGCCACTCACATACAGGAGAGTCCTCCCGGGCAGCAGAGTCCAGCAGTCCTTTATGAGGCTTCGGGCCCCGCCCCAGGCCAGATGGTGAGTGGCAGGAAGGAGCAGGGCCCTCAGACACTCACATACAGGAGAGTTATTATTATTATTATTATTATTATTATTATTATTATTATTATTATTATTATTTCTAATCCAACCCTGAAATATTCAATTCAGCCCTCCTTAATCCATTTGTGCCCTAATATTTAGATATGAAGTTTTTTTACTTTTGGTAAGCATGCTTTTTAAAGTTTGTACAGAAAAGCAAAAACACATTTAAAACGAATGTGATTCTATATTTTTTCCAAATTTATCCAATGAAGAAAGATGTTTAAATAAATAAATAAATAGTTGCATACCAATTATAAATAAAGAAAATTGCTTCGAAGAATGAAGGAAAGATATGAGATTTGTATGGCAAGGGAAAAACCCGTGTATAAAATATAAAATATAAATAATATAAATTATTGACAGAAAGAAAAGAAAGGGGAGGATTGGCATTGCCAAATTTAAAACTATATTATGAAGCAGAATGTTTAATATGGGTAAGAGATTGGATTAGATTGGAAAAAATGAATATATTAGACTTGGAAAGTTTTAACAATGGATATGGATGGCATGCATATCTCAATTATGAGAAGGTAAAAGTTAATAAAGAATTTACAAATAATATACTTAGAAGCGCACTATACTGTATAAGGTTTGGAACAAATATAGACTACAGTTGGAACCATGGACATCTTGGTGGATATCGCTGCTGGAGGCATATGCTGTTAAAAAAAAAATATGAATATGAGGGCAAATTGGCCAACATATAGACAACTACTAGAAGAGGAAAAAGGGAAATTCAGACTAAAGCCTTTTGAAGAGATATGGCAATATGAAATAGAGAGATGGCACTATATACAACTAAGAAGTATATTTAACTCTGATCAAAAGAAAGGCTTTGCAAAAGAGGATTAAAAATTCAATGCTATAATAATTGAGAACAATAAGAAATTGTTATCTAAAACTTATAATCTTTTAATGGACTGGGAATTGATGGATGAAGAAGTGAAAGAAAAGATGATTAAATGGGCCCAGGATGTTGGTCACACTATCTATCTAGAGCAATGGGAGAAACTCTGGCAACAAGATATACGATTTACTGCCTCATATACAATAAAAGAAAACTTTGTTAAGATGTTCCATAGGTGGTATTTAACACCAGTTAAGCTGGCAAAGATACATAAATTGAAATCCAACCTTTGTTGATGTGGTAAAGAAATATGAACAACAAGACATATGTGGTGGAGGTGTGAGGAAATCAAGAAATTTTGGACAGTAATACATGAAGAATTAAAGAAGATGTTGAAAATATCAATAATAAAAAAAACACAGAGATATATCTCCTTGGATTGATAGGGGAAGAGAAACCCCGGGGGGGGGGGGTTCTTCTTATATGCAAGTACAGCTGCTAGAGTAATGATTGCTGCTAAGTGAAAGTCACAAACTCTACCCTTAAGGGAGGAATGGATTTGTAAACTAAATGAATACTTAACTCTGGCAAAACTAACAGATATTATAAGAAACCAAACGAATCAAAAATTAGAGAAGGAGTGGGAATGTTTTGATGAATATATGGTAAAATATTGCTCAAAAAAAGATATGCTAATATGCCCAGATTAAAATATAAAGTATCTGAGGGAAGGTAAATTAGTAAGGAACAATAATAAGAATATATAGAAGATTTGAGAAGATTGTAAAATGCAAAGATAAATGCAACCTCAGAATGTAGAGGATATCGAGTGGGGGCGGAGGGAAGCAGGGGGAGGGACAAAAGAAAATTAGGTTTGATTGATGGGTATATGGGGGTGGGGAGGATGTGGTGATGGCTTTGGTTTATTTATACTGTGATGTAATATGGAAAAAACCAATAAAATATTGTATTGAAACAAAAAATACAATACAATACAATAAAATAAATAGTTGCATACTACTGTGTGCCTTAAGTCAGTGTTTCTCAACCTTTTCCCAACTGTGGTCCTCTTCCAAACTTGTTTCCTTCCTGTGCCCACCCACCCCCCATCCTACTGGTAGAAAGGTAGCTATTTAAATGTTTTGTTTGTGACAACTTCCAGCCAGGCAAAATGGCGAGAGCCACGGCCATGCGGAGCACCAATTGCCAGCAGTAATTGCTTTGCGTGGTTGGTTCCCAAGCTGCCAAAACTGCCGCTGTGACCAGGAGGAGTCAGGGCTGACCAGCACGACAGCCAGGGAAGACATTCAGATCCCCCAGCCTCCCCAACGGCCTTGATCGCACCGGGACCAGGAGCACCAAACCGACGGCCCAGCAGAGCTCCGGGCCTGGGGGCCTCTGGAGCCAAACAGAAAACAAAGCAGAGAGAAAATAATAATAATAATAATAATAATAATAATAATAATAATAATAATAATAATTTATTATTTATACCCCGCCCATCTGGCTGGGCCTCCCCAGCCACTCTGGGCGGCTTCCATAAAAACCAAAAATACAGTAAAATATCACACGTTAAAAACGTCCCTGAACAGGGCTGCCTTAAGATTTCTTCTGAATGTCAGATAGTTGTTTATCGCTTTGACATCTGCTGGAAGGGCGTTCCACAGGGCGGGCGCCACTACCGAAAAGGCCCTCTACCTGGTTCCCTGTAGCTTTGCTTCTCGCAATGAGGGAACCGCCAGAAGGCCCTCGGCGCTGGACCTCAGCCTCCGGGCAGAATGATGGGGGTGGAGACGCTCCTTCAGGTATACTGGACCGAGGCCGTTTAGAGCTTTAAAGGTCAGCACCAACACTTTGAATTGTGCTCGGAAACGTACTGGGAGCCAATGTAGGTCTTTCAAGACCGGTGTTATATGGTCTCAGCGGGCGCTCCCAGTCACCAGTCTAGCTGCCGCATTCTGGATTAGTTGTAGTTTCCAGGTCACCTTCAAAGGTAGCCCCACGTAGAGCGCATTGAAGTAGTCCAAGCGGGAGATAACCAGAGCATGCACCACTCTGGCGAGACAATCCGCGGGCAGGTAGGGTCTCAGCCTACGTACCAGATGGAACTGGTAAACAGCTGCCCTGGACACAGATTTGACCTGTGCCTCCATGGACAGCTGTGAGTCCAAAATGACTCCCAGGCTGCGTAACTGGTCCTTCAGGGGCACAGTTACCCCATTCAGGACCAGGGAATCCTCCACACCTGCCCGCCTCCTGTCCCCCAAAAACAGTACTTCTGTCTTGTCAGGATTCAACCTCAATCTGTTAGCTGCCATCCATCCTCCAACCGCCTCCAGACACTCACACAGGACCTTCACCACCCTCACTGGTTCTGATTTAAAAGAGAGGTAGAGCTGGGTATCATCTGCAGACTGATGAACACCCAGCCCAAACCTCCTGATGATCTCTCCCAGCGGTTGCATGTAAATGTTGAAAAGCATGGGGGAGAGGACAGAACCCTGAGACACCCCACAAGTGAGCAGCCAGGGGTCTGAACACTCATCCCCCACCACCACTTTCTGAACACGGCCCAGGAGGAAGGAGCGGAACCACTGTAGGACAGGAGCTCCCTTTTTTCATTAATACCATTAGTATTCCTTTTTTATTCACTTCTACACATTTAATTTTTTTAATTCATTAAAAAAAGCCTGCCCTCTCAATATTACTATCATTACATCTTATTTCTACCTTTTATTTTTTAGATTCCAACACTTCAACATTTTAAAACAGATTTTAAACAGGTTTTTAAACATATGTGGCTATTCTGCATTAGGCTGAGAAAATATTTCACACAACTGAAACCTGATTCTACTAAATACGAAATAGGAAATGCCATGAAAAACAATTTTGCTTTTTCCCAGCCACAGACCTCATTTCGCAGTAATACTTGCAGCCACGCACCTTGTCCATGACAAACAAGGTATGGACAGTGTTGGAGTGTGGAATTGGGAGGAAGAAGGAAGCGGAAGCAACATTGCCGCAGAGTACACTTGGTCTCCTTCCACTGGGAAGCACGGCCACTTCTCTGTTCTCTCTACTTCTCTGTTTTCTTTCTCATCACTTATCTGTTTTCTTCACTTCTCACTTCCCTCTGGGGCCCCCTAGTCTCGTGCCATGGCTCCCCATTTATGTGATTTTCAGCCGTGGCCCCCTGGGAATGTTCAGGGGGCAGGGGGCCATATGGCCCCCATTTGAGAAACACTACCTTATCGCTTTCAGAAAGAAACATATAATTGATTTTAGTGGCTTGCTGGTGCCAGCTGCCATTAATAACTGAAGTGATTAAAGCTAGAGTCATGGGTTGCTAATGACAATGGGTGGACTTCAGCTAAATTTTACTCAGGACTGACCCAATGAAACTAATGAATTCATTCATGTCCATAGATCTACTCTAAGTAAAACTTAAGTTGAAGTCCACCCATGGTAACAGGAAATTATGCAAATTATGGTAAATGCAATTTGGTTAAGTGTTGACCATTTTAAAATAAAATAATCTAAGAATGGGTAGAGACATTTGAAAAGTGCCACAAGGCAGTTGAAATTTATGGTAGCAATGAAGATCTTCAAGTTAACTTGAACTATTTGCAACAAGTTTCCAAGTGGCTCTTTAAACAACATCCACACCTCATATTGTCTTTATTTGTGCCTCCTTCCTCCTTTCAAACATTCTATTGACACTTTTGAATCTTGTTTAATTGATTTTAACTTTGCTGCCAAAATATTAGACCCAACTATTGTAGTCATTTCATTCCAGAATCCCTATATACACACATAAGCTGTCCATCATGATGATGGACATATTTCCATTGCTTTCCCCATTGTTTTCCTTTGCCAGTTCATTCTCTGATTATATTTTGCTAGAAGGCCAGAAACATTTCTCATTGCTGTTTTCATTATTTTTGTCTTTCCCTGTAATATTTTATCATACAATAAAATGATGTAATCGGTGAATTTCACTGCTATACATGCCATAATATAACAATCAGATGTACTTTCAATACACCAGTGATATTATAGCATGTATACCTGAAGGAGCATCTTCACTCCCATTGTTCAGCCCACTGAGGTCCAGCTCCGAGGGTCTTCTGGTGGTTCCCTCCCTGCAAGAAGTGAGGTTACAGGGAACCAGGCAGAGGGCCTTCTCAGCAGTGGCGCCCGTCTTGTGGAACTCCCTCCCATCAGATGTCAAGGAAATAAACATCTGTAACTTTTAGAAAACATCTGAAGGCAGCCCTGTTTAGGGAAGTTTAATGTTTGACATTTTATTGTGCTTTTAATAGTCTGTTGGGAGCCACCCAGAGTGGCTGGGGAAACCCAGCCAGATGGGTGGGGGTATAATAATAATAATTATCTTCATCATCACCATCATCTACTACCAGTCAGATCTATTGTAGGCTAACCAGCTAAAACTGGATAAATTGTATAATATGATTCGAGGGGCAAAAATCCTGTTTTATACAAAGGAGGGAGACAGCTTTATGCTTTTGTATTTTAGCATGTTAAAACTCCTCATGCCTCAAACATAAAAACGAAACATGTAAAAGGTCTTGGAAGGGAAGAAACAGAACACCATCTGAACTGATGATGTGGTGTAAGAAAGGCTTTAAATGGTTGTTGTGTTGTCATCTGTCTGTCTCAGGAGACAATGGAGGAATGTGCCTTTGAGGGTAAAGTCAAACCATTGGAGAGCTACAATGCCTGCTGTGATTGTAGAGACCGACATGGGAGAGACAAGATTTATTGCAGCTGGGGCAGATGAAGGTGTCTGGTTGTGCTGCTCTGCTCCTTCTTCCTCTGGTCACTGCTGTGGATGCACAACCTGACTGCCTGTCTCCAGACTCTGCAGTCGTCTGCAAGGGATTCCAACATGGCAGGCCTGGTGTTGCCAGTGTTCATGTCTCATTCGCAAACATCTTTGTAACGCAGAGTTGGTCTGCCAACAGGCCTAGTGCCTGAAGCCAGCTCCCCATAGAGAACATCCTTGGGAAGTGTGTCATCTTCCATTCTGTGTACATGATTTTCTTCCTGATTTCTTTTTGGTCATTCACAGAAGAGAAGGGTGAAACAGAAATGCACCTGAAGAGGGAAGGGGGGGAAATGTTTTCAGGGTGAAGATGGCTTGCCTTTCCATGCCAGAGTACTGGGATAATGTGGGTGAGGGGTATGAATGTGTATGTTAACCTTTTTTAAAGGATTGTTGCAATGTTCTCCATACTTAAAGGTAAAGGCAAAGGGACCCCTGACCATTAGGTCCAGTCATGAGCGACTCTGGGGTTGCGGTGCACATCTCAGTTTATTGGCCGAGGGAGCTGGCGTACATGTGGCCAGCATGCCTAAGCCACTTCTGGAAACCAGAGCAGCACACAGAAACGCCATTAACCTTCTCACCAGAGCGGGACCTATTTTCTACTTGCACTTCATGCTTTCGAATTGCTAGGTTGGCAGGAGCTGGGACTGAGCAATGGGAGCTCACCCTGTCGTTGGGAATTCAAACTGCTGACCTTCCGATCGGCAAGCTCTGCTGCACAACTGTGTGGTTATCCTATGGGGGTGGGAGGTGGGGGTGGAGTTTCTTCTTATATTTATAAAGCTGCTTCTTCTTTTTAAAAAGGGCACTGTGGAGGCTCATGGAAGCCACAATGCACATCTTTTAAGATTAAGAAAAGTCAAAAGGAACCTTCCCCCAGTGGCTTACCTTTTAAATTGGGGTTGCATAGCCTGCAACTGTCCCGTTTTAAGCGGGACATTCAGGATCACAGCAGCCAATCCTGGCTTCTGTTTGGTTCCTGAAATGTCCCAGTTAAAACAGGGAACCTGATGTGAGTCAGCAAGGTTGCGCCCAACCCTGCTGACAAGCACCAGAGCGCTGGACCAGAAGGTGCCCAGGAGTGACCCTGCTGGCAATCGCCAGGGTGCCTTCCAGGAAGGAGCTTTGGCAATGTTAAAGGGTCGCACCAAAGTGCCTCTGGGGGGGGCTGCGCTTGCTGGTGAAAGAGGTGAAGGAGGTGGAAGCTGTGACCTCAGTGGAGGTGAACTGTAGAGGAGGAGGAGGAGGGTGAAGGTGCGAGGAGAGAAAACGCGAACAAGCGAGTGGGCAGGTGGGTAAGGCAAGGGGTGGGCAAGTGACAGTGGCGGGCAGGACTGGGCAAGCAATGGGGGCAGCAGGATGGTGCAGGGTGTGTGTCCCAATTTGCCCTCCCGAAATGTTGGAGGGTATAGGGCTGTTGAGGGAGGTCTCTCCATAATGTTTTAGTAGAGAGAGGTAGACACTGTGGCATGCTTTTTAAAGAATATCATTATCATTAATGGCTTGTATTTATTTAGTTGTACAATTTAAGCCCTACTTTTCGAACTACCAATTTCCTATGTGCTTTGTAGGTTATTGAAATATGAAAGGAAAAACCTTTCAATATTATGAAATGTTACAAAATAGAATATGTTGGATAGAATGAATCTGTGATTGGAATGGATATTACTGTATTTGTATAGAATAAAGATGACTGTGGCTGAATAAAAGCAGGGGACTGTGGTTAGTTTACCCTGAATATATTTCTGGATTTCTGATTAGCTTTGTTTCCCTATCCAATAGCACCATCAAGTGGCTAAAATGATTTTTTTAAAAAACAAACAAACAAACAATTTCAACAATTCCATTTTCAAGCTATACCACATAGCCCTCATCATAGAATTGTAGAGTTGTAAGGGACCCTGAGAAGCATCTAGTCACTTCATACTATTCAATTCTGGGGAAAGGTGGTTGCCATACAGTACAGAAGCACACACACAAACACCCATGCCTATCTGAGTGACTTCTTATTCAGAGCACTGCTGCAAAGCATTTTATATTGTCTGCTTTTGAGAGGTATTTAGAAACTGCAGCTGATGAACTGCAGGTTCAGTTGTGCGTCCCACCACTGTGAGAGTTGAGGTAATGAGTGGCAGGGCATTTTTTGAGGCAGCAACCTGACTGCAGAAACCAAAGGACTCTGCCTACTCTCATTGGATGTTTTATTATGTTTTTATATGTGCTGGAAACCACCCAGAGAGGCTGGGGCAACTCAGCCAGATGGGCAAGGTATAAATAATAAAATTATTATTATTTATCATTTCCAAGCAAACAGTAAAAATATTCTATTCCACAAGAGTTCAATTTTATTTTTTATTATATAAAGGCTCTTCTTAGTTTTAAGGTGTTTTCTGCTCTGTTCTCCGATTACTGATTAGTTTCCATGCAGGGCACAGTGGCTGAAAAGTCTTGAAGATGTAGGTGAAGGATACATAGTCCAGACACTGAAATACTAGAAAGAAATGAGTGGTTCCTATTCCTATTCTTTTGCAGCAACATCCCATGCAAACTCACAAACTTTACTGCAGAGTTCCAAGTGGCTGGCATCAACAAACTTTAGACTCTGGAACAGACACTAGGAACAGATTTCGTATGAGGAACATCTGAATATACAGTATATTAAATTTCACTTTCATTAGTGTCTAGGAAAGCATGTTACACTGTATGATTAAATATATTTGGATATTTATATTGCCAACATTGGTCCAGGCTTGCCTTCTGGAATAACCATGAAGATACCCTTTTGAGTCCACAGCTTCCTTGACCAACTACATCTTTTCTCTAGCACCTCTGTGGGGCTCAGGAGCCCAGTTATGTCACCCTTTGCCTGGAGAGCGGGCAGCCCCTCACCCTTTTTCGAACGCCCTCCCCTTGTGAAGTGTTCCCTCAGCCTCCTCCCTCCCCCCTCTCCTTGGGAGTTCTCTGGGCAGTCGCTGCTGCTGAAGCCTGATCTCTGAGCTGCCCCACCCACCCGAAAGAGAGGTGCCTCCTGGAAGCCACCCCACAGGGGCTGGGAAAGAGGATGCCCCTAGCCTTAGCAGCCCAACTGCTGGGCCTGCCTGGCCTGCCACTTGTCTGTCCATTCCCTACAGCAAGGGCTGGCAGACTGGCTGGCTCTGAGGCCACCTCAGCTCCTGGCAACCAGCACCGCCTGGTCAGCCCCAGAGGCATCATGGGGTGCTGCAACAAACAGCTGTGCAAGCCTTTGGGATGCAGAGATGCAAGAGGCCATCAAAGGATGGAGGAAGGAAAGAGGGACAGAGGCCAGTGATGCCAGTGGCACCCCTGACCATTGGTCAAGGCACCCCAGGGTGCTACAGCCTGCTGTTGAAAACCACTGGTTTAGTTGAAGGCCAATGTGGGGTGATCCAAGCAGCCCCATTAGGCTATTTTGGAATTGCACCCCCTGCTGGCATGCATCATGAATGAGACAGTAGCCCTTGGCTCAGAATAAGGAGATTAGAGAGGCAGAGTCCTAGGGAGTGAGTCAGGGACAAAGGACAATCTGTGAATCTAGATAAATTATTCCAAGGAAGAACAGCAGTTTGCTTTCTGCTTCTGTTTGCAGAGCCTGCTGGTCCAATAAAGCCATGAAAATGCCACTTTTGACTGTTCCTTAGAGCTGCTACTAAAGGTATTATACAGATATATGCAAAGTAAGGATCTTTCTCCTAAATTGCTAGGAATTTGCCTTAAATGTTACAGTTATGTCTGGTACATCTAATCTTGGAGAGAATGATGGCAACTAGTGCTCTCGACTTTTGTGGGTGAGCTGAAAGTTTGTTTGGACCCTGGATGAAAACTTGGAGGCTGAGAGGGAGGGTGTGCCTGAAGGAAAATGAACCGATTAGATGATAGATAGATGATGATAGATAGATGATAGATAGATAGATGATAGATAGATAGATGATAGATGATAGATAGATAGATAGATAGATAGATAGATAGATAGATAGATAGATAGATATGATAGATAGATAGATGATAGATAGATAGATGATAGATAGATAGATAGATAGATAGATAGATAGATAGATAGATGATAGATGAGATAGATAGATGGATAGATAGATATAGATAGATGATAGATAGATAGATGATAGATAGATAGATAGATGATAGATAGATAGATGATAGATAGATAGATAGATAGATGATAGATGAGATAGATAGATGGATAGATAGATAGATATAGATAGATGATAGATAGATAGATAGATAGATGATAGATAGATAGATAGATGATAGATGATAGATAGATAGATGATAGATAGATAGATAGATAGATAGATAGATAGATAGATAGATAGATAGATGATAGATAGATGATAGATAGATAGATAGTTAGATAGTTAGATAGATAGATAGATAGAGATAGATAGATGATGATAGATGATAGATAGATAGATAGATAGATAGATGATAGATAGATGATAGATAGATATAGATAGATGGATAGATAGATGATAGATGATATGTATGCAACTTTGTACTAATGTAACATTTTTATATGTAATTGTATTTTTGCAATATTTTCTTTAAGTTGCCTGTTGTTGCTTCAGTTTCCTATACACTGCTTAGAGATATTTTTTTATATATCAAGTGGTATAGAAATCAAACAATCAAATCTTGAAGGAGACTTTGGATGATGGAAACATCATTTCTTAGATGCTCATAGAAGCTGATGCCAGAAATCCTGAACCTGTGGCAATAGATGAGAGATAGGTTAGGGGTATGTGGGTGTTGGTGTGCATGCGTGCTGAAGGATAAAGAAGATATCAAAACACTGGGAAACACTAGAGAAAGTTTTGCAAAAGTCAGCTAAGCTCTTTCACCCCTTTTAGTACTTTGCCAATAGCACCAACAGTATGTTGTTACAGATTTGATTTGTTTGTTTCATTTGGAAATTTATAACTTCCCCTCAAGTTAAAAGCATTCTCCAATAATAGAAACAAGAATCTGGCACAAACAGCTGGGAAACGATGTTTTAGAGAATCCGTCAATACATATATATATAGTTGCCACTTTAACCTTTCACAAAACAAGTTTTCATTTGCAATGAAAGTCAAGCCTCTCCTTGGGGTACACAGATGGGTCTGTAAACCATATGGCACTGAAACCTCTTTGCTGTATGAGATTGACATGGAAACAGCGAGTCTTCGTTTTACAGTGATAAGCATTGTGGGTAAACTGCCTGTTTCTAATGTTCTGCTGAAATTTTTTTGTTTGCGTCTGAAGATCATGTTAAACAAGAATTAGATAGCAATTGATGATATTTATTTAGGCAGCTTGTCCACAGAGTGGAAGCAAATTAAAGTATTCAGGAAGTTTTGAATTGCATTGAGCACAAACAGCTGACATTCAGTTCATGAATGAATAGGCAGTAATCAACATCTGGGTGATGATAATCACTTCTTCATGTGTTCAGCTTCAGTTTCCCCTCATATATCATTATTATCTTGTCCTAGAGGAGTCGAGGTTGAAGGTGAATCATCCAATTCAGATTTTTAATTATTCAATTACATAGCAGGATTTTGTCAGCATTAAAAAGAGGCAACAAAAAAAAGCAAATGGTTGTGAACAACCAAGCTAATATGATTTCTTAAAGGGCACTTCTAAAGCAGCCAGAACCCGTCTATTTTGTATTGATCATATTAGTCTCAAGGCATATCTTAATTGGCATATCCTCCAACATTTCTCTGATGAAAATAGGGACAGCCTAAGGAAAAGCGGGACATTCCAGGATCAAATCAAGAACTGTTACGGCTTCTGTAAATTTGGGGCTGTCCCTGAAAAATAGAGACACTTGGAGGGTCTGAACTGGTTACCGTATTTTTCGTCCCATAGGACGCTCCGTCCCATAGGACGCACCTAGTTTTTTGGGGGGGAAATAAAGGAAAAATGTTTTCCTTTATTTCTCCCCCAAAACCAGGTCGGGGAACAGCGGGATGGCGGCACTGCGCCTCCCCGCTGTCCTCCGAGCTTGTGGGGCTGGCCAATGTCTGCCCGGTGCGAGGGGCGCTCTGCTTCAGGGCACGCCGGGCGGCAGGCTGCGGGTGTCTTTCCGGCGCGAGGGGCGCTCTACTTCAGGGCGCCCCGCGCGCCAGGCAGCAGGCTGCTATTCGCAGCCTAGACAGCCCTGCGGGAACTCCCGCAAGGCTGCCTAGGCTGCGGATGTCTTCCTGAAGCCTGGAGAGCGAGTGGGGTCGGTGTGCACTGACCCCTCTCGCTCTCCAAGCTTCAGCGAAAGCCTGCATTCGCCCCATAGGACGCACCCAGATTTCCCCTTCATTTTTGGAGGGGAAAAAGTGCGTCCTATGGGGCGAAAAATACGGAATTGCACGGCCCAACTTAGGAAGCTCAGCCCTGAAACCCAAATTCCTAGACACTAAGGGGTGAATGTGAATTAAGATCTTTGCAAATGTCAAAAATGTTTTCTTCTATATCACCTAATTGTGGGAGCAGCTGCAATAAAGTTAGTACTGTACCTAATATAAATTATGGTTGGAATGTCAGTTGGTGCGAGATTCTTGGAATGTAATTATGACAGTAATGATAAATATTACTAAGGGAACTATTGTTTGTAGTCCAAAATTAATGTTACTGAATATCTTTGATGATATCTATATAAATATACTTTCAAAAGAATTGGTCTTCTATATTATCTTAGCAGTATGTATAGTAATTACAATTCAATTATGAACAGGCCAAAATCTTACACTGGATGTTTGGTACTGTTCATTCTCAAATAATAATACATAATTTGAGATTTCAATAAGGACTAGAACCTCCAGATACTTTTTATATGATTTGGCATTCCTTTATGACATATCCAGCTGAACCATCATTTTCAAGACAACCCTTGTCACAAGCCTGGCAAATATGGAACTATGCTTGATGATCTGATAGTTTATTTTAACTGATGCACAACTACTCATTCTATGTGCCTATTTTATAGCTTTGTTTTTCATCTTTTAAATTTTGACTGTTATCATTTTGTTCTCTCTGTTTTATATACATTAGTAAAGGTAAAGGGACCCCTGACCATTTTGTCCAGTTGTGACCGACTCTGGGGTTGCACGCTCATCTCGCTTTATTGGCCGAGGGAGCTGGCGTACAGCTTCTGAGTCATGTGGCCAGCATGACTAAGCCGCTTCGGGCGAACCAGAGCAGCAAACGGAAATGCCGTTGACCTTCCCGCCGGAGCACTACCTATTTACCTACTTGCACTTGGACGTGCTTTCAAACTGCTAGGTTGGCAGGAGCAGGGACTGAACAACGGGAGCTCAACCCGTCGCGGGGATTCGAACCACCGACCTTCTGATCGGCAAGTCCTAGGCTTTGTGGTTTAACCCACAGCGCCACCCGTGTCCCTTTATATACATTATAAATGGAATAATAAAAAACTCTACCTACAAAAGGTGAATTAGGGGAGCCACTTTGCAGTGAGTTTTAATGAAGCAACTACACAGCATATTATAGGCGTTTCCAACACAATTAACCTTCACATAAGGGATTTGGTGTGTCACCAGCTCAACTTCAGGTATTCCTGAATAATTTGGAGCTTTTCCTGTCTGGATTAAGGTCTGGTTTTAGAATGGAAAAAGACTTGGTCACCCTCATTTGTAGGCAGCCCTGAGATATGGATGGATCAGGTGTGAACCTGTTGAAGTAGCCCTGGTGGGAGCAGCCAAGTCACCACTTAAGGTGGTGGCAAGTCTTCATGAGGTTATCATTGGTCCCTCCATTAAAGAACTCCTTCCAATTCACCAAAAGATGGACTCCCTGGAACTCACAAAAATTGTGGGCTGCTGACCTGAGCCCTGCAGTTGCTCTTACACATCTTTTTGCATACAGATGCCAGAGAGAATATTACTCAAAAAGAAAATACATTTTTCATGACATAATGTTTGCAGTCACCTAGTTCAGAACAGAAATAGCTCATAATTCTTCTGTTTTCTTTGATCCAATCACAAAACATGGCCTACTTCAGTGCCCCAATTTTATTTTATTTTTGCATGTTACTTTTCTTCTACTAACTACCTAGGCATAACATTATTTTGCCGCAAGCCTTTTCATAACCCGTTTCCCTTTCATAGGCATTTTGGGAACATTTTAACAACTGCCATTGCACCAGTGATCATTCTCTTTCCCTTGCTTCTCCACCCCTTTTGAGCCAAACACTTAAAAATAAATGGTTCAATGAATACTCCCTTTCCACAAGGTGGAATAGCAAGAAGGAATGTCCCTCACACATATAAATTGGCTTGTGAAATGTTGAAGCATGACACATTGTAAAGGCCTACCTCTCTGCTGCAGATTCTTAGTACAACTATACTTTTCATTCTGCTAAGCTTGTGTATTAAAAGCAAATGTGAAAGTGTCAGGGGAAGGAATATCAAACCCAGTATATGTTGATGAAGCCTTTCTTTCTGATGGGTAGGGTTGCTGGAGGCTTCTGTTAGTAACAGAAATAGCCACAATCCACATGTTCATCCACAGTCAGGAAAAGAAATCATGATAGCAAATTTGAGTGGTATTCACTATCTTTTTTCTAAGTCTAAAATGGTTATGTAAAGAACTATATCATTTTCTGCATTGCTTTTTACACTTCCCTTCCACTGATGAGTATTCAAATTGATTATATAATAATATTAGCTACAGCCATTGATTTCTGTGGTTCTTACTCCATAATAAGTATATGTAGTACTGAGCCTAAATATCCCATGTCGTCAGAGTACTGAATGAATAAAATAGCATTGAGTTTCAGTCCCCATAACTAGAGCTCATTCAGCAATGGACATGCGTATGCATGCTGTTTTAGCGCCCACAAATAAGTAACCTATGTATTCAGGCAAAAAGTGAAATTATAGACAGAAGAAAGAAGGGGAGGTTAATTAAAATATTTGTAGGCCACTTTTCTAGGGTAATCCAAATTGGCTTGCAAGCATAACAAAAGATAAAAACAGATGAGCTCCATCTGCAGGTTCTTGTGGAGTATAGTGCAGGATTAATAGGCTTTTGTCACATTAATTAAATACCAATGCATTATATTTGTAGAGTCCTGCTGGATCAGACCAAAGATCCATCATCCTGTTTACAAGAATAACCACCCAGAAGCCAACAAAGGTGTAACTACAACTGTCCTTCACTATCATGGAATCCCCAGCAACTGGTATTCAGAGGTACAATGTATCTGAACACTTAGTGTGATATACCCAATCTGGCTCATTAAGTGAAAGTGAATTAGGAGGATATAAATGTGTCCATCCAGAGCTATTTCATTTCCTCCTTGCTGTGAATGCCATTCCAAACCTTGTGCCCTCCTGATACTTTGGGTTGCCTGAGCACCCATAAAATTGCCCACGAAGGGGCTGGGCACCCACAACTCTCAGTGGCCACCTCCATAAGACGCTAAGAAACAGGCGGTGGAGGAAGGCAGGAGATGCGTTTCCACTCCCTTCCCACTCCGCATGCCCTTCCTTGGGATTTGGGACAGGCCAGGAGGAAGGGAAGGAGGGCCTCTTGCAAGCCTGTTCTCTGCCCCCACAGCCTCCTTGCCTTGCGTCTAAGCAACTCTACCCTTTCCTCTCTCTCGCCATAGAGACATCCTTGGGTGGGAGTTTGCCTTGGTGAGGCCCCCTCTCAAAGCCGTTGGTGGCTTGGATGCATGGCATCCCGCCACCACAGCTGCTCCCTGGGGCTCCTTCCCAGCAGCCCAATCCCAGCCTTCCACTGCCACGTGGCAGGCTCTGCGACAAGCCACTTTTAAGGGCTGTTGACCTTCTTTGTACATTTATGTATTGAATTTGCGCTCAAAATAAATTAACTGCTTCACCAGTGCCCTCTTGCTAGAGCTCTGCTTCCCTGGCTGGGGCTGGAGGTGTACGCACCTTCCTGGAGCTCCCTGGGCTCAGGCTTCGCAGCAGCAGATCTTACTTCCAAGGAAGCGGTGACCTGATCCCTTCTTGGGAAATGTCAGAGCATAGGAAAGCTGTTGCACGGAGGGCTGGGTGTTTGGCACACGGCGCTGCTGCCAGAATGCACACCGTGCCCTCATGATGTCACGTTGCGATGTGATCACGGTGCGCGCGCACTGGGTGCCCACAATCTGGGGCACAAGATAGCAGCCCTGTTGGGTTATAATGACCTGTCTAACCCTGTCCCCCAAAGAAGCACTGGAGCTAATTTCAACAGTCCTCTACATAACTTGGATTTATTTCTTTGGATTTATTTCTAGTATCCGCTTTGACATGACTAGGCTCTATTGGACCAAGGGTTCTCCTAATTAGTTGGAAGATTTTTTTTAATGGAACATCTCACCTCATTTTTGAAGGGACATGTTGACCACTGTAATGAATCCATCTGTTTCTGCAGCTAAATTATTGCAAGCTGTTCTGTTCCAGAATGATGCTTTGGAAAGAAACCTTGAAAATTGTAACATGCAGAAATCACTTTAATCTGCTTCTTGAGATGTCAAAGTCTTCACCTATTGAATTAATTAAAAGTGAGTGTCTTGAACTTGAGCAGGATACATGACAACCAATCAAAATGTGGACCCTCTTTTCTCTGATGATTCTTAAATGATAACAGCGTAGAAAATGGAAAACATCTGGGGGGCAGAAGAAAATCCTATAGAGCTGGAGATAGTAAACATGAACACTCTCCGGGCATCTTTTTTTCCAGGCCAATAGGCAGCAACTTAGTGCACATGGACCATACACTGGATTTTTTCCATATAATCACCAATCTGAAAGCTCAGTCTCAAACAGCCAACTTTGCATAAATCTACTGAGGAAGAAAATTGTGAGATGGTTCATCATGTCATAACAGACGGCTTTTGAATGAACTCCTTGTTTCAGGAAGCAGGTAAGTATTTGTCTATTTAACCAAGCTCCTCAACACATCCCAAGTCTTTCCGTTACTGACATATCAGCAGCCTACCCTGCAAGGTTGTTCTTAGGACCTTCACAATAAAGTTTCTAGGGTATTTTATGGACTGTAGGGTTTTGTGTGGGCCAATGGACAGGTCTCACTGTTGTTTGACATTTCCAGGGGCACTAAGCAAGGTTATCCATTGTTGCCACTTTTTTTTTCTCTGTGACAGAACCACTCATTAGAGAACTGAGAATGGATGGCACAATCAAAGTTCTCCAGTCCTATGGAAGTACTCACTGATTTTTTTGTGTGCGTATAATATTGCTCTCATTTTGATAAACACAGGGCTTAACTCCCTTGGAAGGTGGTGGGCTCTCCTTCATTAGATGTTTTTCAGCGAGGTCAGATGGCCATCTGTCATGGATTCTTCAGTGATTCCTGCACTGCAGGGGGTTGGAATTAGATGACCCTCAGGGACCCAGTTTTATGGTTGTATTATCTACACTTATCTTCCCCCCAGTCTTTTCAGGCATGGTCTGCAATTTAAAGCTTCCTGTCCATGTGCTTTTTGTTTGTTTTTCTTTTTTTGGCCCAGAGCTTTCCTCTTGAAAATCCATTCTTTGAAGCTCAATCAGAGTGAATCGGAGCTCAATCTGTGGAAACCCTGAATTAACGTTTGCTCTGATTCAGCTTTAAAGACTGGGTTTTCACAGGGAAAATGCTCAAACACAGACAGTTAAAGCGTGGAACACTGCCTGGAAGGAGTGGGGCAAAAGGAAAGAGTGGATAAGCTCTCAAATGAAGCAATCAACAGATTGACTGAGTGAGGAACACGATATATTGAAGATTGAAGATTATACATACCCCAGACCTGGATAAATTAAAGCCCAAAAGGAGACATTAAACTTGACCTTAGCTCAACAACTACAATAAATAAAATTAAGAATGTGCACCATGACCTTTAAATGTTTTAGTGTAATGATTCTTTAAAACTTACTGAGTATATAAGAATTTAATTATAGACATTTGCTAAAGGAAATTAAAAGATTGCATGAATGGCTGCATATTCCTCTGATGCTGGAGAGTGCTGCAGCAATTAAATGATTACATTACCAAAGCTGCTGTTCCTATTGCAAACTATCCCTATTGCTATCTATCTGGCAATACAGAATGGCAATACAGAATAATTGGAATGCCTACTTATTGACTTTATACATAAGGGCAAAAAGCCACAATTGCAGTAAGCAACAATGTACTAACTCTGGGGAGATGGGTATACAAAATTCCGCATTATATCATGATGCAGTACATCTTTAAAAAAAACCCTAATCTAAATCAATCATGGAGACAAGTTTAGTCGATCGTTGCTAACAATGGAATATTCCTTGGGATCACTGAATTAGAGCTTTACCATTCACCTTTAGAGCTAAAAAGCATTTAAACAAATTGAAAAGGCCTTTTTGCTTACCTGGTTCAAATGTTTGGGACATAGAGATAAAAATATTGTTGCCCACTTTATCACCTCTAACCTCTAGATTAAATCACCAGTTGTTCTATAGTTCAAATAAATTCAAACAATTTAAGGCATGGGAAGTGGGCAGGGGGTAGGCATACAATTAGAGACCAGTCCATAATTCGACCATCATTGTGGATGAATGGGCTGATCTAGGTTGTCTTACCAAGACTTGAGTGAGTGACCTGGGGAGACCTCACCTTGCCCAGCTGTGTCCGCTTGTGTACTTGGTTAGACTGGGGGGTCGGGGGGGTGTTCCTGTTAGCCATAAAAGCACTGTCTACTTGACTAGAAAACCTCTTTACCTTTGAGCGCTTGGGGTTTTTTGTTTTGCTTTTGTTTACTATCAAGCTATGTATAATTTTTTAAAATAAAAATTAAAAATGATAATGGAGACAAAAGGACACTTTATAAGAGTTTATTGGTTTCATTGTGGCCCATATACTGAAATTGGAAATTGTGGTATTCTCAAATTGGGTTGAGAAGTGGTATTCTCAAATTGGGTTGGTGGCCTTTATAGAAAAAATTGCTTGTCAACTGAAGAAATAAGTTTTATGTGAAATTGTTTTGTTTTATTAAATATATTTCATTCAGAGAGTATGACATGATTGGCTTCTCCTGAACCATGCAGCTTTATGGAGTGATATTATGGGCTAAGTTGTTTTTCCTTGTTCTCTTTATGTTTGCAAATTGATTACTTCTATTATGGTTCTTTGATAGCTTCATTAGTGTTCATTTCTTTATGTGTTATCAATTGTATATTTGCAGATTTTCTACTGTCTACTTGTTTTGATCTCATGTTTGCTGAAATCAAATATAAATGTATATTCTGAGTCTTCGCTTGCTTTCCTTTGATATGGGAAATATGAGTAAACTATTATTTTAAAAAGAAAGATTGTAAGATATTCTGCCATTAGGAATGCATAAACTACCCAAATTATTTCCATTACCTCCATTTCCTGAAAAAGTGGGTGCTCAGTTTTGAGCTGAAAATATATTTTAGGGATGCTTTAGTAAACTGATCTTCATGGATTCTGACCTGAGCTGACTTGATTTGTACCTCACAGACATATGTGGATCAGAACTTTAGTTATCTGTCAACTTCCAGAATGTTCTAATATGATTCTTGACTCAAAAAATGATCAAAATTCATTAAATATATATTCTGAGATGATATAATTTTAGATATATGCATTTAAATGCCAATTTTCATGCAGGCTAAAAAATTGGAAATTAATGCAGAAATAGGGTGGAATTGACTTATGGGTGCATAACATACAAAAGTGACATATTGCTAATGTTTTCTGTATTGCTACTGCAAATCGATGCACAACAGGCAGATTACCTTGCAATTCTATATGAGGCTGGGCTTCACTTAACTGAATTTACTATTCAAACAGCTGAAGTTTAATACTGCTTTTGATATTTCACAGGCTGCTACTCATTGCAAATGGTTTTACTATTGTTCATTAAAAGTTCTTGCTATTGCAGATTAGCAATCACTGATTTCAGAACTGATTTTGGGACACATTACTGGAACTGTGCCCAAGTAAAATCTGTCCCCAGGTAAAATCATGAATATTTTTTGTACCCCTATATTTCTATATAGCTTCACAAGGGGTCTGCACATGTAAACAACAAAATTTTATGACTTCCTACTGAAAAAAGGAACAATATAAGCTGCTTTTTGCATTAAGTGGTTTACATAGGGCAGCCTACCAAACAGGTCAGCTAAATCTACTGTCCCATCTGGCCCTGCAATAATAAACTTTCCTGCCTGGTTGCTTGAAGGTGAGTCTTAATATAGGTGTCCAGGATAATTACCAAGCTGATATAAACATCTCCCAAGATGGCATTTCTTATGCAGAGCTACAAGTACTAGTATTGAGTTGTCTTGAACACAGTTCTATCAATGATGAATGTGTATGTTTGTTGAGTGCAGGAGTCAGATTTATGTCTTCTGACCTTACCACTGCCTCCACATGTTTATCCAAATCTCTGCACACCGCCAAATGCATAAACGCTGTATGCATATAGACTCTTCCTCACAATCCATATCTTGCATTTTTGCAGTAACTGAAAGAGAAAAAGAAGGAAAACTGACAGAGCTTTCAACTTATTTGCTACCACTCCAGATGGGTTTTTTTAATGCACAGATTAAAGCCAAAATCAGATGGAACAGATTTATACACATTTGAAAATGACACAAACTGGAAGTAGACTGGACCATCCGCCCTTCCCTAGGAGTGGCTCAGTCACAAAGGATGAGTATAATTCCAGTACCAACAAAAACTCTACACAAACTTGCATTGTGTACATGCAGGAATTGGAAAGAGGATGAGCACAATGTGCACTGGCTCTTACTTTCATGCAGTCAACTGTACAGACTCTCCACATGCAAAACTGCATGTGTGAATGGAAAACCTGCAAAAAACAAATTACTAAATGTTGACAAGTCTAACCTATGTATATTAGGGTGTGCAATGCATTGACCACAAGATAAAGTTCAGGCCCCAATTCAGACTTTTTTGCTTTTTTAAAAAAGTAGACTTGCTCAGTACAATGACTGCTAACTAGATCACAAGCTGATGCTTTGACAACAAGTTCCTAAGATAACATCTGGTACAAGAAGTATCTTTATGATGGCATATTCATGAAAAACTCTCCCGCCCCTCTCTCTGGTCCTTTTAAGGAAGAACTCTCTGTGCCTCAGAGATATCCCATATTTCTCACCAATATTAATGTATCCCTCTGAAGTGGCAGGGCATCTGCCTTGCAAGCGGAAGGTCCCAGATTCTTGACAGAGACTCCTGCCAGTCCAGGTAGACAACAATGAACAGGAGCAACCAATAATCTGACTCAGCACGAGGCAGCTTCCTATGTGTAAGAGAAGGCTACCAAAAAGGTGCATAACTGACAAGAATTTTAGTAAGTGCCTTATGTAGAAAAAGAGATGCAGCAGATTTCAGCTGGAAAGATAGAACTGAAAATGAAAGCACAATGCTTGAAAGGGGACTCAGGTGCTGCCTAGTATGGCAATGCAGAAGGGCCAATAAGCTTCATGGATGCCATTTCAATGCATGCAGAGGCCTGCAGACAGATGTTTGACTGCATATGGCCCAGGGTTGGCCTGCGGAGACAGTTCCTCTTCCCCATCTGCAGTGTGTGTTCATGTTGAAAGTGTCTGTCGAGCTACCACATAAACAGCTGCACAGGTTCCTAATCTCTCTTTTAAAACTGTTTGGAAAATACCTCTCTTATTCTTTCAACACCATTATGAGTGTCATTTATTAGCCCATTTGTCAAAATCCAAAAAGGGGAAATATTGTCTGCCCTGGTCTTTTCCCATTCTGTATTTAATACTGCTGTGATCTTCAAAGTGGACTTATTTAGCTTATTCTATTCCTGCTGGCAGTGAGATCTGAGGCCATTTTCTCCACAAGTTATGTTTCAATATCCTCCAACTAATTCATTAGATCAAAGTGCAAGTGAAAACCCTCAGCCCTTCATTACAGATGTCAGTGATGAGATCAGAGGGGCGAGTAATGCTTTCAGACAGTCTTTTTCATGAATATGGCAGTTTAATATAGACATTTCCATCTCTGGACTATTTAAATGCTGCAAGGGTTACAGGAGTTGGCTATTTCATTTTCTTGATGCTCTGCTGACACCTCCTGGAATCTAGATGGGTATCTAAAAGCTTTAAATGCGCCCATCAGCATTTATAATAAACTTTAACAGCAATTTACTTTTTCCATTCCTACTGAATGGAATAACTCTCATTATGCAAAAACTTTAACATTTGCATCATATTCCATCTTTACATACACACCCCTCCCTATTTTATTTTGTTTAAAAATTTGGACTTGTTTCTGATAATAAAAAACCCTGCTCTCATCCTATCTTCTATCAGTATAGCAAAACTAGTTTTTGTCATCTAACACTCTAATGAGAACTTAGAGTGGAGCCTGCTGTTATCTCAGACCTTCCACGTGTCTCTATTTTCCAGGGATGTCCCTGATTTAGAGAAGCCATCCCTGTTTCTGATTTGATCCCAGAGTGTCCCACTTTTCCTTAAAAGGTAAAAGACCCCTGACAGTTAAGTCAAGTCGCGAATGACTCTGGGGTTGTGGCGCTCATCTCGCTTTACTGGCCAAGGGAGCCAATGTTTGTCCGCAGACAGTTTTTCCGGGTCATGTGCCCAGCATGACTAAGCCGCTTCTGGCGAAAACAGAGCAGCGCACAGAAACACTTCTCCTTAGGATGTCCCTATTTTCATTGGAGCAATGTTGGAGGTTATACAGTTATAGAGTTATCTGCCTCCTGATGTACCTGAAGGCAATCCTGTATAGGGATTTTTTTAAAATGTTTAATGCTTTATTATGTTTTTATATATGTTGGAAGCTGCCCAGAGTGGCTGGGTCAACCCAGTAATATGTGTGGGGCATAAATAGGAATGTCCTGTCCCATAATGATTTTACTATTTTTATCTGAGAAATGTTGGAAGTTATGTTATCTATGCAGACAACAACAGACTTTGTTCTGAGGGGCTAATTAGGTGCATTCAAATATTAATAGTTCACTCCATGCCAAAAATCAATAAATTTAGGAAAATAACTTTAGAGACACAAAGTAAACAACATAAGTTTGCTAAGTAAATAAGCATAGCAGCCCTGCAGGGACAAATTGGGAGTCTGTCTAGTGCAAGGATAGTCAGCGTTTTTATACCTACCACCCACTAATGCATCTTTCTTGATGGTAAAATTTCCACCAGTGCTTGATGGAAAGAGGATTCAGCTTGTGCCGTAGAACCCCCTACCGCCCGCCTAGAATCCTGAAACACCCACTAGTGGGCAGTAGGGACCGGGCTGACAACCCCTGGTCTAGTGCATCTGTTAGCTTCAAGTTAATACGTTTTTGCCCTATGTATTGCTAAGACCCTGAACTATACGCACGGAAGTCAAAACTACCTTCTGCTGCAGATATAACAATTATAGGCCAGAGTTATTGTCACATACACAACATATTTCTTTGCCTGAAGTTTGCTGGGCTAAACTACATTCCTCATTCACGATAGTTTAGTTATGGTCATCCAGGCACTGGTAGCCCCCAAATTGATTACTGCCATTAAGGTTAGTGTGGAAGGCACAGCTAGAGCCATACAGCTCCTGTGATGAAAGCGCTGCAGTGACTGTTGATACGCTACTGGGCCAAGTTAAGGCGCCTGCTGTTGGCACAGAAAGGCCTGAACAACAGCTCTGCCCTTTATTCCATGCTCACACCCAAATGAACTATCCCAATGGCAGATTGGGTGCAGGAAGCAGAGAGAGGAGGAAATGCACCAAATTGGACCTGAATCCAAAATTAATTTTAAAAAGGAAAGCTTTGGATGGCCTCTTTACTCCTACCTGTGACCTCTACAGAGGCCAGAGCAAAGTGGGATAGAGCACAGGGGTGGGCAGCAGTGTAAATAGGGGACCAAGCCATTTAACATAGTAAATAGATTTATTTGCCTATCCCCTGTTCTCAGGGTTCTACAGATCGTACAACATAGGTACAAAGCCCTTAATGTGGTAGCTGTGAAAATTCTATATGTGGGGTATTATGTAACACTCTGTTATCTCCTCTTTTGTTGATTATTCTGTAACACTTATATTAAAAAATGGGGGGTGCACTTGTTAGGTTGGCTTTGTATGTTGATTATGGGTGTAGGCTCCCAATATTTTATATTAAAGGGGAACAAAGTAAGTTTTTCTTCCTTCAATTTTTTTTAAAAATCTATCCATTGTCATTCCTAACTGAAGCTGCAATCCTGTACTTAATTATGTAGGAGCAAGCTGATCCCCGAAGAATTGATGCTTTTGAATTCTGGTGCTGGAGGAGACTCTTGAGAGTCCCATGGACTGCAAGAAGATCAAACCTCTCCATTCTGAAGGAAATCAGCCCTGAGTGGTCACTGGAAGGACAGATCCTGAAGCTGAGGCTCCAATACTTTGGCCACCTCATGAGAAGAGAAGATTTCCTGGAAAAGACCCTGACGTTGGGAAAGATGGAGGAGAAGGGGACAACAGAGGACAAGATGGTTGGACAGTGTTCTCAAAGCCAGCAGCATAAGTTAGACAAAATTGCGGGAGGCAGTGGAAGACAGGAGTGCCCTGGTCTGTGCTCTGGTCCATGGGGTCCATGGGGTCACGAAGAGTTGGACATGACTAAACGACTAAACAACAACAAGAAGCCCCATTAAACTTGGTGAGACTTGCTTCTGAGTAGACATGTAAATGTAAATAAGTAGACATGTAAATAACATGTACTGTTATTTACTCTTCAGTGTATTTATCCCTTCCAGTCATGATCCTACACACCTGCCTGAGAGCCTCTCTTTCCTGGGAATTCTCTCTCTCTCTTCCTCTCTTGGGGGAGGAAGTTTAATCAGATATAATTAATATGTGCTATAGGTAGCCTGATCCTGGTGTGTCTGATTGAGCAGTGTTCACAACTTTTATGAAGGTAGCTACACAACCTATTTCATCTATCTATGTAGTACTTTCAGACAGAATTTAACAAGGCTCCAGTTATATACTACAAGTCAGTCACAGCAGATCTAGACATTTTAGTTGAGTCTGAACCTGGAACAAGTAGAGGGTGGATGTTTCTTGGCTGCAGGTGTCACTGTCGGTCTCTGCCATGGACAGAGATAATCAAGGTGTGATTATATTCTTCAGATTCTAATGAAATGTGGAGGGGGGCAGAAAATTAGCTGTAATGACAAAATAAATCAAAAGCCATTGATATACTTTCTCTTTAAGGCAAGCATCCAAGGAACCAAGGCACCTGGAACAAAGAAATAATCTATAGAAGCAATGAAGACTGACATGATTTACACAGATTTCCTACAAAGGTAGCAGGGAGAGAAAAATGGCAAAACACCATACACATTTTTAACAGTATGGTGGTTGAGTTTCAAAGTGAGTGGGCAGAATTACATTCATAAATCTCTAAAACTGTCAATAGAAACTGACTGCACACATCCCTGTACTTCAAATTCTATTTGGTATCATTCCTATTTTTCATAGGAGTAATTTAAGTGATGAGATATCTTGGAGTAGACTTGTGTTTATATTTAAGGACGTTCCATGAATTTCCTCCACAATGGACAATAGGTATATGGTATTTACTAAAGAAAACATTTAACAGCTTTTAAGCTCCTCTGTTGAGAATTCCAACATAAGGCTTTGTAATACATGCTGCAATTTGGGGTGCAGAAAAGTCAAATGGCATAAGGGAAGGTTGGGGTTCCTTTTCCTTTGCTATTTTTTTAAGTCACTAGTTGATTCCAGCAGTAGGCTGACCATGACTGCCACACACCATTCCCCCCCCCCCTTTGAGTCTGAGTGGTGCTGTGAAGTGGTTTAATGTGAGATACATACATTTCTGGTAACTTTATGATCTCCCTATTATGCAAAGACCACCGTGCCATTTAGCCTTCTGGTTTGATATGGCAGAGGCTAGAAGAGCAGAAATGAGAATCTGGACTTAGGCTATGCTCATTAGATGAAGAGGTTTATCTCAGAGTTTCTTTCCCTGCTCACAGATGCATATAGGCTGGTGTTCTTTCATCCAGAAGTCCCCTTTTCCTTGTCTGCAGTCTTGAAAAGCTTCTGCCAGTCAAAGCAAGCAGAAGAAAACCTAGAGAGATCAATGATCTTGCACAAGACAAGGCAGGTTTATACGTTTTAAGGTGGAAAGCTTGAAAGAGCAAACTTCTTAAATCTGATTAACTATTAGCCCGTAAAATCAACCATCACTTTAGGTTTTGTGGAAAGTGGCTGAACAAATGGAAAGGAAAATATAAAAATATATATATAAATTCCATCAGCTCCAGGCTATCTTTATAAATGAACAGTGAAAGTATTGAAAGCTTCATTTCAGTTTGCTGTATGTTTGTAAATCTAATCTTTCACCTTTCTCCTCGCTAATGGGAGGCTGCTGATGGAAGAGCTTATTGTTTTTAGCTGTAGTTCCCAAAAATGCTAACAGGAATAAAGAAATGTAAAACCATGTATATCTATTGTAAAATTATAAAAGAAACCCGTACTGATTTCTAATTATCTGGTTTGTGAAAGGGGAGAAAAATATGGATGGTTTTAGTATTTATTGATTAAAAAGGACATTTCAGTATCAGAGTGAGTCTGGTAACAAGTGCTGCAAACCAGCCCTGATAGGAGGTGACTTTTTCTAATTCACATTCCTTTCTTTGAATAGGAACCAAACTGAATGGGAGGTGGGAGATATGTGGATGCACTCTGGACAGTGCCCCCCCCAAGCTTCCACCATGCCACAACCCCAATCCAAATTGCCCTCCTGAAACTGACATTAGCCTCAAGGGAGAAAACCGACAGCTGCAGTTCAAGTTATATGCTGCAGTGTGGCTCACTCCGAAAAAGCCTCTGCTATGCATTTGGAACCCATGTCTCTGACTTAATAGAGAATCAGTTTTATTAGACCAGATTGCACCTGGAAGTCTATTTTTTCAAAATAAAAAGTATTCATATACTGCTATGGCATAAGAATATATCCAAGTGGCTTACACATACACATATGCATATATAATAAAACACATTAAAATATAAAATCAGAAGCTATCAACTATTATGGAAAGTTATTTTCTTAACTGCCTGCATAAGCTAAAATTTTCAGCAGGCATTTAAAGGTTGAACAGAAGGTGCCTACTAAATTTCGATTGGCTGTGCATTTCACAGGACTGGGCTAATCACACTAAGGGCTCTATTTCATGTTGATATGCAGTGAGGTTTGCCAACTCAGGGAACAATCAATGACAATTCTGCACATAACCTCAGTCATTGAGCTGGGATATAAAGGTTCAGGCTGTCCTTAAGGTATCCTGGACCAAAGTTGTCCAGGGCTTTGTAAATTAATTCAAAGACCTCGAACCTGGCTTAGAACCAGTGCAGATGTTTTAACAATAGTGTCATGTACTGTTAAAAATGTGCCCCCAACAGCCCACTAGCTGCTTGTATGCTCAAGGGCAGCCAACGCGAGGTAGCAAACAAGTCTAAGGATTCAGAAGCTTTATAGGTCTGGCAGTTTCGCCTGGTTCGTTACGGCTTATAGGCACAAAGAGACTGGTCTGCCTACAGTTTCATCATGATCAAAGGTGGTGGTGGTACAAAAACTAAAAAATATTGCCAGATAGGCCTCTGGTCACCAATTCAAGGTGGACCTGCAGTGTCACCATTTCATATTTTTACCTCACACGCCTGTCAAGAAAATAGGCTGTCACCACCCTCCCCTTTGCTGTTCCATTTAGCTTCTCAGTATAACTTGTATCAGGGCAGCATAAATGCACCCTCTGAAAATAATCTTAGTTCCTAGTGCACTTCTCCAAACCTCTCTTGACACTCCCCCTCACACTCTTTATCCTTTAGTATAACCTCCTTCCAGATTCATGAAACAAAAGTCCCCAATCTGATGAGGATCAAAGAGCAAGGGGTGTATACCGCATTCCACATAATGTGGGTATTTTAGCTTCTTCTGCCTATTTTGCAGATTTCTAAGTGAAACCGTACGATCAAAAAGTTAAATGGTCTTGAACAAAAGATTGCTAAGCTTTTCATGTCATTTGATAGTGAGAAGCCATGTAATATCCCCTTTCTGAGTTGAACTGCTCCCAATGTGATTGAAGCCAGGGTGTAATTATAATCAGAGCTGTGGATCCACCACATTAGTGTAATAAAATCCTCCTGGTGGAAATGTTAATTGTGTAGTAATTGCAAAATGAAAGGCCTTTGCTGTAAAATAGCTTGGATAGCAGAACATGTCTGAATGAGGCAGAAGCGGTCCACAGCAGGAAGTAGTACTCAGAACTGAAGGAGAACTTAAGAATTAGATCCTTCTTTCACTGAAGAAAAGAGTCACACCCAGAGAGTTGGGCTACCACATACACAGGATTTCAGCAGCTTCTATGATTACTAAATAACAGCATATCTTCACTGTTCGCATATTGCATATGGGAACTTGATTATGAAGATGAGGGTGGTGATGATAGTAATTACACTGCCTTCACCCTAAGAGCCCCGGGCAGCTTACAACATTAAAACACAACATTAAAATAGTTTTAAAACAGTTTTAAGCAACTCAGTCACTGACACAAGATGGGTCCTAAAAAAAATGTCAGAAGTGTCAAATGCCAAGGTAAAGACGTACATCTTCAGCTTTTGTTGGAAGCTCTGTGATGAAGGTGCTAGACACACTCTGTGAGGAGGGAATTCAACAAGTTAGGGACTGCTACAGAAAATGGCTTCTCCACACACACACACTCCACGAGGTTCCAAGGACAGTGAAACAACCCTCTGACAATCTGGAGGGAGGGAGGTGTTCTTTCAGGTATTTGGGATTGAATCATTTAGGGTTTTAGGCACTAAGGTGTCTAAATAAGGGATGGAGACAAACTGGCAACCAAAGCATCTATTTTTAAACATAATTTTTATGATTCTATAGATTATATGAGATCTAAATTGAACCCTTAGACAGTAATCTGGCTGCTGCATTTGAAAGCAAGTGAAGTTACTGATATCTTCAAGGACAACCAACATAGAGTGCATTGTAATAATGTTATCAGTAATCTCTGTCCAAAAAGGTTCATAGCTGGTAAACTATGCAGAGCTCAAAAAAGTCAATTCTACACACTGGGTGCATGTGGGGGCACCTGGTTCACACACACACACCCCAGATTCTGTGCCCAGTGCCATGCCCCCCCCAGCCCCCCATGCTCCATCAGTCTACAAGGGTCATCTAATGAATTTCCAGCTTTAAACCATACTCACAACACTGAACTAATTTGCAGAAGACATGGATATGAATGACTTCCCATGCAGAAGAAATGGCAAGCCTTGAAAGTTCCCAGTACTTTCCACAGCTGACATCTTTATGAGAGAATTGCATAATGAGATTGCTTGAAAGGTTAGTACACATAGGACTTTCTTTCAGTTGGAGTGCAGCTAGTGGGATCACAGTGAAATTGAACCAGCAATATGCAAGTGTTCTCTCTCTCTCTCTCTCTCTCTCTCTCTCTCTCTCTCTCTCTCTCTCTCTCTCTCTCTCACACACACACACACACCTCACTGTGAACTGCACTTGCCTCTCTACTTACCTCTTTGTCCTTGCCAACTGTTCTGCACAGTAAGAAGAACCTATGTCATGTTGGTAGCAGTATTAGAGAGGTAAAACAAATATCCAAAAACGTTAGAAGAATCACAACTTTTAAAAACCAAATTTTCCAAATTCAGTTTTAAAATACAAGATAACACTTTGAATGTGATGCTTTTACCTGACCTTTGGGGAGTTTGATTACTTTGAATTCACTGGGATCTCGTGATTTCTTTGGCTGGCATTCACTGTGACATAGTAAGTTACATTGCAAGTCCTCTATCAGATGCTTTCTTGCTCCAGATAAGACTGGGTTGTATCCACTGGTTGCACGAGCAGAAAGAAACTTGCACAGCCAGTCTTTCCTTGCTTGCTTGCTTCAAAGACTTTTTGGACTCCCCCTGAACAGAGGGAACTGTCTTGCAGAAGGAGGGACACCATAAAGTGTCTCTGACCAATTTGGAGCAATATTCCACTGAAGACACAGATATACATTATCAGTGCAATTGAAGTGTTTTGGATAGATCTTCTCTGTCCTGAAATCAAATGCTTCAGATCACAGTGAATATGTGTTCAAAGAACTTCCACCACAAATCAACTCTTCATCCTAAATTACATCTGCCCTACATGGGATCAAATCTGAATAATTGTTTACAAAAACAGGAAAACAAATATCTTTTCCTCCTTTCTGAATGTTATTATGGGTCATTCTCACACCAATAAACCCACTAATGATGAGCTACTGAGACCAACATACGTAATGCTTTGCACACCATCACCCTTTGATTAAATTCATTTCTTTTTAACAGTGGCATTTGCACTTGAGTGCAACAGAGGCAATTCTGCTTGAGAGATCAGCAAATTAGCACAGCTGAGAGTCCTGTGATCATTCCCCGCAAGCTGTCTTCATTTTATCCAGGACTGGAGATATAGCTGCCATATCCAATATGAACTGAACCCAGGACAGAAGGAAGAAAACACGAGGTAAAGAGAAAGAATACACAGTGAAAAAGCTTCTTCTCCAGCATTGCTGTAGTGGGACAGCCACCTGCAAGATGCACTAGCCTTAATGCCAGCTGACCACCCTGAAATAGAGGACGTGAACTGATGGCATGACCACAAAAGCACCTTCTCTTTCTTTCTTTCTTAATTTATGATTTTCAGTTATATACATTTCAGTAATTTTGCAAACATTTTAACATTTTGAAACTTGACTTTCTGTACTTCCTCTCTTTCTGCGGTTCCTTATATTTATTTTAATATTTTCTGCATATTGGCCCAATCGCCCCTGAGTGCCCTCTCCCACATTGTGGAGCCTGATTGCCCCCTCCAGAGTGTAGGGCAAGGAAACAAGCTAGGAGACGACTCAAACGCAGGTGGATGAAAGATCCGAATGAATGCAACCAAACACTGGTGAGGGCTCATCATCGAGCCTACCTAGTGGCAGTGAAGGCAGCAAAGAAGGCACACTTTGCTGCCTCCATTGCATCCTCATCATGTCATCTGGCAGAGCTTTTCTGAGTTGTACAGGCTGGCCCAAAGGATGTGGTAGAACCAACGGTAGCTCACTGTGACTTGCTTGCAAAGCATTCTGAGGATAAAATTGCTTGCATCCACCAAGATCTTGACTCTGCTGTTATAGCAGATGAATCTCATGGGGTGTCCAGAGCACAGTCCAGTCCTGTTGTGTTGTATACGTTTCAGTTGGTAAGGCTTGAGGATGTGGACAAGTCAGGGCGACCACTTGCTCTCCAGACCCTTGCTCCTCTTGGCTGATAAAAACCATCAGGGAGGGGACAGCTGGCTGGGCCAGGGAAATGGTTAATGCCTTTTTATAAGAGGGGCTGGCCCCTGCCTGCTTGAAAGAGGCAGTGGTAAAACCACTCCTTAAGAATTTGGAAAATCTAACTATCAGCCACTATCTCCCTTTCCTGAGCAAGGTTCTGGAGCAGGTGGTTGCAGACTACATCCAGACGCTTTTGGAAGAAACTGATTTCCTAGATCCATTTCAATCAGGGTCACCCTGTATGATGACCTCTGTTGAGAGAGAGACAGGGGAAATGTGTCCCTGGTAATTCTCCTTGACGTCTCACTGGTTTTTGATACCACCAACCATGGTTTCCTTCTGGAGTGGCTGTCCGAGTTAGGGGTGGGTGGCACTGCTTTGCAGCGGTTCTGGTCCTACTTGGAGGGTGTTGCTTGGGGAGTGTTTTTCAGCCCCATGGAACCTTCAATGTGGGGTTCTGCGGGGTATGATCCTATCCCCTATGCTGTTCGACATCTACATGAAACCACTGAGTGGGATTATGCAGAGGTTTTGAGTACATTGTCAGCAATATGCTGATGACACTTAGCTCTACTTCCCCATCACATCTGCAGGTGAGGCAGTGGACTGGTGTCTTGCCTTGATAATGGACTGATGAGAACCAACAGACTGAAACTCAATCCAGATAAAACTGAGGCACTGTTAGTGGGTGCTTCCCTAGACTGGATGACTGGGAGGTTGTCTGCTCTTAATGGGGTTACACTTCCTCTGAAGGAGCTGGTACATAGCTTGGGGTTGCCCTGGATCCTTTGCTGTCACTTGAGACTCAGGTGGCCTCAGTGGCATGCAGTGCTTTCCATCAGCTTCAGCTGGTGTCCCAGCTGTGCACTTATCTCAACAGGGATAGCCTACCTATTGTCGTCTATGCTCTGGTAAACTTGAGCTTAGATTATTGCAAGGTGTTATACATAGGGCTGCCTCAAGATGGTTTGAAGGCTTCAGCTAGTGCAGAATTCAGCAGCCAGGTTGAAAGAATTCAGCAGCAAGAAGAAAAGAAACTCCATCTTCCAGAGTGAATGGCTCTGGTGTAGGCAAATCCACAAGTTGCATCTGATGTCCAGCCCATGCCACCCCCCCCCCCCGTAGTGGGTCGGATTAGGGCAAAAACTAGGGAGAACAATATGCTCTGTTTAGGGATGAAGCTGGAGTCAGGGCTTGTGTCAGGACTACCTGAATGGATTGACTAGCAGGGCTGGCCTACACCTGAGGGAAGGTGAAGCAACTACCTCAGGTAGCAGGATCCACAGGAGCAGCAGTTCTGACCTCCACCCACTGCTGCTGCCATGGTGGCAGCAATGACTGCCATGCTCTCCTTGGAGGCCAGATCTGGTGCCTCCTCAGCACACACCCTGCAGTGCCACCTCTACAGTGGCCTTTCGATAAAAAGAAGGTGCTGTTGGTCTGCTCCCACCCCTGGGTTTTACCATCCTCTGCAGTTCCTGCTCTTGCTGGCTGAAGGTGATACTAGGAGTAGGAGGGTCCTGGGAGAGACCTCGGCTATCTCCATGCTGAAGCTCCTCAGCTTGCTGAAGAGGACAAACCTTCTCCATGTCTAGCACCCCACTTCTCTAACTAGGGAGCGAGGCTGATCAGAGAAGCAAGCCAGTGTAAATTAAGCTGGCGAAAATGCTATTTATTTATTTATTAATTAAATTTATATACCACCCTTCATCCCAGGATTGCGGGGCAGTTGCACCAGATCCAAATCCTGTTCTGCAGCAGGGCTTTGAAATAGAGTTTGATGCAGCGTTGCCAGGCCACGCGTTGGACAGGCTTAGTATCAAGCCTAAGTCCCCCCCCCCCCTGTTCCTCCCCCACTTCCTGGGGACCTGAGCACTGGCTGAGCCAGGATGAGCAAGTCACAGTCGTGTATCTTTGGCTGAACTAGGATGGGGGATTTAATGCCAGCTAAGCTGGGAATCAGCCAGCTGAGCCAGAGATGTGCTGCATCCTAAAATGCTCATCTGCATGGATCTTGCCAGAGGATTGCCCTTGAAAAGGTTCCATATTCATGTCTTGCAGGATGAGAAAAAACAAGTCATGCAGAACTCAAGTACTTTATGTCACATATGTGCCACACACTGAACTTCTCGGCCAGCTGCTTCTTTGCAAGGAACAAAGTAAACTCTGCTCATTCTGAGCTGTTCCACATATCAGACCTTAGTAAGCAGGACATGGTAAGCACACAACAGTAGACCCAAGTATTAAAGCATGACAGCGTCCATTGTATTGTCGGTTAAGACACAACAATGTGGTTGAACACAAGATGGCACCAGAGGCCCTTAAAAAAGAAAACACATTTAAATAATATCGGTCTTTTCCAAAAACACACACTTTAAAACTTGCAGCAAATTGACAAACGACAAATCAAATATCCTAAACTGGTGGTTAAAAATAATGAGGAGTTCAACCCAGCTATTACTGCCAATGATGGAGCTCCTGCATTTTAATCAGAGTAAGGCTAAACACATTAATTGAACAAGATTGTTATTAAATGCCACAGTCCTATTTGATACTTTGCAGTCTCTTGTCTCACACATTGAAATAAAGATGTATATTTCCTGCAGGTAGCAGAACTGAAGAGCTTCCCCTGATTGAGGCTAAGTCAAAAAGTGCTCTGTAATCACACTTCCTGCTAACTGAAAATCTTGCTTAGCCTCTAGTATGACGGCTCATATTTTGTCAGTTACTGCATGATTCCATGTCTTCACATCCATGAGGACCAGAAACCTGTATCTGGCTGTGTATTCTTGGAAGCACTGGCCAAAATAAAGTTTTGTGTTGCAGGGATTTTTCTTCATGTTGTGATATGTCTATATCATTACAATAGCTCCAGTACAGCAGTACTAGTGTACATATAGGAATTGGGAAAATAAAGATATGATACGTTTCCATCAATGGACTGATGATATGTCCTCACTGGCAATTTATGAACGGACTACATACAGGCGCCGACTCTGTATGGATAAATATGATAACATTTGGAATGAGTATATACAAAATGTAGTAGGCTATTAACATTTACATAGGACAATAACAGTATACCAATTTATATAAGAATGTATAGGAATATCATATATTGCTTCTTCTTTTTTGTATATTTTCGCTTATATATATATATATATATATATATATGCAGGTTTTGGTGTCCTCGGGTGTCTTCCCGTGTAAAAGTTGGGGTGTCTAGGCGACGTTTCGACGAGGTCTCACTCGTCATCTTCAGGCTGGTGCTTTCGGCTTCTTGTTACTGGAACAGAGCAGGATCTCAGTGTTTGAGTTCCTATAAATACTGTTGAGGGGGTGTGGTGTATAGCCTCCAATGTTCTGGGCAGAGAGGAAGTTCCCAGGCTAGTGTGCCTTTTCTTCTTTTGTTCCTTAATTACTTGAGGGATATCTTGAGTGATTTCTTGAGTGATATCCTGAGTACCACTTAGGTGGGTCATTAGGTGTGGATTAGTTGCTAAAGTCTTTGTGTCTTGACCTCTTGAACTTTGTGAAGAGTTTTTCTGAGAAGATGGCTGTACTGCACTTAGTTGTGCTCTGGCTTGGCTTCATGTATAGGGGCGAGCTGTGGTTTTGTGGCCTGTGTCAGCCAGATCTGTGTAGGGATTGCAGGGGGGTGCAGCATCCGGAGGTGCCACCATGGTTTGGCTACTGGATGGTGTCTGTAATTTATCTGTGGAGAGGGTCTGGGTTTGGGTCTGGTGTGGTTGATTGGTGATGGCGTTCTGTGTGCCTCTGGATCTGGTGTCAGTTTTTGTGGGGAGGGCTAATTTCCAGATGTCTGGCAAGCGGGATGTGTCGTCACGCTTGTTCATGTTGTGAGGGTGTTTCTCTATCTCGATGGCTTCCATGATTATTCTCTTGTGGTGATGTTCCATGTTAAAGAGCAATTTGGAATCTGCAAAATTAATTTCGTGTCCTGTTTCTTTCATGTGTTGGAAAAGAGAGGAAGTTTTTTCTTCTTTTTTGACGGCATTCTTGTGTTCTGCGATACGTGCATTTATTCGTCTGTTTGTTTGTCCAATGTACGTGGCTGGGCAGACTTTGCAGGGTATTTCATAGACCCCTTGGTTTTCCAACTGGATTTTATCCTTGGGGTTTCTGAGGATATTGGCTATTTTTTGGTTGGTGCAAAAGGCTGTTTTGATATTGTGTTTATGGAGGATTTTGCTAATTTTATCTGTAGTGCCCTTGATATAAGGAAGGAGGGCCATGCCATTGTTTTCTTCTGTGTCTTGGTTTTTGGGGGGTGTTTCTTTTTGGATTAGCTTCGTAACCCTGTTTTGCTGGTATCCATTGGCAATTAACACATTTGAGAGATTCTGTAACTCAGTTGTCAAGTGGTCTTTGTCAGCCAGGCGTTTGGTTCTGGAGATGAGAGTCTTGGCTACGGAGTTTATTTGTGCAGGGTGGTGGTGTGATTGTGCATGTAAGTAGCGGTTGGTGTGTGTTTTTTTCCGGTAGATAGTGTGTCCTAGGGAGCCATCAGGTTTTTTGTAGATTAGGACGTCAAGGAAGGGAAGTTGGTTGTTGGCTTCTATTTCCATAGTGAATTGTATTTTGGGGTGTAGGCTGTTGAGATGTGTGAGGAAGCTATCCAGTTTTTCCTTCCCGTGTGGCCAAATTACAAAGTTCACAAAGTTCAAGAGGTCAAGACACAAAGACTTTAGCAACTAATCCACACCTAATGACCCACCTAAGTGGTACTCAGGATATCACTCAAGAAATCACTCAAGATATCCCTCAAGTAATTAAGGAACAAAAGAAGAAAAGGCACACTAGCCTGGGAACTTCCTCTCTGCCCAGAACATTGGAGGCTATACACCACACCCCCTCAACAGTATTTATAGGAACTCAAACACTGAGATCCTGCTCTGTTCCAGTAACAAGAAGCCGAAAGCACCAGCCTGAAGATGACGAGTGAGACCTCGTCGAAACGTCGCCTAGACACCCCAACTTTTACACGGGAAGACACCCGAGGACACCAAAACCTGCATTCCTGTACCCGTGAAAATCTACGAAAGCATATATATATATATATATATATATATATATATATATATATATATATATATTTGTTGTTGTTTTTCTTCCTCTCACTTTTACTTCTTTTTTTCTGTATCACTTTATTTCTTTACACCAAAATCACCTTAATAAAATATAAAAATTTTAAAAGTCTTATGAAGAATTCTTAAAATAAAATAAAAAACAGGAGCATTGTAAACCCAGAATGTCAAACAAATAGGAGCTTTCCAGTTCTCTGGTGCTGGGAAAAGCCCCATGCACATGATATAGATGCACAGGGAACTTTCTCAAACCTAGGGCATCATACACATATGTGTACCACAGTAGTTAAGAGATTAAGCTGCAAGTGAGAAATGCAGTTCACATTTCACCTAGATATTCTGCCAAACTTCAGCAAGGCTTGGAAATAAACTTGGAGAACTCTTAAAAGCTCACCCCAAATAAAAGGCAAGCTTTTAAACCCTGAATTTTTACTTCAGCTCGAATTAAAGTTACATCAGCCCTTAGAATAATGTTTCATCCAGGACTCCCCCAGACTATTGAAACCAGACACCGGAGATCAAGAAAGTGAGAAGGAAAAGAAAAACCTCCCTCAAATCCCCTTCTCACTTCCATACACCTCTTGAAAGGTATTTTGGGTGGGTGGGACTGGCTGTGAGAATTTTGGGAGATGCAAGAAATGGGTGGGAATGCATTGTTATTTTTTTATGTTTGGATTGGCTCAAAAAAACTGTTCAAGAGCTTTTAAGCTTACTAAAATTCTGTATGTGAAGTAGTAGTAGTAGTAGTAGTAGTAGTAAGTGCCTCAAGCACTTTATGAAATTGTTGTTGTTATTTCTCAAGAAATTTAAAGTGTTCCTATAACTAGATTTCCAGTTGGGGAGGGTCACTTAGCTAGATCATATTTAGCTTAATGGGCAATTGCAACCACATTATAAATGCTCTCTCTTGCTGATCTCAGTGTCACTAGATTTTTAATGGAGGCCCTAACTGAACAGGCTGTCAATGGTGGTTTTAATGAAAACCTTTATACTCTATTTTCCTTCCCTTTATCTTCATAGAATAAGTACTTTGGTAGGGTAAAGTGATACTCCTGCTCAGAATATCAGTTTTGCCTAATTAGTTGCAATCAGATTCTCTCTCATACCATTAATCAGGATTAACTCATGATATATTAATGCAACTAGTTATAGCCTTTGAAAAGGCTCTTTGAAAATGAATTGTATCTTTGCTTCTATTCAAGAGAGCAGCCTGAAGTAGAGATGGAAAGAAATATTTAATGTGCCTATTCTTAACTCAAGGAACAGAATCTGGGAGAGACAATATGCTCAGGGCAAGAATAGTCTGGGAATTCTGCCTGTTTTCATTACCGCTGTGATATGTTGCTTGCATGGTTGATGGACAAATTATGTTATTTCCCAACTGCTCAAGATAAACAAATTTATGTTGCAAATGTATAAAATGGGAAATGAAAAGAAAATATTTCACAGCTGATCATTTCACTTCCGCCCATCTAGTAATATCTCTTTCACTCGGGCATCTTCCTCTTCTTATTATTATTTGAAAAACCCACAAAGAAGACAGCAACAAAATCATCAAAAGCCACAAGCGCTTTTTAGAAGTCTTAGAAACATTTCAGGGTTTAGCTTACATCTGGGCTGGCCTGCCCTTGAGGCTGACTGAGGCAGCTGCCTCAGGCGGTAGAATCCAAGGGGTGCCTCTGCAGGAGGAGTAGTAGTTTGGATTTGATATCCCGCTTTATCACTACCCGAAGGAGTCTCAAAGCGGCTAACAATCTCCTTTCCCTTCCTCCCCCCCAACAAACACTCTGCGAGGTGAGTGAGGCTGAGAGACTTCAGAGAAGTGTGACTGGCCCAAGGTCACCCAGCAGCTGCATGGGGAGGAGCGGGGAAGCGAACCTGGTTCACCAGATTACGAGTCCACTGCTCTGGCTCTCACACTGGCCAGGCTCCCATAAAAGGATGTCACATAGAGGAGGGAGAAAGGTTGTTTTCTGCTGCTCCAGAGAAGCAGACACGGAGCAATGGATCCAAACTACAAGAAAGAAGATTCCACCTAAATATTAGGAAGAACTTCCTGACAGTAAGAGCTGTTTGACAGTGGAATTTGCTGCCAAGGAGTGTGGTGGAGTCTCCTTCTTTGGAGGTCTATGTTGGTTTCTGCTTACTTCTCTGTGCAGCGAAGTGCTTGTCACGAGACAGGTTGTTTACATTCCACAGAGTCTGTACTGTTGGAGGTTTTCTCACGGGAACGGGAGACTGGATATGACGTACACTGGTTTCCTGTTTTTCACTGTTCTTTGCAGTTTCAGTTTGTGATTCTCTCCGTGCTTTAGAGGAGAGATGACACTTTCTCTGCTCCGGCAGAGGGAAAATGTTTTTCTGTAACTTACCAGCTTTGAACTGTAAATAAAGTAGTATAGAGCATGTTGGCACGTGCTTCTCATCATTCCGCTGTGCACTGGACACTGCTTATCCCCAACATTTGGTTCCGGGCCCAGAAAAACGCAGTGTTTTGAGAATGGACTCCAGAAGTCGGGCTCCTGGCAAAGGAACAAAGGAGCAAGGAGACAAAGTGCCGGCAAAGCAGCGGAACAGCGGCAGAGAGACGGAACGCATGGTATCTGCTCTGCGCGTCAAGATGATTGATGAAGGTATGTGCTACTGCTCCGGGCAGCCTGCCAGCTTCTAATTAATGGCTTTATGGCTGGACTTTGAACTTTTAATAGCCGGTTTTTGCCGTGGCACAGGCAAAAGGCTACAAGAAAAAGATTTCCTATGCTGGGGGAAATCGAAAGTAACTTTTACAAATGCTGTTGTTTCAAAGCAGCTGCAGATGTGACGCAGCAAGAATTAAAGGGCAACGTAGAGAAAGCACTTGGGGACTTTCGCTTTTGAACTTGCTTTTGGGAATGAGGTTTGAAGCAGCTGCAGATAAGCAAAGCAAATAAACAGAAGAGCGGCACAGGCTCATAGGCAGAGGCTGTTTTGATTTTGCTTTTGGATTGAAGCAGCTGTACACAGAAGCAGCATGTATAAAGCAGCTTGATTTAAAGCAGCATAGATGACGCAAGAGGCAAATGCCAGAGTCATGATGGCTAGCTGCAGAAGGCTGGATGAAGCAAGTGGGGAATTTGATACCACTGATCAGCCAAATGCTCAACTCACAGTAGCCTGTGATACTGCCATGATTCAGAATGAAGCAGATCGGCGGGGTGCTAGCTGCATCAACAAGGGGGAGACTTCACAGTTGTCATCCCATAGTGCAGTGGAACCACCAGATGGCGCCAAAGCTTTGAAGGCAGTGAAATGCTACTCGTGTGGACGTCTAGGCCATATGAAGAGGGAATGCAAATATCCCAGGGCCAAGACAGAGCAGCGCAGCGGAAGCTCATCGCGTGGAAAAGGCCAGAGCAAAGGCAAAGGTCCGGTGTCCAGGACAACGCAGCACAAGGCAATGGTCTCACGCTACGCTCCAAAGGTTGCAAAGGTTGCAGAGGTTGCAGAGGTCCAGAAGACGTCTAGATCTTTCTTCGTTGTTGATTCAGCTGCAACGCATCACATGTGCAACGATAAGAGACTGTTCGTGTCTTTTACACCGCAGGAAGGTGCGATTCACCAGGCGGATGACCACACAATCCCCAGTAAAGGCTACGGAACTGTTGTTCTTCACAGTTTGGACTTATCGATACAGGATGTTCTTTATGTGCCGGATGCGAAACATAATCTGCTCAGCGTTGGACAGCTGATTGAGAAGAAAATTGACGTTTCTTTTAAGAACAATAGGTGCATCATCACCAAGAAAAATGATTATCAATTGTATGCTGAATTTGTTGGTCGTTTGTTTCTTTTGTATTATGATGATGTTGTGCAGGATGACACTTGTTGCATTGCAGGTTCTAACAAAAGTTTGCATGCAGAATGTATTCACGATTTTCACAGGAAATTTGGTCATTTGCATTTTGAGGCAGTATCTAAAATGCCTGCCTTGGTTGAAGGTATGACTATTAAACCCTGCAGGTACCACATGAAGTGCAAGGCATGCGCAGCAAACAAGGTGAAAATGGCTGCGAAAGGTAAGGTGTCTAGTAGGCAAGCTACAGAACCATACCAAATTATTCATGCTGATTTGGTTGGACCACTAGCGCCCTCTTTGGGTGGGAATAGGTACTTCATGGTTCTTATTGATGCATTTTCCAGGTATATTTTTGTGTACAATCTCAAGCAGAAATCAGAGGCTTTTCCTAGGTTCAAGGAATTCTGTGCTTGGTTGGGAAATGTGCATGGTAAGAAGATAAAGATTCTTTTCACTGACCGGGGGGGAGAATTCACTTCTCAGCAGTTTGAAGCTTTTCTGGCTGAGAAAGGAATTCAACACGATTTGTCTAGTCCTCGCTCGCCATGGCAGAATGGACTTGCGGAACGAGCAAATCAAACATTGCTTCAAGGGTTAAAAACCTTGCTGCATGATGCAAATCTTCCAGAGAGTTATTGGGCCGAAGCTCTCTCATGTTTCACTTACAGTTATAATCGCAGGTTATCTTCAGCGATTGGTTGTACCCCCTATGAGAAGATGTTTGGCAAGAAGCCATACGTCAAACACATGAAAATTTTTGGTTCTGACATGTGGGTTCACTCACCACAACATTCCACGTTAGACAAGCGTGGATTGCATGGTATCTTTCTAGGTTATCAGAAAGGGTCTTACAGAATAATGATGACTGACTCAAAGGAAATTAAGCTCACAAGAAGTGTTGAGTACAATGCCAAGTGGGGGGAGAATGTGGGAATTTTCCAATGTTATCCTGATGACAGTGATGAGACTGAGGATAGTCAAAAGCAACCACAACAACCCACACCCACTGATGAAGGTTCTGATTCTGAGTCTGAAACTGAATCGGGTGATTCAGAGGATTTCAAGAGTGCGAAAGCCTCTATGCGACCCTCTGAAAGCTCTGATCAAGAATTGGAGGAACCATTGTTCACAATAGGTCGCTTTTCTCCTAAGAAGGAAGAGGAGAGTGTTGAAGACTTAAGGCTAATTCGTAGGTCACAGAGAGCCACAAAAGGCAGACATCCAAAGAGATTTGCTGATGAGTTTGCTAAGATAGCAGTAACAGCTGTTAAAAGCTCCAAGAAGGTATTTGAACCTTCAAGTTTCCAAGAAATCCAGGATTTGGATTCAAAGGAAGCTCAGCCATGGTTAGATGCCATGAAGGCTGAGCTTGATTCCTTGGAAAGGAACAAAACATGGGACCTAGTTCCAGTAGTTCCAGGAATGAAATTGCTTGGAAGCAAATGGGTCTTCAAAGCGAAGACTGATCAAAATGGCAAGATAGTCAGACACAAAGCCAGATTGGTAGCCAGAGGATTTGCTCAGGTACCAGGTGAAGACTATCACGAGACCTACTCACCTACAGTGAGGTATGAGAGCATTAGGCTTATGCTCAAGCTAGCTGCAGAGGAAAATCTACACATTAGTCACCATGATGTGAATACAGCTTTTCTGTACGGATCTCTAGGTGAATCACTTTATATGCTTCCACCTGATGGCGTACAGGTAAAACAGGGATTTGTTTGTGCTCTGAAAAAGTCAATTTATGGTCTCAAACAAAGTGCACGGTGTTGGCACACAAAACTCACTGAAGTATTGTTTTCTCTAGGTTTTCAGCAAGGGAAAGCTGATCCATGTGTATTTGTCAAAGAGGAGGGGCAAAAGAAATTGTATTGTTTGTTTTATGTTGATGATCTTTTATTCTTTTGGAAAGATGTCACAATGTACAATAACGCCCTAGCTCAACTGAAAGAGCACTTTGACATGAAAGATCTTGGTGAGGTAAACAACTACCTATCTCTGGAAATAGAGAGAGATCATGATGGTAACATTCTAGTACACCAGTCACGGAAAATTGCTGATGTGTTAAGCAAACTAAACCTGATGGATGCTAACCCTGTGGACACACCGATGGTAACAGGTTATCAGGTAGATGACACTGAAGAAGCATTTTCTGACACTACACTGTACAGAAGTGTGCTAGGCAAGCTAAACTTCATTGCCAGATGTTCAAGACCAGACATTGCTGTTAGCTGTAATTTGCTAAGCAAACAAGTCAACAATCCTACTGTTAAGGATTGGAAAGCTCTGAAACGCATAGCGCGGTATTTGAAAGGCACTATGCATTACAGACTGAGATTTAACAATCAGAAGTCTGGTGGTCTTGAGATATTTGCAGATGCAAGTTTTGGAAGTGACACTACAGACAGGAAAAGTACGTCTGGAGTTTGCTATAAGTACAATCAGGGTCTATTTGATTGGTCATGCAAGAAGCAAACAACAGTTAGCTTAAGTACTTGTGAAGCTGAACTGAATGCACTGTCTTATTCACTTAAGGATTGTGAATGGTTGTTACAATTGTGCAAAGACATGAAAATTCCTGTCAAATGTCCAATCCAGGTTTACCAGGACAACAAAGCATGTTTGGCTTTGCTGAATTCTGAAGGTTGTAAGCAAAGCACGAAGCACTTGCAATTGAAGTTGCAACATGCTAGGGAACGTATTCAGAAGGGACTCGTAACGGTGTCCTATATGCCAGGTAATGAAATTCCTGCTGATGTATTGTCCAAGATTGTATCAAGGGATCAACACTGTACCTATGTGCAGAAGTTGGGTTTGTACTGATATTGTACGAACACGCTGCCCAGAGATGTTCACAGAAAGGGGGAGGATGTTGGTTTCTGCTTACTTCTCTGTGCAGCGAAGTGCTTGTCACGAGACAGGTTGTTTACATTCCACAGAGTCTGTACTGTTGGAGGTTTTCTCACGGGAACGGGAGACTGGATATGACGTACACTGGTTTCCTGTTTTTCACTGTTCTTTGCAGTTTCAGTTTGTGATTCTCTCCGTGCTTTAGAGGAGAGATGACGCTTTCTCTGCTCCGGCAGAGGGAAAATGTTTTTCTGTAACTTACCAGCTTTGAACTGTAAATAAAGTAGTATAGAGCATGTTGGCACGTGCTTCTCATCATTCCGCTGTGCACTGGACACTGCTTATCCCCAACAGTCTTTAAGCAGAGGCTTGACAACCATATGTCAGGAGTGCTCTGATGGTGTTTCCTGCTTGGCAGGGGGTTGGACTCGATGGCCCTTGTGGTCTCTTCCAACTCTATGATTCTATGATTCCCGTCATCCACCAAGGAAGCGAGGCAAAGCAGCTGCAGCAATTGTGTGAGAGCCAGAGGCCTCCTTGTGATTTCATGGGATCTCAGAGGAAACCAGTCATGCAACCCTGGGAAGCAAGCTTGGGCAGGAAAGAAAGTGGGAGCATGTGTGCCCAGGTGGTGAAGCAAGATGGGCAGTCCCTGCCTTATATCTTAAAGCATATTTCAGATTCTAGGTCAGACCGTGGTAGTGTGCTCATGGAATGAAACATTCAAAAAGTTTTGGTAAGAGAGAGTACTGGTACTAGAGAGAGAAATTTAGGTGTTAATAACTTCTGAAAGTGGGCGAAAGAGAAGACCAGTCGTGTGGCTTAACAGAGCTTCACATCTAAGGGGATGTGAGACATGGAAATGAGGAAAAAACACAAGGGATTTGGAGTTTAATGAGAATAATTGTGCTGGATTAATGGAGGGGCCAAAGTAAAGAACAGAAGATATGAAAGAATATACAAGAACATGAATAATTATGGTGAGAGTGGGATGAGAGAGCTCTCTTTAGGCTGAATCCTTAGACTGTTCAGATTGGTCTGTGTCCTGGCAACCTGGGACTCAGCTATACAGCTGCAAATAAAACGTGTTTTAAGTGCAATATACAATGTAACACTAGATGGTGATGGTGAGCCTTATGGAAAATCCAATGTATTTTTAAAAATGCTTTAAAAAAAAAACATTTTCAGAACCTTTTTTATATGTGTGTAGATTCCACCCAGTTGCAAATCACTCTTTTAAAGGCTTGTCTTCCCTCTGCCAGGCCTAGACAGAGCAGCAGCAGCAGCAGCAGCCTCAGTGCTGAACAAGATTTGGATCTGGTGCAATTTTATGCTGGCTTAATTGACATCAGCTTGTTTTACACCCGTTCCTTGTACATAAGATTGCTCCCTTAATTATCCTTTGAAATTTGATTGGTGTGCTAGGAATTTTATTTATATACCACTCTTCTAGCAACATTGCTATGGCCAACTGAACACTAGACAAGCAAATACTGTGTGAAATCACATTCTCTCTCCTTTTTGCTCGGAGGAAACAACATCAAAGGAAAATATTTTTAGGAAGATATGCATAAAATGGTATGGCAAATTGTTGACTCAAACTGCTATGTACTTTGGCAGCCATAAATAAAAAGTCAGCTTCGTGTGGCAATGTGAGATAAAAGAATTGGTTCACATAAATGCACAGATCCATAAAACTATTTTAATTGCTAGTTTGATTGTGGCGTATGGCTAAGCACCATTTTGGTTTCAACCTCTAACCTCAATATCAATAGGAAAGTAAACATGTGTGCTAGAGCTGATTCCTAAAAATGATTAAGGCAGCATGGATTGATTTGTACTGCTGAAATAGAATCAGCTACCTGTCCAGGGAACTATCTGTTTACTCCTAAGGATTTCTGGCCAGCAGATGTAGAAACAGAAGCTCTAAACCTACAAAACTTCAGCTGGTTATCATGGAATCCTAAAATCACGAGGGTCATCTAGTCCAACCCCCTATGTGTGTAATATTTTCGGGGGGGGGGGGTGTAGTTTCTACGTAATAAAAAATACAGCTGAGACTAGGAGCCCTTCTATTGTCTGTTATTAATCAGATGCAAAAAACCGAATGAACTATAAAAAATATATTAAAATACAAGGGAAATAAATCAGTTGCTCTCTGTTTCTGTTGTCTGTACTATAGCAAGAAATGACATCCATTCCCCCATCTCCTCACAAAAATGAGAGCAGGGCACAATGACACCAAGCAAGGTCCCAAAGTTGTTGTTGTTGTGCCATTTTCCACCAGGAAACCTACTGTTTACTGCTGAATCAGAACAAATGTCAATTCGCAGAGGATCTGATTGATGTTTGATCCAATTCAGCAGTAAACAGTGGGTTTTCCTGTAATAAGCAGCAGGATGGGGGGGGGGGGGAGAGAACCACTCTCTCAGATCCATGACCTGAAATCGTTTGAAATCTCAGGACAAATGAAAGTATGCCTGGGCCCTGTTTCACCTGTGAAGGCTTCAGTATTTTGACCTTTGTTGAGTCTTGTATGAAATGACTTGGATCCAGATATATCAAACTGATATGCAGGAGGAAACATAGCCTCCACCAGATTTTGCATTTCTCTTAGAAGTGTGATGCCTGAAACTATGATCTGGAGAGATGCTGCCAGTGGGAGAATGCACCCTTCCATATGTTATTGGACTATGGCTTCCATCATCCTCTGCCACTGTCCACACTGGCTGCTTCCAGCATCATCTTGAGGGCCACAGCTTCCCCTTCACTGGGCTAGATAGATCAATGGTCAGTGTAAGGATGCTTCCCACATTCCTATATTCTCCTTTTCTCTCCTTCCAGTTCACTGCTGCAGCGCTAAGACTGGTAGTCTGAAAATCTATTTTGCACATGTGTCCTTTTCTGCTGTGAAAACCAGCTTGGTTTTCATACCCCTGTGTGTCTGTAACAGTTTAGGAGTGGAAGAACAACTCAAATCCTAACCTTTACAACCTCAGGAAAAAGAAACGCAAGCAATCCCTCTATCTGTTGCTTAATTTAAAGTACTAGCCCTCTTTGGCGAAACACATCTCCTCAATTAGGACATGTTCTTTTCAAAGAAATCTATACTTCTTGCATAACACTACTTCAAAGAACAGAGGTTTTGCCCCACCCCCACCCCCCGGTGTGGCATCCTTTAAATACAATTATGAGCAGTTAACATGAGTAGTCTTGCTTGCTGTAACATTCTGAATTCTCTTGTGAATAATTGGCAGTGCCAGAGAGGGATTTACATTACAGCCCAGTACAAGGTTTCTTTCCACTTTCTTTTGAAATAAAAATAGCCTCTGGGAAATTCAGGGGTTTGCCACTCCCTCCTTGCAATTGCTTCAGGGGAAAGGAGGGTGCAAAGGTTGCCAGTTAAACTATGGATTTTATGGAACACCCCTCAGTCAGAGGAACATGGTGTGCTACATTTAAAAGGATATTTGACAATGTGGTGTTTTGAAGGAAAAAAGATTTATGATCCTTCTCATCTCCCAGCCACTGGCTGTTGCTGCTTTGGCAGGCTGCTCACAAAATATAAGTAATTAAAAATACTTCATATCAAAATGGTTTGAATCCAAAGGGCAATGAAATGAAGCAAATCTAAAATTCCATGTGGAGGGGGAGTAGGGAGGAGCCTTTGGCCAGCTGTACTCACAGAGGTGCCCATTTTCAGGCTTTCGGTTCTACTGGCAAAGGGCAGGCAGGCTGGTTACAGCAGTCTTTGAGACAGGGCAGAGACATGGTGGTCCTCCTCCTCCTCCATGAATTCATGCGTGTGTAGAGAAGGTGTGGAGGAGCCTGCGGTGACTGGCAGGTGAGGCTGCCAGCTGAGGCTTCTCTAGTAACTGCACAACAAGACAATATTAGGTAAGATCTGGGCAGAACACTTTGACTTAAGGGATCAACTGATCAAGCAACAGACTGCTTCCTCCTGTATAAAGCTTGATTTAAATGTGATTCCATGCTTCAAAAAAAGCCCTGTCCAACTGACCAGAATCACGTTTAAACAGAGCCCTCAGCCATAGCAGGGCCCTTTCCCAGAGGGCTCTCTGTTAACAGAGTTAGGAGAAGATATGTTTTTACTCTTTTGTAAATGCATATATATCAATACAAAACCTAAGTACACCTTTCCATTTTATCCCCCCCCCCCCATTCATAACTGCCTCTCTAGACGGTAAATAAATGATGTTGCTGATGTTTTTGAGCTTTGAGCTGCAGCAATCATAAACAGGTTTATGTGCACTTAACCTTACTTTTTGCTTTAACAACATACCCTATTTTTATTTATATCCCTGTTTTTCCTCCAAGCAGCTTAAGGTGAGGTATATAGTTTTTCTCCTCCCCATTTTGTCACCTCAACAACCCTGAGAGGTAGGTTAGGTTGAGAGGCAGTGCAACTGACTCCAAGGTCACCCAGGAGCTTCATGGCTGAGTGGAGATTTGAACCCAGGTGCTAGTCCAATACTCTAACCGCTAAACTACATGGCCCTACTTCAGATACTAGAAATCCTTCAACAATTTTCAATTCTCATTGAGATGTGTTACAAATTTGTGGCTGTTTTTATCTGCAAAATATTGGAATATATACTGTTCCATTTAATTTGCCCTCTGCAACTTCAAACTTGACTGTTAGATGAAGAAGAGAAAGACAGGGCGATTGTAAAGCATACTCTGAGCACCTGATATTTAAGGACAATTGAGAAAAGAAAACCAGTGCTATAAGATAGTAGTTTCAACACATCTACTCATTTATTTGTGCTTATTTATATACTGTATTTTTCACCTTAACTTTACAGTGTTAGTAGCTTTCATTCCCCTATATATATTAAAAGACAAATCTGAATTCAAATATTTATGTAATTACTTATTAAATCCCTCTTTCCTCCAATCAGTACAAGTTGTCATAATGACCGCTCCCTGCTTAAAATGGGGGGTGCCCTTTGCGTGGACACGTGCAGCCCCTAGACCTGGAGCGGCTCCAACAGCATAGGCTAGGCTATGCCTTCCCTCAGGTGGGATACCTGGAGGTCTCTGCCTACCTCAGTCAGTTGTCCAATCCCACCTGGGGGAAGCGTTGCCAAGGAGGCCAGGCCAGGTAGGGGAGGGATTACCTGCCCACACAAAGGAGGGAGGATCTTACCTGGGAATTCTCACTTGGCTCCAGAGCTTCTCCCACCCTACCCACCCTCAGTCAATGTCTTATGTTGCAGGTTAATTTTCCTCACATGTTTTGCAGGTTAATTTTCTTTACAGATATGCGGGCGCTGCTACGTTAAGGTCGCTGTTAAAGGGCCGGAAAGGAATTTCCCTGCATTGGCAGGTTTCGCCTTTCCCGTAGCAAAACGTCACAACTTTGGCGGTATCAGGCCTTGGGCGGAATCCTTTTGTCCATCTTCCTCTTTGCGGCGGCGATACTAGGGTTCCCCGTTAAAGGGGTTTCTGAAGGGAGGCTTTGACCGTACGCCGGAAGGTCGTCATTGCTCTCCCCTGCGGCGGCGGCGTTATGGGGGCGGCTATCTCTGCTTGAACATATGTTCTCCAGAGCCGGCCCATCCCCCCCCCCCCCACACTGGATAACCCTGATGCTCCCTAGGTCCCCGGCTGGGGACTGGGGAGGGAGAACGCCCAATGCCTGAGCCAAGGTCTACCCACATTTGTGGCCAATTTAATCCCATAGCACGTTGTCTTGAATCGTTATTCCACATGACGGGGGAGCCGCGCAGGATCTGGGGACTCCGCCTGTCCACGCAAAGGGGTTTTCCTTTATTTTATCCTTACAACAACCCTGTGAGGTAGGTTAGGCTGAGAAACAGTGAGTGGCTCAAGGTCACCTAGTGAGTTTGATGGCAGAGGAGGAATGTAACCCTGGGCGTCCCCAATCCTAGTCCAACATTTTAACCACTCCAACACCTTCTCACTGGAACCGCAATTGTTCCCCTCACACCTATGTTCATTCACCATAAATTGATAATCTGAAAAGCCCTACTGTGAGGCTATATAGCATCATTGTGCTGATATGTGCTCCTCAGCAGAAAGACTGGATGAGTAAGTTTAATTTCACTTCCATATTTTTCACTTTTATCTCTATTCCATCCTGTTTGTGCATATTTTTTTTAAGCCACACAAAATTCTCCTCTCATGAGGTGGTGTGCTGGCTGCCTGCAGGCACATTGTAAGGAGAGAGAAAAAAGAGAACTTTTCTCAGTGCCTTTTCTGCTTTTAAAAAAAGCTTCTGGTATTTGAGTATTAATAAAGCTGCCATGGGTACCAGCACAAAATGGCTGCCGTGGACAGCAATAGAAAGGGCGCTGGCACTCTGTGCTGTGAGTACTGTCTTACCTTCTAGTCACGACCCAGAGGGCATTTGCGGTCCCACCTTTTGGTGGGCAACAACTGTGCTTGTTTATTGCACAAAGCAACTTCTAAATTTAAAAAGAAGGAAAGATTAAAAATGAAAGATTAAAACTGTACAATTTGTCTTGGTGCAATTGCTCAGATGACATGCTTTCCGATTGGCACTGTAGCCCAGGAGGCGCAGCTCAGGTGAGCTTGCTCAGGAATTTGAAGCCAGTGAATTCCTCGCACATTCAACAGCAGCTTTGTCTAATTAGAAAAAAGAACCTGCTCCTACCAGGGTGTCATAAGTTATATGCAGTATCAATCATATTTGCTCGGCAAGGTTTAAGAATAAACATGCAGCTGAGAAAGCATTTGGCAGAACAAAATTAGCATCCATCAATCTCATGGTTTGTAAGCCTTAGATTTTTATACTACGGATTAAACTGTGGGGCTAGAGAGAGACTGTTTGATTCATAATAGTGATTCTTTTCAAAGTCAAACATTTCAACAAATAGAGGAGGCAGGATCCAGGTTGCCATCTTTGAATTATTTGTGCTGGTGGTTTTGCTACTTTTGCTAATAGGATTTCAGCCTTCATTTCAATCTTATTCTAAAAAAGATAAGTCCATGCCACAGCTTCATTAAAAAAAAAAGTTTGCTGATTAATCATGTATTTTTTCATAATTTTTCCTCTTCTAAAACTTAGGCTTGTACGCAATGCTACATGATTTGGATGAAAAGAACCCCCTTAACATTTTAACCAAGCTTATGAGCAGCCTTGATTTTAGAAGGAAGCAAATTACGCTAAATAAATATGTTTGCTTTCAAATCTTTGTTCAAGCAATCTCATGCATGTGAATTTCTGCTTTCTGCTTGATGAAATTAATCAGACCTAATCAGTATTAATCACATTTACTGGGCTTATGTTTTAGGAAAACAGCTGTTAACACATTTGGCAAGAACAAAAATATACCACATATTTGTCTGTGTACTTGTGGATATGCAGTTATTCAGAGATATATATTTCCACATACCACTGCTATGTTTGGAGTAACAGTCATATATGTGGAAAAACAGATATAAAAATAGTGGGCATACACCACTCATAAGATCTTCTGGATACTGGTATGCAAAAGAAAGAAAGAAAGAAAGAAAGAAAGAAAGAAAGAAAGAAAGAAAGAAAGAAAGAAAGAAAGAAAGAAAGAAAGAAAGAAAGAAAGAAAGAGAAAGAAAGAAAGAAAGAAAGAAAGAAAGAAAGAAAATATATAACAATTTTTTATTGAAAATATTTCATTTCCCAATGCTGTTAGACTATATTGATGAGGAAAATGCTACATGTAATTAAATATATACAGCTATCTAAAAATCCAGTTAATGATATCTGTTGATCTACAGGCAGCCCCCCATTTATGCGGGGGTTATGTTCCGAGGCTCGTCTGTGTCAGTGAAATCGCGTACTGTATAATTAAAACCCATTGAAATAGCCTGCACACACCCCATTCCACTCCACCCTCATTCTGCCCCCCACCCCCTTTTAGTTCAGTGATGTCTTTATGACGTTCTTGTTCACATCTGGGTTTGGTGTGATGCGCATATACACGGTTGTGCACATATTGAATGCACATATTGAACGCACATGGGGGGCTGCCTGTATTGACAGCTTAGCACCGGAAAGATCAGAAACATTTCAATTCAGAAGACTAATAAGTTCAGATGCACAAATGGGATACTTTTGATAGACAAGCTGTCACAACAGGTCAATTATAGGAGACAAAAATATAAAAACACAAACATACATAGCCTAGTAACAAACAAAAACAGCACACATAGACACAATTTAAAAGGCCATAGATTGTTTAATTAGCCAAAGGCCTGAGAGAAGAGGAATATTTTTGCATGACACCTAAAGATGTATAATCTTCAGACAAATTGTGGAGCCACTGCAGAAAAGGCCCTTTCTCATGTTGCCATCCTCTGCAGGAAGCACATGAAGAGCAGCCTCATGATAATAGCAAAATTCGGATCAGTTCAGATGGGGAGCAGCAGTCCTCGAGGTTATAATTATGAAATGTTATCATTGTGTAACACCTTGCATAGCTCAGTTGGTAGAACATGAGACTTCTAATCTCTGGGTTGTGGGTTCGTGCCCCACATTGGGCAAAAGGATTGCAGGGGGTTGGACTAGATGACAGTCATGGTCCCTTCCAAATCTACAATTCTATGATTTCCCCTTTACTAATTTATGTATGTAAAAAAGGGGGGCACACTGTACACATGTTCTTCAGCAAGCATGTAGGAGGTTCTGAAGGCTGGCAGGTCAGTGGTTTCACCATTCTTGCAGAGGCTACTTTTCACTAATTCCAGTTTTGCTTTCTAGGACCCATCATTCCTGCCTTTAACAAATCGAGATCTGTTCCGCACAAAGCTTCCCATGCAGTCCAGGGTCTCACAGCTATTGCCCAGTTGCTCACTTTTTAATGGTTCTGTAATCAGTTATCAAAGACAGGAGTGCCTGGTGTGCTGTGGTCCATGGGGTCACAAAGAGTCGGACACGACTAAACGACGAAACAACAACAATCAGTTATCATTATAGTAGCACCCCAATGACTGGTCCAGGGGTGTCAACTTGGAAAAAAATATTGGGGGGGGGTAAGTAAGCCCTGCCCTGCATAATCAATCACATGATGCAACGCATGGACACCATTTGAATGGCAATACCCACCATCAATGCGGGGGGGGGGGGGGACGGGACTGAATACCACTTGGCCTCTAGGAGTTGGGTCCTGCAGAGTGGCCTAAATTCCTATAGCATACTAGGCAAAACTGTATACTTGTAACTCATAAAGCTCCAAGCTGCTTAAGAACTGAGTACTTTAGAATTACCCCTCTTTCCTTCCATAATCTCCACAGTCTGCAGAAAACAACATATTTGATCACTCCGCCGATGGAGCAGGGGTGGGATAGATAGATGAGAGAGAGAGATGCCAATTTTACTGGCTCCTGCCCCAATTTCTGTATGCCTGGCAGCAACTTGAGCTCTAGATGCTAGCTAATGTCTATCTCATGAAAAGATAGACATTAGTTAACATTAGATAGACATTAGCTTTTTCAAACCTCACTTAATTAGGTCCGCTATAGAAGCAACAGCAACGATAGCAGCACTCTGGCTATGGTGTGGAAGGGGTTTTTAATACTAGCAGGGGAAAAACAGGGGTTTCATAATGTCCACCTTTTCTTTAAAGTTAGCATTTATAAGTCCCATAAATTCATATCTGGGCCTTATCCTAGCAAACATTTCCAGCATTTGCTGGAATAATAAATTGACTTAAAGCAATAATCCGAAATGTTATCTGCAATAGCAGTTACTGCTCACCACCTGCCAGATTTGGCCTCCACTGCTTCCCTTTGTGTTCAAAACATAAGAAACCAGAAGACAAAAGAGCATCAAGTAATCTACCAGAAAAAACTCTCTAGGAGGGTCCATTACAAGGCATCAAAAGAAAGCCATAAAAATTCAAAAATTCCATCTGAAATACACTAACGCAACAACTGTACCAGTGGCTTCAAAATATCACTCCTGGAACATATAGGTAAATGAATACCAGAGAATTATTCCAATACGTCTTCCCAAATGTTTCAAAATGAATTCTGAATATCCACCCTCATAAGTTGCATAAGGGTGTGATGAGAGAAAAGTTTCAATTTCTTGCTGTACTCGTTACATCTCCCTGCAGCCATAAGTGATCAAAACAAATGTTAATGCTGTGATGCCCAGTATTCTATTGAAGACTTTGCACTTCCACTGCCCAAAATGCTTTTCCCCCTCCCTGGGACGGGGAAGAGGTGCATTCCACAGTATGAGATCCTGTGATCTATTATACCATTAAAATGTTCTTATTTCTCTCCAGAGTGTTAGAAAAACATTTGCTGATCAATAGACTAATAACAGCTTATAAGCAGAAACCACACTCTTAATGTTTGCAAGTAGAAGAAATAAAAAGAACACTGATAGCTTGTATTAAACTGGCCACAACTTTATTGAAGGAATAGGCCAATAACATGGCAGTTATGAAGAACATTGTGGAGTGGAATGGCTATAACCCTTTCTGTGAAGCTGCCTAGGAAGACTGTGTAGGAAAGGTCCTAGAACATATAAATCAACAGTCGGTCTATGAGCATTTAAGAAAAGGATGCTGTGATTACTAAGACCCAGCATGGGCTTCTCAAAAATAAGTCATTCCAAACCAATCACACTGCTTTTTTTTATGGAGTTGCAAACTTGGTGGATCAGGGGAATGCTGTGGGCATAGTGTATCTTGATTTTAGTAAGGCTTTTGAGAAAGTGATATTCTTGCGAGGAAGCTAGTAAAATGTGGGTTGAACAAGGTAACGGTTAGGTGGATTTGTAGCAGGTTGACTGACTGAACCCAAAGAGCACTCATCAATGGTTCCTCGTCATCCTGGGGGAAAGTGACAAGTGGGGTGCCGCAGGGTTCCATCCTGGGCCTGTCGTTGGTCAATGTCTTTATAAACAAATTTATAAATACCTCATCAAATTTGCAGATGACACCAAACTGGGAGGGGTAGCTAATGCCACAGAGGACAGAATCAGGATTCAAAATGATTTTAACAGATTGAAGAACTGGGCCATGTGCCTTTTGGAATGTTGCCAAGTAAGAATCCAAATTGAGATTTCAAAAGTTTATAGTTAAATGAATGGCTTGGCTTGGATATAATGTGGAAGTGATTATATATCCCGCCTTGCACCACAATTCCCAAATAACATTGTGGCTTGTTTCTTCCCTTTGTTATAGGTGTTGTCACATTAGTCTGTAAAGGTGGGGAACTTTTATTATGTCCAGCCAATTCTTAGCAACCTGCTTTTATTTGCGAATTAATATTGGCTTCCTAAGTTAGACCCCCCTCCCCAAAAAATATTGCAGCTGAAAAATCACAATTTAGCATCATTAGACATTGTTGCACATACACTCTTTCAAATCACATTCTTTGGTGTGATTGCAGTACTATGTTAACAGGAATACCCACTGTCATGTCAAAAACTACAATGCTCATGCCAGCTTATGTTAGGGTCAAAGGGCTCTGTCACTTGCAGGTCTCTGGGAAGATCACCCTAAGAGACAGCATTCTGCCATTTTAAGCTAAAAGGGACCACCTTGTTTACTCTACATTGTATACCTTGTTACCCTCCTGTTGGAGAAAGTTGAATAATTCAAATCCCAATCCCCTACCCTTTGCTAATATTTCATTCCATTTTTATTTCTAGCTCCCAGCTTTGATTTAAAAAACAACAACTTTTGGGTTCACAGTATTAATCTGCAAAGAAGGGAGGGATGTGAAATTGGAAGGGAATCCGTATTTTTGTGACACAAAAGTCAGATGTTTGGTAACCATGGGTATGGAACATGTGAAACAGTTCTCTCCACTCCCAGATCCCAATATGTGCTGGTCTGGTGATTGAGTAACATCATTCTGAAAGTCTAAGTAGTACACAGGTAGGGCTCCCTCTATGTCAGTGATGGCCAAACTTGGCCCTCCAGCTGTTTTGGGACTACAACTCCCATCATCCCAAGCTAACAGGACCAGTGGTCAGGGATGATGGGACTTGTAGTCCCAAAACAGCTGGAGGGCCAAGTTTGGTCATCTATGTGCTCTATGTTGATAAGAATCCTGATTGACCTGGGCTACCATCCCCTATGTATGTAAGTAACTTTCAGACTCATGCTGAAAAAATCTAACACTATTCTAAGTTGCATCAACAGACGTATAGTATCCAGATCAAGGGAACTAATAGTACCTCTCTGTCCTACCTTGGTTAAGCCACACCTGGAATACTGTGTCCCATTCTGGGCACCACAATTTAAGAAGGATGTTGACAACCTGGAAGGTGTGCTGAGGAAGGCAGCCAAGATGATCAAGGGTCTGGAAACCCAGCCTTATGCAGGATGGTTGAGTGAGCAGGCTATTGTTTAGGCTGGAGAAAAGGAGCCTGAGAGAGGATATGATAGCCATCTCCAAATATCTGAAGGGCTGTCACATGGAAGATGGAGCAAGCTCGTTTTCACCTGCTCTGAAGGGTATGACACAAACCAATGGCTTCAAATTTCAAGGAAGGAGATTCTGACTCAACATCAGGAAGAACTTTTGGACAGTAAGAGCTTTTTGAAAGTAGAACATACTCCCTTGGGAGGTGGTGAATTCTCCTTTATTGGAGGTTTTTAAGCAGAGGTTGGATGGCCATCTCTCATGGATGCCTTAGCTGAGATTCTTGCATTGCAGAGGGCTGAGTTCCTTCCAGCTCTATGATTCTATGATTTGCAAGTCTGCCAAGGGGTATGGCTGGTAAGTACTTCCATGTCTACTGGGCAGGACTAGCCCAAGCATTAAAAAAAGAGGCCCCTTCAGCCATGAAGTGTTTTGTACTGCTGAGAGGTGACTGCAGTCATCAGTGCAGGCTAGCAACTAGGAACAGTGACTGCAGCAACTATATTTAAGGCTCTGAAGGCAGGTTTTAAAGGCACTGTGAAATGAGATTAATTACTTGTTGATAATTCATACATCTGCTTGATTTGTTAGCTAGTAGCAAAATTTTATTTTTATGATTAATAAATAAGAGCTTTACATACACCAGTGTTTAGTCTTCCAGATTCTGAGCTCTGACCACCTGAAATAAAAATAATTATCCATATTTGTGAAAGTGCCCAGGAGTGCAAACTTGGAAACCCACTCAAGGAGGTGAGAAACACAATTCACCTACAACTTTTTTTTAAAAAAGCTAAAAATCTATCTTATACTGAGTCAGGCCATTGGTCCATCAAGCTCCATGTTGTCTTCTCCATTTGAAACTGGCCAGATTCTGAGGCAAAGGTCTAATAAACCGCTGCTACCCAATATCCTTTAATTGGAGATACTAGGAAATAATTAACCTTGAGATTGCTTGCATGCTTTACTGCTGAGTTATGTCCCCTTTACAGAGAACAGGGCAAGATGTAAACATGACAGGTATCTGTGAAGTGTCAGAATATTTAAAATCAGCAGTCACTGTGTCCCAAGAATAACTCTGGTGATGCTGTCACGTCACTTCAATTACTGCGTCAAACTGATAATCTGAATTCATTGAGCAGTAAAAGGACTTTTATAGAGGAGAAAACACAAACCACCAAACCAACACCACCACCAGTTTGAAGAGGCACTTAAGTATTATACGTTAATGCCTATGATGTATAATACTATTGCTATGTCTTTGGCCACCTCTCAGACATGAAGGTACATTAGAGATTTCATGGCATATCGGCCACTTAGGCATATTGTGCCAAACACTGAAGAAATGCATTAGAAACCTAGGCATAATATTACACTTCACTGATTCCATGATGTTTCAGCATTTGGCAGTGCAAAAAGATGTATTTATCTTCTGCTGGTGGGCAGCTGGTGACCTCATATTTTGATTTCAATATAGCTTACTTTGATTCCTCAGTCCAGCTCAAAGCTTCATTGGGCACACTACAACTATTAGGATAGATGCCCTGGGCACACTCTGTCTAATAGCTGTGGATATTCTCTATTCATTTAGGCCTTTATAATCCCATGCAGAACTTTTGCCAACAGCAAATGGGCATCTTAACCCAAGAACGAAGGCATTGGAATACAGCTTTACTAGATACTGCATGTTCTCATAACAATTCAGGACAAGTAAACATGCCCCTCATCAGACAGAAAGTTGACAGGTATCTGTGAAGTGTCAAAGTATTCAAAATCAACTGTTACTATTTCCCAAGAATAACTTTGGCGATGGTGTCATGTCACATCAATTATTGCATAGAGGCCTTCCTTTTATAAATCAGATATGATTTCCCATGTGCCCATCAACAGTGTCAGAGTAGTACACTATGCCAGGTTGTAGAAACATCTCTGACTACAGCATACACAGTATAAGATTTATTTATTTATTTATTTATTTAAAAAAAAGAACAGCCAGTTAAAGATCCACAAATCTCAGAAATGGGAAGCTAGCACGAAATCAGCAAGAAATCGTGCACTGTCACCAATGGTGCAATGCTTGCAGCCAGCCTTCCTTTGCACACACACGTTTAATTGGTCTTTCAAGCCTAAATCTAGATGGGGAGGATGTACTGCCAAGGACAAGTAAAGGGCCCCCTTGCTCCTGTATTGTTTTACAGAGCAGCTGAGCTTTTGGCCACTTCCATTAATCCATTTATATTTCAGCACATTTGTAGACCAGTGCCTCTTCCCTTCCAAACGGCAGGGACACGCAAAATATCAGGTTAGACAATTAAGCTCATTTATCTTAGCCCACACATCTTTTCTATTGCAAGTGATGCAAGAGAGTGCAAACTGAAGCAGAGAAGTGTTGTACCGGAAGAGTGTACTTATCAATTGTTCTTCTTTTCAGCTTGCCACATTGTCCTTCCCAGCCTGTTTTATCCGCACCAAGCAGCTCAGGTTCCAAAGCAAGTCCAGGTGTCCTGATGGGTTTCTGTTGGTGGAAATGTCAACACAATACTGATGAAACCGATTCTAGTAAAGCCAGAAACACATAAAACATAAAGTATAAGTATAAATACTTAGGATTATAAGGGAGGAAGTTTTCATTGTTCATAAGCTGTGTTTCAATGAACATCCTGTTTCAAGTGATTACATGTTTTTTGTGAACATTTACATATTTAGTTACATTTTTTGTGTGTGGGCTGGCTAAACCCTCTTGATTAACCCATAAACTGCACTGATACCTTTTACGTCACATCATCAGTTGCTGTTCTTAAAGAGATTAACAATTATTATTTTTACATGCTGTATTTGCTGGTCTTTGGTTAGTCCCATTTTTTTGTCATGGCCTTTTTTATTTAATTGTTTTAAACATGTTAAAATGTCACACGAGTGCTTTTGTTACTGAGTTTCTACAGCTATGTCAAGTTGAATACTTATGATTTTCCCCAGTAAGACAATTCAACTTAAAAAGTATTGGTCCTTAAGAGACTCTTTAAAGTGCATCTTTTCATGTGCTCTCCTTTTTCTTCATCCCTCAGTGACTTCAACATGTATCTCAGGGGCAACCTAAAGCTCTCCAAATGTCTTTGGACTCCAGAGGTGAAACACTGTGACTGAAAATGTTCACAAACAATCTTTTTTAAAGTACTTGGGGCGCTGTCAGGAGGGCAATTCTATGAAAGTGCCATATTTGTACAGAAAACATTTGGTTAAGAACACTTTAATCCGAAAATGTCCTGCATGTAACCAAAATGTATTGACACCTGATTTGCACTGTTACAAAAATGGATGTCCATACATTTCTTTAAAGGTAATTCTACATATATCCTAATTTAGAATCAAAGTTTCCAGGTAGAAATGCATATGAAATATATTTTAGATTATTTTCTGTTTCTATGATATAGGTGAAAATATATTAATAAACAGACATGGGGAAGGAGATACAGTGGTACCTCGCAAGACGAATGCCTCGCAAGACGAAAAACGTGCAAGACGAAAGGGTTTTTCGTTTTTTGAGTTGCTTCACAAGATGATTTTCCCTATGGGCTTGCTTCGCAAGACAAAACGTCTTGCAAGTTTGTTTCCGCTTTCTTAAAACCGTTAATACCAGGGTGCATCCGTGCTTCGCAAGACGAAAAATCCGCAAGACGAAGAAACTTGGAGAATGAATTAATTTCGTCTTGCGAGGCACCACTGTAGTTACTAGTAGTATGGCTGCAAAATTTGTGTTGATGGATGTAGCAGCAAAATGGATAGTAATAATGATAATAATAATTTTATTTATATCCCACCTATCTTGCTGGGTTTCCCCAGCCACTCTGGCTGGCTTACAGTATATCTAAAAACACCCAACTGTTAAAAACCTCCCTATATAGGGCTAATAGTGTGTCACTAGAGATGTAAAAAGCAGAAAGGTAATTTGGGGCCTAATAATATTTGACAGGGTCATATTAATCATACCTTTCCTTTTTATTTTACACTCACTGAAATTAAAAAGCTAGAAAAACTGTCATTTTGTTCTCCTAATCAGTTCTAAATTTCTATTCTGGCCACCCTGACTGGTGAAAGCATTCTTAGGTTTCAGACAATGGTATTTCTTAGCCCCACCTGAAGACACTTGGGATAGCACCAGGAAGTTTCTGTTTGAGCTATGCTCTTTCTTTCCCTCACCTCAGATAGTTTTTAGCACAAAGCGTGTTCTCCTTCATAGAGAGCACGTGTTGCAGTGGGGTCTAGCAAGACATCCCACTGTTGCTGGGCGGGTAAAGGTAGTTGGCCATCATTGCGATTGGGCTCCTCTTGTCATTGGGGAGAAGTTGATGTTGCCATTTTGTGATTGACAGTCTAATATTCTCTGCACAGAGTGTTGAGCTTCCTCTTTTCGCTGTGCACATCGGATCATCTGCCCACCCTCCCTATATTTAGGGTTGTTGCGTTGACCTTGCTATGCCTGTCATGGGGTTGTCTGCTCTTGGGGCAGGGGCCGGGTAGGAATTTTGTCCATTTGGCTGATTGGCTGGTGCCATTTGGTTTTTGCCTACTGTGTAGCAAATCGTCACAACTTGTAAGGTTGTGGTTAGGTAGGCATTGGTTAAAATTGGTTGGTGGAGGGGTATGGATTCGACTGTGCCTGCCCCTCCAAAATGCTGCTGCTGCTGCAAGGGTTTTCCGTTAAAGGAGACTCCCCATGCTTTTGTCCGAAACCCCCTGGCAAGGGGCTAGAGCCACGCAAGAGCCCCTGGGAGCATTTGCGGAGAGGTGAGGGAATTGTACCCAGCTCCATCTTTCTCCCCAAAATGTTTTCCCTTTCTGACTTTTGCAGGTGTGCAAATGTCAGTCTGTCCCCGTGCGGGGTTAGATAGTTGCAACCAATGCCTAAGCAACCACTCACATTTCTTGAATTTTAATAAGGTTGCTGCCAAAATTATGCCAAAAACCTTAACAAAAATTCTGTGTGAATTGTGTTTTATTGGGGTGGCTTGGGGATCTTGATACACAACCCAAATAAATAAAGAATGGCAGTTGACTCTGTTTCTTCTACTTGTCTAATCCAGTGTTTTCCAACCTTTTTCCGACTGTGGCCCCTTCTGACCTTGTTTCCTTCATGTGGCCCCCCCCCCCGGCATAGCCAGTGGGGCAGAGGGGCAGCTGACCCCCCCAATAAGTAAAAATCAATACAAATCAGAGGTTCTCCCCCCTCAATAAAAGCCTGTCCCCCTATCAAAAATCCTGACTATGCCCATGCCCCCCATCCTACCAGTAGAAAAGTAGCTATTTAAATGTTTTGTTTGCAAATAGAACATGTTTTATTTATTATTTATTTATAATGTATACAAAATACAATTACATAAAATGATAGGAACATAATGAAATATTGTTGAAGCAGAAAAACATAGAATCATGGAATCATAGAGCTGGAAGACGCAGAAGGTCGTCTTTCAGGTCCAACCCCCTGAAACGCAGGGAACTCAGCTCAAGCATCCGGGACAGACGACCATCCAAGCTCTGCTTAGAAACCTCCGAGGAAGGAGAGTCCAGAACCTCACGAGGGAGATCCATCTTCCATGCATTATAAAAAGTAACAGAAGGGAAAGTCAAACTTGGGGGTCATTTGAGCTAAGTGTTGGACCCATGCCGCTCACCCCAGCAGCTCCCCAAAAGCTTGCCGGCCCTGGTCCCATGACAGGGATTGGACGAAATCGTGGCAAGCCCCAGGATTCCTTTAACGGAATTCCCTTCAGCGCAATAGGAGGGGCAGGCACAGCCTATCCTGACCCCTCCACCACCAGCATATTATAACCAATGCCTAACCGCAACCTTACAAGTTGTGACGAATTGCTGAGTAGTAGGCAAAAACCAAATGGCACAGCCAATCACCAAATGGCAAAATTCCTAGTAGCCCCTGCTCCAAAGCAGACGACCCCATGACAGGCAAAGCAAGGTCAACCGGAAAAGAGGGTGGATGGGCGGGTGATCCGATGCACTCTGCAAAGAGAAACCAGAGTGCGCCAATATTTAAAGACTATGGTCCCACCCACCCAATTTGCAACATACAATTTGCCCCAGCAACCCGGTTATCCAATCACAATGCCAGGCAACAACTATTAACCTGCCTGGCAACAAGAGGCCTGGCCTGGCGGCCCACACCGCAACACGTGCTCTCATTTATTGGAGAACACGCTTTACCAATGTAACTTGCACATCATAAGCACATGGCTTCCCCTTTTCTGGGAACTATTTTTTATGGGTGCTGGAAATTATATTATGGGTGGGTAAACAATAATTCCCAGGAAGCCATGACTATTAAAGTGGTATACATAAATGTGTTTTAAATGTATGGTGTGGATGTGACCTAAAAACCTATTTAGAAGCATGATTTTCATTGATTTATCTATCAGTTAAACCAACCAGAGCTTGCACATTTAGAGGGGTTGGGGCTTTTCTGCACCAATTACCTTGTCATTTGTTGATTCTACTTCTGGATAATCAGAAACCATCCATTAGCTTGCAATAGTGTCTGCTTTGAAGTATTGCATCTGGCAAAACTGCTTTTGTGGGTCAAACACACACACTCCAGAGGGGCACTTGGGGCAAGAGGGTTCACTGTGGATGGGGTGAGCTTTTGCCTTTTCAACCGTATTGCTCTTTTCCTGGTGGGAAAGGATGGGTTAAATTAAAAGCAATAAATAATGTTCCTTGTTTCTTGTAGCAGGTGGTGGACGGCTTGTAAACCAGTCCCATCACTCCCTGCAAGGGAGGGAGAGGATTATAGTGACCTGCTGGGATCCTCCAGTCTTTGCTGGACCCCACGGTAAAAGATCTTTGGGGGTGGCAGCCAGTGGAGGGCTCAGGGGGAGAGCTGAATCGTTGTGGAGGCAGCTGCTTGGGTTGAACTGTGCCCACAATTCTCATAATTTAAGACAGGATTGCCTGCAAAGAAATGTTTCCTTGTCAGAAACAGAGAAGCAGCAAGCAGCAATTTAATGATTTTGATTTTACAATTAACTGTTGAACTGATAATTCTGCATGAATAGCATGGAGGAGCCAGCAAACACCATGCATCACATGAAGCTGCCATTTGCAGAATTGTGGCATCTGAATATAGACTGCATTTTTAATCAAGACTTATATTGGCTTATATCTTGATCAGGTTCCTAAATTAAATGGGCTTAGATTTTCAAATGTTTCATGCCAGGCAGAGGAACCTTGGCAATGTTTTCCTCCTGAACAAGGCCCCCCCCCCGATTTATAGCAGGAAAAACAATTCTCAAAGTCATAAAAAGGGGGAATTACATACACTGCCCTTGCAGACTGAGAAAACACAATTAGGAATGGGCAAATAGTAAAATGATACCATGGGCCTTTCTTAAACTTGAGCCACAGGGTAAAAGGCCAAGAGCAAATGGTTTTGAAAACAACTGGCTGGAGAAGGGGGGGAGTGTAAACAGGGGAAGAGACTTTTTTCTTCACTTTTTATTTTGAGGCTGTAAACTGTTCCTTCCTTTTACTTTGAGGAGATTTATCCTTCTAAAAAGCTATATATGTTATGTATGAAATATGCTGGCTTAAATGTAATTATGCAAAGGATCTAGAAAGAAAGAAATGCTAAATTCTTATTTCATAGAGTCATATTGCTGTGAGACCAGAGGGGCAAAACGAGCCCAGCTCCCCTGCAAGACAGGAAAACGCCAGCGAGCACTCATGACAAATGGTTGTCAGGCCTTTGTTTAAAGACCTCCAAAAGGAGATATTTCATTGATGATGCATGAGAATATGAACCCAAGGTCTCTGACATCTGTTCAAGATAAAAATTTAAGATTAACCATTTGTTTTAGAAGGCAATAGGGCAAGGAGGGCAAGAGGTGAGCTGGTAATTAAGATTCCATGTAAGATATATTATTACTTATTTGTCATTTATATATAGCTCTTTGTCTCCCTTATAAGGACAGGAGGATATGGGTGTATCTTTTTGTGATTAGTTATAGCAATCAGCCAATAGGAAATCCAACCAGGCTGATTGAACAGAGGCAGCCCAAGGAGGAGCAAAGGGGGCTGGATTAAGGGAATATAAGTGCTGGCCAGAATGGCAGGAGGCCAGGCCAGAGCTTGGTAACCATATACCACTGAGCCTCTCATTTATTTGTCTGACAAATAAATTATTATTTTAATTTCTCTGTTGCTGCGTTGAATATTTCATTCCAGCTAAGCGTTAACCACAAGCAGGGTGCTATAGAATCAGACTCTTGCGTGTGAAGACCCCCAGACCCTCTCCAAAATAAATCACACAGGACACAGAATATTTGTTTAAGATTTTTGGCGTTAATTTAGCCACAACTTTATTGATTACAGCATGTGAATGGTTACTTAGGCATTGGTTCGGACTACCTGCACCGGCAGGAACAGGACTGGAACCTCCAGAGGTCAGTAAGGGAAAACATCCTGGGGGAGCACAGAGGCGGATTTCCGACTCCTAGTTCACCCCAGATGCTCCCAGGAACTCTAGCATGGCCCTACCCAAGAGAGGGGATCGGACCAGTGGCGTAGCGTGGGTTGTCAGCACCCGGGGCAAGGCAAGTAATTTGTGCCCCCTAACCCGTGGATTTGCGCCCCCTAACCCTAACCCCCAGATGTTGCGCCCGGTGGGGCCGGCCCCCCCTGCACCCCTCACGCTATGCCATTGGATCGGACAGAGCAAGTCGAGCCCCTGGATTCCTTTAACGGAATTCCCTAGCAGCAACAAGAAAAATGAGGGGCAGGCACAGCCAACCCATAATCCCCTCCACCAAAGAATGAACCAATGCCTAACCGCTAACCTTACCAAGTTGTGACGATTTGCTACACGGTAGGCAGAAACCAAGGGGCACCAGCCAATCAGCCAAGTGGCAAAATTCATACCAGGCCCCTGCTCCGAAAACAGACGACTCCTAGACCGGCATAGCAAGGTCAAAAACACAACTTTAAGTTATAGGGAGGGAGGGAGATCCGCTGCATGATGCGAAAGAGCAAGTACTTCACCTCGTGCAGCCCCTAAATAGCCCCTTAGTTGCCAATCAAACCCAAACCGACAGAAAATTTTCCCCAGTAACAAAGAGGCAGCCAATGAGGTGCGGAGGTCATCCAAACGGGCCCCCCAGCAGCAAGAAGGCAGTTTGGTGATCTCACCTCAACACGTGGCTCTCCATCATTTGGAGGACATGATTTAGCCTCCCCATCATACTAGGACTTTGTATGCACAGAATGCTTCTCTGCAGCCCCATAAGAGCGGGGGGGGGGGGAGGGAGGTTATGTACTGAGTAGCTAGTAACAACCAACTATCCAGGCCATTACTGCTCATTTAAGAAAGTATTTTCTGGCCATCTACGGTGATTGGGAAAATGTCAGCAAAATGAAAGCCTTACTTGATAACCTTAATTTCATTATTCAATTAAAAACAAATTATTTTAATGGTGTTTTTAATAGACTTAACATTATCTTCACATTCTGCTAAACTTTGAGCTAGGCGTTATGTGAGCAAACATTTGGCAAATTACCAATCTCATGTGCAAAATTAAGTTCTGTGTTTTTTAGAAACTGTCGCTCTCCTCCTCCACCACCCCTTTCTCAGAATTTAGTCATGAGGTGTATGTACAAATGTACTTACATTTATAGAGTACCTATATTTATGCTATATGTAATCACATAAAACCATAATGCTGTTGGCTCCTGGGGTTATTTAAGTGGTTTTTGTTTTTTATGTTAGGATTGCTAGTTGGAATGAATAGATAATGTGATCATAAAAGTAATTTTAGACAGCCAAGGAATGCATTCAAGATGACAAATACCTCTTAAATAATCCCCTTGGAGTCTTTAGCTAAAAACATGATACAGCTTTCTTTTTTCATTAATTGAGCACATAAGGAAGTGTTTTAAACGTGATTCCCACTAGGAGTTCAGTTAATCTCTGCTAAAGAACTGGATTTAAAGCATGCATTCTTAAGCAGCTTACAACTTCAGTGAATGCAACTATGCCACTATGGTATTAGTTCTGCAAAATATATGTTAATTTATAATGGGACTGCTTGTTTTATGAAACATTGGATCACAGTTTATTGTTAAAGTCAGCACTGAAAAGAAATGAAAATATGTGTTCAAAATGTATGCTATCATGTAACCCAAGCTGATTGGACAACAAGCAAAAAATTATTTTGAAACATTTTCCAAGGATTAAAATTGTAATACACCACTATCACTGTGCAAAGAAATGCTTTCAATTCTGAAAGGAGTAAAAGATTTAGACCAAAGGATGGTCAAAATATGTTTTATAACAGTTCAGATCACCCAGGGTGAAGAATTCACCTGCCCACCACGGACAGAGATGGCTTGACAAATGCTCTGGAAGGGAGATAAGGCAAGTTAGATGTAATGGGCAAATGTGTCTCATACCATACATAAATGTAGATAGAATCATGTTACGCAACTGTGGGCACAATGCACTTCAGTATGGAATGAGCAGCTTAGGATCCAGCAGATCTCCAGCTGAGGCAGGAGGTTCCTGCTGCTGCTGGGCTACCGCAGCTTAGCTCTCTGATCCTCAGGTCAGTCAAAGATATGCTGGCGCATCTCCCCTATCCAACTTAGATGAGCCCAGCAAATGCCATAAGCCCTAAAATGGGAGCAATCCAGGGTCATGGTGGTGGTCAGACTGGGGATGGGGGGTGTTGGCTGCATCCTAAGCCAATTCAGCTCACAAGACTGAATTGCATAAGTCAAGTTGGCAGAAAGGGTGCTGTAACACAAACATTATTTTAAAGGTCTGTTTTGCCTCTGCCAGACCTATGCTGATTCAGACAGCAGTAGCCCTGTTGCTGAACCAAGTTTGGATCTGGTGTAACTTTTCACTGGTTTAACTTAGACCAATTTGCTTTATGCCACTTTCTTGTGTACAGGATTTATCCACGGAACATTAGTTCATGAATTTACTGATTAAAATTGTTGTGTATTCAGTGGTTTGTGTTTGCCTGAGCTTGAATCTGGACTAAGAATTCTGAGCTCCTGTGTTCTGATTCAATACACGATGTCCAATCACAGAACATTTCAGGATTTGGGCCTCTGCCATTGGCCCTTGAAGTCTGAGTCATAATTCACAGCTTGGAAATTTAGACAGCCAATCACGGTGGGAGTGGGAGTGGCCCAGGCTTTCAGGAATGTATATAAGCAGATGCTTTGCCCCTGTTTCCCAGTTATGTAGTTCAATAAAAGTTACTGCTGTTATCGCTGTGTCTTGCCTCGTGGGAACCCACCTACACCTCAAAAATTATTACAGATTGCAGGTCTAATAGAAATATATACCATGGCTGTTCCCATGAACAACTGTGTTTGGAGAAGAATGTGAAGACCAGTAATATCCAGTGGGGTTTTTCAGCCAGAACTCGCCAGAACTCAGTTTCGGCACCTCTCAGGTGGCCTCCATTGCCATTATAAAAGAACAAGGGAGGTGTTCACGGTGAGTTCTGGCACCTCTTTTTCTAGAAAAATAAAACTGGTAATATTTATATGTCACAAAAATGAGAATCACAGAATGTATCTTGGGCCCATATTAAAAAGAAAAGAAAACAGTGCTACAAGGCTTGGATTCCCTTTGCTGGGACTGCACTTACCCATGACAAAAGCAGGGGGGCTATGGTGTGGTCTGAAGTCCCATAAAGCCACCACTTTGCCATTATGGATCTGGCCCATGCATGGACAGGAGACCTCCTGGAAATTAACTGTATGAAAAAAGTAGGATACTAATATGAGAATACTGTATAAATGTTTTATACTAAATTATTTTGTCAAAATTTTGGATTTCCAAAAACAGAAGAATATTTATTTCACCTCAGATTCAATGTCCAGAGTGCACTCTGCTGGTTGATGGTTTGCAAGGTCATGGATCTCAGATTTATCTCATAGGTCTTCAGTGTGAAAACATAGTGTGATAACAGGATTTGATACGAGCATCTCCTTCCATGTGGGGTTTCACCATAAGTGATAGGAGAGGGTGAATGAGGATTCTCCTACTGATGTGTGCAAAATTATTCAGACTTGGAAACATAACTCAAAATTATATTTGTACTTGTGCTTGTTCTTCTGCGGGAATTAGGAAGTTTTAGGAGTTTTCATTTACAAGCTACCGGTATTTGTTTTTCTCCTCTCCTTCAAATGCCCTCTCAAAACTCTTCTTTCCTACAAGGCCTTTGGCTTATCCTGTTAATCCTCATTCTCAAATATAAGCAAGCTGTAATGCATTTGTCCACATCAGTCTTGTCACTGCTGTTTTCCCCATTGTCTGTTTTAAATGGTAAGCTTTCAGGGGAGCAAGGACCCCTCTATTTTTGCCTATGAATTTTGCAATCTGCCAGTACATAGTTGGTGCTGTATAAATATGTATTTTTTTTGGGGGGGGGGGTGTTAAAAATGCAGATTAATGTGGAAATGGAGTGGATCTTCCAAACAGAGGCCTTACATTGCAACTGGGTCATAAACATCCCAATTCTTCCTGTGTGTTTTGCCAATCAGCTTCTACATCTTCTCATGAGTCCTGGATATTCTGCTGCTTGGATTAGCTAAAAGGATAGAGAAAATCCATACACAGAAACAAACAGCCGAGGCCTCAGTCAGTTGTATCAGAAGGTTATGATATAAAGTATGAATTCAATTAGGAGAGGAGTGGGGAACTTCAGGCCCACGAGGCAAATGTTGCTCTCCAGTCCTCTGTATCTTTGGAACTCTTCCTACGCAACACCCTACCACATCATCACCCCAGGATACAGCCCCTCTCCTATCTTATTTCACCTCACATGAGCATTTTTACCTGGCTGAAATGTGTCCTTGACCTTATACTTGCCTGGGTGGAGGGTAGAGAGGTGGGTGGTTGGGTGTGCACATCCCAGCCTACTGCATGTAAGAATTTGGGCACAGGGACATAATTAATTCTGATAATGATGAATGACACTTGCAGTGCTAGCTGGTGGCAGAGTGATTTGGTCTTCTGTTTTTAACATTGTCATGGAAATTACTTTCGGTTTTGCAATACACACAAAAACAGTGGGGAAAATCATTCCTACACACACACATTCTGTGAAGATGTGAGCAAGCACTTTGTACGCCTTATGAAGTTCAGTGACACACCATAAGTAAAGTAAATAACAGACAAAAGTAAGGGAAGGTGCCAACCTGAGCTCCCTGGAAGAAGCATGAAATATACATGCAATAAATAAAAACAGATTTGCCCTATGTTGCATAAATATATGTAAAGCAGCTGAGATATACAGACAACTTCAGAAAGGATGATCAGTGAAGCACACGGGGCAGGTGCTGCTTGGTAATAAGGCAAAAACATCTGTACAAGCAGGAAGGCTCAACCTAGAATCATAGAATGGCAGAGTTGGAAGGGACCATGAGGGTCATCTGGTCCAAGCCCCTCCAATGCAGGAATGTTTTGTCCAATGCTGGGCTCGAACTCACAGTCCTGATATTAAGAGTCTCAAGAATTCCTCTCTTCACAACGAAGGATAGAGAAACAAGTCTGTTCTTTTTTGTGTCACTTTATAGCAAGAGAAGATCAGAAAATATTCCTCTATGCCACATGAGTGGAAAGGATCCTAATTGCTAAAAACTGGAAAAAAAGAAACTGTGCCAATGAAAAAGGAATGGCATGAGAAACTGTTAGGGTATATTGAACTGGCTAGATTAACAGAAGCAATTAGAGATCACACTAGACAAAAGTTTCAAAAAGCATGGGGAAAATGCAGAGAATACTTCACAAAACAGTGCCCTAACATACATACCTGGACTTGTTTTGATTAATGTCTGTAGGAGACTTTGTGGATATTTAAGTTATAATTAGAAAAATCTTAAGTATTCATAAAGGAAACAGTTTATAAGTAGTAAAAAAGGAGGCCAGATACAGGATAAAGGAAGTCTTTTATTTGGTTATTTGTATTGCTGTATGTTATGCTCACTGTATGTTATGTTCACGTTTAATGAGGGTGGATTTGTGTATTAGGGGGGTGGGGGGTTTGTGTTATGTTGTAAATAAAATTCCAATAAAATTTTGTGTCACTTTCACATGTGTTCATTCATAAGTCTGTTCTGTCCTATTTCCGCATCAGTCAGAACTTTTTTTAAAAAAAATGCTCACACAAATTCACTCTGGTTTTGACCCCTGAAATGTAACATTTTAAACACCTTTTAATAGGGGCTGGGTCTTTTCTTTGCTTGCTTTTTGAGCTTAAGAACTGTGTTCCAGTTCCCACTTTAATTCAGGAAGCATAAATCAGGTTAGTTTATTTAAAAATAAAGACTATACTAAATCCTTGAGCATCCCTCACCACCAGGGGCTTGACGAAGGGCACAGTAAAATGTCAGGGAATACTAGATCCTAGTTTCATGCAATCTTGTGGGTCAGAAGTACCATTCAGACCCTCAAACCCTGCTGCATCTTTCCCCAATATTGGAAATGTAGCACCCTGCTTGTGGTTAACGCTTAGCTGGAATGAAATATTCAACGCAGCAATAGAGAAATTAAAATAATAATTTATTTGTCAGACAAATAAATGAGAGGCACAGTGGTATATGGTTACCAAGCTCTGTCCTGGGCTCCTGCCATTATGGCCAGCACTTATATTCCCTCAGCCCAGCCTCCTTGCTCCTCCTTTAGCTGCCTCTGTCCAATCAGCCTGGTTGAAATTCCCATTGGCTGTTTGCTAGAACCAATCCTAAAAGATACACCCATTTCCTATTGCCTTTTATGGGAAACAAAAAGCTATATATTCTTCTATCTATAAATGACAAATAAGTAGTCATATATCTTACATTTGTCTCAACAAGGAACCTTAATTACCAGCTCACCTCTTGCCCTCCTTGCCCTATTGCCCTCCAAAACAGATGGTTAATAGTTTTAAATTTTTATCTTAAACAGATGTCAGAGATCTTGGGTTCACATTCTCATGCATCATCAATGAAAGATCTCCTTTTTGGAGGTCTTTAAACAAAGGCCTGACAACCATATGTCAGGAGTGCTCAATGGCGTCTCCTGTCTGGCAGGGGGCTGGGCTCATTTGCCCCTCTGGTCTCCTACAGCAATATGACTCTATGAAATAAGAATTTAACATTTCTTTCTTTCTAGATCCTTTGCATAATTACATTTAAGCCAATATATTTCATACATTATCATAAATAGCTTTTTAGAAGAATAAACCTTCTCAAAGTAAAAAGGAAGGAACAGTTTACAGCCTCAAAATAAAATAGGAAAAAGCCTCTTCTTCTGTTTACACTCCCCTTCTCCAGCCAGCTGCTTTTTCCATTTGCTCTCGCCCTTTAACCTTAGGAAAATATGGCTCAAGTTTAATGGGAGGCACATGGTTTTATTTTACTATTTACCAACTCTTAATTATGTTTTTTCTCAGCTTTTTTATATTCTGTAATATGTAGGGTCAGTGTAACCTTTGCTCTCAGCCTGTAATTCCCTTTTTACGACTTTGAGAATTGTTTTCTGCTATAAATCAGGGGGCCCCCTTGTCCAGGAGGATAAACATCTTGCCAAAGTACTTAGGCAGCTGGTCTTCTGCCTGGCATAAAACATTTGAAAATCTTTAAGCTCATTTTAAAATACAGACCCTGATCAAAATATAAGCCTTGATAAAAATGCAGGCTATGATTAGATGCCTCAGAAGAAATAATTATTTTAACCACATGGGACAAAGCTGAGTTAGGGTCCTTTGGACTTTTTGCATTGTATTTTCAATGCCATTGCTGGAAATGTGAAGCTCTGATTGCTGAGAATGCCTCATCTGGAATTGGAGAAGTTATTTTCCAAGTTCAGAGAGGGAAATAAGGTGTCAGTCAATGGGACTTTTTTTAAAACAAGTCACCGATGAACAAAACCACCTCTAAGAAAATTACAAGAAAGCCAAGAAATGCAAACCAAGCTGCTTCGCCTTTTATGGCTGCTTCTGGCCACCGAGAAAGCAAGAAATGTGGGGGTAGCCTTGCATGTTCCATTCCCTAACTTGTGCCCTTGTTATTTTTCTAAACCTTTCAAATAATCTGGAAAGATGCTAGTGCCTTATATAAGAAAAACTGAAAGTATAAATTGATAATCATACCCAGAAACCTCAAAACACCAATTTAAATAATGCGAGCTGATAAATTAAAACTGGCAGATATGAAGAAAGCTGGGGCAGAGGTAACACGATGCCATTAGTTCACTGATGGCTCGCTTAATTCTGAAAACAATAAATTCACAAAAACATATGGGAAGTGCCAGAAAGAGTTACAGCCAGAAGCCTGAAATAGGACTGTAGGCCTAGATATGAACGGCAGTCAGAGGGCAATCCCATCTGAGGATGAGGAGCAGAGCAGAGTCAGCCCCAAAGAGCAGCTACCACCAGCAACAAGCCCCAGTATTAGCTGCTGTTGACTGACTCCCTTCTGTACAACTTTCTAGTGTGGGTACCTAGAAGCTATTGCCAGACTGGAGGAAGGCACTCTGTGATCCCTCTCAGGGATGACTAGGCTGATGCAGCCATATATAGCCCTTCATAAACTTGTAATCAAGCAAGTCAAGCACAACCACATCATTGTGACCTGCCAGGTGCTTGGAAACCTCTCTGATTTTGCCACCCCAAGCAGGGCAGATAAACCAGTAAGTACCCTGATGGCTAGACATGGACACACTCAGCTTAATAGGCCTCCAGTCCTGCAGGCCTGCCATAATTGGTATTTCATTTGAGCAAAGCAATTTTGGATCAGTGAGACAGCTGTAGAGAATTGCTATTTGTTCATTTCCCCTCTTGCCATTCCCAGTAAACCTTAATCAAACTCATGACTGCACCTGACCTAGCATTTTGTGTTCCCATTTAGATGTTTGTCCCAGTTTTATGTTAACTGATGGACAAACTCCAAAGGACTCTAGTCAAAAAGATCTACCACACATGAAAAGTCAGCTATGTTCATTTAAATGTTTGGATATTTGAAAACAAGGCTGTGTCAAATCTGGGTTTTGTCGACCAATTTATTTAGACACTCTTTGTAAAAAGAGCCATTGAGTTTCTTCCAGTGGTTTTCATTTGATTCAATGAAATGTGAATGGTTATTTATGGACATGCTGCTCTTTCCTTATGGGATGACACCATCCCAATTTCCCCTTGTAATGTTATGGGATCATATGCTGAATGTGATTGGATGATCCAGTGCACCTGAACATGTTTAATTAATGATGCCGTGACAGACACACAGCAATCCCAGGTCTCCCAAGGCAGCCCCATGAGAGAGAAGATTAGATGGCAAGAACAACAGAGCACAGCATGATGGGAAGTGTCATTTTTGTGGCAAGTACTGAAGTGTGGAAATGAGAAACCTGGTGCCAAACCAGCACTGACAAAGGTGCCAGGATTGGAGGAAATTGGATAAGGTGTCTGCCAAAAAGTTATTTTTCTCTGGAATGCTAGCTTTGTATTTGAAATACAAACCTATAAAATGAGAAGCCTGGTTCACATTTTCAGAAATATAAAAGGATAGCACACCAAAATTCTCTCTCACACACACAGTTTCCACTAGCAAAAAGTAATTTTATAAAATATCTTGAGAATCTTCGGCATCTGAATAGCAAAACATATGCAGTTGCAGACCTTGTGTCAGCCTTGCATCATATTTGACCTCCAGCATCTCATCAGAAATGCTTACATGGCTGGCTGCATACAGCTACGCATTCAGGTTCAAAAATTCAATTGCAGCTAATTGTGCAAGGAAGCAACTAGATGTTTTGCATCGGGGACAGAGCAGATACGTTTGTTGTTATTGCTGTTTTTCTCTATATAGTGGATGTATGTGGAGTCTAGAAACTTTTGGAGAAGATATTAACAATACAGAATATTGTTTAAATACCCTTTTAACCTGTGCTGGAAATTAGAGGTTGAATCCAAAGCCAGTTGTGCTCAGAGTAGACCCATTGAAGTTAATGAACAGGTTTAACTTAGGTTTATTCATTCCAATGGGTCTACTCTATGTAGAACTTAGTTGGATACAACGCTAGGCACATTAAAAAAAATTAGTCACCTTGCTCCATACTGGAGGCCTGGAATGTCTTTTTGGAACAGTCCACTCATTTCCATGTTTGCATGCATGCAATTCCCTAAGTGAAATGAAGCACAACTTCTTTCGTTTCTTTTCCCATTGCTTCACCATGCTGGATATGTGCTGTTAATTTTGCCTGTCTAGAGGCAGGGCTTCAACAGTCAAATAAGAGGGTTCAGCTGGAGTGCCCAGGAAGCCATGCTTTGATTTCTTCATGTCTTCGTGCCTCCTTATTCATGCCTTCTAAGACAGAAGATGTGAAGAAAGTGTAGAATCACATGGGATAGGGCACCACAAGTTGGGCATCACACACTACTCACACTATTTTCAGGGCTAAATGAGTGAATGAAAGGTGACAACCCCTGGGGGAAAAGATTGGTTTGGAAGTGTTCAAGTGATGAGTGTGACAGCTCTGTTTTCAAGTGATGAGTGTGACAGCTCTGTTTCTAGAACTGGCCCAATATATTTTGCAGTGTGAGGCAGAGCAGCCACTGATGTCTCCTCCATGCCCCGCCAATTTATTGAAGCACCTTAGGCAGAAAGTTTGACAAGTGCCTCTTCCTGGTGGTAAAAAGAACCTGAGGCAGCTACCTCACTCAGCTGGCCTTGAGGTGCTAATAAACTGTTGAGCACGTAGGTGAAGTGCTTATTCGTGTACAAGAGAGAACTGGATGGAAGGAAATTTAGATTGCTGCATATATTGGTCTCAGACCTCTCCTTTTGTTCTGTAACCAAGCACCAGCCTCTTCTTGGTCTCATTGTACAGCACACACGAGGAAAGTAAAACTGCCAGGAAAATGTTCTTATTCGAAAGGCTTATTTTAATGATTTCTCTCTTGAGACTGTGGCTCTTAGGGTTTAGAATATTGTGGTTTTAGCTCACTTACTGGCATCCCTGGTCACAGACGTCTGGTAAATCTAATGAAATACAGTTTGTTTGGAATATGTAGCTGTCAGCCAAAATACCCACTTTTTCAGGTTTAAAACTCAAGGTCATAAAGACAAAGAGATGCAAAGCTGGAAAATGTTGTTTGTGTGATAAACATTCTTTATTCCCATCCTTCCCCTAAGGCTCAAAGCAGCTTACAGTTACAATTTAGAATTTTAAATTATAATAAAAAGGAGAACCACTGGTGGGGAGAACAGCCTTAAATAAGAGCTGGAGCCAACTCAGAGGGCAGCTGGCAGTTCTGACTGACTTTGTCCTGGAAGGGAAAGTGTGGGCCCACAGCTTCCAGCAGAAGGCTGTCTTTGTAGTAAACAGCAAGCACAGAGACATTTTAAACAGTTGTGTCCTACCTCTCCCTGTGCTTGCTTTACAAATAGCTGATTTTTAAAAATGGTGCCCCCAAATTTAAAACATCTAATTTAAAACAAATATTAATTGTTTGGATGTTAAACAATTAACATCCAAACATCAGTTTGGCTTCTGTTTGGTGGCACAGTGAGTTAATAGCACAACATTAACTTTACATGGTACAAAAGTTGCGCATGCAATACCCTGCTTCTCTTGGTCCCAGAAATGCATGGAAGAGGCTTCTCTCCCCCCCCCCATCTTTTTTCCCTTTCCTCAAGGACAATTACCGTATTTAAACAGTTTGCAAGAACAGGACATGACCTCTGATGATTTACCTGCTCTTTCTCTATAGAGATTTGAGTGTAAAGGGTGGGTGTTGTAAGCAACGTCAGAGTGGACCTATGCATTATCTGGGCAAAGTGTTTTGCCAAGCACCATTTGCCAAAGTAATGTGAATGCAGGAGTGAGGATCACTTGCATGGCGAGGCCCTGTGACCACCCCGTTCCCTAAGGTGCAAATAACTAGACAACACATGGCATATTGGTTTTAGGATCAAATAAGGCCACAACTTTATTGGTTACAGATGTAAAGGTTTGGCCATAGGCATTGGGGTAAGCGATGGCGCATGTTACTCACGTCTGTCCACTGGGAGTGTATCTAAGAGTGAAGCCAGCTGGGGGGCGGGGGATGCCCTATGATCTATGTCAAATCTGGGCATCCACCGAACAGTCCCCATTGGAGGAGTGGCATGTCCCTAGCCCCTGCCCAGGCATGGGACAGGAGCCACTCCTCCCGGATCCTTTTAACAGGATACTCTTACAACCTCCCCTCCAACTAAGAGTAGGCTTACCCAATGCCTATCTAACTTACAAAGTTGAGACGATTACTATGAGGTAGGTGAAAACCCAAATGGCGGAGCCAATCTGCCAGATGGGAAAAATTCCTGCTTGGCTCCCAAATCCAGCGACTGACATAGTCCATAGCAAGGTCGTACCATCCGCAAAACTCTAATCTGAGGGAGGGTAGGTGGGAGAACCGGCATGGTGAGAGAGTGGCTGAAAGGTCCTGCAGACTGGGCATTTATCCTTGTCCTGGGCATGGTGCCAAGTACCACTACTGGTCAGTTGGCACCAATGCCCAAGGGAACGCCCCCTAAATTCCTGCTGCCATTGACCAATTCGGTGGCAGGAGGACAATCCAGCCTTAAATAGGCCAGTTCACAGGAGAGGCCCGGGCCCCACCCAGAAAGCCCCCCACAGAATTTGCAGCCTAGAAGCAGAGGTGCTAAATTCTACCTCTGTCCACTGCACATACCCCCTAGAAACTGTTTCCCCAAGGCTGTGCATTAAAGTTGTCTGAAGGATATGTACTAGAGAGCAGAGGTGCAAAGGAGAGGTTTAAGCATCTTCTCCCACCTGGCATTCTTCCCTCCAAATTGTCCCCATCCCTAACATAAGCCTTATAGGGGAAATAATTTATTATATTCAATATGCTTCCACCAAGCACAGCACATTTCACTAGGATGTGTATCTGGAGAATTATTTTTTGAAAGGTGAACAGTTATTGACTACATACTTATATCCATTCATAAATAATATATTTTTTATTCATCAAACAAACTAAAGAAACTAAGGTATCACTAAACTTATTTTTTTATGAACAACTGAACTTTACTTTAAAAATATGATTTTTTTAAAAATAGCCACAAAATACCATTTCCTCCTGTAGTGATAACCAGGTGTATACAAAGATACAGTAAGTTTTCATGAGTTTTATCTTTAACCCAATAATAAACTATACCAAACTTACCAAAGCAGATTAAGGTTTCTTCATCTTCTTGCCCTAGAGAAAGAGACATAACTCATCAGGTGTGAGCAAAAGGTGTTCATATATACATTAACATATGTTAATGTAATTTGCCATCTAGGAAAGATCAAGACCACTAGGGAAAACTCCCTGGCCACATTCTGGGCTCATCATCCACAATTACCTTTTGCCCTCACTCCTTACCACTGAATTGGAGCAAACGGCAATTCAGGTCTTCCACAGATTTCTGTTTTCTCCACTTCAGCATTAAAGAGTGGGTTTTCATGGGGAAAGTGTCGGGGGGGGGGGGCGGAGCTCAGACACGGACCTGGAAAACCCAGATCTATTGCCTAGAAATATGGAGCAAAGGTAAGCGTGGATGAGCCCTGTATCTGACATTATGTGACTATGAAAATTGTGTTCTTGTTTATTAACAGAGTGGGTTAAACCTCAGAGACTAGGACTTGCCGATCAGAAGGTCAGCGGTTCAAATCCCTGTGACGGGGTGAGCTCCCGTTGCACGGTCCCTGCTCCTGCCAACCTAGCAGTTCGAAAGCACGTCAAAGTGCAAGTAGATAAATAGGTACTGCTCCAGCGGGAAGCTAAACGGCATTTCCGTGCGCTGCTCTGGTTCGCCAGAAGCGGCTTATTCATGCTGGCCACATGGCCCGGAAGCTGTACGCCGGCTCCCTCGGCCATGAAGCGAGGTTAGTGGTGCAATCCCAGAGTCGGCCACGACTGGACCTAATGGTCAGGGGTCCCTTTACCTTTACCTTACTCCATTGTGTGGCTTCACAAAAAATGTGTCTTCAGTTTTTCTGAGAAGTCCACTCACCCTCATTGGTGGTTGGTGTTGCAGTCAGTCCCTGGACTGCACAAATAGGCCAGATCGCCTGGCTGCTGGCAGCCCTTGGATGGGCATTCCCCTGGCGGCGGGGAATTTAGGGGGCGTTCACAGGAGTCTTTAAATTGCAACCTGCTAGGCAGTCTTTCCTGTCTGTTAATTTCCCCAAAGACTGAGAAGGATTTGCTTCATATGGAAAATATTTTAAGGAGGCTTAGTTACAATATGATTCAACATCCTTTTATTATATCCACTTTGGAAGCATATAGAAAGAAAGCAGTGAATAAAATCCTACAAAGCTTTATAGGCTTGGCTTTTTGATAATACCCAAATGTAGTTCTTCAATATACTGCTCTTAATTTCATTTCATTTCAATAAGATTGCTTTCTAATTAGTGTTCTGTAAAAAAGGATTTTGAAGGCTAGGTGTCAGGGACTGGGCAAAGGAAGAATGGTGGAGACCCCCAGCCTGACCGTTCCAGAGAAGAGGAAGACAGTTCAGAATTACAGAAGGGGTTTGAGGGAGGTCACAGCTCAGAGGCAGATGAGAGGGAAAGCTGGGAAATAACGGGAGAGGAGGAGGAGAAAGAGGAAGCACCAGGAGGGCGACGGATGATGGACACAGGGTTTTTAGAAAGCATTCCAGACCCTCCCCCCTCCCCTCCCCTTCTTCGGGTAGTGATAAAGCGGGATATCAAATCCAAACTCCTCCTCCTCTTCTTCTAAATTACTGCAGATAGTGAATGAGCAGAACTTCACGTGTTCAGCTTCATGTTACACATAGCACCTGCTTTTGTGAAGAGTGGCAGTGAGTTACTAGCCCCTGCATCTGTCCCACTTCCTGCATAAAGTGATATTTGAACTGCCCTGCTGCTCATTTATCTGCAACAGATCCCCAAAATTCCAAAGTCTAATCCTCCTCACTCAAACTGAAGAAAAGATAGAATGGAATATGGCATCACTAAAGCCTTGCCCACACTAAAAGAGACAGTCACATACGGTAGCTTTCTCTGTTGAAACATAAAATCGGACAAATACTTTAGAATGAAGCTTTTAGTTCTCAGGTCAATTCAGAATAGGAGCATCTTTCAAATACCGATAACAAAAAAATGTTTTTACAGTAAGTAAGAAGCTTCAAGTTACCAACTCAAAAGTAAGAACAGTCCATGACAGTACTGTATAACAATTTGTAGCTTAGGAATGCTCAGCATTTTCCTAGCTAACATCGTATACCAGTCTCTGGATCAGTGCAGTCCCTCTTGCAAACCCATATTCCCACTCTAAGAGACATATCCTCAGTGAGCCAACACATTTGCATCATGGTGGTAGGGGTGTGTCATGGAATGGAGCAAGATAATGTGGAGGGAAACCCCATGCTCACCACACTTTTGCTCAATATATGTTAAATTCCCTTCACATTCCAAGGGATTTCCGGTAATTTGGGGCATTACCGAAATGGCGCAAAGCTCTCTTTGGTTAGACTTATTGAAAATATGGTTCTCACACTATTTTTCAAATTTTGTAAGAATTTTAGAATTTGCTATAATTGAAATTCAGTGGTGGTCTATAGGAATGTGTAGAACCTATCCACCTTCTGAGTGAGAAATGTTGATAGTCTGCCTTTCCTCAATATATTTCACTTGTGGAACTCAAAAAAATTTGATTCAAATTTCATTTCAGATGAAATTTGCTCACTATCAAGTTGGAACTTGATCAAAACTTGGGATTTCCCATTAGGTGAGGCTAACTTCAGCATTCACTTCAACTTTAGTTTTAAGGGAAGATTACCATAGCAACACTAAACTGTACTGCAATCCCTTCCCCAGAATGCAATTTTTGAAACAAAAGTATACTGCTGTTCCTCTTGATTGCACACTGTGTTGGGTAAAACTTCAAACAAATCAGATATAAAATATGTGATGTGTTTCCACAAATCACAAGAAGAGGATAATAGTGCAACTGTTTTTTTCTGTCTTAGCCATATGTACCTGAAACTAATTTGACTGCAAAAGTAATATCAACTTAGTTGGATTAGAAACCTTCAGAAAAAAAGAGTTTGGCTCATTTCAAAATAATATGTGAACAGCCATTGCTTTTTGGCCCTGGCCTTTTGCAGTTCTTCAGTTTTTTCCTTTTTCTTCCAGACTTTCTCCTATGGAACTGTCCTGCCCTCTCTTTCTTCTGGACCTCTCACTTGTCCAAGGATCTTTTTCTTTGTCCTAGGACAGGCTTCCTCAACCTGAGCCCTCCAGATGTTTTGAGACTACAATTCCCAGCATCTCTGACCACTGGTCCTGCTAGCTAGGGATCATGGGAGTTGTAGGCCAAAAACACCTGGAGGGCCGAGGTTGAGGAAGCCTTCTTGGGTGCTTTCTCTGAGCCGCCTTTCCTGTTTCTTCTATTCAGAGGCAAGTCACCATGAATGCCACCCTTGTTCTCTTATGATGGCAATGGTGCCTACCTGAGAGGTGCTGGGACTGAGTTCTGGTGAGTTCTAGCTGAGGAAAAATCCCTGAGTGTCCTACCTCTTTAGGATTAGTGCACCTCAGCCAATGGCAGATAGAAACCCTGTGCGCCTGCACTTCCCTTCTATTGTTTTGGACTAATGCTCTCATCGGATGAGAGGAGATATCATAGACATCTTCAAATAACTAAATAATTGTCACACAGAAATAGAGCAAGCTTGTTTTCTCCTGCTCCAGAGGGTAGCACCCAAACCAGTGAATTCAAGTTACAAGAAAGGAGATTCTGACCAAACATCAGGCAGAACCTTCTGTCAGTAAGAGCTGTTTGATAGCAGAACAGATTCCCACAAGAGGTGGTGCACTCTCCTTAGAGATTTTTAAGCAGAGGTAGGTTGGTTGGTTGGATGTTTTAGTTGAGATTCCTGCATTGCAGGTGGTGAGGTTAGATGACCCTTGGGTTCCCTTCCAACTCTTTAATTCTATGACTCTGCCAGCATGGTCAGTGGTCAGAGATGAAAAACAACTAAAGGGCACCAGGTTGGCTACTCCTGCTCTATGACACATGGAGAACTAAGCCAATCACTACTAATAACAATTACAACACCCCTTAGCACTTTGCAAAGTAAACGGTTCCCTCCTCCCAGAACTTGCAAGTTGCAAGCAATCATTTCCTTCCTAAAAAGTGATTTCCCATCACTTATTTTTATCAGTATTGTATCTAAAAAAGAAATTATTCCTTGATTTTCTCACTTTGGTACACAGCTTTTACCAACTGCAGACATTTCCAGGAAATGGTCTATTATCAATCAATAACACTTTTATTTTGAGTCCAGATGTCTGGTAAACCACTAAGGGCTACAATCAAATTCTTTTCTTCCTGTAGTTCGCCTTCTGTTTATATATGTCAGTGAACAGGACTATGCACCAATAGGTAATAATTTTCTCATCATAGTGATTTAAGCAATTCAAGGAAAGAGCTGGGAAAGCATGCTTCCAGATGCTATTCTGAAAATCACCATTTCACTTCTGCAATGTTTTCAAAGTACCTGGAGGCTATCATTTCTAAACTGAAGCAATAGGATGAATTGCACAAGCACATCAGTCCACCCAAGGATCTTTTTAATGCTCTGGTTCTTGGGAACATTTGATATTGGAAGCAGACTTAAGTATGGATTAGTACAGCATCATCTATGACCTGCCAGGCTGAATGGATCCTACGGTCAGGTACCTGCTTTTGTGAAGTCATGCAGAAGGTTTATCAAACCCGTGGAGAACCCATCAGCTTGCCTGCTGGGCTGTGTTTAGCTCGATGAGTCACAAGTTCTGCAGGCCTAGATGTAGATGCATTTGAGCACTGGAACCCTAGCAGGACACTTTTGGTTATAGGAAAAAAATGGGTGGGGAGGGGGGGTTCGAAAGATATTCTCCCACCTGGTACTTCTCAGGACTGGATTTTCCAGAAAAGAACAACCATTTCCTGCACTGTCTTCATGTACCACAAAATGGCAGGTTTTTGTGTCAAGTACCGTATCCCTTTTCAAAATGAGTGACACCACTACTTGCCTCATGACTTGGCGCAATTACCTATGTTGAATGTTTTTCTGTCCCTGGCTTCAGCGGCCAACGATGTAGGGCAGGACCAGGAAAGAGGGACAACATGGCTTATTTAAACTCCACCCTTCTATTATTATTTTGACCTCTTAGTTGCTTATTACAAAAAAAGCCTCTAAGCAACTTACATAAATGTTAAAAGAAAAAACGCATTAGCTATTAAACTGTGATTTCTATAAAACAACCCCAGTAACCCATAAACAAACCCAGCAGAAATAAACTTTCCCATGATAGATTTAAAATGTATTGTTACATGCTACTCTAATCCATGAGTGGCAAGAGACTTAGAGGTGCCAGTGCTTTCCCAGGGCATCATTTCCTTGGAATGATGAGAGACTGTGGGGTCTTTAGGACATATGGTTTTATTTACACACATACACAACCTAAGGATCGGATGGAGGGGCTCATGGCATTGGCACCCCAACAGATCCATTAGGTTTTTGAAGAAACCCCAAAGCAGCTATTGGATGTGAGAAACAGTCTAGGCAAGTGGAATGATGAAACACTGGTTGTTGTGCTAGAACTAAATCTGCAGGGCCTGATACTGTAAATAACATACAGCTCCTCTCCCTCCTAGCTTTTTGAACAGTAACCCCTCGGGAGCAGAGGCAAAAGCTCCCCCAGTGTCCTAAGTACTATCTTCCAGGAACATGCGCAGCAACCCTTTATAAACTGAAGCCATACAGGCCTTTCTCGAGGCACTTAAATGCATTGTGTCTCTATAAATAGGAATAACACTTGGCAAATGAGTTGGAAGAAGTATCTTAAACAAGCTGAAAGACGCATAAGGGTGAAGAGTGCTTTTGAACTGTGTTGCCTCTCTCTAGAGAAATCAGAGTGAATGACTGGGTAAGCACAATAGAACTGACTTGCAGGAGATTAAGTCACAGGGTCACTCGGTTTCATTCTATCACTCTCTCAAAGAGAATACAGGAGACACAACCCATTGATGCTCAAGAAAGAAAGAAAGTGTTTTTTTTAAGGTGAATGTTTCTCAGGTACACGAGAGCTTACCTAGTATAATGCTATGGATCTGGAAGCTCTTGGATTACATCTCACACCCACCTTCAATTCACTGGTAAAAGTTCCCCATGTGAGAATTTGCAGTCCAGCTGAAAAGGCTTCCGTACGCCTAGGGCTGTAATTAGATCATGCAGAGGAAGTGTTCTGAACACTCTGAAAGTGCTACATAGACGTTCTTGCTGTAGCGTAGCATGGCAGTCCACTAAGTGGCAGGGGTCCTGGCTTGCCCGCATCATGTGACGTGCCCTGCCCCTGCCCAGCCTGCAAGCATTCATACGCTGAGCCGGGCTGCATGGGTGTTCTGGAGGTGGAGAGGGGGTAGGAGAAGGAGGTGCTCGACATTCTCTTTGTGGCATCGGGCAGGCGGGAGGCGGAACCACGGCCACTGGGCTTAGCCTCCTCCCCACGGCATGTGCCAAGCAGGGGCAGGACACACAGAAGGCGATCTTCACCCTCACTTGCTCCAGCCACCCCCTAGGCTTCCAGTGTGCCTGGAGGGTGCCCAGCAGTGCTGGGGGATGTTGGCCCCCTCAATATTGGGGGGGGGGAGGCTGGAGCTCCTGCCTCAAAATATTGAAGGGGTTGAAGCGCCTTGTGCCCCTGCTAAGTGGATTGCTGAGGTTAATCTCAGTAATGGACTTTCAGCTGCCTATGAGGGATGCTCCTCCTCTTACAATACTGACACCGTCACAGCTCTACATTAAATTTACATAGTTACGTCCGCAGTGGGAAACCTTCAGTCCTATAGCCCAGGCTTCCTCAACCTCGGCCCTCCAGCTGTTTTTGGCCTACAACTCCCAGGATCCTTAGCTAGCAGGACCAGTGGTCAGGGATGATGGGAATTGTAGTCTTGAGGTTGAGGAAGCCTGCTGTAGCCCTATTTAGGCCTAAAAGATACTAATTTGGCTCTGGAGGCCATTTTTCTGAAGCCAGACCCATTCACCCTATGCCTGACATCATATGTGATGTCATGCAGCTGAAAAGCAACTGAGTTCCCTTACCTTTTTAAAAATTAAATGATTTATCTTTTTTTGTTGGGGGGGGGGGAGGGCTGGAACAGATAGACAACCAATGCCAAAAATCCACCTATATCTGTAATCATAGAATCAGAGTTGGAAGGGACCCTGAGGATCATCTAGTCCAACCCCCTGCAATGCAGGAATATGCTGCTGTCCCATATGGGAATCTAACCTAGACAACAATAAGTTGGTATTGTTTAGCATCAGACTTATTCAGGGAACAATTCATAGCACTGAAACCGGAGATTGCAGTAGAAACATCAAAGAAACTACCAGATACATAAATTTGTTGGATCATTGTCAACAATGGCAATATGCAGCAGCAATTGTCCAGTCTTTCAAGAGTCTCCCTATATAGTGGCAATAAGATAATGAACTACAGACGTCTACAGGAACATGCAAACCAGAATATTGTCCCTCAGTACAACAAAGCTTAAGACCCATATCCAATATAAATCATCCTTAATACTGGTGTCCAATGCAACTTTATGCCCCCCGCCCCAGAAAATGAAATCAAAATAAAAACTCAGTTCCATTTCTTTCATTCTATTTACCAAGACTATGTAGATGGCTATGATATCACCACAACCTCTACCATAGAAATGGTTGCCTGTTTTCTCCTTTACCTGAAGAAACATGTTCGATATGGCACTGAACAAGAGCAATTCATAGTTCTGCCATCCATGGATTTTTCCTTTGAATTCATCTCACTGGATGCAGCATCATGTGGCAATAATGAATAACATTTAAGTGGTTTGTGAAGGAGAATTTTATGTGGGTCAGTCCTGTACCTACTGCCAATTTCTTTGAATGATCTCATTTTCTAGAGTTATTAGACATATATTAATCTCTCTGGCATTCAGGATTTAACAGATTTCTAGTTGAAATCTCCTTTGTAAACTTTTTAAAGCCCTTGAAAGAAGACTCTATTAATCATTTTATTGCCCTTTTCCACAGCTTATCCAGCTCTACATATCCACATCTCTTTATATAGAAAGATAGGGTGGCCAAAAATTACGCTGTACTCAATCCATATTTACATTAATTTCTACCACTGAATCTGCCATTTCCCCCATTGTCATATAAGCATGTAGATCTAATTTTTACAGGGGCCTTTTCACCAAGATAACTTTCTTGGGTAATCAAAGTATTTTTAGAACTCCTCCCTGTATATGCAAACTCAGCCCTCCCCCTCAATATGCATTACTGCACACTCTTATGGAACATGACTTGCCAATATGTTGTCCATTCTTCCTTTCACGAACGGCTTGGTTTTCCACCATCCTGAATAATTTGGTGCAATCTGAAATACCGCTGCCCAACCCAAATGTTAGATCATTTGTGAACAAGTTAAATAGCACTGGTACCCCCTAAAATGCCACTTATCCAGGCTACGTCTTTCACAGGTAAGAATTTTGCATAACTCGTAACCTGGTTTGGTTTTTATTTGATTTTTGTTTTTGTTTTTTATATTATATTTTTATTAGTTTTCAAATACAAAAACAAATTTATACATTCCATACGTCATAATTACATCTTACTTCTCTTTTTTTGACTTCCCTCAATTTGTCTGCCATTTTTTCCTATTGTTACTTTTTACACATTTCTGCCCTTTTAACCCTTTCCTCTGACAGAGCTTCCTTAAAGCTTACAAACGTAATTTTATTATCACTCAGTTTTTGCATATATTGGATAAACTTTTCCCAATCTTCTGTAAATCTTTGATCTCGTTGATTCTGGATCCTTCCTGTCATTCTGTCCAATTCTGCATAGTCCATCTTTTTAGTTCTCCATTCTTCTATCGTAGGTAATTCCTCCTGTTTCCATTTCTGGGCCATCAATATTCTTGCTGCTGTCACTGCATATAAAAATAACTTCTTTTCTTTCTTATTTATCTCATTACCTGTAATGCCTAGTAAAAATGCTTCTGGTTTCTTAACAAATGTATATTTCAACATTTTCTTCAATTCATTATAAATCATTTGCGTGTGTAAGTCCCCAGGCCACCCCTCAAATAACTTCACACATAACACGTAATTTTAGTTTTGGTTTTTGGGCACTACTTTGGCCACAACTTTATTAAAATACAAAATCAGTGAGTGGTTGTTTAGACATTGGTTATGACTATCTGTCCCCCCGCCTGGGACAGAACTGACATCCCGAGGTCCGATCGGTAGCCAGTAGAAGAGAAAGTCAAACTGGGGGGTCATTTGAGCTAAGCGTCGGACCCACGCCGCTCACCCCAGCAGCTCCCCAAAAGCTTGCCTGCCCAGTCTTATAACAAGGATTCCCATAACAGGGATTGGGCGGCCCTGGTCCCATAACAGGGATTGGACGAAATCGTGGCAAGCCCCAGGATTCCTTTAACGGAATTCCCTTCAGCACAATAGGAGGGGCAGGCCCAGCCTGACCCCTCCACCACCAGCATATTATAACCAATGCCTAACCGCAACCTTACAAGTTGTGACGAATTGCTGAGTAGTAGGCAAAACCAAATGGCACAGCCAATCACCAAATGGCAAATTCCTACTAGGCCCCTGCTCCAAAGCAGACGACCCCATGACAGGCAAAGCAAGGTGAACCGGAAAGAGGGCGGATGGGCGGGTGATCCGATGCACTCTGCAAAGAGAAAGAGAAACCAGAGTGCACCAATATTTAAAGACTATGGTCCCACCCACCCAATTTGCAACATGCAATTTGCCCCAGCAACCCGGTTACCCAATCATAATGCCAGGCAACAACTATTAACCTGCCTGGCAACAAGAGGCCTGGCCTGGTGGCCCACACCGCAACACGTGCTCTCATTTATTGGAGAACACGCTTTCCCAAAAGCATTTTACCTTCTTACATTCCCACCACATATGAAAAAAGGTACCTTCTTTTTCTTTACATTTCCAACATTTGTTACTTATCTTATACATTTTTGCTAACTTCACAGGTGTTACCATCGGTACATCATTTTCATAACATTTTCTTTTATAACTGTGCATGCAGTGAATCTTAAACCTTCTTTCCAAAGTCTTTCCCAAACCTCCATTTGTATATTATGCCCTATATCTTTGGCCCAGTCAATCATAACTGATTTTACCTCCTCATCCTTCGTACACCATTCCAGTAATATCTTATACATTTTTGCTAAATTCTTATAATCATTATTCAATATTTCTGTCTGACATTTTGATTTTTTGTCAGCAAAACCCCTCTGATTTAAATCTTTTCTAAACATCTCATTAATTTGAAAATAGTGCAGCCAGTCATTCACATAGTCCTTAACTGCTTCAAATGGTCTCATTTTCCATTTTCCTACACTTTTACACATTAACTTCTCATATGTCACCCAACCCCCTGTCATATTGACTTTCTTCACACTTATCGCCTCCAACTGCGACAACCAATATGGAGTTTTTTGTTCCAACAAGTTTTTATATCTTTCCCACACTTCAATCAAAGACCTTCTTATAATGTGATTTTCAAAACCTTTATGTACTCGTCTCTTGTCATACCACAAATACGCGTGCCACCCAAATCTATTATCAAAACTTTCAAGATCTAACACATCCATGTCTTCTAATTTCATTCATTCCTTCAACCAACAGAGGCAAGATGCTTCGTAATACAGTTTCAAGTCTGGCAGGGCAAAGCCTCCTCTTTCTTTTGCGTCCTTCAATATCTTAAATTTTATCCTCGGCTTCTTACCCTGCCAGATATACCTTGAAATTTCTCGTTGCCAATTTTTAAAAATCGCTGCCCCTTTGATTACTGGAACTGTTTGAAACAAGAATAACATCTTCGGTAGCACATTCATTTTTATTGTTGCAATTCTTCCCCAAAATGACAATTTCATTCTTCCCCACACCTCTAAGTCCCTTTTGATCTTATTCCATGTTGGAATATAATTATTCTGAAACAAGTCAATACTCCTGGGGGTTAACCAAACTCCTAAATATTTAACTTTCTTTACCACTACTATTTCAGTTTGCTGCTGTAATCTGTTTACATTCTCCAAGTCTATATTTTTAGTAATTGCTTTAGTTTTTTTCTTATTCAGAATGAATCCTGCCAACTGACCAAACTGGTCCATTTCTTTCAACACTTCTGTTACCGTGTTCATGGGGTCTTCCAAAGTTAATACTAAGCCATCCACAAAGGCTTTAACCTTAAATTCTTTTCTACCCACCGTTACCCCTTTTATTCATTACTTCTAATTGTCCTTAAAAACACTTCCAGGACCATGATAAATAACAGTGGTGATAGAGGACATCCTTGTCTTGTTCCCTTATTTATCTTTATATTTTCCGTCGTCACATTATTAACTATTAATTTAGCTCTTTGATCCACATATATAGCCTTAATACCATTTAAAAACGATTGTCCCACCTCCATCATTTCAAAATTCTTTAACATAAATTCCCAAGAAATATTATCAAAGGCCTTCTCTGCATCCACAAATATTAACATCGCTTGTTTGTCATTCTTAGGATTCAGGTATTCCAAAATATTAATTATGTTTCTAATATTGTCTTTCATTTGTCTACCTGGCAGGAAACCCGCCTGATCTTTATGTATTAGTTCCTTCAATACTTTTTTTAACCTGTTTGCTAATATGTTTGCAAATAATTTATAATCATTGTTCAAAAGCGAGATCGGCCTAAATTTTTTAACCTGATTTAGATCAGAGTCTTGCTTGGGTATCAAAGTGATGTATGCTTCTTTCCAAGTTTCTGCTATTTCTCTGTTTAGTAAAATGTTCTTCATAACTTCTTTTAATGGGACAAGTAGGATGTCCTTCAATTCTTTATACAGTGGTGCCTCGCAAGACGAAAAGAATCCGTTCCGTTCCAAAATTATCAACCAAATGTTAGCCAAGGAGAATTAAAACAAAAGCCAAACTCAAATAAAATCTTCAATTCTTCTCGCCACTTGGTTGGCTAAATCCAATACAGTGGTTATTATAATTAAAAGTCTAAAAATATTCTCAGAAATATCCTTTAAATCACAGTAGCAAAGTCCTCGGAGAAAATAAATCCAAAAAGCCTCAAAATACCAACCATAAAAAGAGAGACCCCCACAAAAAACATGAAAAAATAGTCTCCGCTTGTTTTTTACTCACGGTTATGCTCCACACTGATAATAGTCCTTGTGTGCGCTTCGGAATTCAGACAAAGCTGACCTCCTTTTCCCCCTTTGTCTGCATCGAATTGGGTCCAAATCAGCAAATTTTAATCCTTTCGAAACTTCCCAAACGATTTCTTTTAATTTGGAAAGCCGATCGCTCCAGTGGGCAGGCTCAGGGCTGTGCTCCTAGAGGCTGGCAATGGCGTCCTGCTGCAAGCCCTTCTACCCCGCCACTCTCCTCTCCTCTTTAAAGAAGATACCTGGCGGCCGGGGGAATTGCTACTCTGCAGCGCTGGGATCCTTACCCCCTGAATATCCTTTCAGCGGGGTTTGGGGGGGGCTAAGGCACCCTTTTAGCACCCCCTTTTATCTTCTAGGAGCTGGCCTCCCTCTCCCGAGGGAAAACCCACTTGCTTCCACTTTGCGATCAGACCGGAAGCTCTATTTGATTTTTGGTCCAGTGCCTCTTGCTCTAGGGACAACAAATGGTTCACATGGTTCACATGTTGATCAATGCAGTTAATTCCATAAGAATGCCCAAATCTGACTACTATCCTAGCCTACAAGTTAAGGGATAAAATATGATTCCAAGAACATACCACAGAGAAATGTTCAATATAAAAGTTAGTTAATGTTTATTTTGTCTAAGCAATGTCTTTCCATGTCCCAAAATATTCATGCTAAAAATACTTCACTATCTTACTTGGGTTTGGTGATTATATATTCATTATTTTTTGTGCATAACTCAAGGTATTGAAGTGATGAGATACAATTAATATATGCAGTACTTTCATATGCTCCCTAGACTAATACATGTGGTATTTGATACTACATATTTTATAAGTTTTAATATAATTCCAGAGAATACCAGCTATGGAAGGCAGCATTTCTGAAAATTGTGATCCCACAGCAAAAGCCATTCATGATTTCAAGGACAATATCATGCATCTAGGAGCGAGGGGATCTGAAGCAATAATATCCATTCAATTCACAAAGGGCCTGAATAGACAGAGTAAAATTACTCAGTTGTGAATCGGAAGCCCTCAGGGTGACTACATTTTAGCAGGAGAAGCACAAAGTGAACATCAAGAGAAAATGACTTTGCATCAACTTACTTACTTACTTCGCCAAACCTTTATTAGGCATTTCAAATATAGGCCATTATCAAACATCCGTATATAAAATTTTGAAATATATACAAATAAACAGCCATGTAAAAATACGTAATAACGAGGATTTTCATAAACCACTCTAAGAGATACTATTGATAAAAACTCAGCCCCCCTTGCAGTTAAAGTAAAGGTAAAGGTACCCCTGCCCGTATGGGCCAGTCGTGAACAACTCTGGGGTTATGTGCCCATCTCGCTTAAGAGGCCGGGGGCCAGCGCTGTCCGAAGACACTTCCAGGTCACGTAGCCAGCGTGACGAAGCTGCTCTGGCGAGACAGCACCAGCCCAGCATACGGAAACGCCCTTTACCTTCCCGCTATAAAGCGGTACCTATTTATCTACTTGCACTTAGGGTTGCTTTCGAACTGCTAGGTGGGCAGGAGCTGGGACCGAACGACGGGAGCTCACCCCGCCGCGGAGATTTGAACCACCGACCATACGATCGGCAAGTCCTAGGCGCTGAGGTTTTACCCACAGCGCCACCCGCATCCATGTTACCCTTGCAGTTACTTCTGGGTTAATATCAGACAGATAGAATCTGATGTTTTCATTGTGCCGTGATGTTGGACTACCCAAAAAAGGGGATCACACGCATTTGTGTAGCTGGTTGTACAATGGACAGTAGAAAAGAATATGTTCTACTGTCTGGCACATTCAAAGAACGTCTGCAATGCCTATTGTTTCTGGGGATGTTTTGCCCTTGACAAAAGCTGAAGGGAAAACGTTCAGCCGGGCTAACCAAGGCTGAAATTACTAATTTTGAACTATAAGTGACCCTGTTATCTGCTGTATTTAAACCATAGAACTTGGGGGAGCAAATTTTATTTATAGCTACTCAATGTTTTATTTTTCAATGTCCCTTAATCTGGTTAGAATATTACAATAAATATATTGCTCATTTGAATTATACAAGAGTTGCAAGTCAATACTAATAGATCTGATTTTGCTATGTAAGAGTTGGAACCATCTGGATTGATAATAAGAGCCTTTAAGTAAGTCAGAGAGCAGACTCAAAGTTTGGCAACAGAAATGGCAACGTAATCACTATTTTATAATGCTGGCCCAATATCCCATCGTATATACCTAGTTCTGCACACATTGTCTCATACTTGATTGAACTTGGGAGCCCCAGGATACGTCTCAGGAAACTTGAGTGTATCTTATCTAAATCACTATTATATGCTTGTATCCATACTGGGATCCCAAAATGTAGCTGGGATGACGCTTTAGCTTGAAAAATTTGAATGGCAGCTGGTATAAATTGGTTACCTTTCAGAAAATGAATGCGAGCTACAGTACTGCTGAGGATGCACACTTTGCCTGTTTGATAGCACTCATCTGATGGTTTGACCAACCTGAGTCAGCAATATTTTAGGAAAATTGCCAAGGGAAAGATGGTATCATACAAGGGAAACTGTAAAAATGGGACATGCAGCCTTTACACAATCCTGTAATAAACTGGGAAGATGTTTCTGATCCTCCCCATGCCTGAAAACCCAGCACAGTTATGATTCCCAGTTACAAGGAGGAATATAAAGGTGTTCAGTTGAACATGCTTACATTTCCCCTTCAGGCCTCCCTGCTGAAATTGAGGTCAGGCATGCCAGAGTATGCATGGATGTTGGTTGTGGTGCTGGCATGTGCATCCACTTCCAGTTCCCTCTTCAGGCATAACACATGAACAGGGTTGCAGGTCACAGCCATGGTTACATATGGCCACAACAGGTTGAATTAAGGACAGCTGCCATGGTAGAATTTCAACCTTTAGACTTTTCCATTTTAGTTGCTTTTTTCAGTCTTCAATCACCCCTGAGGAATTCATTTTCCATGCAACAATGCATAAAGTTATAAATCAGAAACATTTTTGGCATTAATAGGCACTGTCCCATTTTGTAGTTGCTGATCCCACCATTGTTTTTAATAGCTTTTCAAATGCTTTGGGAACAAAGGGTGCAATCTCTCACTTTTTGAAAAATCTCAATAATACCCCCCCCCAAAAAAAAACCCCACAACAAAATGGTCAAAATCACTTCTTACTGTAAACCACCATCTTCTCATTCACATGTCAGCTGTCCTGATGTCCTGGAAGCAAGACACACGTCAAGAAGTTAGAAAAGAAATACATTGTCTCTCTCAAACAAGTACAGAACAGTAACAGGAAATTCCTGACATATAACCAAGTCCAGTGAAACCCAGTGAATAACATTACTCTCCATATAGCTGGTACAAAACTATGATGAGAACAGTTTGTTCCTGTTTTATTTATTTCTTTTTCTCTTTTCTAAAAAAGAAGGAAGGAAGTTTGCCCTCCGAAAGCATCCTTCCATCCTCCTCATGCAAACACCACAGCAATTTGATGTCACATCATTCCCATGGGCATTTCTTGGAGTGGAACAAATGGCTGCCCCCATTTGCCAGGGAGCAGAGCTATCTCTCTCCCCGCCCCCGGGAATGCCTCTGGGAATGATATTACAACAGGATGCAGGGCTGTTCTCATGTGGAATTCTGTCCCAGGGAAGCAGATGGGCTGCTAAGAACAGCAAAGCGCCCATTTGAAGTGGCATCAAGATTTCTTTTTTCCAGAAAGAAAAATTCTGCCATTTCATATTTTGCCCAGATTTAGTTTTACTTGTCAGCGCAAGATAAATACAAACCAATTCTTTTGCATTTAGGTGCTCACAATTTTAATATGTCTGAGGGATGAATCATTGGTGCATTTAAGATGTCTGTAGGCACATGGAGGCAATTTCCACCCCAGCCTTGCACAGATGACACCATGACTGCATAACCCATCAACAGCAAAAACCAGCTGCATCTAGCAAGGCAGCCATTGGTTGCAATTGCTTCTACCTGCCCAACCCCATATGGTATAGGTTTTGCATGGCCAACCGCACATAAAGAAGTTAACAGCATGTTGAAGATCAATGTGAGCTGTGTGCAGTCGTAAGGGTAGATGTTACCAGATGCACCCTGGAAGTAACTGCAAAGGCAGTGGCAACAAGGACAGCACTGCAAATAACATAGAAATAAGATTTAAGACCCAGTTCATGCACATGCTCCAACATCAACATTATTTTCATAGTGGAGCAGCAGGAATGTGCCTCTCTCATTGAACCAATAAATAATGTAGAGTGCGAAGCCACACATGTTTAAGCCCGTGTGGCACAATCTTTCTCCCCTTTGTAAGGAGAAATAATTGTACAAACCAGGTTGTTACGTAGAGCATCCAGCACAGCACAGTCAACCAGAGAATAGAGAAAGCAGGACATGCACACACCTCTACTCACTGGCCTGTGATAAGTAGACAGCCAGGTCAGAATTGCTCCTCCTTCTGTTCTGGTTCTGTGATGCATTAAATATCTGTAGACAGTAATTCCTTACAGGACAAATCCCATGCATTTTTACTCAGAAGTAGGTCTCACTGTGCCAAATGATGCATACACTTGAGTTAGTATGTTTGGGATTGGAATAGCCTAAGTAAATCCGTACTTTAAATACCGGGAATCTGTCTTCATGCTTACATTTTTACTACAAAGTGAACGTTTATTCCCCTCTTAATGGTTGCTTATAAACATAATACATAGATAGATTCCTGTCCGCACTTTGTACTAAAATAAATAAAACAAATTTTGTAACATGCAATGGAATGCCAACCATTGTACCAAGAAAAACTAGTTTCTACAGTCAAAGTATAAATTATGCAAAATGAACATTTGTACAATGTATTCTGTATTAGGTTGCATAATTCAAGTCCGATTTTGCACATGGTGGGGACAATAAATTAGGTGTGGCTGAAACATCTACTGCTGCAAGTTTTATCCAGCCACTTCTTTGGATTATGAGTTTTCAATGTGATTACCCCACATGTTTTCAAGCAGGTCTGGGGTGAGAAACTCTGAATTTTCCCACTAGTTGAATTATGCAGCCACTACCTCACCCAGGCCCCTTTGGGAGGAACGGTGTAAATGATGACAATGATTGATGCAGTTCAGCCCCAATTAGACCCTGTGCTACTACAGAATTATGGAATACAAAAACCTGGATGAGCTGCTTTGTTTCAGAGTAGGGATAGGCAAATGTATCAGTTCTGGTTTCTCTCAAGTTCGCATTCAGTTCTCTACATTTCTGTGCTGCTAGCCATGACAGAGCTCAGTGGAGGGAGAAGCCAGCCAACCAGCCAAGGCTCAAGGGGGTACTTGCCTGGAGGCAAAGTCCGTATGCAAGGTTCAGTCCAGACCTAAGATCAGGAGTATCTCAGTTCAAATAGTCAGACGATTCGGGAGTCAAGAAAGCTAAGGGTCACGAGAAGCAAGAAGCAGCAAGGTCCAGGAATGTTGTTTCCAGCAACTGACTGTTGCGTGTCGTGGTCCCCGAGCCACCCCCCAATAATTCACACATCACTTTTGGTTTGGGTTTTTGGCACAATTTTGGCCACAACTTTATTTAAATACACACAAGTGAGTGGTTGCTTAGGCATTGGTTCCGACTATCTGTCCTTGCCGAAGGACAGAACTAACTTGCGGATTCCAGTTCAAGAGCATACACAGAGTGCTCATAATCATTGGAGGCACAGGGAGCCTCTGGCGCCCTCTGTCTGCCTCAGATATACATTAGCAGCAACTGAGCCTGCAAGCAGATACATTCTTAGAGAGAGAATTTATTTACAATTTACTGCTAACTGCACCAGGCTTAGGCCTGAATGTAGGCCTCACTGCTTCTGCTCTTAAGAATCTTAGTCTCATTGCAATGTTAAAGGAAGCTCAAAATGGTGCTCCTGCCCAAGGCTAGATCAAAATTCGGCCAACAGCGCTGCACACACCCAAAATAAAGCCACCTTTGGGGATACTATAAACGAAAGTGACTCCAGCTAAGCTGGGAACTGTCCTGACTAGCCCCACAATTAACAAACAGGCAAAATGAGGGAAACCTTTCTGCAAAAGAAAGCCCCGAATGGGGGCTCTCTCCCTATTGGGAAAGACAAGCCCAGGAGGATTATGCACAGGCAGCGCTCACAGGTACAGGGAGAATCTTCCCAAAGGGCAGGGAAAGGGGTGGGGTGAGAAATCAAACAGGGGAAAAGAAAAGGGGTGGAATTAAATTAATTAAGGGACTAGAGAAGATTAAAAAGAAGGGGGAAATAAGAAAATGTATCCAGACAATGAGAAGATTGCTCCACTGTCCTCCAGACGGTCCAAGTGCTCCAGGAGATCCGGTGCAAGCAGCCAAGAGGACGGCCAAAGTTGGGCGTCCAATATTTAAAACCTCTGACCCCTCCTTCAAAATTGGCAACAAGCAATTGTCCCCAGCGACCCAATTAACCAATTCACTGCCTGGGTCACTCCACATATCCGCCCAGCAATACTGGGGTGGCTTGTATCCCCCACTGCAACACGTTGTCTCTGCTGGGGAGAACACGTTACTCTGGAAAGCCTGCTTCAGAAAGCTGGAGCCAGCCAGTTCACCTCAGGAGCAAGAAGGCTGATCAGCAGCAGGTGGAGTCACTTCGCCTTCTGCTCCTTCAGGCTGCTGCTCAGCAGGTGAAGCCGACTCCTGGCTCATGACAATTCCCACATTACTTTGAGATAAAAATGAATCCATGTGAAAATTCATCAGCATTTGAATGTGAATTTCCCTTACTAAACATATTTTTGCATCCTTTTTTGACTAATAAGCACATTTTTGTAAAGCACAATTTCCCTAATATAATTCATTTTGTATATTTGCACTAATATATGCATTTTATAGGGACATGGGTGGCGCTGTGGGTTAAATCACAGAGCCTGGGGCTTGCCGATCAGAAGGTCGGCAGTTCGAATCCCCGCGACGGGGTGAGCTCCCGTTGCTCGGTCCCTGCTCCTGCCAACCTAGCAGTTCGAAAGCACCTCAAAGTGCAAGTAGATAAATAGGTACCGCTCTGGCGGGAAGGTAAACGGCGTTTCCGTGAGCTGCTCTGGCTCACCAGAAGTGGCTTAGTCATGCTGGCCACATGACCCGGAAGCTGTACGCCAGCTCCCAAGGCCAATGAAGTGAGATGAGTGCCGCAACCCCAGAATCGGTCACGACTGGACCTAATGGTCAGGGGTCCCTTTACCTTTTACCTTATGCATTTTATGCACACTTCACCCTAGTATATGCATTTTTGCACATATTACTTGGCTGGAAACTATTATGAAATTCAGAGAAGTGTTCATTTCAGTGGATGGATATGCTTCAGTCTTTGTAAAGTGTGAATTTAAAATGTTCCTTTAAATATGAACTGAGTGATATCTTCCCTGCTCCAATCTTGGAGCTGTAGTATACAACTAATTCTAATGAACATACAAACACTTTCTATCAGATTTCTCAAATATACCTTTGAAACAGTAACAAGAAGACGATTAAAAGCAAGAGAAGTTTGAATCCGGGCTCTTAGTGTGATGCTTTTCTAGTTTTATTCTGTGATGTGATGCACACTGACATATTTGGGGACTGGAAGTACTTAGCATGTTATCATTCTTTTCCAGAGTTTTATATCAGCCTCTCAAAGGGCTGATTTACACATTACATTTCACTCAGTTTTCCCCGTGGTTTTAAAACATCAAGTATGGAGTACACATTAAAAAGAAGGAAATGACTGGAACAGCATATGATAAAACTCTGGCACCTGCAGCAGAAGACAGAGAACTCTGCCAAACGTTCTGCTCTTAGAACTATTGGCATTCCATAGTATCACTTGCAACAGAAATTGATTACTCTTCCTCCTGGGCAAATCCAAGATAGTTTGCTGTTGCTACCTGAGGGGAAGGACAAGATTGTGCCCTTCCCCATTTGACATACAAAAGCCAACTGAATTTGAATCGCAATGAATTTCAATTCAAATTGAATTTGACTTAATAATAGTAATATTTTTATAATGTATACCTTGCCCATCTGACTGGTGTGGGAACGTTTATATAATTTAGCAGAGTTTAAACAATTCCCTGTTTGAATTTATGCAGCGACAAGCAGGTTGCTTACTCGTTTGAGTCCTATCAAGAATTATACCTTCCTGGTTGATAATCGCTTTCAGTCCCTCTTAAAGAAGACACTGGAAAACCCAATATTTGCCCACGCTGGAAGAATGGCAGATGCAACTGATAGACTATATGGAACTAGCAGAAATGACTGGCAGAATCCGAGACCTGGGAGAGGAAGCAGTGGAAGAGGACTGGAAGAAATTTAAGGACTATTTACAAAAATATTGCAAATTGTATGAGTGTTAAGAAGGATGCAAGATTGAAAATAACATGGCACCATTAAGCTAGTTGAAAAGAATATGAGAACAAGTGAAATTTAAGAGAAAGATAAATTTTGGATAAATATTATGTCTAATTTAAGTACTTAAGAACTAGATAAAAGTATTTAAAGTTAGGGACACAATATTGGAAATTTACAAAATAAGAATTGAAACAAGGTGATAAATTGCTGGTTAAAGTTTTATAAATTAGGAACGCAGGAACGAGAGATGTGAGGAAGTCCAAAAAGCGAAGAAAATATGGTTACTATCTATTTTGATTCTGTTGTGGTATGCTTTTTGTATAAGATGGAAACTTTATTTCTTTTTCTTTTCTTGTTTTTTTCTGTTTTCTCTCTTTATTGTATTAATAAAATCTTTAATAAATATTTTAAAAAAGAAAGAAAATAGACATGAATCTGAATCATATTAACATAAACTACTTTACTATCAGATTCATTCAGGTTTACAGAGTTGTTCCTTAAGGTAGGCTTAGGTTACATAATAGATAAACTATATACTATATAGTAGTGAATCATGAGAAGACTGCATCTGAGCAGTTACCAGTTAACACTCCTTGCAGCAATCGACCACCTGACAAAACTGCCTGCCACATAGAGGCAGTTAGTCCTCTTGGAATGCTGGACTTGACTGACAGCTTTATATCCCACAACTAGGTTGCCCCAACTTTGACAATGGTGGCAGGAGAGCACCCTCCACTTCACTTAAGGCAGCAGGCTAGTTTAGGGGAGCCACTCCAAACCCCTGCAAATGCAACTGGCTGCACCCTGCTTCTAGGTGCTTGGGAGCTTTTTCCTCCTTTGCTGCCGCTGCCTCCTTTCTTAAGCTGGCTCCACCGGCCTCCCAGCCAGTCCTTCCCCCCAAGGTCTGTGTACAAGGCAGAGAGGGAACCCTTTTTCACCTCCTGCCAGCAAACCCCTCACAGCCGGGCTGCCTGCACACAAAGGTGCCTGAAGCGAGAGGTGTTACTGGGTGCACCTAGGCTGGCGGTGTGTGCATGAGCAGGAACATGCAGGCTCCCTGCAGTTGACGTTCTCAGTGGAAACACAGCAGGAACTGTGGATTTTATTGGGTGAAAGTGGATTTGATAGTTGGAGAGGTGCTGGAACTGCATCCCAGCATATTCCAGCTGAAAAAAAACCCCTTGGTATACCCCTTTATCTAATGTGTGTGTATATATATATATATACACATGCTTTTTACATGTATCTCTCTACTGTTTTACTCATTAAGAATATATATTTTTGCATACATTTTTTGAAGTGAAACTGCATTCAGAGATGAGCGGTCTGCTAACTTCATTCTCTGAGATATGTGAATTAGGCTGTTTCACTTTAAAATGCAAATTGAGTGAAACTCTACTCCAGGGGGAGGGAAAAGATTGGCCATTTCCCCACAATGGCAGCTATCCTTTTCCCTGTATCATGTCTGGCAGAGGTGCTGGGTAGTCATGTAGTTTATTTACTAGAATTATAAACTGTTCATTACATTGTAATGCTGGGCATTTCCCAACAAGATATCTAAAATCAAACTACAATAAATGTGTCATAAAAGACTAATGAAATACACAGTGGAGAAGGGGTTGGTTCCAATATTATCAGGTGAAAGAGGTATTTTTAAAAGATTAAGAAAAAGGGTTTTCTGAAGAAGGCTCAGAATTTGAAAAAGTCATTATAGGAAATAAAGAAAAACTAACCTCCAAAATTTATAAAATTCTGCTAGAGTGCAAGACCAAGGATGAAATGATAAAGGCAACCACGATTCATTGGGCAACTGATATAGATCACAATCTAGAAATGACAGCATGGGAGAGACTGTGGAACACAACAATGAATTTTTCAGCATGTTATACTCTAAAGGAGAATTTACACACACACACACACACACACATATATATAATGTATAGATGGTACCTCACCTCAGGCAAACTTGTGAAAATATATATTAAAAGGATCTAAACTATGTTGGAAATGCCAAGAGATAGAGGGAACCTTTATACATATGTGGTGGTTATGTAAGCAAGCTGAAGAATACTGGGAAATTGTTTACATAGAACTAAAGAAGATGTTAAGGCTGACATTTTCCAAAAAAAACCGGAGAGCTTACTATTAGGTATAACAAATGGTGAAATTCCCAAGAGAGTATTTTGTCTCTCTTTATGTGACTGCAGTGGCTAGAATAATTTATGCACAAAAATGGAAGCATAAAGGAATCGCTACAAAAGAGGACTGACAAAATAAATTAATAGAATATGAGGAGTCAGCTACTATGACAGCAAAGATAAGAAACCAAGTTAAGTCCCCTATAAGGGAGGAATAGAAATACTTTGAAGATTATTTAAAGAAATATAATAGCCATATAAACTTCCAAGTATGGCTAGAATTATGAACAGCAGTTAAAAACAATTAGAACACTGTATATAAATATAAAACCAAACCAAGTAAAAGATGTGAGCAGTAGATCAGTGGAATGATTCAGGTGAAAGTTCAGTGGTAATTTGCCAGGCACAGTGCTTATTAAAGCACTGCAGTTGCTGCTTCCCTGAGACAGAATCCTATGCAATTCTAACAGCATTTCAATAACAAAATATTGTGGAAGGTATAGATCTCATGGGAACCCACTGTATGCATTTTGCACGTTCCTGAGGGCCTTAAGTGAATCTCTTCACTTCCAGTGAATCTCCATCACCCCCCAGTGAATCTCTCAATCTCTGTGTTAATGGCTCTACTTCATTCACTCATTTGGGCAAAAGGCTCCAAAAATTGACATAGATTTCTAGTAAGGCTTGCAAACGTATTGCTTATAACTTAATGAAACATCTCTGTCTATATCTGGTCAATGGATGAAGTGATGGCAACAAGGCTAATCTTTCTCCATTATGTAGAAAGAAGATATCAAAATACTATTGAACTTGCAGAGTAATTAACACCATTTGATTACATGCAGACTGGATACCATATACCAGTAGCAATTATTATTATTATTATTAATTATTATTATTATTATTTTATTTATACCCCACCCATCTTGCCGTGGGGCTAGTGAGTACAGTGCCAAAACAGACATAAACACGTTGAAATCAAAATTAAACAAACTAAAGTTTGATGGCAAAAATGTAAAACTCTTTCGTTTCAATTAATGAGTCTTAAAAGTTCTGTCACATGCTGGGGGGGGGGGGTTCCTGTACACATTTTTAGGCATACTGTATCCTAGTATATGCATGTCGATGCACATTAATGGGAAAACTACACCACAAGATTCAGAGAAGTGCTAATGTCAAAAGGATGGCTCTGCTTCAATTCATGTATTGTTTAAAAAAGGGTAAATTTGGAAGGTTCACCTTTAAATGTGAACTGAATCAATTTTCTTCCCCATCCCTAGCCTTGGGTTGCCATACGTTTGGATTTCCCCGGACATGTCCTCTTTTTCAGGCTTAAAATTTATGTCCGAGCAGAATTGTGAAATGTGGCAAAATGTCAAGAGTGCTAGCTTGCCCTTCAGCATCCTCCAAGCCCCACTCCTTGGCGCACAAGCGCTCCCCTGCCCACCCCACCCCCAGGTGCGCTTGTTTGTGCGAGTGTGTGAGAGGGAGGGAGGGAAAGAGCAGGAGGGAGGGGGACCCAGAGACAGGCAGCCTCCTCTTAGCCCTTCCCGATCAAAGCCCCCCAGGACAAAATCGGTAGCAGCCTCTCTCTCTTTGGCTCCCTCCCTGGCATGCCTCCTCTGCACCCCCCTTTCCCCCCCCCTTGGGCGGGGCCTTGTCCAGAAAACGAGGCTGTGTTTGGCTCCTTTCCCTCAACTGGGACTTAATGATTTAATTCTGCCCCTTCCCTCCTTTACCCGCATCTCTGCTGTGCTCCCTGACTTTTTCCAAATGAGTTTTCCTCCTGATGCAAATGAGTTTTCCTCCTGAGTGGCTTTTTCAGTCCTTTGCCTCCTACCTCCTGCTTGGATGCCCTCCCCCATCCCTCCCCTCTCCTTCTCCTCTGGACCCTCTTCATTTCCTTCCCCCTCTTTCCTTCTGCTGGGATCCCTCTTCCATTATCTCCCCTTTCTCCCCTGAGTCCCTCCAAGGGCTTGCCTCTTCTCCCCTCTGCTGCCCACGGCATGGCTTTTGTCCCCCCCTCCAAGTCCAGCGTTTTACCCCCTACACTACGGTGGCTGCCCAGCATCTGCCTAAGGACTTCCTCTGAGCCTCATCCAGGGTTTGTCCATCATCTCCCTGCTCATGTGATCTTCTCTTTGTTTTACGGCCAGAGCTCAGCGGCAGAGCATCTGCTCTGAATGCAGAAGGCCCCAGATCCAATCTCCAGCATCTCCCGATGTCGGGAAAGAGCCCTGCTTGAAGCCCTGGGGATCTGCTGCCAGTCAGTGCATGCCCTAGCAGTCAGCAAATGTGTCCTCTTTTTTGCTCTTCAAAATATGGCAACTCTACCCTGGCTGCCCTGCACATCCCCAGCAATCAAGGGAAGGCCTCATCTCCTCTGTTGTAATATTATAGCAGCCGGAAGCTTCACCTAGTAAATCACCTCACCAGCCATGCTCCCGAATAGGAATGGTTGCCCCGGCAGGAACAAAGAGAATTCAAATCACAATGAAGTCAGGACATGGGACAAGTTGAACTACAGAGTGGGGACAACTCATCATGGAACCTAAGTTTTCTCTGTAAAGTATTGTTCTGCACGAAAAATATCAAAACTGTCTACTTAATCTCTGCTTCTAGGGAAAAAATGCCCCCCAGCAGGTCAGTAGCTACAGATAAGTTTGTGTTCCTCTCGTAGCCTGTTGCTGCAGTGCCAATAAATACTGAAGTGTTAAATCCAACTCAAAGCATTTATGCTAGGCTACAAGCAAGATCCCACTTCTGACACATCCTTTTAGGGACACAGGTGGCGCTGTGGGTTAAAGCCTCAGCGCCTAGGACTTGCTGATCGAAAGGTCGGTGGTTCGAATCCCTGCTGCGGGGTGCGCTCCCGCTGCTCGGTCCCAGCGCCTGCCAACCTAGCAGTTCGAAAGCACCTCCGGGTGCAAGTAGATAAATAGGGACCGCTTACCAGCGGGAAGGTAAACGGCGTTTCCGTGTGCAGCTCTGGCTCGCCAGAGCAGCGATGTCACACTGGCCATGTGACCTGGAAGTGTCTCCGGACAGCGCTGGCCCCTGGCCTCTTAAGTGAGATGGGCGCACAACCCCAGAGTCTGTCAAGACTGGCCCGTACGGGCAGGGGTACCTTTACCTTTACAAGCAAGATAAAGTATTTTAATGACATATATACTTGGGGCTCCATCTTTCCAGGGGTGTTTAGTGCCTCACACCACTGGTCGCTTGATTTATTCTTCTTATCTGTAGCCCAGATGCTGAAATAGATCACTCTATTACATTAGCTGATGCTCCACCACTAGTAGGATGAAGACCAACTCCTTCCAGCTGGCTTGTCCCCTAATATTTGCATGCAAGGATTTGCTGATGACCAATATAATGAGATACTATAAACTATCCCTCTGCACTTAGTGCTTTTCCATAATGTAGGCTCTCTTTAAGCCTTTAGCTGGCACATTCCTAATTCTGCTTAATAGTTATTCCAATAACGTATGGAAAAGCTGGTACCTTTTAGGCTGCCTATAAAATATCTGCAATTGTAACTGAAATTCAGATAGAAACTCTGACCACAATTACATTAACACAAGTGACCAGAAAAAACTTGTGCAGTCAACATCAGATTGAGCCTATTAATATAACTCAAGGTCCATATTATAAACGATAAGAGAACTCAAAGTAGCAAAATAATCTTGACCAGATGGTGTTTGAATTTCTGCCTTATAGAAAATCTGGCACATATATATATATATATATATATATATATATATATATATATATATATATGTAGGTTTTGGTGTCCTCGGGTGTCTTCCCGTGTAAAAGTTGGGGTGTCTAGGCGACGTTTCGACGAGGTCTCACTCGTCATCTTCAGGCTGGTGCTTTCGGCTTCTTGTTACTGGAACAGAGCAGGATCTCAGTGTTTGAGTTCCTATAAATACTGTTGAGGGGGTGTGGTGTATAGCCTCCAATGTTCTGGGCAGAGAGGAAGTTCCCAGGCTAGTGTGCCTTTTCTTCTTTTGTTCCTTAATTACTTGAGGGATATCTTGAGTGATTTCTTGAGTGATATCCTGAGTACCACTTAGGTGGGTCATTAGGTGTGGATTAGTTGCTAAAGTCTTTGTGTCTTGACCTCTTGAACTTTGTGAAGAGTTTTTCTGAGAAGATGGCTGTATTGCACTTAGTTGTGCTCTGGCTTGGCTTCGTGTATATCCCTACACAGATCTGGCTGACACAGGCCACAAAACCACAGCTCGCCCCTATACACGAAGCCAAGCCAGAGCACAACTAAGTGCAATACAGCCATCTTCTCAGAAAAACTCTTCACAAAGTTCAAGAGGTCAAGACACAAAGACTTTAGCAACTAATCCACACCTAATGACCCACCTAAGTGGTACTCAGGATATCACTCAAGAAATCACTCAAGATATCCCTCAAGTAATTAAGGAACAAAAGAAGAAAAGGCACACTAGCCTGGGAACTTCCTCTCTGCCCAGAACATTGGAGGCTATACACCACACCCCCTCAACAGTATTTATAGGAACTCAAACACTGAGATCCTGCTCTGTTCCAGTAACAAGAAGCCGAAAGCACCAGCCTGAAGATGACGAGTGAGACCTCGTCGAAACGTCGCCTAGACACCCCAACTTTTACACGGGAAGACACCCGAGGACACCAAAACCTACATTCCTGTACCCGTGAAAATCTACGAAAGCATATATATATATATATATATATATATATGCTTTCGTAGATTTTCACGGGTACAGGAATGCAGGTTTTGGTGTCCTCGGGTGTCTTCCCGTGTAAAAGTTCAAGAGGTCAAGACACAAAGACTTTAGCAACTAATCCACACCTAATGACCCACCTAAGTGGTACTCAGGATATCACTCAAGAAATCACTCAAGATATCCCTCAAGTAATTAAGGAACAAAAGAAGAAAAGGCACACTAGCCTGGGAACTTCCTCTCTGCCCAGAACATTGGAGGCTATACACCACACCCCCTCAACAGTATTTATAGGAACTCAAACACTGAGATCCTGCTCTGTTCCAGTAACAAGAAGCCGAAAGCACCAGCCTGAAGATGACGAGTGAGACCTCGTCGAAACGTCGCCTAGACACCCCAACTTTTACACGGGAAGACACCCGAGGACACCAAAACCTGCATTCCTGTACCCGTGAAAATCTACGAAAGCATATATATATATATATATATATATATTCCTTTGACAATATTCTAGAGCAGGGGTCTGCAACCCGCGGCTCCGGAGCCGCATGTGGCTCTTTTACACCTTTGCCGCGGCTCCGGGGCGGATACTAGCGAGGGGAGGAGGCGCATTGTGCGCCCCGACACTCCCCACTGTGGCGGGCGCTGTACTGGCTGTGACGTCGCATGGGGGCGGTGCGTGCGTTAGTCATGCACCGTCCCAACGTCACCTTCCCGCCCGCCCGTCTGCTACATTGTAAGGGGCATGTACGCTGGTCACTGCATTGAAGGGGAGTGAAGAATACACACACACAATAAGGTAACTTGTTAATTTAACGTTTATTTCTATGAGGAGGAGTAATTCTGAGGGGTCAAACAAAGAAATAATAAAAAAGTGACAAAAAAAGTTATTTTAATAATGACGAGTTTTGCGGCTCCCAGTTTTTTTTTATATTCGGAAACGGGTTCAAGTGGCTCTTTTTGTCTTAAAGGTTGCAGACCCCTGTTCTAGAGTCTTAAGAGCTTTCCCATTTCATTGTGCTAGCCCTTGTTTGCTCCATGCACCCTATAAATATATTTCTAACTTCAAATGTCCTTTAATGTATTACTAACACGATGCTAAAGACCTGTTCCACATAAATCCAGCTAACTTTTTAAAGCTATGAAAAGCGTCTCTGTCACTAATGGGTTTTCAATAATATTTAAATCTTATCCACACAACAAAAGCATAGACTTGTCTTCAGATCCATAAAATAAACTCCACAAAAGGATTGAAGGAAGAAATAGGTAACAGTGGGTCCAGGGACTCCCTACTGACCTGATGTATCCAGTTACTTGTCCTTTCTTGTTCCATCATAAAGGAACAATAGAATGTTAACCAAAACTCTGCTGCAGAAGGCAAAGTGGGAGGAGAAGTTGCAACTTTTGAGTATCATTCTTACTACAGGAGAGGGACCACAGTGATTTGCAGGCTGTATGAGGTCTCTAGACTAGTCAGAATAAATCCCAGGTGCCTAATTTTCTGGTCTTGCCCGATCAGTAAAAACAACTCCCTATGTACTGCAAAGCCTCCACTTTTTGTTCAAAATGCAGTTTGAACCTCAGCTTTGGCGATTGATTTCAATGACCCTAAAGCCCCATTCATGTGTTATTTGCATGAGCATGTGGAGTGGTGACACACTATTAACCTTGCTCCCAGAATCACCACTTCTTTAAAGAACCATGCACTGTACATGGTCAAAAGTAAATAAAAGCCAATGCATCTAGGGGCTGCAGAAAAGTGGTTGTGCAGGTATCCTGACACATGAGCAGGAATTTGTAGGCTGGGGTTTCTTTACAGACAACAGTGTTTTCTGTAACACGGCTGTTGCAGGAAACACTCACCCCTGAGTCAACATGGTATTGTCCTACACATGAGAAATGCAAACAAAGGGGAGCTTAAGTGCTCAAGACTACATTCTAGATGTGACTCTGACACCAAATACAATGGACCTTGGAATACCTGTATTTCCACAATCAAGAAAATTAATGAAGCAAAGTAGGTAATCATTGCTAGATGTTGGGAGACAAAGAGAAAGAGTGAAACCTTCCTGTTTCTCCTTGGCCTCTCAGCAGCTTTTAATATCATTGACAATGACATCATTCCAAAACAGCTCCATGCTACTGCTCCTACCTTTGGGGCTATTTCTGAAGAGTTGCATTGAGATCATAGGTGCTGACTCCCTGGGACCCTGGGTGCCCGAGTATCCACAAAATTCCCCATTAAGGGGCTAAAGGGTAAAGGACCCCTGACAGTTACGTCCAGTCGTGAACAACTCTGGGGTTGCGGCGCTCATCTCACTTTACTGGCTGAGGGAGCCGGCCTTTGTCCGCAGACAGTTTTTCCGGGTCATGACTAAGCCGCTTCTGGCAAAAACAGAGCAGCGCACGGAAACGCCGTTTACCTTCCCGCCGGAGCGGTACCTATTTATCTACTTGCACTTTGACATGCTTTCAAACTGCGAGGTTGGCAGGAGCAGGGACCAAGCAATGGGAGCTAACCCTGTCATGGGGATTCGAACCACCAACCTTCTGATCGGGAAGCCCAAGAGGTTCAGTGGTTTAGACCACAGCGCCACCTGCTAGGCACTCACAAATTTCAGCACCAGGGCCATGAACACTGCATGGCACCCACGGCCCCGAGTGCCCACAGTCACGGGGCCAAGATCAAACATTTCTCCAATGAAAGTAGGAACATCCCATTCCCTAATGATAATTTTACTATTTATATCCCACACATCTTGCTGGGGTAGCCTAGCACTCTAGGCAGCTTCCAACATATATAAAAATATATATTAAACATTAGAAACAATAGGGAAAAAACCCTTCCTTATACAGGATTGCCTTCAAACGGCTCAGGGGGTTGGATAACTTCATACCCACCAATATTTCTCCGATTCAAATAGGGACATCCTATGGAATTCCAGGATGAAATCAGAAACTGGGATGGCTTCCCTAAATCAGGGATGTCACTGGAAAATAGGGACATTTGGAGGGTCTGCAAGCTGGCACACCTGATTGAGATACTCCCGCCAGTGCTAGAACTTGAACCATCTGAATTCCCATTAGGACAAGAATAGGACCATGAGGCAGAGGGTTTAATATTCAAAAGTGCAGAAGGTTGGGTGCAGTTGCTAGGGAGTTATGGACAAATACAGTTTCAGGCTTCTGTGGCACCGTAAGTCACAGAAAATAAGATTTGACAGGAGTGAGTGTGTGGCAGAAGGATGTGGATGTCTAACATCTAGTCGCACTAGCAGAACTAGCAAAGGGCTGAGAACAGACAAGAGCAAGCCAATACCCCTTGGTTAAAGCAAAGTTAGCGGAGAGCCCTAGTAAAATCATTCTCTCTTGGAAGTTTGCAAGAGAGCTCTTCCTTCCCTCTCTTTCCAGCCTGGTGTTTTCCTTATATGGCAAGCTTGGGGAGAAAGGTTTTAATTTTTGCATGCAAATTGTATGCAGTGAAGTGCCCCAGATCATTTCAAATGTCCCTCCAAATATGTTTTGTAGACATTCTTCTTCAGTTCCTTTTTATTCAGGATTTGCCCAAATCCAATATATCCCAATTAATTTCTTTGGCTTTTAGGAGCCTATCTGAGATGAGGATGCAGTATTTTACGGGAGCCCTATATCAGGCTGGTGGGTGTTTTGTACATGCAACTCTGAAAATACAGAATGCTTGCCATCATTTCTCTGCAACAGCCCAATCTCCAGGTGTTTTTTACAGTCCATCTCAATGTCTTTATACAATCTTCTTACAATAATGGCTTTCACCAGAAAGTGCTTCCTGTGTGGAGAGCAGTACCACACCAGCCTTGAAGATGTCTTCTGATTCAGCAAAGGATAAGGTAAGTGAGAATTACACCTTTAATTTGCTCAGATAGTGTTCCAGGACCATTTTACATGGGTCATAAACATACTTTAAGTTATGATCAAGCCGCAGTGAAGCCTATTTATATGAATTACTTGCCTGCAACAAGCTCCAGGCACACAAAATAATCCTCATTATGAGATAAAGCCACAGCACAGATCACACAATAAAAAAACCATATTGTAGGGACTGGCTTTCAAAAGGTTCACATTTCTTCTTCCTTCTCTCCTGCCTTGTCCCATCAGAAGATAAGTCTTTCTATGTATTTCCCCATTTTCATACATTTCAGCTATGTTTATTTATCAGGAACAGATGCTATTTTTACTTTATCTCCTTTGCAAATCTCTGTTTCTGCTTCAACCTACTTTTGCTTTGGTGGAGGGGGGAATTGTCAGGGGTAGCACAACCTGTGCACTGGGGTTGCTATTATAAATAGTTACCTATATTAACATTTATATCCTGTCCTTTAGAAAAAAATGCTTACAAAAAAATCACTTACCATATAGCGTGTTCTCCTTCAGGGAGAGCACGTGTTGCGGTGGGGTCTACTGAGCCACCCCTTTGTTGCTGGGTAAGTTCTCCAAGATGGCAAGGGGGCATTGATTGGATTGCCGAGTTGCTGGGGCAAAAGTTATGTTGCAATTTTGGTGGGAGGGGTAAAAGGTTTAAATACTCTGCACGCAGCCTTGTACTTTCTCTTTTGCTGCGTGCAACGGATCACCCGCCCACCCGCCCTAGAATAAGGGGTTGTTGCATTGACCTTGCTATGCCTGTCATGGGGTCGTCTGCCTTTGAGCAGGGGCCTGGTAGGAATTTTTCCACCTGGCAAATTGGCTGGCTGGGTGGTTTTTGCCTACTGCGTAGCAAATCGTCACAACTTGTAAGGTTGTGGTTAGGCATTGGTTATAAATCTGGTGGAGGAGGGGTTAGGATAGGCTGGGCCTACCCCTCCATGGAGGGGTTCAGGATAGGCTGGGCCTGCCCCTCCATGGTTGCTGCGGAAAGGGAATTCCGTTAAAGGAATCCTGGGGCTTGCCATCTTTTCGTCCAATCCCTGGAATGGGACTAGGGCCGGCAAGCCTTCGGGGAGCAGGCGGGTGAGAGTTGAGGGTCTGTGACTCAGCTCCAATTCTTCCCCGACTTGCTTTCCCCCGCACTGTCTTTCGGTGGTGCCCGGAAGTCAGTTCTGTCCCCAGGCGGGGGGACAGATAGTCTTAACCAATGCCTAAACAACCACTCACAGTTTGTATTTTAATAAAGTTGTGGCCAAAATCATGCCAAAAATCTTAAACAAAAATTACGTGTCCGTTGTGAGTTATTTTGGGGGGTGGATTGGGGACCTCAACACGCAACTTAAGATACAACACAAACAATAGGATGTATGATCAAACAACAAACTGCCAACAATAAAACAAAAACAAAAACAAACGAGTAGGAAACTGAAATAAAAATGTCTGCTGAAACAACACAGTTGTCAGTAACTACTTCAGGGCCAGCAATAAAGAGAGCAGCTGAACCTCTCTGGAGGAGTATTTCATAATCTTGAGCAGGGCTAGGGAACCTTTGGCTCACCATAAACTAGGAAGGGATAGTTCAGTTGGTAGAGAATGAGAAGCTTAATCTCAAGGTCATAGGTTCAAGCCCCACGTAGGGCAACAAGATTGCTGCCTTGCAGGGGTTGGACTAGATAAACCTTGTGGTCCCTTCCAGCTCTAATATCCTATTATTCTATGCCTCTTCATTAGGGCCACAACTCCATTTCCCTGAAACCACGCCTACCTGCCCCACACCTGGTATCACATGTGATGTCAAGTATGAGGCCTGTGTAGGGCTGCCATACGTCTGGGTTTTCCTGGACATGTGCTCTTTTGGGGAACCAGCATGCCCCTCCGGGAGTATTTTTCTCTTTTATGTGGGCAGTCTTAAGCCTGGCGGAGATTCCAGCAGCTTTCCTGGCATGGCCTTCCTGGGGCTGCTTGGCCTCCCATCTTCCAGAAGAAAAGCAAAGGGAAGAGAGGAGAGGGAAGCAGACCCTCCAAGTGTCCCTATTTTCCAGGGACATCCCTGATTTAGAAAAGCCATCCCTGTTTCTGATTTGATCCCCGAATGTCTTACTTTTCCTTAGGATGTCCCTATTTTCTTTGGAGAAATGTTGGAGGGTACGGAGTTATCTAGCTGCCCAGAGTGGCTGGCATGACCCAGTAAGATGTGTGGGGTATAAGTAGTAAAATTCTTATTGTGGAATGGGACATCCCTTTTTTCATTGGAGAAATGTTGGAGGGTATGGGGAAGGAGGGGGCCAGCAGGTGGATGAGGAAGGGGTCAGTGGCAGGCAGGGGGTGAGCGAGGGAGATGTGGGATGGTGGGGGGTTGCCCCAAACGTGTCCAGGTTTTGGGGCTTTGGAATATGGCAACCCTAATGCAGAGACACAGTTGCAGCCTGTGGTTTGAAACCAGAGCTGAGCTCCCATCTCATCAGTGGAGGAAGTCATTTGCTACATGCCAGAGCAAACTGGAATGGGTTGCGCAACAGCTTTGTTTAGGCACACAAGCGAGTGCAACTGCAGCTTGCAGAAAGCAGAACTGAACTCTGAGCACAGCAGCTGATGTATGACAAACTCAGTCTTTGCTTGGTCCCTACCGCCCCATCACCTCCCTAGGCCAACTTTGACTGATGGGCGGGTGCCACTCTCCTGACCTCATTATGATGTCCACCAGGCAGCTTTACTGATCTCCCTAACGTATTCATTTATTTGTATGAAATCTTTGGTTGGATAATGGTGTCACAGAATTCAAAGGGTACATTATAAAGGATAGCTGTCTTTCAGTTTATGTATTAGCTCAGAAAGTGTGATCTAGATAGATGTGATCTAGATTAAAATGTGAACTACATGTTTTCCCCATCCCTAGGCTGGACCCAGGCTGTTGCTATGTTACTTCTTTCTGGAGGTTTTAAACACAAATGTCAGTATCCAGCTTCCCTTCCTTTTTCTTTGCACCCCACCAAATTGTAAAATATTGTCAAATAAATTTAAGTGGCAGTTTTTAAATCGTGAATGCAACAGCATCCTTTGTGAGATTCCACATAATATTAACCTTTCTTATAAAAAAAAAGAAAATGAAACTCCTATGGTAAGTCAACTACATGCTCTCCTGCTGCTTGAGAAGCCAGAACTAGCTGCTGTAGAGCAAGCAAGCAAATACAGTAGGCAGAGAATAACAATTCATAATATGCACAAGGAGAGAAAGGAAAGATCTGGATGAGAACTGCAAGCATTATATGTTTACCATAACATCTCTATTTTCAGCCATGAAATGTTGGAGAGGATTCTTTTTCTGGCCTGGCCTGCTCACTGGTCATCCCCTTATAGGCATTCACATTAACAAATTCCCTTTATATTAAGCTTTCATGCTGGGGAAAAAATAAAAACTTTAAAACTACAGGTTTGCGATCATTTTTATAGTTACTGCTGGAAGTTACTGGCTCTCTATTTAGAAACAGACCTACAGTAGCTTTTAAATTAATGAACCGGAGGAAAGCACAAAGCTTACAAGGTTAATTTAAACTTCATGTACCTCCTGGTTTTTCTTTACTTTCTCTCTCTTTCTTGGAGTTTTCCATTAAGCAGATTGAGAGCAATGATGTGAGCCTGCAAAGAAGACCACTGGTCACTAATAATGGTTGAAAGAGAATGTTATAAAAGCTAGGATCCATTGCGGTAAAAAATATTATCCCACCACCTCCAATTTCCCTAAGGTATTCTACAAAATTTTGCAGAATTATCATTTAAATATATTTTATTTGTAAGCTTATTTGAAATATCAGAGGCTTTGCAACAGAACAACAAAATCCACTGTGTGACCACAAGAAAGGGGGCATTTATGGATGTTAAAATGGGGTTTAGATTTGGAAACCCATTAAAGTATGTCCACAAATTGAGATTAGTGTATGACGTCTAACTCTTTAGAACTGTAGGAAAGTGTTAATGTTAATGCCATGTTGTGGAAAACTGCCCGGTAGTTGAGTCTCACAAGTCATCACATCTTTCTACTTCTACTCCTCTGGTCAAAATCTATCAAACAAGGAGAAAGAGGGATGGCAGCTTCAAGTGACAGAATGTGCAGAGTTAGCAGGCCTAACCAGCAGAATAAGAGAGCAAGAAGATCAAGTACGTAAAGAGGAGTGGGAAATGTTTGTGGAGTATTTGGAAAATAACTGTCACTTGCTTATGAGTGAAAATGCTAACAGTATAACATACAGTAATCAGGGGCGAAACTAAATTAAATGACTTTTTTCTTTTAGAATATGCAGAAATTAAGGGGAAATTCAAAGAACCATGGGAGGGTAAGGAGGGAAGTCAATGAATGTCAGATTACAATGATGGGTACTTAATGACGGGAATGTATATTTGAAAATTTTCAATAAAAATCATTTTTTAAAAAAAACAATATCAAACATACCATCTGACAAAATGATTTTAAAAAGGCCAGATCAATGGGCACATGAAAAAATGTATTGGTTTGTTTTAAAAAATTGTTCTTCTGCACAGACATGTTTGACGACAATTCAATAGTAAACAATTTCATGATCTAATATATGTATCTCCTTTAGCTTTTTTCAGAGTATATGACTTTGTCCACAGTCACATGACTGATAAAAATAACATACTATTTAAAAAATGACAACACTCCTATAACAGAAGCTGAGAATATTTGCCTCAAGGCATTATCTTATTGCACAGCTGCTGAAATTCTTATCTTGAATTGTTCTTGTCAGTTCACAAAAATACCAGGTGACTTATCATTTTATCATTTGATGCCTGTAAGCATCAACTGCAAATCATTGCAGTTCATGTGGTAGAATGTTCTCTTGGTGGGGTTTGATCTCCTGTAGCCCATCCACGTTTACAAATCATTTGACATGCTAATCATGTTGGTTGCAGGCATATGTTTCCCTTGCTTCCCTTACAGGGATGCAAGATGGCGGCGCAAGCACTTGCAGCGGCTCGGCACTCCGAAGACCGGTATTCAGTGATTTGTGTTTTATTTTTATTTGTGCTGAATAGGATGAGAGTGTTGGAGATACGTGCAAATGTGTATGTGAACCCGGTCTTTGGGTGTTTGATTTTCGTTGTTGTGTATACTGTGTATATACGGACAATGACAATAAATTTATCTTATATGTGAACAAGCCCTGTATAGTGAATCAGTCAACTCTTGCCCATTAAACTGCTCTTATATTTTTCCTTCATTCTCATACTGATGACTGCTTTAGAACATGGGCTGAACCTAGAGCTTCCATTCTAGATGTGTATCTATAAATTTATCATGAAACATGAAATAATGTAAATATGGTTCATCCTGCCCATTCCATCCTAGTCCTAAAATCCAGTCCTTGCCTTTACCTGTTGTGTGGTTCACCTAGACATCTTGCGACTGCAGCAGGGCCAGATCTGAGGGCTGGGGCAAAATGAGCAGGAGCTGTTGCAGGTACCATTACTTTCAGTGCATCAGTAAGAGATGGCACCCAAATCAGCTCAAACGGAACATATTTATCATTATCTTTAAGGTATATGTAAAAAAATGTGCTGTATGCTCAGCATCTTTCAATATCAGGTCACACATGATTTAACTGGCTACTGATTTGGCTTGAGTCAGGGATTTTTTATTAGTCTTGCCGTGGAAGAATTTGTATGGATAGAGAAACCTCTTAATCAAAAAGTCTTTTAACTTTCCAGATCTGCTAGCTTCCAGGAAATAGGATCTGCAGATGCTAATGATGCTTTGATTTTATTATGGAAGATTCCTTCCTTCCTTAAAACTTCTTTTCATTGGTATGCTCTTCTTGAAATATATGGCAATAAATAACCCACACAGTATGTTAACTTTTATTCGTCATATATCCACCATAATCAAGCCATGTCAGGTCATAACTCACTAAATTAAAGATACTTTATGAGGTTGTACTTTTCTACTGCCAACAGTTCCCCATAATCAGAAAAGGAGTGTTATGGATCTGATAAAATAGGAATGTCCCCTTAGAAATAATCCAGCTTCACTGGTGTCTGCCTAATGAAAACCATGAAAGCAATTAGCACCTGGCTAAGGATGATTTACTCCAGGGAATATGACATTGGAGGAGAGAACAGAGCTTGCAGACCTAGTCTGCTGCAGAGTCAGTAGATTGAGATCTTTTTCAAACAGCTGCAGAGAAGCTTTTGCATCTAAAGATCCAGTCCCAATGGTCACCTATGTGGATAAAGACATCTTTTAAAACAATCTCAGCATATAGAAGGTGCCAGAATCTAAAACTGATACACCACTTGTAAAAAATAAAAATCTCTCGTATTAAGAGCCCATGTTCCAATTTGTGCTTAAGATGCTGTGTGATGCAACAGGTATGTACATTCATATGCGGTGGTGGACATACAAGAATTTTGACAATGGTGTTTAATTTTACATTCTTATCTAGGAGGCCTCTTCAATTCTTGCTACAGAAGCCAGACACCATGTTACATTCATCAAATGTATCAAAACTTTTCATTTGCAAATTGAAATAATGTTGGGTCTGATCTAGTTGAGAAACCTGGGATGGGGTAGCAGTAGGAGGGTTATCTGAGAGCATCAACAAGCATATGGATAGAGGTGATCCAATCAGCATTGTGTACATACAACCTGGGAAAGGTCTTATTGATTAATTTTATTTGCACAAAGCGTGTTCTCCCTCATGGAGAGCACGGGTTGCAGGCGGGGCTGACGAGACACCTCACTGTTGCTAGGCAAATGGTTTGGTCATCCTTTAAGCAGGGGCAGGCTGTTACTGGGGTAATCTAGATGTTGCCATTTGTTGATTGACAGCCCTATTTGTTAAATACAATGCACGCAGCAACGAACTTCCTCTTTTGGCTGTGTGCTTCGGATCACCTAATTTTAGGCTGTTTGCTTGACCTTACTATGCCTGTCATGGGGTCGTCTGCTTTGGGGCAGGGGCCCAGTAGGAATTTTGTCCATTTGCTGATTAGTGTGTGCCACTGGGTTTTTTGCCTACTGCGTAGCAAATCGTCACAACTTGTAAGGTTTGCGGTTAGGCATTGGTCTTGGAATTGGTTGGTGGAGGGGTATGGATTTGGCTGTGCCTGCCCCTCCAAAAATGCTGCTGCTTCTGCTGCTTCAAGGGTTTTCTGTTAAAGGAACCCAGGGGCTCCCCATGCTTTTGTCCGAAACCCCCTGGCAAGGGGCTAGGGCCACGCAAGCCCCTGGGAGCATGCTGGGGAGAGGTGAGGCATGGTTCCCAGTCCCGTCTCTCTCCCCAGGTGACTTACCCTTCCTGACTTCGCGGGGGTGCAAATGTCAGAGCTGTCCCCGGGTGGGGGCAGTTAGTGCTACCAATGCCTAAGCAACCACTCACATTGCTGTAATTTGAATAAAGTTGTGGCCAAAATTATGCCAAAAACCTTTAAAAAAAATCAAGTGTCAATTGTGTTTTTCTTTGGGGGGTGTCTTGGGGACCTCGATGCGCAACTATATATATTGCCATATTTGAGGTGGGGAATCATGGTAGTGAACAGCACAAAATCAAGAATGAAATTATATAAAAATTATTATTATTATTATTATTATTATTATTATTATTATTATTATTATTATATCTGTAAAACAAATGCAAAATGCATTACAATGCAGTAGATCAAATTAATACATCAACATTCCTGGATCACCCTTAAGGGAAACCAGTTACTGATCCATAAAAGGACATGTCCTCTTATCCCATGAATGCTAAGCTTACATAGGAGTCTTTGGTGAAGGGCTTTATCAAAAGCTTTTTGAAGATGTCTTGACAGTGTTGATTGGAGCTGTGTCCCCTTACCTCTGACAAGGTTCCCATTCTAGATGAGGGAGAGCTCATGCTGTCAGTTTATGAAAGAAAAAGCTTGCTGTTCATGCTTCACTTGCACCCAGGCCTCTTTATTTGCCAAATTCACAGTGAACAGGCAATGGCAGAGTTGGGAAGTTACTATACAAATAGTTTTCTATTGTTTCTTTTATCAATAACTTAAGGAGTACAGATACAAAGTACAGGTAAATAAACAATGATTAAAGGATGTAACCAGTGAAGCCTGCACCACAGAATCATAGAATTATAGAGTTCTAGGACCTTATGCAACTGCTGAAATAATTACGTTATATTGCAGTTCTTTCATCTGGGTGGAGAGTCGGCTCATGTCAAGCCTTCAAATGCTGAGAACCACCAGCAATAATGCTTCAACTAAGTTGGAAATTGTTGCTCTCACACAGCTTCCTTTGAGCAGTATCCACTAGGGATGGGGAAGATTTCGAATCAGTTCACATTTAAAAGTGAAGCTACTTAATTTGTACTTTCAGAAACAAAATGATAACTGAAACACAATCATCCTTTGAAATTCATATTTGCAAACAGGTTCTCAGGCCAAGTAATGAGTACGAGGATGCATGTATCAGGACAGGAATGGCCAAACTTGGCTCTCCAGCTGTTTTGGGACTACAACTCCCATCATCCCTAGCTAACAGGACCAGTGGTCAGGGATGATGGGAATTGTAGTCCCAAAACAGCTGGAGGGCCAAGTTTGGCCATGCCTGTACTAGGATAAAGTGTGGCACAAGATTAATATATCACACAAGAATACTTTATATTAGGGAAAATGCAAAAATGTTAGATTGAAAAAAATTCCTAAGAAAAAAGGTATTAGGAGAAAAGTGCACTAGAATGTTGATGAATTTTCATGAGGACATAAAAAAATCACAAATGTGAAAATGTGAAAAACATAAGTTAAGAATGGAAAAATTCAAAACGGAGAGAATGTTAAATTGACAGATTCGCCTATTCCTGGTATTCACCAGTTAGCCAACTGGTGAATTTCATGGGACAGATAGTCTCTCCTGCAGAGATGAATGCTGCTCCCTATATGCATGTGAGAGTGGGAGAGGGAGGTGTTTAAGGAAGAAAGATCAGGCCCATTTCCCTTTAGCTCTGCGTACTTTGCTTGTTTCTATATTTTTAATCTGGGTGGCAGTGGGGTATCCTTGAGTGGGATCAGCTACCTTCTCCATAGTTGGCCCCAACAAGCTAATTCTGGGATTTGGACCCTCCCAGCTGCAATTCATGCAGGATACATTACATCATACAGGATACAGGTACATTTGTTTTCCAGTGGTGCAGCAAATAGAAAGTGAAAGGGAAGGGAAACAAAATACGTCCCAATCATAGTTGGAACTAACATTTCCTGACCTGTTAAGGCCTGACCAAAGGCCAGAAAATCTCTTCCAACTCATGAGATCTGTCTGCTCAATAAACTCTTTTTTCCATTACAAGCCTGACTGCGCTCATTAGGTCTGTGCTAAACAATCATCTAAACAAATTTTGAAGCACCATGCCAGAGAACTGATTGAAAATTCAAACTTACTGTCACCAAGGGAACCATTAGAGAGGCTGACATGGAAGCTTATATGTGAATTAGAACACCATTTCCCCATCTCATTCAGAAGCAGCTTAGCATGGGTGCCACAGGAGCTGTGCCTTAAAGAGTCAGCACAAGAAAGCATATGGACAATAATTGAGGAAGATACAGTGGGCCCCAAATCACCTCCAAGGGAGAACACCTAATTTATAACATCGTTTCCTAAAGATAGTCATGGAAAACTGGGATGAGGAGGAAGGGCATGAAGGTTGAAGGAACTACATGTCTGCAGGACCTTTAAAGGGCCATGCAATCTTGGCATGAACATATGGCAGAAGAAGGTACCATATGCAAAGGAAAAGCATAATGAATAATGAATAGATGAATAGATGAGTAATGAATAGATCAAATGTGGGATACTTTGGAGAGGGGCAGGAAAACCCTCAATGTCTATATCAGACCTCAAATGGAGTACTGTGTCCAGTTCTGGGCACCACAGTTCAAGAAGGACACTGACAAACTAGAACGTGTCCAGAGGAGGGCAACCAAAATGGTCAAAGGCCTGGAAACGATGCCTTATGAGGAACGGCTAAGGGAGCTGGGCATGTTTAGCCTGGAGAAGAGGAGGTTAAGGGGTGATATGATAGCCATGTTCAAATATACAAAAGGATGTCACATAGAGGAGGGAGAAAGGTTGTTTTCTGCTGCTCTAGAGAAGCGGACACGGAGCAATGGTTCCAAACTACAAGAAAGAAGATTCCACCTAAACATTAGGAAGAACTTCCTGACAGTAAGAGCTGTTCGACAGTGGAATTTGCTGCCAAGGAGTGTGGTGGAGTCTCCTTCTTTGGAGGTCTTTAAGCAGAGGCTTGACAACCATATGTCAGGAGTGCTCTGATGGTGTTTCCTACTTGGCAGGGGGTTGGACTCGATGGCCCTTGTGGTCTCTTCCAACTCTATGATTCTATGATTCTATATCAAGGTAGAAGGGAGAATATGAAACCGAAGCTTAGTGGAAGATTAGAGGGAGTCTCAAACAGTCCTTCTATCTGAATTTGAAGGCAGATTCTGAGATTATCTGGTGACTTGTGCCATCTAATCATTACTTTCTTACAGTAATATTCATCATTTGAATAGAATAATATAATAGAATCATAGAATTGTAGAGCTGGAAGAGACCCCAAGGTTCATCTAGTCCAAACCTTGCAATGCAGGAACCCTGCCCACAGCCGTGTTGCTGAATACTTTTCCAAATCCATATCTTTATTGCTTTAGCCAAAGGCCATCAGTTATACAATAATGAAATAGTAAAGTGACATCACTTTAAATTTGATTTAAACAAATAAATATCATGATCCATTGCAATGTCCAATATATTTTGCAACAATAAAAAACACAAAACCCCTGAAACACTCATTAAACACGTCTACCAATGGCATGTGCCCCTCAAGCTTAGAAAGCTTACCCACCCCTGCTTTAAAGGATCCTAAAATAGTGAAGTTGATACCTATACATTTAAACTGCTTAATTTTGGTGATGGATCCCATTTATGTTGTTTCTGAGCTTTCCCAAAAAGCATAATACACCACCCTGAGTCATTCCAGTGGTGTCAAATCTACTGATAGACCAAGGAGACCTCCCCCATATAGTGAGGCTTTAACTGCTCTCTGGACCAATCTAGTCAACTCCTCCTCCTAGATTTTACCATCCACAATGTGCAGAGAAGCATTTTGATATGCTTTTCTGCTAAGAACTGTCTAAATGTGAAGTTGGATGGATAAATAAGTTCCCATCCACACATCACTCCAAGAAATGCAGCCCAGGTCAATTCACTGAGGAATTAATAAAGATCATTTTCTTCATGCATCTTTAGTGGCAATCACACACAGGTCCCAAGACAAACGCTGCATTTGAAGCAGGAACTTAAAAAGAGAGTCTGAGTGTTTTGTCTCTCCATTCGAAAAGAAATCTTACATAGCTTTAAACTCTTTTTGACCCACTTGTTATTTGTGTCTGAAGGACTGGGAAAGATTAAAAGTACAAAAATGAAATAACGCCAGGAGAAATGTCTCTGCAATTAGTGCACCTTTTAGTTCAAGGCCAAGGGCTGAGTTAATTACATGAGCATCATTTGACTTCTATGCCTTGGGTGGGTTAACAATAATATCAGAGGGGACTGGAATGGGCTCTGCCATATATACCCCCAGCTTGCAATGTTCAGCTAATCAGTACTAACTCTGATATCAAGCCTGGAAGATTTGTGAGGAAATCTTACTATGTAAAGTAAGTCAGGACAAGGAGCTTGCAGCCCTCCATATGTTTTTGAACTCCCATCAACCCCAGCAAGGAATTGCCAGTTCAATTCCTCCATCCACAATCAAGTCCTGGATTGCAGTGGTCTTGTGAATCATTGACCTGGTATTGCACAGCAGCACCTTAAGCTTATATGAGACACCCTTGTTGATACCTGTATCCTTCTGGTCAGGACCAGACCCAGACCCAGACAACGACTAAACCTGCCTCCTTGGTAATGACGTAGTCCCAATGCACACACACACACACACACACACACACCCCTGTGGAACCTGCCCCAGCCATTCTATTGGCTAGGGCCCACTCCTAGGCAGCCCTGACCCTCTCCCCTTAAGAAAAAAATATCTCATACAAACTATAAATAAACCAATAAATCAATAGAAACTAATAATAAAAAAAGTTATAGCCAAATTAAAATAACTGTCAGCCTCAACTAAACATTTACTAAGCCCAACCGAACAAATACAAAACAGAGAAACCAAAATTTTAAACCCCAGAAATTAAAAATGGATTAAAACATTTTAGTCAGTTGACTCAACCCAAGAGCTGTTCCAGCAATGCCCCTCCAGCCTCCCTGGAGCCTCTTTTAGCTGTTCAAGATGAGTCTGGGTCTCACCCCCTAGGCCTGGTGGAAATGGGCTTTGCAGCAGGGAGCAGGTCTTCCTTCCAGCACTCACAGCAGCAACAATCTGGTCATGGTTTCTGGGACTGTGTGCATGCAGCCTGAGACTCTGCCTCCATGGAAACTTTCTCTGTACATCCCTTTCCAATTCTCTCCTGGTTCTGGGAGACAGTGGTGCAGGGAAGCACCTGGCCCTTCACTTGCCTGACCTGCCTCTTCCTCCTCTTCTTCTGACCCATCCTGTGCTTCACCCTCCAGCTCTGAAGCTTCCCCTGACTCTGATTCTTGCCTCCTGGCTGATTCAGGTCCCAACAAACCACTGCCCCCCTCTCCCAAGTCATACTCCAGCCCCCCCCCCCCCCCCGGCTCACTCTTCAGCATCCATCCAGCCCCTGACAACATGGAAATTGCAATCCAGTATCTGGAGGGCCACAGGCTCCACATCGTTGATTAACAGAAGCAGCATTGCTGATGGAGCTAGTTGGAGGAATGTTTGCCAAACATAGGCTATGCCTAGAGTCAATCAATTGTAAACTTACTTTTATTTTATAGATATGTTGCCACCATATGGGTTAATTTTATGGAGTATTTATGAATTATAATTGCCATTTTAATTAGTAAATATGCTTTCTTTGTGCATGGATGAAGTTGTCACATTGCTTATATGGTTTCTCTTTTTTTTAACTATAGTTAATTTGGAATTTTTACTGGAGCAATTTTAAATTATGCTTGTTATGACACAATATGATTTCCCTGCTCCCAAACCAACCAGATCATGATTTACTTTCAAAAAGTGGTAACAATAAGCCTCAGGACATATTAGATAGGTGGAGATAATCAGATCATGATGGGGGAATTTCATTATCTGCATTCCTCTTCAGTTGGAAGATGAACCAGTTTGCCTGGCGGTCTGGCATTCACGTCCCTGTGGAATGCGAGGGCAGGCAAAGGCACTGGGTGCAGGGAGCACTCTGGTTGCCGTGACACCCCCCACCAACCCACAATCCCGTTCCTGGAAGCACAGGTTATCCTGTTAATTGGACTTCAATTGGAGTAAATTACAGACGTGTGCCAGAGACAATGAGATAAGAAACTGCAAAAACAACCCAGCTACAAGGATGTGAAAGGTTTGGATTAAGAGTAGATTTCATTCGGTGAAAGAGACGAGGGGAGCCCATGGTTTGCTTACTTAAAGTTTTTCTCCACATTTATGATATGGCACCCTTCCCCTCCCCAAATGCAAGTTTTATTTACAAATATCTGCACAAGCGAGGATGGAAAAAAATGGAACATAATATGGAATTTAACAAAATTGGAAGTGTATGTGTGAGAGAAAGGAACAGAGAGGGAAGAGGGGAAGAAATGCTATGCTTTGAAAATATAGAGCAAAATCCTTCCTAACCTCCATTATCCACAAAGGAATGCATTTGAGATAAGGATAAATGGCCATAAATCAGCGGTAGGGAGGAGTCTATCAGCTACGAGAACAGAAGTTTTTGGATTAACTATCTGCAGTCTGGAGTCAGACCATTCTTCCTAGGCTGGAAAAATGGAGAAGATGGTTTGTTTACTGGAAGCTGAATCATGGGACGAAGCAATGAAGTGACTTTTGGAAGCTGTGGGATAACAGCTTCTCCCGAGACATGTTGAGAACCATCAACAGTTGCAGGAATAAAGGATATATAGATAGGGTATGCAGATATATAGATGGGAAAACATCATGGGGGGAAACTGTCACACTCAGTAAAGAATAAGGATCACACCTAAAGTTCCCCACTTGAAACTTTATAAATTACCTATTATACCAACACATATTGAAATCACAAGATTGTAGCTGTTATATAAGGGATTATTATATTTGAATGTAATGTAATGGAAATTATTAAAATTTTGGAACGCAGAAAAAATGTAGAAGAATGAACTCATCAACTCTAGCATGCGCGGGGGCCAGTTTAATAAAATTGTATAATTTGACATTTGAATAATTGGCATTAATAATTGTATTAATTGGAATTGACATTAATAATTGTATGTTATTGGAATGATATTGGAAAAAATCTCTCTCTCTCTCTCTCTCTCTCTCTATATATATATAAAGGTAAACGTACCCCTGCCCGTACGGGCCAGTCTTGACAGACTCTAGGGTTGTGCGCCCATCTCACTTAAGAGGCCGGGGGCCAGCGCTGTCCGGAGACACTTCCGGGTCACGTGGCCAGCGTAACATCGCTGCTCTGGCGAGCCAGAGCCGCACACGGAAACGCCGTTTACCTTCCCGCTAGTAAGCGGTCCCTATTAATCTACTTGCACCCGAGGGTGCTTTCGAACTGCTAGGTTGGCAGGCGCTGGGACCGAGCAACGGGAGCGCACCCCGCCGCGGGGATTTGAACCGCTGACCTTTCGATCGGCAAGCCCTAGGTGCCGCATCCCATATATATATATATATATATGCAGGTTTTGGTGTCCTCGGGTGTCTTCCCGTGTAAAAGTTGGGGTGTCTAGGCGACGTTTCGACGAGGTCTCACTCGTCATCTTCAGGCTGGTGCTTTCGGCTTCTTGTTACTGGAACAGAGCAGGATCTCAGTGTTTGAGTTCCTATAAATACTGTTGAGGGGGTGTGGTGTATAGCCTCCAATGTTCTGGGCAATGTTCTTTTGTTCCTTAATTAAGAAAAGGCACACTAGCCTGGGAACTTCCTCTCTGCCCAGAACATTGGAGGCTATACACCACACCCCCTCAACAGTATTTATAGGAACTCAAACACTGAGATCCTGCTCTGTTCCAGTAACAAGAAGCCGAAAGCACCAGCCTGAAGATGACGAGTGAGACCTCGTCGAAACGTCGCCTAGACACCCCAACTTTTACACGGGAAGACACCCGAGGACACCAAAACCTGCATTCCTGTACCCGTGAAAATCTACGAAAACATATATATATATATATATATATATTAAAGATTTATAATTAAACAATAAAAACATGAACCACGCGAATAGATCTTGAAAGACTAAATATCTGTCATTGCAGGACGTCTCATCCATTTTACTTCAAATGGCGTTTTTGGGATAAGAATTTGAATGGTGGTTCACATGAAAAACACAGAAGCCTTCTTCTGTCCTGGTGTGTGTGTGTTTGTGTGTATGCAAAGCACAGATAGAAGTTCACAACGGCTTCTATACTTCGCAAATGGGCAAGTTCTGTTCCACTGTGCTGCTCTCAGTAGCAGCAGTCCTACTTCAGGAAACTGTCACCAGCTGCTGTTCTGTGGCTCACTTATAGACTATTGGCGAAATGTATGGCTATTGTGTAGCCTTTTGAAGCACTTAGCCCGGCACACTTCCTTGCGCAGCTCTGGTTACCGTCAGCTACTTGTAGCAGAGTTATCGCAGCGTAGAAACTGATGCAGTGCGTGTGTGACAAATCAGGCTGCAGACAAGCATTCTAGCTTATCTTTTCTCAGTCTTTAATTGTGTAGAAAAACAACATAAATCAGACATAAATCAGACCCGGTGAACACGCGGACATCTTACTGTTCACCGTCAGGCGCAACGGAAGAACACTGAACACACAGACAAAGAACACTCCCTTCTGTGAAAACTGGCCACGCCTCAGGAATGTGAGACGTCACTCAGAACTTCTTAACTCTGTAAGTTCTGATTCTCTCCACATAGACCACTTTTTGTTCCACTAGAGACAAAAGCTGCTTCCCTCCTAGGGCAAAGACAGCTTCATTAGGAGACCAGGAAAGTGGAAATCTGCCCAAAAACCTGCTCCGACCATAACGCTGTCAAGATGGAGATGAAACTAATATCAACTGGTTCCTTCAGATGGAGGATGAATGACACCTTATTTAGAGATGAAGAAGTTTTAAAGAAGGTCCAAAAAACCTTGAGAGACTATTTTGAGATAAATATGAACACCGATGTGGAAAAAAGAGTAATATGGGATGCCAGCAAGGCGGTTATGAGAGGGTTCTTGATACAACAGAATGCATTAAAAAAGAGAATCCAGAATGAGAAGAAGGACAAAATTTTGGAGAAAATAAAGGAAGGCGAAAAAAAATTGAGAGCAAAACCCAAGTCGCAGGAGATTTTGAGAGAAATAAAGTTATACCAAGTGCAACTTATGAAAATGATGAACCAAGAGATTGAGTGGAAAATTAAACAAATGTGCTACAACAGCGGCAAGGATACTTATTGCTAAGAACTGGAAAACCCAAGATCTACCCACACTGGAAGAATGGCAGATGCAGCTGATGGACTATATGCAATTAGCCGAGATGACGGGCAGAATCCGTGACCTGGGAGAGGAGAGGGTTGAAGAAGACTGGAAGAAATTTAAGATTTATTTACAAAAGTATTGTAATTTGGTTGAATCTTAACAAGGAAGTCAGAGTAGAAATAACTGTCTACCATTAAATTACAATTTCATATCTGAGTTTAACCTAAATATTGGATTTAAGATCATAAACAAGATGATAATTTGCTTGGAAAAATCTGTTTGTAATGATGAAAGTGGAAGCGGGAGACGTGAGGGAGTCCACAAATAGAATGAAGGGATGTTATGAAATTTATTTTGTCTGTTAAATATGCATTTGTATGAAAAAAACTTAATAAAATATTATAAAAAAAAAGAAAATTAAACAAATGAGACAAAAGACATTTGAGTCAGCTAACAAATGTGGGAAACTGTTGGCTTGGCAAATGAAAAAAAGACAAAAACTAAATACAATCACAAATTTAGAAGTGGAAGGAAGGAATATACAGAACCCAGCTGAGATCAGAAACTGTTTCCAGAGGTATTTTAAACAATTATATACACAAGGGCCACAGAGAGAAATCGACATAGACTGATTCTTGAAGGAAAATGGATTACAAAAAATCTCTCAAGAAAATAAATTAATGTTGAGTTATAAAATAACTGAACAGGAGATAGAAGGTGCCATCCAGAATATGCAATTGGGTAAATCTCCAGGACCGGATGGACTGACTTCTAGATACTACAGATCCTTAAGGGAATGGTTAGTACAACCTTTGAAAGAAGTCTGTAATGAAATAATGGAGGGGAAGATGGGACCAGAGTCATGGAAGGAAGCATATATTACACTTGTACCGAAAACAGAGACTGAAAAGACGCAGCTTAAGAACTACCGTCCCATATCTCTGCTTAATGTGGATTACAAAATTTTTGCAGATATTTTAGCTAAAAGACTAAAAAGAGTGTTAGTGGAAGAGATACATAAAGACCAAGCAGGTTTTCTCCCAGGAAGACATCTTTCTGATAATGTGAGAAACATAATTAATATCATAGAGAAATTGCAAGAGAATATAAATACTAAGGCAGTTTTGATATTTGTGGATGCGGAGAAAGCCTTTGACAACATTTCTTGGACTTTTATGAAAAAGAACTTACAGGGTATGGGGGTAGGCCAAGGTTTTGAAAATGGTATAAATGCAATATATTCAGAACAAAAGGCAAAATTAATTGTAAACAATGTGGTGACGGAAGAATTTAAAATAGAAAAAGGGACACGACAGCAGCAAGAATACTTATTGCAAAATATTGGAAGACACAAGATTTACCCACTCTGGAAGAATGGCAGATGAAGATGATGGATTACATGGAATTGGCGGAAATGACTGGCAGGATCCGAGATCAGGAAGAAGAGTCAGTGGAAGAAGACTGGAAGAAATTCCTTCCTGAAACTACCAATTGGAAACAACACCCGTGAGTAAGAATAATAAATAAAGGGAACGGGACTTTAAAATTTAAGAAGATTTGGCTGAAAACGGGAGAGGCAAAAAATAAGGAAGTCTGCCCCCCGGAGCTACATGATTGAGCAACGAAAAGAGCAAGCTGTGTTTAAAGGGGACGTTTTTAAGCTTTTTAAATTGGTTAAACTTGACATCGGAAGAGGACCTCCCCCCCCCCAACGAGCAGGAGAGGGGGGGGGAGAAATTTGACTTAATTTTATCTGCTCAAGAAAGGAGATTTAAATGGGAAACCTTCCACTGCCGATACCTCTGGCCAGGCTGCCGGGGCAATGAGCGCCTGAAGTGAGCTGTCAAACTTGACTGAGGATACAAAGTAAGATTTGTCTGATATAAAATAACGGGACTTTAGCGGATATAAACTGTAACATTTTAAACTGCAAAAAAGTAGGGTTTTTATTTGGACTTTCGCTTTTGGAACTTTGCATGGCTATTTCTCTCCCTGTTTCTTTGTTTGGATACAATGTACTCCCTCTAGAGGCTTAAAAGAGAGACTGTTGCATTGAGATATAAACAGTGGGATTTTCCAACTGCAACTGTTCCTGTGGGAACGACCTTGAGATATGAGCGGCCCACTGGATGAAATATCAACAAGATCCAAGGCAAAACAGGCTCAGGCTCAAAAGAAAAGAGGCTCCTTGACAGGAGCAACAGCAACACAGGAAAGAACAACAACGGTATCAATGGATTCCATGACACAGGCTCTACTCAGGATAAATGAATCTTTAGAATCGCTTACTAGGCAATCTACAGAGAACTCCAAGAAACTGACTGAACTGACAACAAGATTGGATTTGAACACGACAATTATATCGACTAATACAGATTCTATAAATCTTTTAATTCAGGAAAGTGCAGAGACGAGGAAAATAGCTGAAAACGCGAGGACCACGGCCGAGGAAACCAAAGGGAAATTTGTTCCTATCGCAAAGAAGGTACATGAGCATGATGAAGCCCTGGCCCTTATGGAACTCGAGAGAAAAGGCAAGAACTTGAAATTGAGACTGGTGCCTGAGGAGGAGGAGGACAAGCTTGGGGAATTTCTTACAGATAAATTCCAAGAATTTTGGAGTGAAGAGTTGGGAGAAGAGGAAGAGGAATTTACAATAACTACAGCCTTTCGGATTGGAAGAAAGCAAGGCAAGAAGCCAAGGGATTGTTTAATAACTTTTAGATCCAAGGAAGAGAGAGATAAAATATTGAACCTACATTTCCAGAGGGCATTGGTTATCAAAAATTCCCAAATACAGATCTTCAAAGATATTCCCAGATACTTTTTGGAGGTGAGAACACAATTTAAAGACCTAGTCGACATATTAAAACAAAACAACATTCAATTCAGGTGGGAATTCCCACAAGGACTGTCCTTTAACTTCAAAGGGAAGAAAACCAAAATAAAAACAATTCAAGATAAAGAACACTTTTTGGAGAGAAACTTGGAGGACTTTCAGAAAGGAACTGCAGAGGGGGGAATACTGGACATTACCAACCTATCGTTTGGATTGAACCAAGCACCGACTGACGAGGAACAAGAACTTGGAGCAGTGGGTGGGAAAAATACCCAATAACAAAAATGTCCCTGCAACTTCTGTTGGTTTAGACTGTAATGGTCTAAACCATCCCCGAAAAAGAGATCAAGTTTTTCACATATTAAAGAAAGAACAGCTAGATATAATCTGTTTGCAAGAAACCCATATTGCCAGGATACACAGGAAACTTTTGATAAATAAGAGACTAGGACTGGAATTTGTTTCCTCAGACAAAGTTAAGAAAAGAGGGGTGGTGATTTATGCCAAGGAAAAATGGGAACCAAAATTGATCTTTAAAGATGATGAAGGAAGATACCTGGCAGTAGAAACTCAAATTCAAGGAGAAAAGATCTTAATTGTTGGAGTTTATGCACCTAATGAGGGGAAGGCAGAGTTCTTCAAGAAGTTGCATGAGACTTTAATGGACTTTATGGACTTTAAAATCATAATGATGGGAGATTTCAACGGAGTTGTCTCCACAAACATGGACAAGGCACAAAGACAAGTAATATCTAAGGACGGGAGACTACCAAAGACCTTCTTTGAACTCACTGACACCATGGACTTGATTGACATTTGGAGAACTAGGAACCCTCTGGAAAGAGAGGGAACCTTCTTCTCGGAAGCAAAAATGACCTGGACTAGAATTGATCAAATTTGGATTTCTAGCAGTCTGGCACCAAGAGTGAAAAAAACAGAAATCTGCACAAAAACCTGCTCCGACCATAATGCAGTCAAGATGGAAATGAAATTAACAACGGCTGGAACCTTCAGATGGAGAATGAATGACACCCTATTTAGAGATGAAGAAATTTATCAAAAGGCCCAAAAAATATTGAAGGATTATTTTGAGATAAATTTGAGAACGGAGGTGGAAAAAAGAACAGTATGGGACGCAAGTAAGGCCGTGATGCGTGGATTCCTAATTCAGCAAAATTCTATAAAAAGGAAGAAACAAAATGAGAGGAAGGAAAATATTTTGAACCAGATAAAGGAAGGAGAAAAGAAACTGAGATCTAAACCGAAGTCTCATGAGATCTTAAGAGAAATAAAATATCATCAGACGCAATATATGGAATTGATGAATCAAGAAATAGAATGGAAGATAAAGCAAATGAGACAAAAGACATTTGAATCGGCAGATAAATGTGGGAAACTGCTGTCATGGCAACTGAAAAAGAGGCAAAAGTTAAACACTGTGACATCCCTGGAAATAGATGGGAAAATTATCAACAAACCAAATGAAATAAGTAATTGTTTTCAAAGCTTTTTCAAAAAACTTTATGCACAAGGGCCAACAAACGAACAAGAAATAGAGGAATTTGTTAAAAAATATGGACTATCAAAGATCTCAGAACAAAATAAAAGGACTTTGAATGAAAAAATTACAGAACAAGAAATAGAGGGTGCCATCCAGAATATGAAATTGGGGAAATCACCAGGACCAGATGGTTTGACTGCGAAATACTACAAAGATCTTAAAGAATGGCTAATACAGCCATTGAAGGAAGTATGCAATCAGATATTAGAGGGGGAAAAGGCTCCCGAATCGTGGAAAGAAGCATTTATCTCACTTATACCGAAGACAGAAACTGAGAAACATCAAGTTAAAAACTACCGCCCTATATCACTCTTGAATGTGGATTATAAAATTTTTGCAGACGTTTTGGCAAAAAGATTTAAGAGAGTTTTGGTGGAGGAGATTCATAAGAACCAAACAGGCTTTCTCCCAGGGAGATATATGTCAGAGAATGTGAGGAACATTATAGACATTTTGGAGATGCTAGAGGTAGACATTAATAGGAAGGCAGTTCTGATCTTTGTGGACGCGGAGAAGGCCTTTGACAACATTTCTTGGAAATTTATGAAGAAGAATCTCCATGGGATGGGGGTAGGCCAAGGGTTTGAAAACGGTATAGGTGCAATATATTCTGAACAAAGAGCGAAACTAATTGTGAACAATGTGGTAATGGATGAAATATCAATAGAGAAAGGTACACGACAGGGATGCCCTATATCCCCTTTACTGTTTATATCTGTCCTGGAGGTTTTATTAAACATGATTAGGAAGGACCAGCTGGTAAAAGGAATACAGGTCGGATCCAAACAATATAAGTTAAGGGCATTTGCAGATGACTTAGTGCTAACTCTGCAACAGCCAGAAGCTAGTACCAAAAGAGTTTTAGAATTAATGGAGATATTCGGCCAGGTCGCAGGATTTAAACTGAACAAACAGAAAACAAAGGTGCTGGAAAAAAATCTAACAAAAGAGGAGAAAGATAGGTTTCAAAGTGAAACTGGGTTGGAAATAGGAAAAAAGGTTAAGTACCTGGGGGTAAATCTGACATCAAAAAATGTGAATCTATTTAAGGATAACTATGAAAAATGCTGGACAGAAGTTAAAAAAGATCTAGACATATGGTCTAGGCTGAAACTCTCCTTGTTAGGCCGAATTGCTGTTATCAAGATGAATGTATTGCCAAGAATGTTGTTTTTATTTCAGACGTTGCAGATTCTAGACAAAATGGACTGTTTCAAGAAGTGGCAGAAAGACATATCTAAATTTGTCTGGCAGGGCAAAAAGCCCAGAATAAAATTTAAGATCTTAACTGATGCAAAAGATAGAGGGGGCTTTGCCCTGCTGGACTTAAGACTTTATTATGAATCAGCAGCCTTTTGCTGGTTGAAGCAATGGCTACTTCTTGAAGACACAGACATTCTTGATCTGGAAGGATATGACAATAGCTTTGGTTGGCATGCATATCTGTGGTATGACAAGGTAAAGATTTATAAAAGTTTTAAAAACCATATTGTCAGGAAAGCATTGTACAATGTTTGGAATAGATATAAGGATTTACTGGAAAGTAGAACCCCTAGGTGGTTGTCACCAATGGAAGCGAAAGCAGTGAAAAAAATTAACATGGACTCTAATTGGCCTAAGTATTGTGAAATTTTAGAATATGATGGCGAAAAACTGAAGCTACAAAGTTTCGAGAAGCTAAAGCATAAAGTTCGAGATTGGTTACACTACCGTCAGATAAATGAGATGTTTAAGCAGGACAGGAAACTTGGTTTTCAGAAGGAGAGGTCAAAGTTAGAAACAGAATTGTTAGAATCCAATACTAAAAATCTATCTAAAATGTATAATTTGCTGCTGAAATGGAATACACAGGATGAAACAGTGAAATCAGCTATGATTAAATGGGCACAGGATATTGGTCATGACATTATGTTTGACGACTGGGAACAGTTATGGACCACCGGTGTTAAATTTACGGCATGTAATGCCTTGAAAGAGAATATAATGAAAATGATCTATAGGTGGTACATGACCCCAGTCAAACTTGCAAAGATCTATCACCTGCCCAATAACAAATGTTGGAAATGTAACGAGGCTGAAGGTACTTTTTACCATCTTTGGTGGACCTGCCCAAAGATTAAGGCCTACTGGGAAATGATCTATAATGAAATTAAGAAAGTCCTTAAGTGGACATTTGTTAAGAAACCGGAGGCTTTTCTCTTGGGCATGGTCGGCCAATTGGTATCAAAGAAGGATAAGACATTCTTTATGTATGCAACCACAGCAGCAAGAATCTTGTTGGCAAAGTATTGGAAGATGCAAGAATTACCTACTCTGGAAGAATGGCAATCGAAGGTGATGGAATATATGGGATTGGCAGAGATGACCGGCAGAATCCGTGACCAGAGGAAAGAGACAGTGGAAGAGGACTGGGGGAAATTTAAAACATATCTAAAAAACTACTGTAAAATTGTGGACTGATAAGATGTTAAGGGGTAGGAAACAAAGAATTACAGCTGTAAATCTTAAACTTTAAGAAAACTCAAAAGGGACTTGACTAAAGACTGATCGATGAGTTGCTCAAAAAAATGGTAAAACAAGGATGTGGCGAAGGGAAGGCATGGGGAAGTCAATTTTTGTTGTTTGTTTTTAATGTTTGTGTTTGTTTTGTTTGTTCTTATTATGTGAAAAAACCAATAAAAACTTTAAAAAAAAAAAAGACTGGAAGAAATTTAAAGACTATCTATAGAGACATTGTAAAATTAATGAATCTTAGAATGATGTTGGATTGAAATTAAGTGGTTTCTAGCTGTAATGGTATAAAAGAATATGAAAAAATGATTTTCTATAAGTAAAAATTCAAGGTTATAATAATTTAAGATTAAAGATCTGGGTAGAATAAAGAGGGAAAGAAACTGCTGAGCTAATAAATTGAATTGGAATACAAAAAAGGGAGGTCCGAGGAGGTCCGAGAAACAAGTAAATGAAAAATAACGTGATGAAAAGATTGATTGTTTTTAACAATTTTTATTTTGTATTTTTTTTTCTATTTTGTAATGTAAAAATCTTAATAAAAATTTTATAAAAAAAGACAGCTTCATTAGGACCATGACATTGGGAGAGCAGAGTCTTCCCACACACCAGGGTCTAAATACCAAATCACTCTCTGCAGCACCTGCAGAGGGTGCATATTGCAAAATCAAGCCGAGTGTGGTATGTTCAACTTAGATGGGGACCAGCGTGTTGAGATTCCTTCATTGCAGGGGGTTGTACTAGATGATCCTCGGGATCCCTTCCAACTCTATTCTTCTATTATCTTATGTTTACATTTTAAAAGAGAGGTGTGTTAATTGCATTCACTGGGTTAACTTTATGTCTAGTTTGCTCCTGAGCCAAGTTGGCAAATCCCCTTCTTCCCTTTGTTTGTCCTAGTTTGTGAAGTCACTGTTTTCCTGTTCTTGCAGCCTTCCCTCTGCATTCCTCTATTGCAACCAACAACTGTAAAAGAATTTGGGACACTTAGCTGCAAGATTCGCATAAAAGTAATATGACATATAACCATATGGAAATCAGTCAAGATCCTAAAGATCTTGTGTTGTTCAGCAAGTCCATCCAATTACACCAGTCGATGTATTTGAAACTATACATGAATCTGTCATCTTTTTAGATCCAATAGTTGAAATGCTCTGGAGAACTAACATGCCTGTTAGTTCTATTTTCTTCTTCTTTGAAATCCCTTAAGGAAACAAAATAAACTCTCCTCTGACTTTTTCATTATTTCTGCCATCTGATGAAGAATTTAATACCTTGATTTTCCACCAGCATTTTATTTCTTTATCATTTCATGTTAGCTTGGCAGTAAAAACACATATATTTTATATATAGTCAGGTTAAATTGAAAAATGTAAAGTGCTAGCAGTTATGTAAATAGATGGTTTGATGATGGAGTTTGCTTTCTCGGGCCCTCAGGCCAATGCAATTCCCCCCTTCTTCTTTTTTAAAGAACACGTTAAAACTACATGCAGAGAGAATACCTATTTATGTACTTCTCTTCATGGCTCCTAGATTAGCAAAGCAAAATAACAGGCAATCAGGCTAGACAGCAGGAAACTCACACCTAAAATGCATCTTAGGATGGATAAGGCACCCTGGGAAGAAATTGCCTGTCAATAGTCAACAGCAAGGAAAGATTTATTTGTTCCCCCAAAACCAACAATGACATCAAGATAACTAATGAAAATCATAAAGGCAGGATGAGATCAGCCCAATGGGTACTACAGGCAGCTGCCAAAGGGAGAAAAACCCCAGGGGCTCCTAGCTAATTAGGAAAATTTTCAAACTAAATGCCATTTTCTTTCCTCCTGGCCCAGACTCATGGGAGAACATGGGTTGAAGTGCATGGGGATTGTGCCCTCCCAGTTTTCCCAGTTGCAGTTATCTTGCATGTCTTTGGACATATCTGATCTCCCACCAGAGGGCCATCATAACCATGAAATTATTACTTATAAAAGTAAGGAAGCCTTTATCTGCTTCTTACAATTCTCTAGCTACATAAAACACATATACAAAACATTTCAGTGACTATGAAAGAGAAGTCACTGTAATAAGATGCAGAGTAATCACATTTTTCATTTTCCTGTAGCTTTTCCACATCCCGTTTGAAAGGGAACATGGAAATGCAGAATAAAATGGTATCCTTTTGCTGTGACACACATGATGTTTAAAGGGAAAGAGACACAAGGCTGTTGCTGCTGTTTCTTTCAGTTGCCATATGCTCTCTGAGATACAAAATTTCAGCCTTTACCGTTTTCCCCCTTTCCCTCTCACTTGGGGCCCAAAGAGGCCTGGGCGTGGTGCAAAGCGCTACCTTCATCATCACATTTGTATCCCAGTCTCCCTCCATTGATGTCAAGACGTCATATGCAGCTTGTGCTCAAAAGAACACTGTGAGGGAGGTTGAGCTGAGAGATAGCAACTAGACAAAGTTTAGGCACCAGCAGATTTACAAAATCTGCACTGCCGTTCAAAGGGGAAACTGCATGCACTTCAAGCCAGGATGACAAGGAAAGAAATGTGTTAGCTTACCTAAGTAAGCCAGTGTGGCGTAATGATAAGGCGTTGGACTAGGAAACCCAGGTTCAGATCTCCACTCAGACATGAAACTTCCTTGGGTGTCCTTGGGTCAGTCACTATATGTCAGCCTAAGTTATCTCAAAGTGTGATGGTGAGGATCGGGGGAGATCCATTTGCACCACTTTGAGTTCTTGGAGGAAAGATGGGCTATGCATGAAATAAAATAAGATAAGGTCAAAGAATATCACAAAACAAAAACATGTTATTCCAGTAATCTAGGCACAGGGGAGAATAATAATTGTAATAAAGTGCAATCCTATTCTTATGTCATCATATGTATAATTAACATCATGCTGGATATTGTATATTAGCCAACACTCACTTTCCAGTTCTGCTGTTCCGTATGCCTAACTTGCCTGGAACATGGCTTAGTTCTTTACCCTGTGTAACTGGGAACATGTTATTAATAATAAACCAATTATGTCTACTTTGCAGGGGGTTAATATAGGAACTTGAAGAAGTCTGCCAACAGTCCAATGCAGAATCACTGTAAATGCACTTACACCCTCTGAATTCATCTGTCCATTGAGAGTATATTTTTATTTCCGAGTAAGCATCTGGGCTTATCGACAATTCCATCAGCTCAGCGCCCAGTGCGAAGGAACCAGTCGCACGGTCCTAAATCCACCTCTGCTCCAGTAGTCAAATATTCTCTGAATATTGGGTATCTGTATTTGATATCCATTGTAAGGTAAAGGGAAAAGGGACCCCTGACCATTAGTTCCAGTCGCAGACAACTCTGGGGTTGCGGCGCTCATCTCGCTTTATTGGCCGAGGGAGCCGGTGTACAGCTTCTGGGTCATGTGGCCAGCAGGACTAAGCCGCTTCTGGCGAATCAGAGCAGCGCACAGAAACGCCGTTTACCTTCCCGCCGGAGCAGTACCTATTTATCTACTTGCACTTTTGATGTGCTTTCGAACTGCTAGGTTGGCAGGAGCTGGGACCGAGCAACGGGAGCTCACCCCATCACGGGGATTCGAACCGCCGACCTTCTGATTGGCAAGCCCTAGGCTCTGTGGTTTAGACCACAGCACCACCCACGTCCCTCATATCCATTGTAATATGAATTAAATATTTGACATTTCATTGATAGCTGACAAGTACTTGGTGTGCCGATTTAATATTTGACATGGTTCATAACCAATGTTTTCAGAGTTTCAAAACTTTTAATACTGAAGTTTGTCTTTACTTCATAGAAATAAAGGGGTGCACAATATGCATGAGCATAGCCCGGGGAGGGGGCAAATAAACTTCAACAACTTTGTTTTCCTAAAAAAAACTTCAGCAACTTTGGCTGCCCCCCCCCAACGAAAAATCCTGGCTACACCCATGTCAATAGGTTGCTATAGTACAGTGTTGGAGCCTCACCTTCCTCAACAGTGGCCTGAGAGAAGATCCTACCCCCCCCCCCCAATATTTCTCTTGTCAGGCATTTCAGGGACAGATCAGCAGCAATGGGTAAAGGTATTGCTAATTATTCTAATCAAAGCTTCCAAAGAATCTGTTCTTCCTGGGAAATGGTCTGAAAACCAAACACACTCAATATTATTTATTTAAGCATTTTACTCCCCACTCACCCACCCTTCAGCTCAAAAGTCTCCTAGAGGAAGAAAGCAAACCTAAGCAGCAGTTCTTAAAAATTTCAAAAGTTCTGATAAAGACTAGCTGGGATGGAATCTGATGGGTCCTTTCCCAAGGTCAGCATGTATAGGTTTACATCTTAAATTATGTAGACACTTAAATTCACAAAATAATTTGCAGAAACATGCATTGAAGTTTTGTTCCCAGATGTGCTAAGTTGGGCCATCCTGCTCATTCTGCTGAATGGGACCTAGATTTCTGCCCCAAAGCCTTGTCCTGATGGTGCTGCTGGCTGCTACAGGAAACAGAAGCCCCTTTTCTACCCCCCCCCCCGCTCAATATGGTTTAGTTCACCCTACCTCGTCCTCTGGTGTCCTTACAAAAGGTTTCCAATTTCCTTGGCCAGAATCATCTTACCCATAGAGGCTAGTGGCGCAGGGCACCACGGCGCCAAGTTCTGGAGGGCGCCAGGGAAGAGGTGGAGGCTAGATGTGGCATCTCCCGGCATCAGCTCGCTGCCCTCGCCTGCCTCCGCTATGCTGCGCCAAACCAGGGGCATCCGTCTGCTGTGGCCACCGTGGCACGAAGCGGACAGCTGAGCCAGGAGGCTTCATCCAGCCTCCTCCTCTTCCCCACGAGAGGAACCACCCTCCAGCCACTGCCCGCCTCCTCCAGCCCTGCAGTGCCGGATATGCTTAAGATGGCCCTGTCCTTGGCAGTGGGAGGGGACAACTGGATCAGGTCCTGCCATGGCCCTTGCCTTCCTCTGCCTGCCTTGCTCTGGGCAGGGGGTGTTGAGAACCACCCAATATGCAGCAGGCCCTTGGTGATGCATTTCCTTATAGTGTTCCTGTTTCCTGTAGCAATTTCATTTTTTATTTTTAAACAGTAATGTCTTTTTCTGCTCTGACTCACTGCTTTTGATTTTCCCTTATTCAATTAAAATCCGAACCAAACTACAAATATGTTTTAAGTTTTGTGAAATTACGTAAAGGAAAAGATAGGTGAACTCCAGAGTAATCACGCTTACCATCAAAAACAGGATCGTTTAACTGCATTCTTAAAAATTAAAAATCTCTCCCTCAAAGACATGAGACGACAGTTTTTATTTGCTCTACATTTCTATATATGAATTCTGAAATGTTGAATGGCAGCCCTGCTTTATGTATTCAAAAACAGAATGTTCTAAGCTTTGCATAAAATTATCTCTAAACTTGACATCTTCCAACCTGAAAACAAAATATCCCAACTGAAACCACTTATAGGACCTTCCCAATTCTAAGTAGAATTTGCCATAATGAATTGCTAACAATCAGAATGAGGAAGTTAAAATGAAATTAATCTTGCAACCATACATATAGCATCGACTTATTCCCCACAAGCAGAAATGAATTAAAAATAACTCTAGCAGAAAATAAAATAATAAAAAATTGTCGGCAAGTGTTAAATGAGTTGAAGAAGAATGATGCATAACAACTTTGTAAACCTTAAAGCAATAATAGATTTCTCTCTAAAGCTGTCTAGGTTTGTCCAGGGACCTATAAAAACAAAAGATATGTGGCCACTATAAGAAGGTACAGGTGTGAAAGAACTCCCATGTTATTAGCTGCTGGTGGGAAAAAGACACAGTGTAATAAGATTGGTGCAGGATGTACGTTGTGCTGACATCCGTTCCACAGTAGGCACCAGTCACGGTTTGTCCAGGGTCAACCCTCAACAGTCCTCCAGGTCCAAAGGAGTATTGGCTCTTCATCTGTGGGAGCTGGAGATAACACAGTCGGGAGTAGGCAAAATTCCAACACCAGCAGCCAAAGCTCACGCAGCAGCCGAAATCAGGTAGTGTAACCAAGGCAACTCAAGTCTAAAAGTTACCATCATATGCACAACCTGTACTATACATACCATTTTAAACAGTCATGGCTTTCCTCAAAGACCCCTGGGAACTTTAGTTTGTTAAGGGTGCTGAGAGTTGTCAGGAGTCTATTATTATTATTATTATTATTATTACTACTACTATTATTATTATTACTATTATTATTTACCCCACCCTTTTCCCTGATGAGACTGAATGTGGGTTACAGTTAAAAATAAGAACTGCTAAAAATATCAAAAAAACAATCATAGAAAACAATTAAAACTGTATACCTGTATGAAATATATTTAAAGCCATACAAATAATTACAATAAAAACAGCATGGCACCAGCCCTTGCATTAAAAGCCAAAATCTCAAAAAAAGGAAGTTTTTGAGTTATTTTTAAGGAAATTCACAGGCATAACTCCTCTTACCCCTCCTGAATCCCTCTTTCCAGAAAACTGAGAATTATAGGTCTGTAAGGGGAAGGGTCTCCTTACAGCTCTCAGCACCCTTAACAAACTACAGTTCCCAGGAGTCTTTGGAGGAAGCCTGGCTGTTTAAAGTAGGATGATACTGTTTTAAATGCAAAGCGCAATGGGGTCTTACAGAAACAGTGTTTTGTCCCTCTCAATCCAGTATTTACAGTGAAATAAGATGGCTGCATGGAGATGGGGAGGGGGCCATAACTGAAATACACAAATTACAGCTGAATATTTCTTTTTCTCAAGTTGACCTTTATCAGCTTTGTAATTTGATTCATTTCCATTACAAATATTAACACAGAAGATCACACAATCATCTTTTTTGCAGAACATGGTTTGTGTGATTTCTGTTCACCCGATGGTAAAATATGCACCTATTAATCACTCATCATAAACTCCCCTTCCAGAAAACAATTGTTAAGCTCAAAGGAGATCAAAACAGAAAGCTCCTCATTTTCTAATGGTCTTTGTCTTGTATTTTCTTTCCAGGTTTCTTTTATCATAAGAAAATCAACACCTGGGACAAAGCATTCTGGTAAAATGACAGAGAGGGGGAGAGAATATGCCTAGGAGCGAAAACAAAACCACTTGCATAGCAAATGTGAAGTTTACAACTTGCAGGTTCAGTACTCAAACCTTGAGGCTTCTTGGCAAGGACATTGTATCTACAAGACCAGTGATTTTCAAATTGTCAACCTCCAGGAAATCTTTACTGCACGAACTTGCCTGTTGCTGAGGTATCCTCACACACCTGCCATGGATAGGGCCCAAATATCATTTCTTTAGGACCAGTGCAAGCGTGTAACCGGAGTCCTGTCCTCTGCTCCCAATGGGCCTTGTCTGGGGTTTGTTTTTGTTTTTTAATGGAGGATTGATTGGTACCTTTAGCTTCCTTAGGGAACTGTTTTATGCCATGTTTCTGCCTGTCTGATTTGTATTTCTACACAAAATGCCCTTCATACAGTGTTCCCTGTCCCTGGGGCCATTGAATGTGTCTGTGTGTGTGTGTGCCAATCAAATTCACACACACACACACTTTATAGAGACCAAAGCACAGGGCCTTGGTTCTTAAGGCATGGATGAAGTGTCTTCCTTCTATGCCCTATCCCCTGCTGGGGCAATGGCCTGAAATCTCTGAGTATTCCAGAGAATTTGGGGAAGTGTTATAGCTTGAACATTCACCATGAGACTCACTTTTGTGGTCTCTTTATTAAAAAACACCCCAGAAGACATCAAATACATCATAAGAGGAGACTGATGATAGCTGAATTTCAGGGAAGTTTAAGTTTCAGGAAACCTGTCAAGAAGCCCAAGGATTATTTAATTATTAAAATATTTTGTATACTCCTGTTATATGTGGTTACTAATGTCTGGCTCACACATGCTTATTCAGGTAAAAAAGCATTCCTTATAAGAGCATGCAGTATATTAACTTTTCTTTAAATTGTTTGTTGTGAATTAATAACTAGACTGCAGCGTCACTCATCTTCTTTCCATGCCTGGCAGTTCACCCCTTTTCTCTAAATCTGGAGGAAAGGTCCCCCAAAGCAGACAAATCTAGCCTTCCTTTGTTTTGTTACTGTTATTCTTCTAAGCCTTCATAATTTGATTGGCATACACAAACAAAGTGGTCAAAGTGGTCTGTGACTTTTTGAAAACCATCCCACAGGGATTAAAAGAAGGGTCTCCAGCTTTCATAACAATAAAAACATTTATGCTTCTGTTGATGGGCAGTAAGAACTGCTGTGATTCCCTTTTTTAGACGATGCTCTCATGGGTATCCTGGGGGGCACAAATCCAGGTTTCTTAATGCAAGGACAATGCAAGATTGCTTTCAAAGCTTTTAAACCTGTTCTACACTTCTCATATTATCTGTATTTCAGGGACATCTTAAACCCCCTTGAGACATTTTTCACTGATCATGTAGATTCTAAATAAATAGTTTCTCTCTTCCTTTGCAAAATACATATTTATCTAATACGGTCTGCCACCTGTCCATATAAATATACGTGAAGGCAGATTTTGGTGGATTGAGCATACGAGACCAACAGTGGTTCCAACAGTTAAGAAGGTGGTTTCTGCATGTGCTGTAGAGGGAAGTGAGGGGCAGATGGGCTCATCAACCTGGGAAGGTGGCCAATCCAGGAAAAGGAAAATTCTGATCCTAAGCCTCTGCTACCTTGTGGGATATCGTTGGGAGAATAAATGGCTAAGAAATAAACCCTGCTTAAATCGAGAGTGGAGTCCCTTAGAGGGTTGGATGGGGCCTTGTACTCCTCCTTCTGGCAACACCTGCCGCCCAGCTGGTGCACAAGGTATTTCTCTGATTTCTCTGATTTTCTTTGGACCACATCGGCAAGGCCGAGAGGGGACTTATCATCTGGGCAGCCCAGGACCCCCATACACACTGCCCACACTTGCGCACCATGGAAGGTCACTCTGGTGCTGCTAACACAGCAGTTTGACTTTACCCCCAGAGGCGCACTCCATTGTCTCTTGAGACAGACGGATGCCAAAACACACTCACACACATGTATAAATACACGCACACAGCCCTTCAAATAGGCAGAACAGCTATTGCCAATTTAGTGGAAGAAATGCATTTAAACAATACATTGTTGTGCTTTTAGTTAATGTCAGGGGCTCAGGAGCAGAGGCACAGGAGAGGGAGGAAATGGAGAGCGAGGGGGAGGAATCCGAGGGCAGTGTAGGGGGTGACAGTGGCCCGAGGGATTCCTGGAGTCTGTCCAGCGAATCGGAAGACTTGCAGAAGGGAGTGCCGATGGCCAGGGCAAGGGGGGTGCCAAGGGGGACACCCCAGAAGGAAGGGGCCAGCGGGGACTCCCAGAGCAGCAGTTGGAAATCAGGACCAGCTTCCCCACCAGAGCGCAGTGGGGGGGAGGAGTCCCAGGCATTGGGACCAGTGTTCCCACCACCAGCGAGCGGAGATGAGTCAGGATTGACCACGCCTCCATCGGAGAGCGGGGAAACGGTCGAGAGGAAGGTTGCCGCCTGGGTGCGCGCGCCAAGTTCAAATGTACAGGCGAGCGGCACAGCAGATAGCCCGGATAGGGAACCAGGTCCTAAAGCCCGCCGAAAGAAGGGGCAAGAATCAGGGGGGTCAGCGTCAGAAGAGTCCAGAAAGGAGGAAACCCCAGGGGGCAGAAGGACCCAGAGGAGGAAAGAGCAACGGAAGAGGTGGAGTAAGGCTAGAGTCTTAAACTGGTGTACAGGGGGCGGAGACTCAGATGGAGCTTCGCTGGTCTAGCTTCTAGACGTAGAGCTGCACGCTGCGGTTTGGAAATGGAAACTAATTGTCAATAAAGACTTTTGTACGTTACTACTGACTAGCATTGGTCCTCTGTGAGCTGGGACCTAGAGGCAGCCCTGACAGTTAGGTATGGCCTTATAGTTTTTTCTAAGTAATTTCTTGCTTCTCGAATTTCTCTGAAATCAAAATACTTTCTGTAATCAAACACTTTATGTTTATCTGCTGCATCAATCACGCAGACAACCACAGTGCACCCCACTGTGTTATATCACTAGTATAATAATACCATAAATCAGCTGGAACATCTGTCAGCAAATACCCACAAAAAATCCAGTGCAAACAGAAGGTAGGATTGAATTTTAGAATAGTTGCTTATTTTGGGCCCAATCTTTGCACAGTGGCACAACTGTCAGCAGGAACTACTGGCCAGCAATCAAGGCAAGTGGCCATGTAAGAGCATTTACTTACTGAGACTCTATACCAAGATGGAAGGAAACCAGTATGCCAGTCTACTATTTTCCAAAGAACTAGTGGTAGACTATTCATTGTTCCTCATTAACATGCTTGCCTCTGTCGTGCTGCAATGTAAGTAAACAAGGTTCCCCTTTTTCTTGGCATCCATCGGTCTCAAGAAACAGAGCACCTCTGGGAGGGTGGGGGTAGAGGTTCTGGGCTGCCCAGATGACAAGCATTCTCCTCTTGGCCTCACTGATGTGGTCCAAAGAAAAGCAGAGCAATATGTTTGGCTACAGGAGTTGCCGGAAGGAGGCGTACAAGGTGCCATCCAACCATCTTAGGACTCCACTCTGGATTTGTGTAGGGTTTATTATTCAGCCTTTTCTTCTCCTGAAGATGCCCCTCAAGGCAGTGGGTAGTGTTTCCCTACCCCTCCTTCTTCACAGATCAGATTTGGGAGCTTACAGGCACACACAGCTTGACAGTTCAGAGTATCAGGCTTTCATCAGCTGAATCAGGGGAGGGTAGCCAATTGGCCTCAAACCTTTGGTGGGTTAGGGACTTCCCTTCATGTGAAGATAGGATCTGGCAGGTTGAGCAGATGAGACCAATAGTGGGTCCTACAGTCAATAAGGCAGTTTCTGCACATGCAAACCATCTAGGAGAAGGAAATCTCGGATCCTTAACCTCTGCTGCCTAGCGGGAGGGAAGGAGTAAACCCTACACAAATCCAGAGTCCCTAAAACAGTTATACACCTCCTTCGGGCAACCACTGCAGCCAAGCTGGTGCCAAATGTATTGCTCTGGTTACCTTTGGACCACAGCAGTGAAGCCAAGAAGTGGGTCTTGTTGTCTGGGCAGGCCAGGACCTCCAGACACACTGCCTAGGCTTGCACTCTGGGGAAGTCACTTCAGTGCTGCTAATTCAGCAGTTTGAGTTCACCCCCATAGGCACACTCCATTGTCTCTCAAGACAAACGTTTACCAACTACAATGAAGAGGTGTCTGTAAATGCAGAATATAATAAAACCTGTGAGTGAGTATTACAGTCTTCTTGGAGTGGCAATTCTATATATTTAAAAAACCACCCTCAATTCTATTTGGCATATAGGAGATGGGGATGCACGAGGGAGGCTACTGTGCCCATGAGGCGTGTGTTGGTTATCTGGAGATTTGAATCATTTAATTAACATAATAATTCTCCAACTTACGCTCCTGCAGTGGATCTTCCTCCTCTTCTCCTCTGCAGTCTCCCAACTAGAGGGTCCCCCAAACCTCCACAGTAGTTTTTGAGTTCAGGTGGGGGGGCCTCAGGGAGGAGCAAAGGAAGAGGAAATCCTGTTATATGAACAGAAATCTGTTTGCGCAATGTTGGATTTCATCCAATAAAAATAAAATGTAAACATGTTTTTTTAAAAAAGAAAAGAACACCTATGTGGTTTTGATACAATGTTTAAATGTTTACTTTGATGAAGAGCAATATTTTGTTTTACAAATAATACCCCAAAACAGCTGCATTAACCAGGGATTACAACAGGAACTGGAGATTCCTCTCCCTTTATAGAAAGATTGAGAGAAGAATTTATCATTCTGTTCCCCATGCTGTTTGTACTTGTACAGTCTGTCATGGAAGGCTTGGAGAATATACTAGTCAGTAAGCTTCTTGACATTAATTTGATTGTCTCTCTTCGTTAAGAGCAAGACAGCAACAAGAAGCTCCTGACTCCACCCAGATACAACTAGGTTCAGTGCCAGGAAGTGACTAAGTTAGAATATGCACATGGAATTCTTTTGAAATAAGGATTGTGGAGAGTAAACAATCTTTTAACATCCCTGCAGCTTGGTCAAAGCACTTCAAATCTTTTATCTGGTTGTAATCCACTTTTGCATCTGAAGAGGTTGGTGTGATAACCTATTGTATACTAATAAATAATAGAAGCACATGATGTATTGAAAATTATTTGGTCTGAAAAGGTGCTGCTGGATTTATATGGAATCTATACAGCATCTGAACATATTAAAATAGTTACTGTATGTGCAATGGCCATGAATTGACTTAAATTCAAGTGCAGCAGTATAACAAGACTGCATGCCTGAAAGAAACCCTCAATTTAGTCGCATTTACATAATTATTAGGGACACGGGTGGCGCTGTGGGTTAAACTACAGAGCCTAGGACTTGCCGATCAGAAGGTCGGTGGTTCGAATCCCTGCGATGGGGTGAGCTCCCGTTGCTCGGTCCCTGCTCCTGCCAACCCAGCAGTTTGAAAGCATGTCAAAGCGCAAGTAGATAAATAGGTACTGCTCCAGCGGGAAGGTAAACGGCATTTCCGTGTGCTGCTGTGGTTTGCCAGAAGGGGCTTAGTCCTGCTGGCCACATGATCCAGAAGCTGTACGCCGGCTCCCTCGGCCAATAAAGCGAGATGAGCACCGCAACCCCAGAGTCGATCACGACTGGACCTAATGGTCAGGGGTCCCTTTTCCCTTTACATAATTATTATTGATTCAAATTGAATTTACATTTGTGTATGTAAGTAGTAATTGTAGCAAAAATGCTAAGAAGTTATAACTGGATCTCAAAAAGGAAAATTAGCAATCATTTCAACCGGCTGTGTTAGCAATATATATTACATATCGTGTACCACATAAGGAAAATTGGTTCTATTAGAATGAACTTTATTATTATTATTATTTGTTTAATTTCTATACCACCCTATACCTGAAGGTTTCAGGGCGGTTCACATAAAATAGAAACAACAGAAACTATTGCATACTGTTTTCAAAAGATAATGAATTCCCCCCCCCCAAACACCCCTAGTGAAATGTGTCAGGATTGAAAAAGGTAAACCTCAGCAATGTATAAAAGCAAAGACTTTAACTTGTTTCTCTACTTTAGTGTTTGTAGCATGGATTGTTAATTTTTAAGGTCACCATATCAGTCAAGTTTAAAAGTTTTCTTGTGGGCATGTTGTCAGATATTTGTCTGTAAAATTCCCCCCAGCATTAAATTAAATAGAGCTGCAATCCAAACTCCACTTACCTTGGAGTAAGCTCTATTGAATGCTGCTTGCCTTGTTGTTGTTGTTTAGTCGTTTAGTCGTGTCCGACTCTTCGTGACCCCATGGACCAGAGAACGCCAGGCACCTCTGTCCTCCACTGCCTCCCGCAGTTTGGTCAAACTCATGCTGGTAACCTCGAAAACACTATCCAGCCATCTCCTCCTCTGTCGCCCCCTTCTCCTTGTGCCCTCCATCTTTCCCAACATCAGGGTCTTCTCCAGGGAGTCTTCTCTTCTCATGAGGTGGCCAAAGTACTGGAGCCTCAGCTTCACAATCTGTCCTTCCAGTGAGCACTCAGGGCTGATTTCCTTCAGTATGGAGAGGTTTGATCTTCTTGCAGTCCATGGGACTCTCAAGAGTCTCCTCCAGCACCATAATTCAAAAGCATCAATTCTTCGGCGATCAGCCTTCTTTATGGTCCAGCTCTCACTTCCATACATCACTACTGGGAAAACCATAGCTTTAACTATATGAACCTTTGTTGGCAAGGTGATGTCTCTACTTCTCAATATGCTGTCTAGGCCTGTCATTGCCCTTCTCCCAAGAAGCAGGCGTCTTTTAATTTCGTGGCTGCTGTCACCATCTGCAGTGATCATTGAGCCCAAGAAGGTGAAATCTCTCACTACCTCCATTTCTTCCCCTTCTATTTGCCAGGAGGTGATGGGACCAGTGGCCATGATCTTCGTTTTTTTGATGTTGAGCTTCAGACCATATTTTGCACTCTCCTCTTTCACCCTCATTAAAAGGTTCTTTAATTCCTCCTCACTTTCTGCCATCAAGGTTGTGTCATCTGCATATCTGAGGTTGTTGATATTTCTTCCGGCAATCTTAATTCCGGCTTCAGATTCATCCAGCCCAGCCTTTCGCATGATGAATTCTGCATATAAGTTAAATAAGCAGGGAGACAAAATACAGCCTTGTCGTACTCCTTTCCCAATTTTGAACCAATCAGTTGTTCCATATCCAGTTCTAACTGTAGCTTCTTGTCCCACATAGAGATTTCTCAGGAGACAGATGAGGTGATCTGGCACTCCCATTTCTTTAAGAACTTGCCATAGGTTGCCGTGGTCGACACAGTCAAAGGCTTTTGCATAGTCAATGAAGCAGAAGTAGATGTCTTTCTGGAACTCTCTAGCTTTCTCCATAATCCAGCGCATGTTTGCAATTTGGTCTCTGGTTCCTCTGCCTCTTCTAAATCCAGCTTGCACTTCTGGGAGTTCTCGGTCCACATACTGCTTGAGCCTTCCTTGTAGAATTTTAAGCATAACCTTGCTAGCGTGTGAAATGAGTGCAATTGTGCGGTAGTTGGAGCATTCTTTGGCACTGCCCTTCTTTGGGATTGGGATGTAGACTGATCTTCTCCAATCTTCTGGCCACTGCTGAGTTTTCCAAACTTGCTGGCATATTGAGTGTAGCACCTTAACAGCATCATCTTTTAAAATTTTAAATAGTTCAGCTGGGATACCATCACTTCCACTGGCCTTGTTATTTGCAGTGCTTTCTAAGGCCCATTTGACTTCACTTTCCAGGATGTCTGGCTCAAGGTCAGCAACCACACTACCTGGGGTGTATGAGACATCCATTTCTTTCTGGTATAATTCCTCTGTGTATTCTTGCCACCTCTTCTTGATGTCTTCTGCTTCTGTTAGGTCCTTTCCACTTTTGTCCTTTATTATGGAAATCTTTGTACGAAAAGTTCCTTTCATATCTCCAATTTTCTTGAACAGATCTCTGGTTCTTCCCATTCTATTGCTTTCCTCTATTTCTTTGCATTGCTCATTTAAGAAGGCCTTCTTGTCTCTCCTTGCTATTCTTTGGAAATCTGCATTCAATTTCCTGTATCTTTCGCTATCTCCCTCGCATTTTGCTTGCCTTCTCTCCCCCGCTATTTGTAAGGCCTCGTTGGACAGCCACTTTGCTTTCTTGCATTTGCTTTTCATTGGGATGGTTTTAGTTGCTGCTTCCTGTATAATGTTGCGAGCCTCCATCCATAGTTCTTCAGGCACTCTGTCCAGCAAATCTAAATCCTTAAACCTGTTCCTCACTTCCACTGTGTATTCATAAGGGATTTGACTTAGATTGTATCTTACCGGCCCAGTGGTTTTTCCTACTTTCTTCAGTTTAAGCTTGAATTTTGCTATAAGAAGCTGATGATCTGAGCCACAGTCAGCTCCAGGTCTTGTTTTTGCTGACTGTATAGAGCTTCTCCATCTTTGGCTGCAGAGAATATAATCAATCTGATTTCGATGCTGCCCATCTGGTGATGTCCATGTGTAGAGTCGTCTCTTGTGTTGTTGGAAAAGCGTGTTTGTGATGACCAGCTTGTTCTCTTGACAGAACTCTATTAGCCTTTGCCCTGCTTCGTTTTGATCTCCAAGGCCAAACTTGCCAGTTGTTCCTTTTATCTCTTGACTCCCTACTTTGGCATTCCAATCCCCTATGATAAGAAGAACATCCTTCTTTGGTGCCACTTCTATAAGGTGTTGTAAGTCTTCATAGAATTGGTCAATTTCAGTTTCTTCAGCACCAGTAGTTGGTGCATAAACTTGGATTACTGTGATGTTAAAAGGTCTGCCTTGGATTCGTATCGAGATCATTCTATCATTTTTGAGATTGCATCCCAGTACAGCCTTCGCCACTCTTTTGTTGACTATGAGGGCCACTCCATTTCTTTTACGGGTTTCTTGCCCACAGTAGTAGATATGATGGTCATCCGAACTGAATTCACCCATTCCCGTCCATTTTAGTTCACTGATGCCCAGGATGTCAATATTTATTCTTGCCATCTCATTTTTGACCACCTCCAACTTACCCAGGTTCATGGTTCTTACATTCCAGGTTCCTATGCAATATTTTTCTTTACAGCATTGGACTTTCCTTTCGCTTCCAGGCATATCCGCAACTGAGCGTCCTTTCGGCTTTGGCCCAGCCGCTTCATCAGCTCTGGATCTACTTGTACTTGCCCTCCGCTCTTCCCCAGTAGCATGTTGGACGCCTTCCGACCTGAGGGGCTCATCTTCCAGCGTCATAACTTTTATATGCCTGTTGTCTTTGTCCATGGAGTTTTCTTGGCAGGGATACTGGAGTGGCTTGCCGGTTCCTCCTCCAGGTGGATCACGTTTGGTCAAAACTCTCCACTATGACCTGTTCATCTTGGGTGCCCTGCTCGGCATAGTTCATAGCTTCTCTGAGTTCTTCAAGCCCCTTCGCCACGGCAAGGCAGTGATCCATGAAGGGGGCTGCTTGCCTTACTTCTTAGTTAACATTGGCGCTTTTTTCCAGCCAGAGCTCACTGGAGCTCAGCTCCAGCAACTCTCAGTTGGGCACCACTTCCACCTCTTTTTCTAGAGAAATAGCAGTGGTTAACGTGGTTAGGATTGAGCTGTAATTCTTTAATGCCAATGAGATTCCTGAACTGAGCTCTCCATTCAACTGACCAACCAATGCATTCAGAATCCAGGGTTATACTGGGGACTGTGAGGAGAATCTTTGAATTTGGTTTATGTGGTAAAGAAACAGCAACAATAGTAACAGCCTTTATATAACACTTTTAGATGTAAAAACATTTCACATGCATCTTCCAACTGCAACATTTACCACAACCCTGTAAGGTAAGTTAGGACTGTTATTCCCCCATATTGCAGATTGGGGGGCTGGGGCTGCGGGTGGAGTGAGGAGAGAAACTGAGGCTGAAAGAGACAAACCTGCCTTAGCTCATTAGTCCCTTGGCCATTATAGCTCTCTCTCCTAGACATCTGTACACTAAAGCCTATATTTTCCAGACAAATTCCATTTTGATTCTGGTCAGATGGGACAAGAGCATAAGATTATTGTACTTCAAGACAGAAGCCTCTCTTTGTACTTTGGCACAAAAAAGTACAAAGTAGCTTGTCTTTGTCAATGCTAGAAATATTTTCTATGCATTTTCCCCACATCCCTCTGGCTGTGCTGCAAACCTGTATCTATTCCTCTCACAGAGCTACAATTCCCAGTTTCCTGGGACGAGGGATTGACTGTTAAACTACTCTGAGAGTTATAACACTGTGAGAATAGGGTATCCTAACAACACCCAGGCCCTTTAACAAAGTTCCCAGGAATCTTTGGTGGGAAGCTGTGACTGCTTAAAGTGGTATGACACCACTTTAAGCATATGGCACTTGTTTCTAGTTTCATCCTGAGCCGTTTCTTGGTCATGCTAAATCATGCAAAACCTGTGGCTCTCCAAATGTTCAGCTCCCATCAGCTTCAGACAACTTGACCAATGGCCACAGATGATGGGAGATGTAACCCTAACAAAACAACAACAAAACAACCTATGGAATAGATACCATCACACGGATGGACCTTATGCATGAACTGACTATAGAATGATCTGATCCACTGGGTTATGAATTACTTCTGTGGAAATTTACAATTTGATACTATGAATAGTACACCTTATTTATCTTATAACACAGCCGGTTAAATCTCATGTGTTTATTTAGGGAAATGTAACCCAGCAACAGCTGGAGAGGCACAGGCAGGGCTTTTTTTTAGCTAGAACTCTCTGGAACTCAGTTCCAGCACCTCTCAAGTGGGCACCATTGCCATGATAAGAGAACGAGGGAGGCATTCAGGGTGAGTTCCAGCGCCTCTTTTTCTAGAAAAATAGCACTGGATAGGTTCCCTTTCCCTGTGCTAAAGTGTTTGAGAACTGTAGGTAGATAGATGAGTTTGCCTTACATTGACTGGTATTGGATGGCCACATTTGTTTAGAAGTTCATATACAATAGCTGATCTGTCATACGAGTTTCACATAAAAGCTCATAAAACAGGTACATTTATGGCATGTGGAACATGATCATACAAATTATCCTTGCCTCCTTCTGATGTATATTAGGTCTGCTTAAGTCACTGTGGCCCAACTCTCATCTCACCTCCATCGAAGTACTTTGGAAAACTATGTTATGGACTAGTTGCTCTCTGTCAAAAATACCAGCATTTTCATATTGATTAATCTTTTCAGACAGTCTGGCAATCTATGTGTCACAAGCCACAAGTGTGGTCAAAGAATTTCAAGGTTGTATATATAGCCATTTTCTCTTTACAACAACCCTGAAAGGTAAGAGAGACCTCTCTTAGATATAGTGACTGGCCCAACATACATCCACTGGGCCACATGGCTGACTGTCTCAGTAATTTAAGAGACTACTTAGAAAATAGAAAAATAGAAAATGCAAAAATATTTTAATTTATTTTTTTTTAAAAAAAAAAAAGCTGGCAACATGGGTCATGAAAATCCTTGTCTAGTCTTCATGGATTTGCCCTATGCAGGGCTTATGTTAGCCAATCTTTGTGTGCCTCTCCAAAGTAGCAATGCAGTTGTACTTTCATAAATGCTGCATCAGCACAACCATTAAAATAAAAATATTAATCAATAGGCTCTTCATCTCATGAGCTATAATATACATTAATACGAGAATGGTGGTTTCCAATACTTACCTAAATGCATTGCCAGGAATTGCAGAGCCAAGGTATTGATTGATCTGTGTGACTCATGTTTTCATAATGATTTCACAATTATAGGCCTCAGGGCAAACCAGCACCGGATTAACCACTTCAGTAAGTATGCTATGGAAGAAGAGTCCCAGCTATTAAACAGGGGGCCCCACTGTTTTTTTACTAGCTTGCATTCTCATCAATGTAACGGGCTGGCTTAAAATACTCACAACTAAAGGAAATACATTGTGGACCACACAATCCAAATAGCCTACAATATGAGGATGTAATGCACAATCATTGCTCTGTGGATTCATTATTAGAGTCCAGATCACCAAACTTGGTTTGGAGGGCAGAGGCAAAGGTCAGGATTCTGGTGCTAAGGCAAACAACATGAAACATGTCCCTAAGCCAATTCCATATGTATTTTATGACATAGAAAATTATGAACAATTGGAATAAAATGACAAGTATGTTTCCAAATTTGGATGAGACTCCATTATTCAATATTTATGGGTTATTTTCAGGAGTTCTAAACTTGTTGCCAACTTAGAGAATTGACAATGCCTAGTACCTGAAGTCTTAAATTTCTGATGAAATTTCTGCAGGATTTAACTCATTTTGTATTTTAGCACCAAATCCCATAATCTCATCTAGCACATTATTAAAATAAATGTTATTTATGTAAATAATGTATATGACATGATTTTGGTGAACCCCCCCCCCTTGAATCAGGAATCTTGAATCAGGTCAAGGGCTCCTCTCTCCCCACCCTAGTTCTGGTCCAACTGGAGGGAGTTCCCATGTGGCTATACATCCAGCAGACTTTTCAGCATGGAGATAAGACTTACAGTGCTTTTCACTGTGCACCTAACATAGTAAATGTGGGATCATAGGGCCACAAGTGGAATGACTGTCTACATGGATGCAGAGAAGAGAACAAACCATATAGATCAGAAAGTTACATTTGAAACAGCCTGAAGATGTTTGTGGACCATTTCTCAACACACATGTGTGAGATGTGAATTGCTATGTATCCCAAAGGTAAGCATTATCTGGTAATTTTCCCTGCGTACATCAAAGGTCCGGTAAATGCTGCATTACCTAAGCACTATTGGTGTGACTACCCCATGCCTCATCCTGACCAATGTATGAGATGAAGATGCTTGGGAGAGACAGATGATGTAGAAAATTTGTGCAGAAGTGCTGCTGCCTCCAAGAGTAGCACAGGGACTTTCCACATGTCATACTACCCTGGTTTAGAAATCTGGTTGTAAGGAGATGTTGCAGGAGATGTGAGGTAAATCCTCTCACAACTATCTTCTCACATCATATTTCAACCTAGAAGAAAGGAAATGTTTTACTGCCCCAACATATTTTGTTTGAGTTAGAATTCTTCAGGGAAAATGTGTTACATTTTATAATAAAATCAAAACACCTTTCAGATGGCAGTGGTGGTAGGGACAATAAAGTATCACTTGGTCCTTTGAGGACACAGATTCTAGCCTGGCTCCTCATTCTGAAGAATGTGCATTTAGGAAGAAGAGTAAGTTGCTTCCAGATGCTGCTCACTACCTCCAGTGCTTCCCCACTTTCTGGCTGCTTTTCTTAGAGATGACCTTTCTGCCTGGCTGTGCCTCCACTCCAGTCTCTCAGATCTTACACAGGGCTCTGAAAGCCATATAAAGACTTACCAAATTATAGCTCATGTCGTATCTGAAACAGCTCTGAAACTCAAAGTTAACAGCTACTGAAAGCAACCTGAAGTAAACCCCAGATTCCAAAGCTCCTGCCTTAGATTCATTGCTCTGGAAGCTTCAGAGGAATGAGAGAGGTCTTTGATTTCTTTTTGCATTTTGTTAAAGATAGCTGGTGAGAGAAAGATATCGATCCTTCCATCTTGAAGATGTCCTGAGCTTATACTTGGCAACTTCAACTTCAAAACATAAAGGCAAGTTTCTTAGGCACTGCTACAGAATGGGATATTCTGGCCATTGGCACTGTTCATTCATTTGTCTTGTTCATTTCATAAAACATATACTTGCTGTTTTATAGGTGACTGCATCTCATAATTAACTTGTTTTTCTTAGCTTTCCTAGAGAAAGCTCAGGGTCTTTCCAAATATCTAAGGCAGGCTTCCTCAACCTCGGCCCTCCAGATGTTTTTGGCCTACAACTCCCATGACTCCTAGCTAGCAGGACCAGTGGTCAAGGATGATGGGAACTGTAGTCTCAAAACATCTGGAGTGCCAAGGTTGAGGAAGCCTGGTCTAAGGGTTTTGAAAATAAACATGGCACGGGGAAAACAAACCTAAGAGAGCTTCCAGCAGCCTTTTCTGCTTGAGGGTTTGATTGGTTGGAAAAGAGGCATCATAGATCTCATATATAGAATCCCTGGGACATAGGGGGAAACCAGTTTTCAATGCATCCTATGTCAATCAATTGCAGTGTTGGCCCTTTGGGTCTCAAATTTCAGCTGTGCACTGTGTGATGCCAAAATCCCCTCCCCCTGCCTCTCACCTTCCATTCTACATCAAAGTTGTGCCGCGCACACCCACAGCTCCACCCCTAAACTTGCCTCTGTCAACTGGCATGCTCAAGTGGTGGTGATCTCATGGGCTCAGCTCAAAATCTGATAATGGGAACTCTTGTGTCTGTCATCATAAGACACATCTTCCATTACTATATGTAACAATGGTGTGGTAAACTCTGGCATGCCTGTACTTCACTTGTTGTTTTCCATGGAAGGTTGCTGGTTTCCAGACATGTATAACTGGAGTGGGAGACTCTGTCAATTTTGGTTTCTCCGACTTTCTTTCTTTCTTTCTTTCTTTCTTTCTTTCTTTCTTTCTTTCTTTCTTTCTTTCTTTCTTTCTTTGCTTACTTGCTTTGGGAAAGAGGCAAGTGTGTCCTGGAAGAGATGCTGTGGGCCTGATCTCTGTGGTGGCACTGCTACAGATGCCCAGAGCTGCTGACACAGCAAGGATCAAGTGACAGCAGGGCACAGTTTTAGGGCCAATTCTGTAAGGCACACTTGCCTCGTTCCCATGCTCACACTCTCAGTGCTGCTTCCACCACTCCTACACATTGTCCCTTCTCTGTAGCCCCTCTTGGCTCCCTTTTGGTTTCCCTCTATGGCTCACCATACACCACTGCGTATGTAGATCCAGCCTGAAACTCTCTAGAATTCTAACCAAAGTTCTCTTGTGGAAGCAATGCCATCAAACAATTGTGCATGCAGAGCTGCAGCAGTAAATCAAACAGGCTCCCCCCAAAACAACAGGTATTCCTTCCAGTACCAAGATGTGCTTCAGTCAATTTAACACCCTTTATTGATTTTATCAACTTTTTCCTTTAGCAGCAGATAACAATTTTAACACCCCCCTCCCATGCAGATTAGATTTAGGAACAGAATTAATTTGATTGCACAAGGGAAAGGTGTCAATTTAGCCAGTGTGAACATGAGATTTTAAAGGTCTTTTTCTTTCTTGACTAAAGGTACAGCATTAAATTCCATCTGTAATCTGAAGACGTAACCCCCATACAAAGGGTATCCAGTGTTTTCTCTTATAAAAGGAAGCTAGACACAAGCCTAAAGTGATGAAATATTGATCTCTGGGGGTTCAACCACAGAGCCCTCCAATCACTGGATAATATGATTGAATTGAAATTGAATTTTCTCTCAGATTGAAACTGAATGGCACCTCTACCTACCCCAGAGTAGTTTGAATTAATCTCTGGGTCACCTAACATGATATCCCTTTTGTTTGTTTGTTTTTTTCCTTAGCTGTTCTGTGAACAACTAGCAACTGAGCTAGTGGCTTTGAGACATGGAGCAACACGGAAAGCAAGGAGCAATAAGCAGTATATTTAAGTAGGTGGGAAATGCTTACCTACATATGGATAAAATCAGCTCGTTTCATCACAGTTTAGATGGTCTAGGAAACATCAAATTTTCAATGGTTTTCATTGGCTTCTTTCTGGAAGGACCCCTGTGCTTTTAACACGTGCATTCTGTCTACTAAGAAAAATGTCACCTGATGGATTTCTGCCCTCCATATAGCTGCTAGAGACACAAGAATGGAGGTGCTTTGGAATTTTGTTTGGCCTGCATTTGTAAGCAAATTGGCCAGATTTAAGCTGTCCAGAGTAATATGCAGATTGGAACACAATTACCATTCAGTTTTCACACTTCTCTGAATTTTGCATCTCAAAAAAGTGTCAAAATGCATTTGAAATGCAGGTTTTAAATTACAAATTTAAAGTACAAATATGTGTTTTTTAGGGTTCAACATGTGCACAAATGCATATGCTCCCAAAATCTACCCCTCCACAGACAACCTGAAAATTGCTGAGAGTCTTAATTTTTCTGCCTCTTTTAGCAAGTGTAACGTGTTGAACCAGATGCTATATGATTCTTAATTACATTTTTGCAGACGCACTATGGACCACATGAATGGAACTTGCAGACCTCTGCTGGTCCACAAAACACAGTTTGGGAACCCCTGTGTTGGAGTAAATTGTTTAATGCAATTCATTTTTTTGATTCCATAATGATATGGAAACAGGACAGAATGGATCTGTGATTGAACAGATGTGAAAGAGGCACAGCCTGAAAATTGTCTCATCCATCTCTATTAAAGAATCGTGTCAATAAAAACTGCACCTGTGGTGCTGCCTTATTTCTTTGTGTGCCCCCCCCCCCGCAAAAACCCTCTGCTCAAAACCCACCCTTTGTGTGTGTTTATGGCTTAGTCCTCATCTTTTATTGAAAGAAATCCTTAGCACACGCAGCTGAATTTTCCTCAGATTTATCCCTGGTTTCTTTTGTCTCTCCTCTGCCTTCTCCTCTGCCCCTGTCAAAGCAAATCTTGCAATAGGGGTGTGCGCACACCCCTGACACAGATCCAGCCCTGAGCCATTTGTGGGGATGCGACTGGTGGTTGTGGAGGAGCAGCCACTCCTTTATCACAGCAGGTTGGGGGAGCGACACTTGGTGTCACTCCTGAGCCTACTCACCTCCTGCTAAAATAAGGCTCATCCACATCTTTCTTTGCCCTGCCACTTTCCCCCAGGAAAACCTGCAGCTTAGAGCTGAAGCAGAACAAACGGCAATCGAGTTTTCCTCAGATCATTGTTTGTTCCAAAAAGCAATGACAAACCTAGACAGCATCTTAAAAAGCAGAGTCATCACCTTGCCAACTAAGGTCCGTATAGTTAAAGCTATGGTTTTCCCAGTAGTGATGTATGGAAGTGAGAGCTGGACCATAAAGAAGGCTGATCACCGTAGAATTGATGCTTTTGAATTATGGTGTTGGAGGAGACTCTTGACAGTCCCATGGATTGCAAGAAGATCAAACGTATCCATTCTGAAGGAATCAGCCCTGAGTGCTCACTGGAAGGACAGATCCTGAAGCTGAGGCTCCAGTACTTTGGCCACCTCATGAGAAGAGAAGGCTCCCTGGAAAAGATCCTGATGTTGGGAACGGAGAAGGAGATGGCAGAGGATGAGATGGTTGGACAGTGTTCTCAAAGCTACCAGTATGAGTCTGACCAAACTGCGGGAGGCAGTGGAAGACAGGAATGCCTGGCGTGCTCTGGTCCATGGGGTCACGAAGAGTCAGACATGACTAAACGACTAAACAACAACAAGTCCTAAAGAGCAGGTTTTCTAGGGGAAAGTGACAGTGCAAGGGCAAAACCTCTCAGACCCATCCCTAAAAAAACATGGAACAAGCAGAGAACTGCTTGGACCCATGTTTTCTAGTAATGGAATAAGCGGAAGCATGGATGGGCTGTAAGTTTTGCGCATGGCCAGAGCTTCCTCCCCACCAGTGTCAGATTTACATATGAGCTAAACAAGCTATAGCTTAGGGCCCCACTCTCTTGGGGGACCCCCAAAAAATTAAAGGAAAAAAACCTGGATGTACATTTCCAAAATATAAGATAAAAAACCAAATAAAATTAAACCTACATACAGCAGCACCATTTAGGTCCATAAGTTACCATATAGTATATATTCAACACAAAAAAAAAACAGTGCCAATTTGTTGTTGACAAAAAAAAAACAGTGCCAATTTGTTGTTGACAAAGGACAGCTGGACATATAAAGGGCCCCATTACCTCCAGTAGCTTAGGGCCTCATTGAACTAAATCCGGCCCTGTCCCCACCCCCATCATATTAAACACATTGAACATTTTCTTGTTTCAAAAGCATGGCCAGGAGTGGGGCAGAAGAAGGAGATGCTGTGCTGCCTTCCACTTCTCCTAACCACAAGGAGCAGGAGGCTTTCAGAGCACTTACCAGGTTGCAAAACACAAGCACCCTGTATTAATCATTTCAAAGGTTTCATTGACTATTTACTACTGCGCTGCTCCATATCACTAACATATGCCTGCTGTGGCCTTAGCATGTAGAAATTTTGCAATTGATCAGCACAAAACAATCAATATTGCAAAAAATGATAGTTTATAAGGAAAAAGCAGGAATAATTATAGATAATGTCAATCATTCCAGAGCTATTTTATTCTTTAATTGTTTAGATAACAGATACCTTTTCCCCCAAGTGCAAAAAAAGACCATTGCATTTCAGGAATGTTGTCTTATTACCACATTTTTTAAGCATCTCGAATGACCTATTCAAATTGAAGGAGAAAAAAACAAAACGGCATCAGTAAGGAGACAGACATGTATCATCCCACCTCTTCAACATCCAGGGTATACTAATAAAAAGAAATTATGAAAAGGGCAATAGTAGCAGAAACCTACTTGAAAGCTGTGTCATCTGCTTGCTAGTTCAGACCAGGAGTGACTTCAAACAATCAAGGATCCCGGTGGCATTGCTGCCCTCTTTGTTTTCCCCGAGGGAATCCTTTGCCATATATTAACCAAATAGCTGAAACATTTTCCCACCACGCACAGATCTACTCCTTCAGTGACTCCTCCTCACAAGGTGAGGGTGGTCATGATTTTCTTCTTTGGTTCCTTCTTTGGTCCATTTCACGTGATGGAATGTGAGGTCTTTGTCCCTCTCAGGTATAGAAAATTAAAGTGATGGTTGTGCTAAGTCTTTGTGCTAAGACTTTATTGTTTCGCTGTATTCTACTGTCATGCTGTTTTACTGGGCAAAAGTGTAAGTGTCAGAAACTCACTAAGCAGTGGCATAAATGTCAAAGAACTACCCATAAACGACACCACTAAGTCTGACTTTTACTACAAAATACATTGTGCCCAAGAGTTAGGTAACTACGAAGCTGTAATAAAAGAACCAACTTTATGAGAAAAACATTCTACGATGTGGCCAAGGAAGATCCATCAAGGGATACCCACATGCTTATATTAATGTTCACTGTGCTCCTCACTTCCTCTCCTGACCTTCAGGTAGCAAAAAATGGGGTTTTAATATTACTCTCACTTTGCTCACACTGTGCATAATTTTCTACACCTCTATCACATCCTTCCTTATACTGTATTTGTTTCTGGGTTGTTGTTTTTTAATAAACTAAAATGTCACAAATGTTGTAGCTCCAGCCCCTTGATCATTCTGCTTTTCAATTGTTATCCCATGCTCTGCTCTGCCATGGGCATAGTCCACGAAGTTGGACTAGACTTGCTCTCCTGAGATTATTGATCCTCCTTTTTGTTCTTTTTTATATGAACATTGAATAGGGGAATCTGTAGAGGGTGGAATACTGGGAGCACCAAGAGCTAGTTTGGCCTTTGGGAAGGTCCAGGAAGGGACTGGGGAGTCATTTTAGGTGTTAACAAGTATCTCTGAACCTCTATGCCCTACACACTCTGTGCATAGAAATTAATAAAGTGACATTTTGTGGGCTCATAGCGAAAATGGAGCTAACATGGGATTCATTAAACTAGATTTAAAAATTAATTATATCAGCCTTTAAAAAGAGAATGTAAATGTAAAATTACTGTAATTTAAAGCTGTAATCTTAGGAAACCTTAGGGTTCCAATCCTAATTGCACTTGCTAAGAAGTAAGCTGCAGTGAACACATTGATACTTATTTAAAAGTGAACATGCATACGGTTGCACACACTGAACTCAGTGAAATTTGTTTCTGAGTAAACTTGTTTGGAATTAACCTATAACTGCCTATTTTTTACATGAAAGCAGAAAATAGGAAATCAGAGGTGAAAAGGGAGTTACCTATAGTACTATGAAAATATGTTGTTCCATAGCAATGTTTGGTTAATGCCAATCTCTTAAAATATCTATCAATTTTTGAAATATAAATATAAACCACCACTGGGAAGGTCCTATGGTTATATATATATATTTAAAAGTACATGGCTTTCTTTCTGGCAATGTGGTTTTAAAAACATCAATCACTAAGAAACTTGTTGAGTGAGGAGAGAAATACAATAAATCACTCACGAGCAGATATGATAAAGCTAAAATCTTTCATAGCTGCTGTTCACAGAAAACTGATGGAGAAGAAAACTGCATGACTGCTCCAGCTGTCAAAATGGTGGCTTCCGTAGGCATAGCACTCTTACACCTCTGCTTAGGGCAGGGATGGGATGAAGCGCCTCTACCCCACCAGCTGAATGTGGTCACCTGTGCCTCTCTACCCGGGCTTTGGGACTCTCCCTTGGCTCTGCTGCTCACCTTCCCTGAGCCAGTCTGTCTTTCAGTAATTGTGCCAGGCTGGAATGTGTCACTGCATTGTGATAATGTTTCTGGCTTTTCTGTATGGAGGGGTGTATGTGTGTAAATATCTGGCTTTTGCATGACAAGAACACAGTCTGCTGTTTAAAGGTAATAGTTAAATCCATTATGCCATTGACTTTTGCTTTTTCCTCCCCTCACCAGTGGGATGTGATGCCCAGAAGGTGGTCCAAGAGAATGTGGCCCTCAGGATGAAAAAGATTCTCCCCACTAGACTGTTGGAGGTATGGAGGACACTTTTAAATGAAGAGGATGGCTGGTGCCATCTTTCAAGCAGTTGGTCTGCAATTCATGCCATTATCCTTAGCTCCCCTCTCCCCCCGCAGTCCTCCAAATTTAGCAATACTCCCTACACAACCATGCATCTGGGAGTCCTTGGAGCCCTCCCACCTCTTTCATGCAGCCTTGCATGCATGTATTCCTTATCTATGCATCTCCCATACCTCCTATACCTATTCCCTCTCCACTACTGTGCTTCATACCAAAAGCTTCCATATACATTATTGGACTCAATAAATAAAAACAACATGCTAAAGAAAATCCCAAAGACTACATGGTCTTATAGTGGTCTATTGCAACAATTGGCTTATATAGTTGCTCCACACATTACCTGTTTAATTGAAACATACAGAGACCGTTAGCATGTAAACCATATGGCACCATAAAATCAGGTCCTAGCAAACCGAGGTTCCATCAAATTCAAGAGATATACACACTATGTGGATCTACGTTGTTGCATCCTCCACGTGGACCAACTGTTGGCACACAAAATATTTCCCAGCAGATTCTACATAGCTAATAGAACATGTAAACATACTGTCAAAGATGAAAAGGAAGTAAAAGAGCATGCTTTTTTTTAAAAAAATGAGAACAGTATCATAACCTGACACCCATCATACACATTTCAACATCATGACCTAGTCCTTTTTTAAAAAAGGACAAAGAGAAAACAAGACATTCACTTAAAATCCTTGAGCTACAATAATAGTCCTAAATTGTGCTTTGGGAAAGGGCACCCTCTCTGCAAGCTATTCTTTTTAATACTTCTAAGATGCCTGAGAGGTGTTCCTTGAAACAAGACTGAGATCTGGGCTGCAGGCCAAAGTGGGATTGTCCGCTGAGAAAGAGCTAGAAGCACCATACTGGGAATGAAACTTACACGGAACATCGACCATGTAGAAAAGCTTATCCGGTTCAAAACCACCCAAGTTTGCTATCACAGCAAGCTTTAGCACACGATCATGGTTTAATAATTTCATATCCATGACATAACCCTTTATTTCTTGTCACAACTGAACCTTAAATACACACACCTCCATTCACTCTCATTCTTTTCTAGTCCCTCTGTTGACTTGGTTAAGGGAAGGTTACAGTTCACGGATGTTATGCTTTCAATGTGTCAGATTCCTTTGTTTCAGGGCCCTCCCATTCTCTTGCTTGGCCCAAATTTTGATCAGCTTTTGCACCTATTCGTTCCCTCGTTTCTGAAAGCTTCTCACATTGTTCTGTGGCTGTGCCATAAGTTTCTTGTGAAAATCCAATCTTGCCAGTTGCATGGAAAATGTGAAGAGAAAGGTGGTTGTCACGGATGGAAGCGAAGGCTCAGAAAAAGCTCAATATGGAAGCCAAATGGCCGAAATATTGGGAGATTTTGGAACAAGAAGGAGATAGACTGAAATTGCAGAGCTTTGAGAAACTAAAAGACAAAGTGTGAGATCGGCTTCATTATTATCAAATAAGGGAGGCTTACAATCTGGACAAGAAAATTGGCTTCCAGGTGGAAAAATCAAAATTGGAAACAGAACTGTTAGATCCCAAAACTAAGATATTATCAAGAATGTATAACTTGCTGTTGAAATGGAATACTCAGGATGAAACGGTGAAATCTGCTATGATAAAATGGGCACAAGATGTTGGACATAATATTACGTTGGCTGACTGGGAACAGTTATGGACCACAGGTATGAAATTTACGGCATGTAATGCCTTAAGAGAGAATATTATGAAAATGATATACAGGTGGTACATGACACCAGTCAAGCTTGCAAAAATCTATCATTTGCCAGACAATAAATGTTGGAAATGTAAAGAAAATGAAGGTACATTCTTTCACCTTTGGTGGACGTGCCCAAGGATTAAGGCTTTCTGGGAGATGATCTATAATGAAATGAAAAAGGTATTTAAATATACCTTCCTGAAGAAACCAGAGGCCTTTCTCCTGGGCATGGTCAGCCAATTGGTGCCAAAGAAGGATAGAACTTTCTTTATGTATGCAACAACAGCAGCAAGAATACTCATTGCAAAGTATTGGAAGACACAAGATCTACCCACCTTGGAAGAATGGCAGATGAAGTTGATGGACTACATGGAACTGGTGGAAATGACTGGCAGAATCTGAAACCAGGGAGAAGAGTCGGTAGAAGAAGATTGGAAGAAATTTAAAGACTATTTACAGAAACACTGTAAAATTAAGGAATGTTAGAAGGTTGCTGGAATGAAGTTATGTGGTTTTAGCAATAATGTTATAAAGGGGTATGTAAAAATGGATTGTTAACAGGTGAAAATGTAAAGTTACAATATATTAAGATAAAATATAAAGATAAAAGCAAAAAGGGTAAGGACTTGCTGAAACAACTACTGAACTAGAATACAAAAAAGGGAGGTGTGAGGAGGTCATGGAAACAAGCAAATGAAAGACAAGACATGGAAAGACTGGTTTGTTTTTAATTGTTTCTTATTTTTCTGTATTTTGTACTTTTTGTTTTTTCCCCCTTTTTTCTTCTTTTCATTTTTGTAACTTCTTTGAAACTTTAATAACTATTATTTTTTTAAAAAGGAAAATGTGAAGAGAGTTTTGGTCCACTTGGCAAACTGATTTTGGAAGGCCTCATGAACAGCTTTCTTTGAATTTTTCACAGATCCACAGGCATGCTCCCACCTCCTCCCTTCCTTTCCTCACTCCCCTCCCCCCCCATGGTCACTTTTTCATTAGAGTCAGTTACATTCAGAAAAAAATGGACTAAGCACAACCCAAAAGTAAACAAAGAAGCACAAGTTTGCTGAAGAGGTTCCAGGGCAAAAATAAAAAGTGTACAAGCAGGGAACCACTGAAGAACAAAAGCCAGGTTCAGCCCTTAGTTTCCTGTGCTGAATTCCCTATTAGAGGTTCATGATTTCAAGTAATGCGGAAGACAGAGTAATACCCCTGCCAGGTATTGTGAAGAAGTGATGCCAATCAGGGCTGGTCTAAGACATTTTTCTGCCTTAGGTGCAGCAAGAAATGGTGCCCCCTTTCAAGACAAGGTGCATAGTATCCAAAGCCAGCCAAGTTAAATTGGAGCAGAAAAACTCACAGGAATAAAAATACAGCAATGATAGTCACCACACCTGATCTCATATTGGATTGTGGGAAAATACTTTGCATTCTGGGATTGAAGCCCCAGCCGCCACCTTCCCATTGGGCAAATGGGTGCCTCATACACAGTGGCTGCAAACTCTTCCACCCACTTTCCTCTTTTGAGGGGTTGCACCTACCCACTCTTCGTGTTTCATAGTGTGGCTACCTTGGTTGCCTTTTGGGCCAAGTAGGAATTTCTAGCCAGCCAGGTAACACCTGGAAGACTGGTCCTTTTAGCTGCTCCACACTTCATGGGACAGAATGATGGTTTGTTAAATAGGTTGAATGGTTTAAATGGTCACTTAGGCAGTTAGATCTTGTTATTGAGGGTTATAAGATCTGTGGCAGGATTTGGGCCGCTATTGGGGGGCACATCCACTCAGAGCTTTGCCACATCCACTTAGAGCTTTGAGGCCCTGGGAAGTAATGAAGCAGGAAAGCCTCTCTACTCACCTTCAGGGTGAAGTTGGAGTTGCGGGCAAGAGGACTTGCCTCCCCTTATCCCAGTAGAGGCAGCTCATATCCCAATAGAAACCCCACAGCTGCAGGCATTTTCCTGAAATTTGTTTATTTATCTCCTGCACTGATAGCTTTCCCTCTGCAGATTCTGTTTGTGTTTGAATTTAATAATAATGCGGCCTACAGTTCAACTGGAGTCAGAGTTTTTATTTTAGCCCTTGGCTACAAATTCAGTAATGAACACTTTCTTGCTCTTCCATGACACCCAAATTATCTGAGTGATATGGCCGCCTTATTCTGCCGGTCAGAGCTGTGGGCTAGATAAGGGGCCAATAGAGTATAAGGCAGCTGACTATGTTTACATGCTCCCACCCTGTCAAAGTCCACAAGGGGGGAATTTGGGGCTGGAAATATGTATGCAGCAACCGATCAGGTCAGGGAAACTGGATTGCTGAACAGTCAAAAAGTAAGGACTACTTACAAATTGAAAATTCTCAGACTATAACATTAGAAGACTGCCATCTGTCTTATTCTCCCTTTAAATTTCTGTTAAGCTGACCTTTTGGGATGCAATAATTAGAAATCTTCTTGTATCTCTTGTGCTTTTAGTGCTAAGCTAGTTGTAGTTTCTTAGGAAGTGCTTTCCTGAAATTATCTTTTCTCAAAGCCACAGATCAAGAAGAAAATGCTCCCAGAGGGGAAAAAACAACGAACTGTCTCCAAGATGTATTGTTCTCTTTCTATTAATGGAAATTGCACAGCCCCCTTTTCCCCACCCGCAACTCTTCCACAATTGATAGGTTATTTCAGAAAGGCTGTGGAACTGGAATAAGACAAATCAAGCAGAGCTGAACATGTCCTTTCTTTTACATGGTCAAATTTTTGCATAGTAGCAAGCACAGAAAAGAGCTTCTGATTTTAAAGGCACTCCTGAGAATTTGAGCAGAAAAAGAAATGCCATACAAGACCTGAAGGTTCAGGCATGCATTTCATGTGAAATTAAGGATAACAAAAACTGTGCACATCCATGAGCTGTTGAGCAAAAAACACTCCTCCTTTGCAAAAGCGCTGATGTCAGTACTACAATGTATGTGCCTGATATTGATATAGTCCTACATACAGAGGAGAAGAGTAATAACTTTTTAATTTCATTTTATCCCATCCTCTGAGGCATTTCAGGAAAACAAGAATAGCTGGGGTGGAGCTGTAGCCTTTCCAAAACATGTGCTAAGGCTGTATTTGTATTCCTTTTTTAAGGAATAATTGTATTTTTAAAACCAGTAAATGAAAATGGTGTATCACTTAAACTTCAATATAGGCAGCTTAAAATATTAAAGTCTTCCACAGTAAATTTCCCCTACAGAAGCATATAGTGATGCCCAAACAGAGAGGACATTTTAGACTTTGGGCTAGGATGAAGGGGGAGAAGTCATTTCAGTTTGTGGCCAAGGTTCTCAGCACATCTTGAAGGCCCACAGCTAGGTATGTTCAAGAGTATTTTAAGAGCAATTGTTATGGGTTGTTTTTGTTTGTTTTTTTGGTTTCTCAGCATAATGCATCTTAGAAATACTTATGATAACTAGTTTGGTAGAGCATGAGACTCTTAATTCCAGAGTCAAGGGTTTGAGCCCCACATTGGGTTAAAAATTCTTGCATTGCAAGGGCTTCAACTAGATGACCCTCATGGCCCCTTCCAACTCTACATTTCTACAATTCTATGAGGAATAATCACGTCACTTATAATAATAATAATAATAATAATAATTTATTATTTATACCCCGCCCATCTGGCTGGGCCTCCCCAGCCACCCTGGGCGGCTTCCATAAAAACCAAAAATACAGTAAAATCACACGTTAAAAACTTCCCTGAACAGGGCTGCCTTAAGATGTCTTCTGAATGTCAGGTAGTTGTTTATCGCTTTGACATCTGCTGGAAGGGCGTTCCACAGGGTGGGCGCCACTACCGAGAAGGCCCTCTGCCTGGTTCCCTGTAGCTTTGCTTCTCGCAATGAGGGAACCGCCAGAAGGCCCTCGGTGCTGGACCTCAGCGTCCGGGCAGAATGATGGGGGTGGAGACGCTCCTTCAGGTATACTGGACCGAGGCCATTTAGGGCTTTAAAGGTCAGCACCAACACTTTGAATTGTGCTCGGAAACATACTGGGAGCCAATGTAGGTCTTTCAAGACCGGTGTTATATGGTCTTGGCGGCCGCTCCCAGTCACCAGTCTAGCTGCCGCATTCTGGATTAGTTGTAGTTTCCGAGTCACCTTCAAAGGTAGCCCCACGTAGAGTGCATTGCAGTAGTCCAAGCGGGAGATAACCAGAGCATGCACCACTCTGGCGAGACAGTCTGCAGGCAGATAGGGTTTCAGCCTACGTACCAGATGGAGCTGGTAAACAGCTGCCCTGGACACAGATTTGACCTGTGCCTCCATGGACAGCTGTGAGTCCAAAATGACTCCCAGGCTGCGCACCTGGTCCTTCAGGGGCACAGTTACCCCATTCAGGACCAGGGAATCCTCCACACCTGCCCGCCTCCTGTCCCCCAGAAACAGTACTTCTGTCTTGTCAGGATTCAACCTCAATCTGTTAGCCGCCATCCATCCTCCAACCGCCTCCAGACACTCACACAGGACCTTCACTGCCCTCACTGGTTCTGATTTAAAAGAGAGGTAGAGCTGGTGCCCATTATTGAAGGAAATATGAGAACTTTATCAGTTGAATAACAGATGCAACTCATTGAGGAAGGCCATATTGAACAATATCTTTACCAGTCTGTACAGGAACACCACACAAGAACCAAACCAGACTAACACACCTAGCTAATGAGAGAGATTCTATGGATCCTGAATCCACCGTCATTCAATCATTCCCCACTTTGTTTCTACAGTCGTCTCCAGTTTAAGGGCCAAAGTACCAATTACAAAAGACCAAAGCTGACTCCAAACCAAATCAGTATCCTAATGAATTCAACCCAAACCTTGTAACTAAAGTCTTAACAATTGCCAAGCACTTTCTTTTTTCTTTTAGCAGTGCAGAAAATTTTGACTGCTCAAAATCAATGGCTCACCCCATACCCTCCAACGTTTCTCTGATGCAAATAGGGATGTCCCATTCCAGAATGATAATTTATCTTCTGGCAAGCTGATATTCCCATTGTTTCATGCATTTATATAGGGACAGCAATAAAGCACAAGTAATGAGCATAAAAAGCCTTATTGTTTCATTTTCTTCAACTATAAAACTGGAAGTTTTGAGGAGGTGGACATTTACTTCACAAGACATCTTGTGATGGCGATTCAACAATTGTACATTTCTCTCTTCTCTTTATCTTACACTTTCTGTGAGCATGCCATATAAAAGGTCAAAAGGGAGACATGCAGCAAAATGTCTCATTGTTCCTGCACCCTGTTGCAGTCAGTCAGCCACACCTTCCTCCAGAATCTTCCACTCCATTCCCCTTTCCAACCATTTCAATACCATACCCCCAAAGCCAGCCAGCATTTGATAGTTGCTGAGCACCAGATGATGAGCTGTTTTGGGGTTCCCTCCCCTTGGATTTTTCATACTTCTGCAGTCTTGGGGTTCCCTCAAGCCCACTGATACCTTCCTCTGGTGTGTGAACGGCAGTGCCATTTTTGCTCTATGAGCAATGATACCATTGAACACTGGAAGTAGAGGGGATAACTGATCTTTATTTGGGACAATTGCAGTTGGCTTTTGCTAGGATTCTGGTGTTCAGTTGTTTCGTGAATAAGCACATTGTGCTTCCTAGATATTGCACTTTCAATGTACTAAATTTATTTATTTAAAAAATATTTTTCATTCTTGCATTTTACAATGTTTTAACAACAAAAATCTAAACAAATTCAACCTCCATTTTCTTAAAATTCGAACCCCCCCTCCCCCTGTGGTTCCTTATTTTATGTCATATTCTTACTGCATAACCAATTCAAAATTATTTACAAATTTCTTCTTTATGTTCCCTTTTAATTATTTCTTACTGCTCGTGTTTATGTCAATCCTGCTAACATTTTCAATTATTTACAAGTTGTCTTCATATATCCAATAAATTTTCTCCATTCTGTTAAAAAAAAGTCTCTCTTCCGGTAAGTTTTGCAATTTTTTATGTTTTCTGCTTTATTTCAATGAGTTCTGCCAGTAAAAGTTTGGATATTTTTATGGGTGTGGACAATGCGGAGCCGTTTGTTCTGCTTCATATCTGCAAGACGTTGAGTGCTCGCCCAGAAAGGTTCAGACCCTCCAGTGCTAGGCTCGCGAGGCGCTTTCCTTCTCGGTGCTTAGGACTTCGGAGCAGCGCGGGAAGCGCCACTAAAGCCCCTTCAGGGCCCGCTTCCCCGCCCTCGCCGGCCTCCTGGGCCTCCTGCAGCCCGCCCAAAGGCGCGCCAATGCCGGGCGAGGCGCCGCTCCTGCACCCGGCGGCCTTTTCCGCGGGGCTTCTAGCGGCAAGCGAGTGTGCGCGCAGAAGGCGGCGCCTTGCTCCCCGGCCCCGTTTCTGGGCCGCCTCCTCGGAGCCACAGGGCGGCCTCCTGTGCCCGGACGGGATTGGGGAAGCACCTGCAGCGCTTGAAGCGTCGCAAGAAGCCTGGGCTGGGCAGCTGTGCTTCCTCTTTCCATCTCTGGGCCTATACCATTCATGCAGCCAGGACAGCATACAGAAATAGGGGTTTTCATGTTCTTTAGGTATCTTTCCACCAATTAGACTTAAAAGGAAAGCTGTTTTTTTTAAAAACAAATGTTATTTTCAACATTTCCCCCCCCCCAACTCATTATAAACCATTTCCAAGACTTTTGCTATCTTAAACAACCACTACATGTGAAAAAAGGCATCTCCCTTTTCTTTACATTTCCAGCGCATATTTGATTCCACCTTGTACATTTTAGCTAGCTTACTAGGGTTCAAATACCATCTATACATCATTTCATATGATTTTCTTTTTAACACATAACACTGTGAATTTGAAGTCCACATTCCACAATCTTTCCCATGCTGCCATTTCAATATTATGTCCTATATCCATTGCCCAATGTATCATCAATTATTTGACCTGTTAGTACCGGTAGTTTGTTTGCCATTCTAATAATACTTTATACATTTTAGACATTACTTTTTGATCATTCTTTAGCAGGTCTTTTTCGAAATGAGAGGTTTGATTTGTAAAACCATTCCTTTTATTAACTTAAATAGCTAATTAAGTTGATAATATTGTAACCAGCTTGTTACTATCGCTGTTATTTCTTCAAACCTCTAATTTAACCTCCACCTCTATTAACAAATCTCTATACTGTAGGTTAAAGCCACATTGGTCTTTTATTTCCCAGCAAGTTTTTTATATTTATCCCATTCTCATTTACTAAATTTATTTTTGCAAGTACAGCAGAAGATGTGAAAATTCAACCCAATATTGCTTTGTAAAAAGAAGCCAGAACAACAAACGCACAGAGTGACCAGAGTGAAACAGCCTGCCAAGTGAAATTTCCACACATCGGAGCTGATCTACAGTCATGTTAAATATTGTTAATGGGAGTGTGTTTTTTAAGATTGCTTATAGTGAGGAGTCACATATTTGAATGTTCCCCCATGTAAAAAAAAAAAATGTGCCCAGGAAACCAATTACCTCAGGGGAAGATATCTAGTAGCGTAGCTTTCCTTTTTATTCATCCAAAAGTTATCTTCCATCTGCAGTCTGTAACCAATACAGTTTTGAAATGAATTATTCATTTTATTTCTAGAACTTCAATGTGGTGTCAGACCCACCCACTCCACTCCCTGGTGTCCTGGCCTCAGTCCAAAGTGGGTCCCCCTGTGACTTCCTTTTCATGAAGAAAGAAGATGACAGGTGTTTAATACAGCGAGTGCATACACCATGTCTGGTTTGACCCTTCTCTCATTTCAATAATTTACTGAATTTAAAACTTATTTTAAAAATCCATCATTGCTCTAAATATTTACCGGCATTAAAATTGTATGATTTGTTTCTTAAATGAGTTTTTTAAAGCATAAACTTGGTTTGCATTAAGAATAAACCTAATTATATTCATCACAATATTCCCACTCTATAGAACTGGAGTAAGTGCAGTGGTGTTTTTTTTCAGGGGGTATTCAAGGGTACACAGTACTGACACCTCTTTTTTGTTGTTAAAAAGTGTGGCACTTACTGTGACAACTTCATGGTGAATACCAGCACCTATTTTTCTAGAGAAAAACACCGAGTTAGTGTATATGAAGATGTCCCCAATGACTCATTCATTCCCATGTTTTCCGCTTCAACAGCACTAAGATAAGAAGAGAATAAGTGGATGTATTCGTTACATTTATGGAATTTCTTTTGTCTCAGCAAGCTCCTGCAGCTTCTTAGACCTCAGTGCAAACCCTTCTGCCCTGTGGGGCTTTACAAAATGGCAGGGTGGCCCCCACATCCACAGCCTTGCCACGCAGAACATGAACAATGAGAAGTTCACTGTGCCAGCCAAAAGGTTCTCCAGCAGCTGGGCCCACCCGGGGCCTGAGGATGTTGTACAATGGCAGTTGGCTCAGCTCAGACTCCAACCCCCTGGGATCCCCTTCCCCACCTCCAAAATGACCTGTTTCAAGGCCACCTGCCAATGAATGCTTGCACGGATCCCACCCACCCCCATGTGTTTGGAAAGGGGGGGTGACACACCAATGGAGCAGTGCTTGTCCACAATAGTTCCCTTGAGTGCTGGGAAAGAGGGACAGCTCTGTCCAACCCCACACCCAAGCAAGGGAGGGTTGATGTTTTGCAATGCCAAAGCTGGCAGTACCAACTATTTATTCAGTCAATGATTTTATGATCACGATAAAAGAAACTATCAGAGTGCCAGGCATGACAGAATTGAAATCAATGGGCTTCAGTGTGATTTATTCTGATGTGAACCAGGTGCTGGATGCTGCTGTGGTTTTTGTGGTTTTTTTTTACAAAGTACTGCGTCGTCTTATTTATTTTTCTCATTTGGACTTACAGATCCCACATGCATCCCAGTCCAGTAAGGTCACTATTCTAACATGCCCCAACCCTGCTACTGAGCCAATCAAAGCAAGTTTGACTAAAAACAGCTTATGCTGCTTCAAGAAGATGTTTCTAGGCAAAGAGGATCTGAACACTGAGGTGCAGCCACTGAGAAAGTCTCCCTGGGTATTTCTCGTCTTTGCCAAATGAACCACATTTAGCAGGTCAATCCATGGGCAGATCCCTAATTCCATACTCAGACTGCCCTTGTAATAACAAGATAAATACATTAATAAATAGAAAGGCTGGAACAAGATTTTCTGTACTCTTCATTTTAGTTAATTTTTAAAAACAGAATAAATGCTGCACTTAGATGCCCTTTCTTGGGCATAAACTCAGGGGAACATACTTGTGAATAAACATGTATAAGGATTCCAGTATCTTTCAGATGATTGCTAAGTTACACAGTTAGTTGTGCAACATCCAGCATGCCATGGGCTATAAAAAATAAATGTACTATTATTGTGTGCTGCTGAAATTACTATTCTAGTGCCTGTGGTTAAAAATGATTAAACAATAATAAGCAAAATTAATTTAGATCATGATCTCAGAGTTGTGGGGATTCTTACATATGCCTTCACTCCTCCTCCTAAATTTCCTACACTTAATTGTCAGGGCAGGAAAACTTTCAAATGGTAAGCATTCTTTTTATGCAGTGTTTCGAAGCCTGATCAGCAAGTACTGTATATTTATGAAAGAGCTCCACTGATGGGCCAGATCCTGTTATCCGAAAATGGACCTGTAAGCAAGTCTCAATAACAAATTCCATCCTATTACTGGCTGCCAGCTGAGATGACAGTTAGACATACTCCGGGCAGGGGCACATTTGGGCTGGGCTTCTAACATTCATTAGTTATTTAAAACAACAGATATCTGTCTATCTTTACATTTATAGCCCTGTGTTAGAGACACAGCACAATGCCTGGCCAGGGAGCAACAGAGCAAAGGGAATCAACTGGCACATTCCAAGCCCCAGCACATCATGGAAGGCGAGAGATTGGCCTTTGGATCCAGCAAATCTAAAGCCTCTGGCACAACCCCTTCCTCTCCCCTCTCCCAAACACCCTGTTTTGAGAATTTCAACTGCATTCTACTGGTGGGATAAATGCTGACAGTAGGAGCCTCCAGCTATTCACTCCCACTATGCCCCAGCCATCAATATTGGGGTAGGACTGCAAATTAGTTTTATTTATTTATTTGGCACATATTATTGCATCTAGTGCATAATATTGCTTAGTGAATGTTGATATTTACTGGTAAAGGTTAGTTAATTCATTTTTTAAAAACTAGCATGGTACATTTTCTTTTTCTTTCACTGAAAAGGCATGAAAAGGTAGGGTGACATTTGGCAGCATACTGTGACGACACTGCATTGACTTTGAAATTTACTGGTCACTGTGTCAGAAGGTTCTACTTCCTGTTTCTTAAGCAGTCACTGATTCACAAGAGTGCCTCTCATCTTACTCTATGACTTGCTAAACTAGCTCAGGAGTCCTCGTAGAGATACATTATCAAAGCTTTTCAGAAGTCTAAATACTCAGTGTGAAATGGATAGCATTGCAAATCCTTGTTTACACTCTCAAATAACTCTAAAAGGTTAATGACAAAAGCCACGATTTCCACTTGTTTTTTCCAGAGCATGCATTAAGCTATGTGACCTGTCATCTCCAAGATCCCTCTTGATGTTCCTGTTAGAATTCCTGGCTCCGTGATTGCAGTCCTGGTGTTGTCTTTCATGTGACGGTATATGTTTTGACTCCACAGAGTGGGAAGTGACAGAGACAGGATATTTGTGTTACTGTGTTCTGCGAAGTGGAACTATTGTCCTTTGTTCTTTTTCTCTTTCCTGTCTGATGCTAGAGAGAGAGGGAGCCATGTTGCAGTGCTCTGTGTGTGTTTATATGTAAATAAAGTAGATTAGCCAAAATGCAGAGTTGCTGAGGTCTGTTACACAAACTGCGAACACTCTGCAGATCTCTAAGTGTGCCGGTGTCGGTTGGCATTGGTCACTGTGATGTTCGGGCAGAAGAAAGCTTTTGAAGCTCCCAATTGACCAGGAGGGAGAGCATGCCAGTCGGGCATGTGTCTCTACCAGGGTCCTACTCGAGTGTAGGCTGAACTCCTGACAGTTCCATGGGACCAGTAGTCCTCAGCTACGGAAGCTGGCCTTAGGGATAAGTTACATATTTTTGATAGAAAAGTAGCCGTTTCTCATTTGAGTTGGTATCCAGCAAGCCTGGTAAGTTAATGCAAAAGCTATGTACACAACAAAAATGAAGGTGATGCACATCAACTGTACTAATGTTTAAACCAAGAGGCATCCATGTCTTTCTGAAATTTGATTATTAGGTTTTACTAATCCTATACATATTTACTAAGAAGTAAATCCCATTTCAATAAAATGGAATTCCTATAGCACAGGATTCTTGGTTATTTTTATGCACAAGTTTAATATTGTTTTGTAAAACAAATGCCACAACAGCACTGCATGTTGGAGCAAATAATAATTTGTATTTATGTGCTGACATTATGCTATTTTTATTTTGCAAAGCTAACTGATTGAAAGGAAATATAAGTAGGATCTATTATACTCACAGCAGCAATATGCATGCAGCTATTTTAATTTTCTCTTTTTATATTTGTAGCATTTCTTGAAGTGAATTGTTCAAATTAAAATAATCATGTAACTCAAAGCAAGGCAATATAATCAGAGAATTAATAGCAAAATCATGAAAACAAAAATATGCAGCTTGACCTGCCTCCCATTACCTTGACAAACTATTCATTGTCTGTTGGGAAATCATGTTTGACAAGGATGAACCGGCAAAGATAAAATATTATAGAAAATATGTCTTCAGGGCTACAGTATGATGAAGCTGACCTAATATTTGACAATGATGCAAGTGGCGTCCCTGAGCTACATGGATGAACAATATGTTAATTTATGCTAAGGAATTTTTCTACATAATAATGGTCCAACAGAGGATGAGGCTGGCATGTTTAGCAAGCTGTTAAAAGAATATGCATCTCCCAAGCACATCCTGCATCTAATCTTAAATGACTGGCCTGGATATGTTTCCAAAGACAATACATACCACCTGCACTGACACTCTTTGTTCCTGCAAATATACAACCTGAGATTATATTGCCAAAATGTTAATGCATAAGAAGAAGGTATGGCTGAAGTGACCCAAGAAAGCATGGCTCAAGCAGTCTTCTCCCCACAGCCCAGAATCTATTCTAAGTGACCTTCTAGAGGGGGTCCACGGTTCACTGCTATTTTAGATGTACCCAACTGAACTTGCACTTAAAATAAATTTGAAATCTATCTATCTTCCATCGTTTCCTAGCTCACACTGTCTACCATCTAAATTTCTTCTATATTTCAAAGTCCATTTTCATGAGAGGTTTGGAGACAGCTTTGGACGGCCACTGTGTGAACAGAATGCTGGACCAGGTGGGCCATCGGCCTGATCCGGCAGGATCTCTTGGTGTTCTTGTCTTCTTCAGTGCAGAGGCACCATTTAGGCATCACTCAGGACAGCTCCTCCCGCAGGTAAAGCCTGCCGCCCAGGGCACATCACACCAACTTCTGAGTGAAAATAAACAAGGCATTATAATAAATGCTTTATTAGAAAATTAAAGATAATGAACATGATGGAGATGAAAATGTAATACAGTAAATAGCATTGTTATCAGTGAACATGACTCCAAAGTCAAATTAATGAAAAGCCAAAAGGTTAACAAGTATCCTTGAATTAAAACGACTTTTAACAAATCTGCAATCAACAAAGCTGCAAAAATGGTTACAGATAGTGAAGCAAATATAGCAAAGAATAAAAATAAAATTTAAGAATTTTTTTCCTTATCCTGCTGTTAAATAAAGTCATGCTTCTGATGTAACTCAATAGCTTCTTGACTGAGGCTGTCCTTTTGCACCTGTTTGCCTCTATTCTAGTACAGTCAGACCTCGGGTTACAGATGCTTCAGGTTCCACGTTTTCGGATTGCGCACTGCGCCAAACCCGGAAGTACCAAAATGGGTTACTTATGGGTTTCGGCACTCACGCATGCGCAAAAAGCACCGAATCGTGACCTGCATGTGTGCAGACGCGGCGTTGCGGGTTGCAAACGCTGCGGGTTGTGAACGTGCCTCCCACATGGGTCCCATTTGCAAGCCGAGCGTCCACTGTATGTTGCTTCATAAGCCCCTTGATTCCAAAGGTTTCCATTTTGTCTGGAAATGAAGGCTGGAGACAACGGAGTAGTCCCACCCACATCCTGTATTTTGTGGGATCTTCTGAAATAGTTAATGCTTAATCTTCTTCCATTCCTAATCTATTCAAAGCACCACCTTATTAACTTTTGGTGGGCTATGGAGGGTCCTGAGATATTGAATGTCCTTAAAATAAGTCTCCTTTGTTCTCTTATAATGGCAATGGTGCCTACCTGAGAGGTGCTAGAACTTAGTTGTGGTGAGTTCCGGCTGAAAAAAAGCCCTGGCGACACCTCTTATTGAATCACCATGAGTTCACTGGTTTAGAGGTGCAAGAATGGGTATACAATCTGGAGTTTAAGAGCCAGGCTGACTGAGCTTGAGCGATGTTGAGTCCTGGAAGAACTTTGGAAAATCAGGGAATCTAAGAGAGTTAGAGCTCCTGATTACAATGATTCCCCAAAAAAGTAGGGTGCTCCTGGAATGGTGATTTCGAGGTGAAGAAAATAAAGGAGTGGTCTTGTTCCTGAAGGACAAAGCAGTGGCACCTTTAGGTGGAAGGTAGACTATAGTCATGGTGAGTTCTAGAAAAATAGCACTGGGTGTTGCTGGGATAAAGTCTTGTCTGGCTGACCCTGGACTCCCAATATTGAAAGGGCTCTTCCCCTGTTTCCAGTAGAAGCAAAACAGAGCTGTGGCTGGTTGATAATATTATTATTTTTAATTTCTCTCCAAACAGAGCATACCACCTTATACTGTTTTGACAGGAAGGAAGGAAGGAAGGAAGGAAGGAAGGAAGGAAGGAAGGAAGGAAGGAAGGAAGGAAGAAAGAAAGAAAGAAAGAAAGAAAGAAAGAAAGAAAGAAAGAAAGAAAGAAAGAAAGAAAGAAAGAAAGAAAGAAAGAAAGTTTTCACCATAACTCTCTGCTTCGTTACACCCTGAGGCTGAGCAGCCTCTTTAGTATTGTTTTTCATGCACCTCCCCTCTCTGGGAAATTATTACATCATCATTTAGTCATATTTTCTCAAACATTTTCTGCAAAAGCTCTTCTTGCATCGCTGATCTCATCTACAGTACAAGACCACTCTGCTGTTCAGAAGGGTGTGTCACCTAGTGCCTGCTGGTTGCTGGAATGAGTGCTAGATCCCTTGTTCTGATCCAGCAGAGCCATACTTCTGTTACCAAGTAAAATTTCAGAATCAGGGTTAACACATATTGTGTCTTAACTCTCAAAAGGTCTTGAATTTGAGGTTTCAACTGTTCCAGTGGAAGTTGGGGAACTTACTGAATACATCCCTGATTTTGCTCAGGCCTCACATGCAACAGTCCTACACCTGATATTCAAAACAAAAAAAAATTCCTTCCAGTAGCACCTTAAAGACCAACTAAGTTAGTTCTTGGTATGAGCTTTTGTGTGCATGCACACTTCTTCAGTGTCCTTCAGTTCTCTATATTGGACAAACAGGCCAAACTTTACGCCAAAGAATAAACGGACATAAATCTGACATCAGGAATCACAAGACAGAGAAACCAGTAGGAGAACACTTCAATCTCCCAGGACATTCTATACAAGATCTCAAAGTAGCTGTTTTACTACAAAGGAATTTCAGAAATAGACTGGAAAGAGAAGCTGCTGAATTGCAACTTATTACCAAACTTAAAACCATGGAGAGACCTGGTCTGAACAAAGACATTGGATTCTTATCTCATTATACATGACAAAGCCATTTTTCACCTTCTCACCCCTTGCTTTTTCCTGTAAGACCTATTGCAGTCGGTAAGAGTCGTCAACAGGCTCATCACAGCTATCTGCCAATCACCCATTCCCACCACCCTTCCGAGTAATACCCCTCCCCACCTTCTCACTATATAGAAGGGTCTGGTGACTTCTGTTTCAGTGTATCTGAAGAAGTGTGCATGCACACGAAAGCTCATACCAAGAACTAACTTAGTTGGTCTTTAAGGTGCTACTGGAAGGAATTTTTTTTTGTTTTGACTATGGCAGACCAACACGGCTACCTATCTGTAACTACACCTAATATTGTATATGATGTCAAGTGTGGGGCAGGTAAAGATGCAGCTGGGGTGAAAGTGAGGTTTGTAGGCACTGCCAATCAGCTGATCAGTGGTGCCTGCAAAGTCCTGTGCCTTTGCAAGTGAGTGCCACCGTGATCAATGCTTACAAAGGGCAATTGGCTGAGCATTGGCACCATTTAGATAATCCCAGAAATAAACAGGCTCCTTGCATAGAACAGCACTGTTATTTCTGGTGGAATAATACCAGACCATTACAGCTGACTGAAAGGAATTGTGACAACCCCTGAACAAGTCAAGGTGGGGGTTGTTTGTTTGTTGGTTCTCAAATACCCCAAATTTATAGCTAACTTTTAAATAACTATTCTCAAAGCAGGACACATATGGTACCAAATTATGACAACAATTAAACATTACACAACAAATGTATTGACATGTCATTTACTGAAGGCTGCTGCTGGAGCTACCCAGCTCAGACTAGAAATTTGTGTGCTTGTGATAAATGTTGGCATAGCAGAGACATTCCCGTATTTTTTACCATCCCTTTCATTTCATTTCTCAGGCACCCTAAGAATCTGCCATAGTAGTCCCATGTATTGCAGAGGATGTGTTCTGGAAAGTACATTCCCTACACACACGACACTGGCCAAATTTGTTCTTCGTGTGATAAGCAGTCTTTCTTTCAGGGAAGCTTGTCTAGCATGCTTGACCTTTAACTGAGGGACTCCTGATAAGGAACTTCAGGGTTTCAAAGCAACTGCATCAACCACAGTCCATCCCAGATCCATCTTTCAAGTTCCATGGGTAAGGGAAAGGAAGTTCTCTACTTGCAATATAATTTCAACGCACATATTTAAATTGCATGGTGAAATTGTACTATGCAAACCATTAAAAATGTGTGTGTGAAATTATGGCTTGTTCTTTTCCCTCTGAATCCTTTAAAAAGGCATGTTACATAACTTAAATGAAGAAGAGATTTCTGGAATAAGCTGTAATATAAAGGACTAAAAATGGAACTTTAGCTTTGATGGCACTCTAAAAGCTCTAATGATTAAATTGTTGGCTCTTCAGGTTTAACACTAGAATGAGAAAAAATGTATATAGAAATGTATCAACGGCAGAATAATTTTACAGTTTCTTATGATTCCACTCATTCATTTACAGAATGAAAATGATGGTATGTTGTGTAAAGCAACTGCAACAGAATCTAATTTGACATTACAAGATGAAATGTACTGTTGCAAATATTATATATAATGTATTATTTGCTGAAGTTATCTTGCATGCTCTTTTAAACCAAAAAAAAGAAGAAAAAAGAAAAGAAATGTCTGGGACAAGAGCATAGGGCTGTTTAACATAGTGCGTCCGACATTATTAACACAACCTTGATTAGGATGCTGCATTCTGATCATCAACAGAAGCTGGTTCCAAATGCAAATTTAATCTCTCTTAGTATTCAACATACACTAACAATCATACCTTTGATACCACTGTGGGTTTGTGGTGCTTCCCAATCTCACATCCTAATTATCTTCTCCTAGTATTTAATAGTTTCTTCACAGAAGCCATCAGGTGCATTAGGAACTGCTTATTTATGGACAGCCAATAATGTCCTTATACACTCCTCCAAGTGAAATATCATTTTAATTAACAACTCACAAGCCGATGCAGGTGAACGATGTATAGTTAAAATATGCTTAATATTATTAATGGTAATGAACCAGGCTGGATATATTGGCAGAGGAATGAATTATTTTTGTTAGCAGGCATGTATCCATTACTTAGCCCCCTGGCATTCCAGGTTCCTTGAGGCCGTAGTCCTGTGCACACTCTGCAAATTTTCTGGAGAGAATACAGAGCACTTTCTCAAAGGGATGAAGTGTGATTCTTTTTCCCACTCTGCATCTGCCGTTTCTGTGTCCACTGGGCCTCTGCAGTACCAGGCAGCTGTGATGCAGCTGGCCTCTCACTTCAAGTCTACCCCTCATTTAAGCCTTTGGCAGCCCCCTTCTCCCCATGGCCCATGCTCTCCAGGATAATCTCAGGATATTCAGTTGCCAAGCACTTTATGTTGCTTCAATAGTGCTCATCCAGGACCACAGAGAGCAGAACACTCTGTGCAGGCACACTGTATTTATCTCAATATTTAAAAAGCAATCTTAAGGAAAACACCTTAAGATTATTACACAAGTGTATTGCACTCCCTTGCAAATGTTAAGAATGTTTTCTTCCATTATCACCTAATTGTTGGAGGGATCGCAATAAACTTGGTATGTATTATCATTTATGGTGGGAAATGTCGGTTGGTGCAAGATTTTTTGAAACTAACTTTGACTGAAATGATAAATATTACTATTGTTTGCTGTCCAAATTAAGTTATTGACCATTTTCTTCATGATACCAAGGTAAATATATTGTCAAAAGAATTGGTCTCATATATGACTGTGGCAGCATAGATAGTAATTGCAAGTCAATGCACCAGACCAAATCTACAATGGTCAAAATTCCTTCTAGTCAGCATCCCTGGGGTCTGGCACTTGCACTACCCAGAAAGGATGCCCTAATCCTTCTTGCCGCTAGTGCAAATAGTGCAAGTCAATGGAAAACAACCCAATATCTTACACTGGATGCTTAGTATTGCTAATGGCCTAATTTGAGATTTTGACAAGGACTAGAAGTTCCAGGCACCTTTTAGATGATTTGGCATTCTTTTATGACGTGTACAGAAGAACCATCATTTTCAAGATAACCTTCATCACAAGCCTGACAAATCTGGAACTTGGACTTTATTATTTTAACTCATGTGCAACTAACTACTCATTCTATGGGCCTATTTTATAGTTTTGTTTTTCAACTTTTAATTTTTGTCTGTTGTTATAAATGTTCTCTCTGTTTTATATACATTATAAAATAAAATAATAAAAATTGCAAAAATATTTTAAAAGCCACAGTAAATAGAGAAAAATATTTTTTATATATATTGTTTGTGTGTGTGTGTGTGTGTGTGTGTATCCTGTCACAAATATATTAAATGCTTGCAATCACATGCAGTGAAGCTACACAGGAAAGTCAGAATATCTCAGGATATATCTACATCACAGAATTTAAGCATCACTTTATTTCTTCAGGAAGCCCTGTAGGTGGAACAACTGGGATAATGTAATATGCTTGAATTAGTTTGGACTGGTGAAAGTTTGAGGGAGCAAACAAAAGTAGAGCTGCATAATAGTAAAATCTATTATTAGTTTTGCACACCATAATCACTGTTTACAATACAGTAGTTAAGTTGCATATTATTTCTCTCTGTAAAGTTTGCAAGTTATATTGCACATTCATATTCCATTTTGTTTTCTATATGATCAAAGTTTGCACATGCTGTTCATTATATATTTCCCTTCCTCCTGCCCCCAGATGCATTCATGTATAAATTGTTGGTGATTTCTCTTTGATATTGTTACATTCATATCTCTTATAAGTTGCAATATGCTTACTGGCCTTCTGATGTGCTGTTTAAAATGCATCCTTTCTAATGTATTTTAGCTTTTCAAGCCCTGTCCAGCTCACATCCTCTTGCCTGTTAGGGGAATTTAAGAAATTCATGTTCAGGGAGCATTTCTGAAATGAACTTTTGACATTCTCTGAGCCAAACTGGAATACAGAGCAAAATCACTTGGGGGGGGGATAGACCTAGCCTAGATCAACTAATGTACATTTATTTGGTTTTTTAAAAAATGTCTAGTAAGTAAAGCTATATTCAAATTAAGACACAAATCCACAGAAGCAATGGAGATAGTTACAGGCACATGGCAAATTTGCTTTTCAGTAGGTTTCATTTGCATCCATTATCAGCAGACATTGAGCAACCTTAATGGTGGATCTAATATACAGTATAACAAGCTGCCTTATCACTCTTCTGAAGCCTTTTCAAATTAGTAAATTGCCTGGGTCCTCACAGATACTAATTTTTCTCCTATTTAAACATTTTCTCCATAAAATGCTGTCCACAAAGTATCTGTTGCATGAATATGCTAGCAAATAATTTTCATATTTATATTATTAAAAACTCTACATCCATTAGATAAAGTGAAGCTTGCCTTGAATATTTAATTCCAAATGTACAATATGGAGTGAGAAATATGAGCAAAACTCGACAATGGCTATGTGATCAGCAGTGCCATATACTGTCTTCAGTTCCTTCTCTCATTATTACTGAAATTATTATAATTAAACGTTCTTTAAAAGAAAATCCCTGTACAGAAAAAGTAAGTTAACTAGTTTTCTAGTGTACCCATGCACAAAAGCTATTGTTTTAATTGTTGTATTTCCAACAGAAGATATGATCAAGTAGACACTTGAAAGAATAATATGCTTCTAATGTTTGCCTTCAGGCTAAAAAAAACTGTACAGAGTTATTACTGCCTTCTAAATGCAGTTATATTATTATTAATGCTTTACCTAATTTCCCATGCAGTCACCTATTCTGAAATTTTCTTCCCCCAAACAAAATCAACTATAAAGTGAAGATACAAAGTGGTATAAGTGCTATGGAGGTGGAAAATGGAATAAAAACAGTTACTAGTAGATCCTAATTACATTGCTCAAGTATAAAATACTAATAGGCATATTTTTTTAATTAGCTCAGCCAACAAGATCAAGCCAGAGACATTACAGATCAGGCAGATGTCCAACTTTGTTAGTGCTGTGGTTCATAGGCAAGTTCCATGGGACTCAGAGGAAGAGTTGATGCAATATGTTCTGTTTAGAAGCCTGGAAAATGAGAAGTAAAATTTGATTAATGTCACATATGTTTTTCAAACTGTTTACATTTGACATCAGTGGCCAGTAGGGAAAAACAATGAATTTACAGGATAGGTTGGGGATGTGTTTGGATTTATTTTTTTTAACGGAATCATATGACTGTCTCCAGTGCTGGGAGATCTCAATATATTGGATTTTGGGATGGGCTTGTGCTGGGCGCTCATTTTAGGATTCATACAGAAGGTTCTAGTATCCTGATTGCATGGAGCTCAGAAGCACAGGGAGTTCCCACAAGTAGAAGAGGCTGTCCACTTCATAGATTTGCCCTTTAACTCCTGAAGGATGACTAGAATGGTGGTGTGATACAAGCACTGACCTGACCCCGCAAAAACTCATCCCCTGATGAGGACTCAGATCTCTTAAAGTCAGGATGGGCAAGGATCTGATGAGCAGGTGGTTGGGTGCATCACTGCAAGTATCCTGCCGACAGCATTAGGCTGCATTATCACACAACACTGGGCTTGGCAGTGCGGTAGACACTTCAATTGGCACTGGCACAATTTGTTGTTGTTTAGTCGTTTAGTCATGTTTGACTCTTCATGACCCCATGGACCAGAGCACGCCAGGCACTCCTGTCTTCCACGGCCTCCCGCAGCTTGGTCATCTTGTCCTCCTTCATTCCCTTCTCCTTGTGCCCTCCATATTTCCCAACATCAGGGTCTTTTCCAGGGAGTCTTCTCTTATCATGAGGTGGCCAAAGTATTAGAGCCTCAGCTTCAGGATCTGTCCTTCCAGTGACCACTCAGGGCTGATTTCCTTAAGAATGGATAGGTTTGTTCTTCTTGCAGTGCATGGGACTCTCAAGAGTCTCCTCCACCACCATAATTCAAAAGCATCAATTCTTCGACAGTCAGCCTTCTTTGTGGTTCAGCTCTCACTTCCAAACATCACTACTGGGAAAACCATAGCTTTAACAATAAGGACCTTTGTCGGCAAGGTGATGTCTCTGCTTTTTAAGATGCTGTCTGGGTTTGTCATTGCTTTTCTCCCAAGAATCAGGCGTATTTTAATTTTGTGACTGCTGTCACCATCATGGAGCCCAAGAAAGTAAAATCTCTCACTGCCTTCATTTCTCCCCCTTCATTTCAGACCATATTTTGCGCTCTCCTCTTTCACCCTCATTAAAAGGTTCTTTAATTCCTTCTCACTTTCTGCCATCAAGGTTGTGTCATCTGCATATCTGAGGTTGTTGATATTTCTTCCGGCAATCTTAATTCCAGCTAGGGATTCATCCAGCCCAGCCTTTCGCATGATGAATTCTACATATAAGTTAAATAAGCAGGGAGACAATATACAGCCTTGTACTCCTTTCCCAATTTTGAACCAATCAGTTGTTCCATATCCAGTTCTAACTGTAGCTTCTTGTCCCACATAGAGATTTCTCAGGAGACAGATGAGGTGATCTGGCACTCCCATTTCTTTAAGAACTTACCATGGTTTGCTGTGGTCGACACAGTCAAAGGCTTTTGCGTAGTCAATGAAGCAGAAGTAGATGTCTTTCTGGAACTCTAGCTTTCTCCATTATCCAGCGCATGTTTGCAATTTGGTCTCTGGTTCCTCTGCCCCTTCAAAATCCAGCTTGCACTTGTGGGAGTTCTCGGTCCACATATTGCTTAAGCCTGCCTTGTAGAATTTTAAGCACTGCACTGACACAATGGCAGTCTCTAAATCACTGTAGAGCTCAGCAACTTTATCCTCAAAGTGTTTAGTTATTCAGTTACAGTTAGTCAATGTGTGCTCCAGAGATGTGCCTTCTTGGTCAGGATTAACCAACCTCTGGACCAAGTCTGCTGGTCTTTCCTCCAGACATAAACCCACGAGCCAATTTCAGGGGGCATGTGGGTGTGCTGGGGGGTGAGGACAGCAGGGAAAACCCCATTTTGCAAGCAGAATGACTTTTGCAGGCTTCCACTGATAGGACACATAGAGCCAGTGTGGTGGATTGGTTAGAGTGTTGGACTGAGATCTGAGAGACCAGGATTCAAATCCCACTCAGTAATGAAGCTCACTGGATGACCGTGGGCCAGTCACTATCTCTCATTCTAACCTACCTTGTATGGTTGTTGTGAGGTTAAAATGGGGACAGGGAAAACCAAACATGCCACCTTGAGATCACTGAAGGAAAGGTGGGCTATAAATGCAATAAATAGATATATAAGTTGAATCCTGCCTTTTACGTTTTCTTTTTTTAAAAAAATAAGTTGATGGTCGGCCATTGTATGTTTCAACTTCCTCAAATCCATCCCTATCTTCAACCTTACAATTGCAAAGTGCAGACTTCCTTCCACATTTCTTCTCAAGGCTGTGATGAAATATAGTGTCACCCATGCTTCCAGAACCAGCCAGTTTCCCCCTCCCCACACCACAAAGCTTGGACAGTATAACATTTCCCTTGGACTGATAAAGGCAGTGCCCTGGTGTGGACTGTGGAGCTGGAAAAGCTACCTCTGCTTTTTGGTTTTTTTCTGTTGCTTAGGCTTTCAGAACACCCAAAAGCAGTGTGAGCAAATTACTGTTCTATCACCTCTCAGCAAATGTGGGTCCAGAGTTAGTGTGCATTTTTTATTTATTTATTACTGCTTGTCATCTTCTAGCCATCTATGTTGAAAAACCACCATCTAAAAAGAATGGCTCCAAAAGAGAAGGATCAGAAATGGCACAAATATAATACATCTGCCGACACTTTCTTGCAAGGGGCGCGTCTCCTGTCTATACATGCGGGCATTTGCATTCAAAGTCACTTCCCAGCTTGTAAGGAGGTAACAAGGGAGGAGATACATAATCACCCAAATTATTTAACAGAAGGATAACATGTTGTTCATGTCCAGAAGCAGTTATTGTAATAATAACGCTCCTCCATAATTGCCTCAGTGCTTGAGTCAGAGACAATTATGTTCACTTATCTCCATTTCCCTGATGTTATTTAATTTTTCAACCATTTTCATGAATGCCTAATAATTAGTGTTACTGGGCATTTTTGTCCAGTTTTATTTTATCTTATTCTAAGCATTTTTTGTCTAGCTGCTGAGATGCAGAGTTGATGCGGCTGATGAAATGGCTTTTGTCAGTACATGCAAGCCATCATTGTTACAAAGTCCCTCCCCTCTTCTGTGACAAAAGAACATTGCATTTGAGGCTTCTCACAGGTGCACCAACAACACATCTCTCCAAAATTTCATAGGCTTTTAATTTTTGATAATACTGGTAAATGTAATTTGCACCTGGCATGCATGAATACAGGTCCGGCCTACACTCAAGAGCCCATCAGGGCTAGTTTAACTGTGTCAAGGAGCAACAGAATTCTCAGAAGCCATATGTCCTTCTCTCTGAAGTAGACCACCTAGGTTTCAGCTGTTTGCTGTAAAAAATAATAATTAAAAAAAATCAATCAATCAATCAATCAATCAATCAATCTTTATTACGGTCCAGAGACCCAACAAATTGTTACAAAGCAATGCACAATTCAGACAGCTTACCTCCAGGTTAAACAAGCATTTTGTTCAGATTTAAAGATAGGGATCATTGGTTCTTGCAACCACCGATAAAAACTTGGCCACTGCTAATGTTCTAACATTTGTCCGGTCTTCCAATAGGAACCTGATATAGTGAGCCTCTGATTTTCCCAGGAAGGGTACCAGCAAGGGTAATATCAGTTCAGCCCTGGCTTGCTCATATTTCGCACAGTGCAGCAAAATATGTTTTATGGAATCAATGTCTTGAGCACACGAGCAAAGTCTGTCCTGGTAGGGAACTCCTCTCCACCTTCATAACCCAAGTAATAAAGTTTTTTTTTGGGGGGGGGAGTGACAGGCCAATAGAGGTGGCTTTTCTCGCCATGGTTTTCTGCCATTTGCTGACAAACTCCTCATTGGTCAGGTGTTGATACAAACCCTTCCCTAGATTAAACACTGAAATCCTGAGCCAATGTTTTAGGGCAGCCCACCATGCTTTAGTTGAAATTGGGCATTCACCAGCTTCTAACAGATGTTAGAAGGGGACACAGTTGGGTACCTGCAGCAGAGATCGTAGAAATTTTGCCTGGAACAGAGGTAGCTATTCAGTCACAAACAGTAGGCATATGGCCTATAAAATGCAGGGCTTTTCAGCCTTCCTTCATGTTCCTTCACTGACTTGGTGATCTTTGCTTTATCCAGCAGGATGCATACATCACATTCATTTTAATGAGGCCATTGCAGGGTTGCTTCTCAGTGGATTTTGTGGTCATCTGAGTTGTTCCTTTCATACAAATTTGTGTGACCTCTTTAGTGCTGCTTATGGCATTTCCCTCTGTTCCACCTACTGCTTCACCAGACTGAACCAGTTCAAAAGGAGGCCACAGTATCACACCAGGATAATTCCCCAAACAATGCTCAAATAGTTATTGTATATTAAGAGGAATACAGACTGGTAATTGTGGAAATATTTATGCAGAAGTTGCTGTGCAGAGTTGGGTAGTGGGAAAGAAACTTGGGGGAAATGATTAACTAGTTTTCCCATGGAGTCAGTTTCTCTTTTTTTTTTAATAAATATTTATTCAAGATTTTCTTAATACAATAAAGAAAAAACAAACAAAATAACATAGACTTTAACAATAATCATACTTTCTTCACTTCTTTGGACTTCCTCACATCTCTTGTTCCTGCGTTCCAAATTTTCAAACTTTACTCAGCAATTTATCACCTTATTTCAATTCTTATCTTATAATTTTCCGATATTGTATCCCTAATTTTGGATAATTTAACCCAAACCTTAAAACCTTCATTTTAACATAAAATTTTTCCAAAATTTAACTTTTCTCATATTTACATTTATCTTCATCTTCCTTTTAACTAGCTTATTGGTGCCCTATTGTTAATAATAATAATAATAATAATAATAATAATAATAATAATAATAATAATAAATTTTATTTATATCCCGCCCTCCCCAGCCGAAGCCGGGCTCAGGGCGGCTAACAACACCAAAATAGTGCGACATTATAAAAGCATTATAAAAATTAATTAAAATCAAGATTGATGGCAGCCATAAAGTTTTGTAAAGGTTGCCAAAGGAGGGAGTCAGGCTGCGCCCTAACCAAAGGCCTGGCGGAACAGCTCTGTCTTGCAGGCCCTACGGAAAGATGTCAAGTCCTGCAGGGCCCTTGTCTCTTGTGACAGAGCATTCCACCAGGTTGGAGCCGCAGCCGAAAAGGCCCTGGCTCTAGTTGAGGCCAGCCTAACCTCTCTGTGGCCTGGGACCTTCAAGGTGTTTTTGTTTGAAGACCGTAAGTTCCTCTGTGGGGCATACCAGGAGAGGCGGTCCCGTAGGTACGAGGGTCCTAGGCCGTATAGGGCTTTGAAGGTTAAAACCAGCACCTTAAACCTGATCCTGTACTCCACCGGGAGCCAGTGCAGCTGGTATAGCACTGGATGAATGTGATCTCTAAGCGAAGACTCCGTAAGGAGTCTCGCTGCGGCATTCTGCACCCGCTGGAGTTTTTGGGTCAGTCTCAAGGGCAGCCCCACGTAGAGCGAGTTACAATAATCCAGTCTGGAGGTGACCGTCGCGTGGATCACAGTAGCTAGGTCAGGGCGAGAGAGGTAAGGAGCCAACTGCTTAGCTTGGCGGAGATGAAAAAATGCCGCCTTTGTAATAGCTGCAATCTGCGCCTCCATGGAGAGGGAGGTATCGAAGATTACACCCAAACTCTTAACGGACGGTGCTGGCACTAATTGCACCCCCGCAAGAGATGGGAGTTGCCCCCTCAGTCCCATATCATCCCGTCCCAGCCAGAGGACCTCTGTCTTCGAAGGATTTAACTTCAACCGGCTCCCACGTAACCATCCAGCCACAGCTTCCAAGCATCTGATCAGTGTGTCTGGGGCCGAGTCAGGATGGCCATCCATCAACAAATAGAGTTGGGTGTCATCAGCATACTGATGGCAGCCCAGCCCAAAACTCCGGACAAGCTGGGCGAGGGGGCGCATAAAGATGTTAATCTTTACATCCTTGCATCCTTAATCTTTACATCCTTACATCCAGTATCCTTGCTGCTGTTGTTGCATATTCCCATGGAGTCAGTTTCTCATTGGAAACTGCATGCTGGGCTGTGCGGCAAAAGCTGCACACAACTGCTTTGTGTGATCACAAAACTGAATTCATGTGTGCCTGCATTCAGCCTATATGCCCAACCTACCACTTTGGCCTGGCGTGACCATGGGGTCACGAAGAGTCGGACACAACTAAACGACTAAACAACAACAACAACCACTTTGGCTGAATGGTTCAGACCTCGGAAACACAGAGGCTCTAAGGGAGTGAGTGTTGTGGTAGAGATGATGGACATGGAGCTTTGTTTTGTGTGGTAGAAGACATTTGCATTCACTCCAGGCCAGATCCATGTCAGAACATAAGCACTTGGTTTGATCAGACCCAACACCCCTCTGGTTCAGCATTCTGTTTCCAATTCTGTGAGTTCCTAGCCAGAATGAAATAGGGGCATGGAGGCAGCAAAATCCCCATTTAACACAGGTAATTCACAGTACATGTTAAAGTGTCCTTGCTGGTATATCAGCTATATGTGATCCTCCAACACTGCAAAATCTGAAGATGTTTCTTCTTCAGTGAAGTGAAGTTTTTATTTATTTATTGCCATTTAATTCTACCTGTCATATTTGTATATGCAGTCCTTTCTCCAAGGCACTCAGGATAATGTACAGTGGTACCTTGAGTTACAAACGCCTCAGGTTACAAATGCTTCAGGTTACAAATTCTGCTAATCTGGAAGAGTTACCTCGAGTTGAGAACTTTGCCCTGGGATGAGAACGGAAACCGTGTGCCGGTGGCGCAGCAGCAGCAAGAGGTCCCATTAGCAAAAGTATGCCTCTAGTTAAGAACAGTTTCAGGTTAAGAACAGACCTCTGGAACGAATTAAGTTCGTAACTAGAGGTACCACTGTATATGGGATGATGACACCATCTTCTCCAGGGCCGGCCAGGACAGTTTGCCACCCTTGCTTCATGGGTGGGTTGGCCCATATCTTCACAACAACCCTGAATGGTAGGTTACACTGAAACATAATGGGGAAAAGAGCCCCGTCAGCCACGAGCATCATGATTGAACTGCAGTATGAACTTTGGCCTCCTAGGTGTAAGTGGCAATGGAGGTAGGCGAAATATGAAGAGGGCGAAAGTCTTTCATCCTAGGAATTATGGTAAAATTTGTGCATTTCCCAGTACCCTGTCAAAATCAGAGCATTAGTAGTTTCGATTCTATCACTTTAGCATTGAATCTAGCAATGCATGCCTCAATTATAATTACAGATGCAATGATTTAATTAAAAACAAAGAAAACCTTAAGAACAAGTTGTTTACAAGTTGGTTCTTTCCTATTGAGCTTCTTACATTATTTGATAGTCATGTGCTGTGCAATAGCATTGTTACTGCAGAAATGAAAAATAATGCTACCGGTTTTTGTGGGGGGTGGGGCTGGGTTCAGCCTTGTAAATTGACAATGATCTGTGTCAACTGATGTTCTGTAATTTTTCAATTAGGCTCTCCTGTGTCCTACCCTGCTTGTGGAATGATGTATGCACAATACTTTACATCGTTGTTTCATTGAAAGCTTTGACATAATTGGGATAATTTCCATTTCCCTCAATTAAATGAGGTATAATTAATTTCCCGACTGTCACCAAAACATATTTGATCTTAAGGAAAAGAACAATTAATCATTTCTAGGGAGAATAGCAGACATTTCCCATTTGGTGAAGCTTCGTAATGGCATTTCACACAGCAAACCAAAACTATGAACCTCCAAAGCTCCCCTCTTTCCTTCCTTGTCTATGACTAAGAGAGAGCACAAAACAGATAATGGAGCTGTACAAGCAAGGTACCCATTCAGGGCTGCAAAATTTTAAGTAAATATTAAGAATCAGCTTGGAGGGAGAGATGGAAACCCTGTTTTCCAAAATCCTGTCTGCATGGTACACTCAGATACTTTCTCTTCATATGCTCACAACTACATCTGTTACTGCCACTATTTCACATATTCCAGAACTGATCCCTTGTGTTGAAACAGGTTCTGTAGCTTTGCCTTCAGAGGATCTGCCTCAGATTAAGGTAGGAGCTGGGACTGGAGGTGTAAGAGGAGATGGCATATCATGGAATCACAGAATTGTAGTGTCAGAAGTGACTCCAAGGATCCTCTAGCCCAACCACCTGCACTTGTAGGTATCCCAACTAAAGCATCCATGATAGAAGGCCATCCAACCTCTGCTTAAAAACCTCCAAGGAAGCAGAGTCCACCACCTTCCAAGGAGTCCATTCCACTGTTGAATAGCTCTTACTGTCAGAAAGTTATTCCTGATGTTTATTCAGCATCTCCTTTCTTGGAATTTGAAGCCATTGGTTCAGGTCCTACCTTCCAGAGCAGGAGAAAACAAGCTTGCTCCGTCTCCAAGTGACAGTCCTTGAGTTATTTGAAGATATATCTCCTCATATACTTTCTTCTTTCCTCACATGATAGGGTCAAATGTTAATAATAATAATAATAATAATAATAATAATAATAATAATAATAATAATATTTTTTATTTGTACCCCACCCATCTCACAGGGTTGCCCCAGTCACTCAGAGTGGCTTCCAGCATATATAAAAACATAACAAAACATTAAACCTTAAAAAGCTTCTATATACAGTGCTGCCTTCATATGTTTTCTAAATGTTATATAAATACTCCTCTCCTTAACATCTGATGGGAGGGCATTCCACAGGATGGGTGCCACTACTGAGAAGGCCCTCTGCCTGGTTCCCTGTAGCTTAACTTCTTGCAGTGTGGAAACCACCAAAAGGCCCTCAGTGCTGGATCTCTGTGTCTGGGCTGAATGAGTGGGGAAGAGACGCTCCTTCAAGTATACTGGGCCAAAGCCATTTAGGCCTTTAAAGATCAGCACCAACATGTTTTTCTTGCCTAGGGAGTACACTGGAATGTTAGGATTTCATGTTGCAGAAGTAGCACTTTGGAGAAGCCCATTCATAATGCTGACTTTACTGACATCAACATGCCACATCACATGCACATCGTTGGGACGAGCATGAGCCCAGCATTGCGCATGTGACATCACACACGTGGCACATACATGGCATCCCAACTCAGTGCCTCTGTTTGCATGGGTTTTCCACACAGCAAAGTTGATATTGCCAGTCTTCATGCCATGTTTGCAGACACCTTTGTAACACAGAATAGGTCTGCCAGTGGGCCTGGTATGTGAAGCCAGCTCCCCATAAAGCACTTCTTTGGGATCCTGCCATCTTTTATTCTGTGGACATGAATGTAGTGTAGCTGGAAATGTAGGCTTGGGAGAGCGCACCCTTGTTTGGGACTGTCCTGCCACATGATGCCCAAAAGCTTCCTGACACAGCACATGTGCAATATGTTGAGGCGTCGATCTTGGTAACTGTAAGTTACCCACAACTCATTTCCATAAAGCAGCATGCTCCACATGCAAGCCTGGTAGATCTTCATCTTGGTATTGGCCATTAGCATCACATTCTCCCATCCCCTTTTGGAGGGGCGAGTCATTGACACAGCTACCTTGTGAATATGCTTGTCCAGCTCAGTGTTGATGGAGAGGTTGCTGGTTATGGTGGAACCCAGGTAGACAACATCATCTACCACCTCAAGCACATGGTCACCCATGCTACATGGAGTGCTGGCGATGTCCTGACCCACATATCATGAGTGTACAGCACATATGGTTAACTGCTTTTACACGTTCCAAGTGCAGTTCCAAGTACAAGAAAATAAAATAAAAGTGAAGCTCATATATGCCATTTTGCATGTTAAATGTTTACGTAAAAAAGGTAAAGGTAAAGGACCCTTGGATGGTTACGTCCAGTCAAAGGCAACTATGGGGAGTGGTGCTCATCTCGCTTCAGGCCGAGGGAGCCAAAGTTTGTCCACAGACAGCTTATACATACAGATATATATACAGGAGTATATAATGGGTTATATACATGCATCAGTATCTATAGAAATGTATATAATCTGTTTTCAATTACGTTAAGCTCTCTGCCTTGCTGATAACTTACAATGATGACAGGTTGTTTTAAAATATACTTTATGGGGATAGATAACAGATACAGGTTTCCTGATGCTCAATTACCTTGCACCTGTATGTGTTCTGCTTGTAAAATGCTTAAGCTTGAAATTCTAAATTGCCTTCTTTGGAAGAATTCCTGCTTTCTCTGTCCTTATTCTTATTTCCCTTTTAGGACTCCAAAGTAAACTACAGTGGTGCCTCGCAAGACAAAATTAATTCGTTCCGCAAGTCTTTTCGTCTTGCGAGTTTTTCGTCTTGCGAAGCACGGTTTCCCATAGGAATGCATTAAAAATCAATTAATGTGTTCCTATGGAAACCGCCTTCAGACCAGGTCCGGGGACAGTCTGTCCCCCGACCTCTTCTGAAGGCCGGCGGGGGGCGAAAGTCTTTGCTCCCCCCTGCCTGCCTTCCCGGGAGAGCAGAAAACGCAACGCTGCCTTCCCGCTCCCCCGGGAAGGCAGGCAGGGGGGACAAAGACTTTTGCCCCCCACCTGCCTTCGGAAGAGGTCTTCCGAAGGCGGGCGGGGGGCAAAAGTCTTTGTCCCCCCTGCCTGTCTTCCCGGGGGCTTTTAAATCGCCCCGGGACTGTCCGGGGCGATTTAAAAGCCCCCGGACGGCTATTGAAGGCAGGCGGGGGGGAGCAAAGACTTTTGCCCCCCACCTGCCTTCAGAAGAGGTCCTGGACCTCTTCCGAAGGCAGGCGGGGGGCAAAAGTCTTTGTCCCCCCTGCCTGCCTTCCGCGGAAAGCGGGAAGGGAGCGCTGTGTTTTCCGCTCTCCCGGGAAGGCAGGCAGGGGGGAGCAGGACCTCTTCTGAAGGCTGGCGGGGGGCAAAAGTCTTTGCTCCCCCCGCCTGCCTTCAAAAGCCGTCCGGGATAGCGGGAAGCGCTTCCCTGCTATCCCGGACCGCTTTTAAAATGCTGGTGGTGGGGAGCAAAACCTTTCGCCCCCGCCGGCCTTCCTGGACCTCTTCTGAAGTCCGGAGGGGGGGGGAAAGGCTTTGCTCCCCACCGCCAGCATTTAAAAGAGGTCCCCGGAGATTTCCCTATGGGCTTTCGTCTTGCGAAGCAAGCCCATAGGGAAAATCGTCTAGCAAAGCGACGCAAAAACCGAAAAACCCTTTCGTCTTGCGGGTTTTTTGTCTTGCGAGGCATTCGTCTTGCGGGGCACCACTGTATCACAATTTGGTATTTTCTCCTGCAGGACTTCACTTACCTGCCCTGAACATATTTTGTTTCAAAATATGAAACTTTGCACAAATGTGACTTTCAGAATGCTACAAGTGAAATATTCCTGAGGGAGAAGAAAATGAGTCGCTTATTCTTCAAAATACTATGTTGATTGAAATGAATTGGTTATTTCTTGGTGCAATAGTTTTCTACTTCATTGTGAGGGCATGGATAAGCCCTCCAAAAAAGGGAAAGAAAGAGGATTCATGCTGCTTCAGACAAGGCCAATGTCTTTTTGAAAGTCCAGAGAGCTTCAAAATATGCATTGCTCCCTCCCGCTGGATCCTGCATTCTCTGCCTCCTGTCTGTGATGAGGGTCATAGTGGGTCTTAAAATCTCTTCTGGGCTGATTGCCATCTTTAGAACTCACAAAATGTAGGGCATGTAGGGGGTCATAATCATACAGCTATTATAGGTGTCCTTTAACCTGCCCTGGAGCATAAAACAAAACAAAAAGAACTCAGCTGACCCCTAAAATCTGTGGTGAGTCCACCGAGAATGTGTATTATAAGATATTTATATGTACAATTATAAGATATTTATATGTACAGTAATGTGTGGGAGGCAGAGAATAGTACAGAGGATTTGGGAAAATGAGCTTGTAGCTATTTATTTTCATTATTATTGCTAAAACATTTATTCTTAGGATGTATTCCTATACACTTAGAGAATAAGTTCCATAGAACTCAGTAGGACTTACTTCTGAGTAGTAATGCATATGACTGCATTGCTGATTGATTTCAATTTGATCAATTAAAAACAACCGAGTGAATTGGAACAGTAGACTGTTTTTTATATAAAAAGACTTTATAAATCTGTACGAAAAATATTGATGGAAGGCAACATGAGACACATTACAATCCAGTCCTATGTAAGTTTATTCAGAATCCCTCTAAGTTAAATGAAACGGACTCCCAAGAACGTGCACACAGGTTCCCATTCACACAGGAGCGATTGTCTCTTCTAAGTTGCAAGAAAGGAGATTCTGACTAAACTAAAAACTTTCTGAGAGGAAGAGCTGTTCAGCAGTGGAGGTTATGGACTCTCCTTCCTTGGAGGATTTTAAGCAGAGGTTGGGTGGCCATCTGCCATGGATGCTTTAGCTGAGATTCCTGCATTGCAGGGGGTTGGGCTAGGTTGACCCTCGGGGTCCCTTCCAATTGTAAGATTCTATGATATTAAGATACACTATGAAAACTATCAGAGGTCAATTAGCAAATCTGAACAACTGTAAAATCAAGAGTGGGAAGAGAAAGGATACAACCCTGTATATGTTTTAACTTGGAGGAAGTCCCATTGAACATCATAAGAGTTACGAGTTACTTCTGAGCAAACTTGCAAAACACTCAGTGTTGGGCTGTAAGACTGCAGTCCTATGCATACTGCCTTGGAATTAAATTCTATTACAATATGTGAGCTTGGCTCTCTAGGTATATATCCATTGGCACGTTCTGTGTCTCACCTTTTGAACCAAGGAGTGTGTAAATGTTAAGTATAATTGTTTAAAATAATGGACTTATTTGAATGTACCTCTGATGTTTTTGTAGCCATTTGAAGAAGTTCCAGTTAGCAAATCTGGTTAGCAGTATTTACTAAGTTCCAGTTAGCAAATCTGATACAGTATTTACTAAACAAAGGGAAAACAATACTTTATACTCTACTCCAATTTTTTGCAGTCGACGGAGCCTCCCACATCCCTTCTGCATTGAAGGTGTACCACGCAAAAGTGGTTTCCACCCTCTGTTATGCTGCCCCGCTCTGGGCCCCAGGGTCCAATTTAACATCGCTGGGGACATTGCAGAATCAGTTTCTCCGTCGCCTCCTGAAACTCCCCATGTGTGTGAGCAACGCAGCCATACGTCTGGAGTTAAGGATTGCATCATTGGAGACTGTCATCTGGAAGCGAGTCTTTGGCTATTGGCTGTCCAGCTGGCATAGGCTTCCCGACCATTACCTCTTTCAGTGCCTCTGGCGGGATGACTTTGTTAATCCGTGGGTAGGAAAAATCCATGCCAAACTTCTGAGCATCGGAATTTCCCCAGCGGACTCCTTAAAGATGAACCTACGCTCAGCCAAAAGCCTTATCGAGCAAAGATTAGCAGACATTGAAAATCAACACAACCTCTCCAGGGGTGCGGGTGTCTGCTCCCCCAGGTATCACGGAATAACCCCACCACTTGGCCTTCCATCATACATGTCATCTCTTTCATCTGTACCACACCGACTTGCATTTATTCGTGCAAGGTTCAATGTTTTTCCATCGAACCTGCTGAGCCACAGATTTTCCAAGGGTTTGGTGTCTCCGCTATGCGAGTGCGACGGGAAAACAGTTGAATCTCTTCCACATATAATGTTCAATTGTCCCCTACATAGCATAGCCAGGACTAAATTCCTGGGTCCTGCTTTACTGCGCTTGGTTGGCAGGCCTGTTGAGTCACATGCCGCACTGCTTTTGCAGGATACAGATCCTTCTGTAACTCTGCAGGTGGCGAGATTCCTGAATGCGGTTATCTCACACACAAAAACCACCAAAAAACAACAACAACATCAAAAACTAATCGGACAGTTATGATGAGAGTGCATGACGGATCTTGTCTCCAGTTTTCCTTTTTCTGTGAACCGTCCCTTGGATCTTTCCGGGCCCCAGGCTGTTATTTGTCACTGCTCAATGACCCACCCTTGCATCGTGGTGTTCACCTTTTGTTGTTAGATATATTGGTCTTTATGCTTCTGTGCTTTTATGTTCGTACATATTTTATGGGCTAATAGCCGTATAAATAAAGAATTGAATTGGTTAGCAAAGTTTTGAACCAAAGCTTATTGGTCTGAACAATGTTTTATTCCAAAAGGAGTCAGTTTTTATGCACCCAGTTGCTTCAAGCATGACAACAGTAAACACGTCAGTGATCTGCAGACTTGGAAACTAATGGAATCTATTGATGCTAGAAATACCAGAGACATCCTCTCCACCACCACCACCACCACCCCGATTTTAAAACAAATACACAAGTGCCCCCTGCACCTGTGAATCACATGAAGGAGCACTGTGGTAAAAAGGGGCTGTGCTGCTGGTCCACCTCTAGAGATGTGTGTTGTCCTCATTCATGATGGCTACAGAATAGCCATGTACAGTATGTTTGTCCTGGAAAAAATGAAAACTTGAACCAAGGAGCCCTTTTCTGTGTGAGATGCACCTTCACAAGTGAAGACGGCTATATAAAAGAAGAAGAAGAAATGAGGAAAGGGCTGCATAGATAGGAGTCAGCTCAAGTTCCAATGGCTGGTGTTTCTGGGACCGTCAGGGCAATGGGAAACAGAGTCAGACTTCAACCCTGTGTCCTTAAGGGAACTATTTTCCAGCCACCTCTATCTAGAGATAGAGAAGAAAAGCAGTGCTGCACTTGAACACTTTTGCTGTGGAGGCGAAACCTGCCCTGCAGTGCTGACAATGGAAGCCCAGGCTGCCACTAACAGTAATCTTGGATTCACAGAGGATGCATGGAGAAACACTTTGCACCTCCCAGGAATTATTGTAACATACAGCCCTATGCACACAGGAGGGAGGGAAAGAGAGAGGGGGGGGGAGGGAGAGAGAGAGACTTTCATAATGGGCATTTTGCCAATATTCTGAAAGCCAGTAATTAATACAAATATTATTGAGGTCAGTGTGATGGGGGAATTGTTTAGGACTGTAAAAGGTAAGAGCAGCACTTTGTTCCCAGAAGCTAATTGGCAGCCAGATCGACCCTGCTTTATAAAAGAGTAAGAGGCTGTCAACTATATAACTAAAGCAACATCAGACGAGAGCACAATTTACAAAATAATTTCATTTCCCTCCTCATACACCATGTCTGCTGCAGTCTTTGAAATGAAGATCACAAGGCAATATTTGTCCAGTGATTTGTTGTATGTAAATGTGTTACATTCTTTGAATGCTATGCCAGTCTTCCCGGCTTTGATTCACTTGCTGACTTCTATGATTTGCCTGCAACCCTTTGACTTGCCTCCCCATACAACCTGGAGTAATGAGTGTATATACATTCCCCCATACTGCAGAATAAAAATACAAGATACCAATGTGCTAGGAACTAAAGCCTTTTAGTTTTATTTAACAACTGGTTTGTGACTCATGCCCCTAATTTGTTGTCAAGCTTCCCCAAACCCAGTGCTGGTTAGCTGATGCTTAGGAGAAACTGTTGTCTCCTCATGTACCACATGTGGTGGACGTGTAGGAAAATAAGAGAATTCTGGGGCCTCGTCTATGATGAGCTGAAAAAAAATCTTTGGAACAACATTTTTTAAAAAAGCCAGAAGCATTTTTGTTAAGCATTGTTGGTAAAGATATCCCGAAAAACTTAAGAGAAATATTTCTATACACTACAGCGGTGGCCCAAACACAAGCAGCAAAGAACTGCGAAGGGAAAAATGTTCTGACTATAATGGATTGGCAGAATAAGTTACAAGAAAATGTGGAAATGGTGCAATTGACCAACAGCCTAAGGGCCAGTTCAAGACAAGAATTAGCACAAAAATGGGATAAATACAAGAGATATGTACAAAAATATACCAATGGTTTTTCGTCTTTGGCAGCATTTGAATGACCTTGGATAAAGAAATATAGGAGAAATAAGATTAATGGTACAAATTGTTGTAAGAATGTATTAGAGAATATATAAAGAATAGATTAATAATGGTAGGTACATTCACTACTAGAATAAAAGCATACAATGGGAATTGACAGGAAGTCCAAAGTGTTTATGATATTTTTGTTAATAACTTTTGTTAATAATCTTTATTAATAATTGCATAAAAAGTAGCATAAACACAGCTGAAGCTTAAGGTTTATAACTATGTAAGAAAAGACAAGTATATGTTGTGTGTGTGTGTGCGTGCGCGCGTGTATATGATTGAAATCTCAATTTACAAGATGTACTATATATATGTAATGTATTGTAAGACAATTAATAAAGTTTGTTACATTGCAAAGAGAGAGAGAGAGAAACTGTTGTCTCCTCCTGCCTCCCAGGGTGACTGAACCCTAGATCAAAGCCTTCAATCAATGCAACACACTACCCTTTATTTTACATTACACACACACATTACTGGTTTGCCCCCCCCCCCAAAAAAAAACCCTGGCATCATCACCTATTCTGATTATTTCCTACATTTGTATGCCACCCTTCACCCATAGATCTCAGGGTGGTTCACAACATGAAGTTACAAGATAAAAACACAACATACATAATAAAAGTAAGAACAAGAACAAACCAAACCAATAATGCCTCCTCCCTCAACACAAACACATGGGGGTGGGACATGCAAATAGCAAATTTGGAAAGACTGTTGAGGAATCCACACTGCCAGGGACGCCCTGGCCAGGTCCCCCCTCAGCCACAGCTGGTAAGAGATCCAAATCCACTCTTTACTACCTTGATGCATTGGGTTGTCCACTGGGTTAAATTGGGGGCATAGCTGAGGATTCAGTCCGTGGGCATTAATAATAGCAGTACCAGGCATTAGGTCATCATGTTGAATTGCCGGGAGAATGGCTTCTTCCTGTAGAAAGCAAAGCAGTTGGAAAGAGTGGTTTTGGCAAATAAATATTTATCTTTTAAAAGTTATATATGAGTGTACAGTGGTACCTCGGTTTTAGAACATCTCTGTTGATGAACATTTCAGTTTTTGAATGCCATAAACCTGGAAGTGAACACTTCGGTTTTTGAACACGGGTGGCACTGTGGGTTAAACCACAGAGCCTAGGACTTGCCAATCAGAAGGTCGGCGGTTCGAATCCCCGCGACGGGGGGGAGCTCCCGTTGCTCGGTCCCTGCTCCTGCCAACCTAGCAGTTCAAAAGCACGTCAAAGTGCAAGCAGATAAATAGGTACCGCTCCAGCGGGAAGGTAAACGGTGTTTCCGCGCATTGCTCTGGTTCGCCAGAAGCGGCTTAGTCATGCTGGCCACATGACCCGGAAGCTGTACACCGGCTCCCTCGGACAGTAAAGTGAGATGAGCGCCGCAACCCCAGAGTCGGCCACAACTGGACTTAATGGTCAGGTGTCCCTTTACCTTTACCTTTAAACCTGGAAGTGAACGCTTCGGTTTTCAAACACGCCTCGGAAGTCAAATAGGGAAAGTGGCTTCCGTTGAGTGCAAGATCCTGAGGCCCAGCTGCCGGCTATTGAGTTTTCAGTTTTCGAACGTTTCAGAACTAGAATGGTCTTCCAGAACAGATTATGTTCAAAAACCGAGGTACCACTGTATAAATAAAACGTGTTCTCCTTAAAATGAGAGCATGTGTTGCGGTTGGGGAAATACAGGCCACCCTGGTTTCATTGGGCAGTTGGATGACCCAGGCAGTTAAGAGGTTAAATGGGTTACTGGGGAGTTTGGTATGTTGCCAGTTTAGGAGGTGGGGTTTGAGCCTTTAAATAAGGGTCGCCATTACTGGGGCGTCCTCTTGGCTTTGCACCGGATCAAGGAGCGGTTCACTGCTGGAGACGGTTGTATACTGCCTTGCACATTGTCCCTATTTGGGGTCACTCTTTCCCTCTTCCTTACTCCCTTATCTCCTTTAGTTTTCTCTACCCCCAATTTTCGTCTAGTTACCTACCCTGTATTTTATTCCCCTTTTGCCTGCCCTCCTTCTTTTGTTTGGCGGAGGGCGGACCCCCCCCCTGCCCCGGGAGGCTTCCCTCCCCGGCCTCCCGGCTGTAGGGAGTCCCCGTCGCCGGAGACCCCCCGGGAGCGCCAGGTCGTTAAGTTTAATTTGATTTTCGGCCGCAGCCGCGAGACGCTCGCGTTTTTTCTCCCTTCCCCCACCACTTACCTTCTCCTGCCCGGAGCGCTAGGGCTGCGGCCTCTCCGCTCAGAGCGTTTTCGGCGGCACGGGGGCCGCGGCCCCTGCGGCGTGGGCCTTTCCGTTCCGGAGGTTTCTGCAGGCTCTGGGGGGGTTGCCGCGCGCCTCTCCGGCGGCGCGCGGCCTCGGAGGCTCCCAGGCCGCGGTTTCGGCGGCGGGGCCTTTCCTCCGGCGGGCTTTGGCAGCCCCTGGGGGGGGTTGCCGCGCGCCTCTCCGGTGGCGCGCGGCCTCGGCGGCTTTTGGGCCGCGGTTTTGGCGGCGGGGCCTTCCCTCCTGCGGGCCTTGGTAGGCCCTTGGGGGTTGCCGCGCGCCTCTCCTGCGGCGCGCGGCTTCAACGGCTCCCAGGCCGCGGCTTCGCCGGCGGGGCCTTCCCGCCTCCCCGCTTCTTACCGGTGCGTTAGGTTGAATTTGGGCACTGCGGGCGCCACAAATCGGCGGATCTGTCCGTGTGACTCCCGGGGGAGCGCAGCGGTCTCAGTAGGCCTTTAGCGCGGCCTGCGATAGTCTGCGTCGGGATTTGTGCTGAGTAATAGTCGGAAGCCCTCCATTTTCCAGACCGAGCGCTGGTACATGTTGCTTGCTCCCCCTGGTGGTCATTCCTATCATTGCGCCTGGGCGGCAAGCAGAATTTTCTGGTGTAGCTGCTAGTGGGTCTTCTCCCTATTGGGCCTAGAACAGGCAATTGGGGCCTGCTTGGTCAGGGGTCTCTTGCCGGCGGCCTAAACGTGCGCAAGTTGCTTGGATTGATCATTGGTTGTTATACGGTTGCTTTAGACTCGTGCTGCGCCTGTCCTGATTGTTCGCTTATTATTTTATTTTGTTTTAATTTTGCAATTAATTATATTTTCTGCTAATTCTTTAATTTAACTTTATCTTAATTTTAATTTAACTTAATTTTGATTAATTTTATTATTTTAATTTTATTTTAATTTATTGTATGTGATTTAGTTTGGTTTCAGGCCTATTGTTTTGCTGTTATAGTGTTCATTTTACTATTCCTAAGTGTGCTAACAGGACAAAAGAGGGCCTTTTTTGGCTGTTGAGTTCCTTTTATTTGGAGCTGGTGGTATTAATTTATCTGATTTCTTTCCATTTAGCAGGCATGGCTCCTAAGAAGGCTGCTGCCCGTCCGGGCCCAACCACCGCCCCGAAGCGGCCTATTAGAGGCCCATCCCAGGCACTCCGGTCACCCACTCCGGTTCAGCCGCTGGGACGGGTTCAATCTTTGGTGGAGAGCATGGCCGGTGATCCAGCTGCTTTATCTCGCTTTGCGACTCAAATGGATGGTTTCCTTCGTCAGTGTTCCACCCAGACGTCTACATCTGGAAGGCGCCCTTCAACAGCAGTGGCGCCACCCCCGGCCTCTCCGTCTTCTAGTGAAGATGGAGGGGAGGGGTCACCATCGGGGGGTCTGCCCCTGGACCGCCAGTCAACCCAGCCTACTAACTTACCTGCAGGACGAGGCCGGTCTCGGAGGTCCACCGGTCCCTCCAGGAGGGCCTCAGGGAGACACGGCCCCTCGCCAGCCTCGGGTCGCCGACGCGCCACCCTGCAGTTGTCTCCTGAAGTACCTTCGGTTTCAGGCCCCTCACGTGTTGTCTCTCCGCAGTCTCTTGCAGTTACACCCCCGTTGAACCCTGATTCTGAGTCTTCCATGGAGGACAGTCTTCCAGTTCCTGCCAGGAAGTCCTCGGGGGGTAAGCGTCGCCGCAAGAGGTCGTCACGGAGGCGATCAAAGAGGAGGAAGGACGACTCATCTTCTTCCTATTCTGGTACGTCATCCTCCGATTCCGATGGCGAGGGCACCGCTTTGCGGCTTTACTGGGGTTTTGGCGAAGCGGCTTCGGGGCTTCCCCGGTGGGCTTGGGAGAGGAGGTCCAATACACATCGGGCAAAATATGGGGCGGTCCTGGAATGTAGGGATGGAGCTTTGGTTCCCGACGTTAAGGTCTCGACCAACTCCGCCAGGGATATTATACCAGGTTCGCATCTGTCTGCTAAATTGCGATCCAGAATCTTGGATGGTCGCTATGTCGACATTTTCCAATTGCTCCCACCTTCGGATGAGCAAGAGAAGTCAGGCTCTTCATCTAAAAAACTCCCTGGGGCCTCAAGTTCGGATAAGTCATTCGAACATTGGCTCGACTGTTTCCAGGTCTTCGCTGGCGTGGTTTCTGCTGCGTATCCTAGGAGATCTCTTCATCTGATAATCTATTTATCTATTGTTCGCTCCGCTTTCACCAAAGCTGGTGGGAAAGCAGCGATCAAATACGATGAGAATTTCAGGCGCCGCGCCGCTAAAATTCCCACCGCTCGCTGGGATCGTAAAGATCTCGATGTGTGGACTACTCATGTGGCTCCACTCATAGACAAAAAAGCTACGGAGCAGCAGAAGTCTAGGTTTCCTCCCTCGGGGGCGGGCCGCCGTTTTGTATGCTGGGATTTTAACAAGGGCTCCTGCCAGCGTGCGACGTGCAGATTTGCTCACTTGTGTGAGAAATGCAGCGGAACACATTCGGCAGACGGCCCTTTCGTGGAGCGAGAGGGGGTACTCAACAACCCCCCAAAGCTGTTCCCCTTCCCTCAACCTCAGGCACAGGAAAATAGCGTGCTGTCAGCCCTGGCTTACACCCCTGTGCATTTGTCGGCCCTCCAAGCTTGGCTGCAATCTTACCCCGATAAGGTTGCAGCGCGTTACCTAGTCGATGGTTTTTCTGTTGGTTTTAGGATTCCGGTAGCCACGCCTCCCGCGGCACGGAATCCCGTTAATCAGAAGTCAATTTTTGAGCTCCCTGCAGTAGCTCGTAGGAAGATTGCAAAAGAGGTAGCCATGCATCGTATGGCTGGTCCTTTTGACATTCCCCCATTTCCTAATTTGCATGTATCTCCGCTTGGTATAGTTCCAAAGAAGGCCCCGGGCGAATATCGCTTGATACATAATTTGTCACATCCCGTGGGTTCTTCAGTCAATGATGTTATTCCTCAGGAGCTGTGCTCCGTGAAGTACGCCTCCCTTGATCAAGCGATCAAGATGATTAGGAAATTTGGCCATGCCGCTTTATTGGCGAAATGCGACATTGAATCGGCATTTCGTTTGTTGCCAATCCACCCAGAGGATTTTTGGCTGCTAGGTTTTCAGTTTGAAGGAAAATACTATTTTGACAAAGCCATGCCTATGGGTTGCTCCATAGCGTGCGCTGCTTTTGAATCGTTTAGTACATTTTTAGAGTGGGCACTCAAGAGGAAGACTGGTTTGGGCGGAGTCACGCATTATTTGGATGATTTTTTACTGGCTTCGGCGCACGATACCGGCAATTGCTCGGTGTTGCTGCATGCCTTTGCTGAGCTCGCGCAGGAACTGGGCGTTCCGCTTGCAGCCGAAAAAACGGAGGGTCCGTTGACCCAGCTTACCTATTTGGGCATCCTGTTGGATACTGTGGCCCAAACGTCCAGCTTACCGAGGGATAAGCTGGTTGCGTTGAAAAAGATTATTGAGGAATTACTTCCTTTAAAAAAGGTGTCCCTTCGGCAACTCCAGTCGTTATTGGGTCACTTGAATTTTGCCTGTAGGGTTGTGGCACCTGGGCGCCCTTTTTGTTCACGCTTGGCTCGCCTCACCGCGGGGCTGAAGGCCCCGCATCACCGGGTTCGCCTCTCCAGTGAGGTTAAGGCTGATCTCCTGATTTGGCTTCAGTTTTTGGAAGAATTCAATGGTGTATCCTTATGGCAAGACACCTTGAATCTGCACAATGATTTTCAGGTCCACTCGGACGCTGCGGGTTCCTTGGGCTTTGGTTTGTATTGGAAAGGCAGATGGTGCGCCAAGCGTTGGCCTCCCGCCTGGCAGGGCGAAGCCATTACGCGGGATCTAACTTTTCTTGAGTTTTTTCCCATTGCAGTGGCGGTGCATTTGTGGGTCGATGATTTCAGAGATCGTCGCGTTTGCTTCTGGACTGACAACCAGGCGGTGGTGAACGTGTTGGCTAAACTGTCGTCACGCTCTCCCAGGGTGTCGGCTCTCTTGCGGTTTTTTGTATTACATTGTTTGCGTTGTAATATAGTGTTTTCTGCACGGTTTATTCCTGGGGTGTCTAACGAAATTGCTGATGCTCTGTCCCGTTTTCAGATGGAGCGGTTCAGACTTCTAGTTCCAGAGGCTCAGGAACGTCCGGAATATTTCCCGGATCATCTTTGGAACCTTGGCAGCAATTAGTTTTTCAGGGAGTAGCAGCATCTATTTCCCCTTCTACTCTCCGGTCATACACTAAAGCTTGGGATGATTTTCGCAATTTTTCCCATTTGCCGGCCAATGGGGGTAGTGGGGGTCCACCTTCCTCCTCTCAGGTGTTAAAATACTTGGTGCACTTGTTTCAGTTAGGAAGGGCGGCCAAGACACTTAGAATGCAAGCGGCTGCCATTGCATTTTTCTGTAAATCTTACTTTGATGAGGATCCTTGCGCAAAGTTTGTGGTTCGCAAGGCCCTGGAGGGTTGGAGTAGGATGTGTCCTCCCCGCCCAGCGTCTCGGTGTCCCATTTCATTCAATTTGTTAAGTAGGATGCGTAAAGCGCTACGGATTGTATGCTGGTCCAAATATGAGGCCCGCCTGTTTTCGGCGGCTTTCTCTATCGCCTTTTTTGGTGCCCTACGGGTGGGTGAGCTTGTGCTCGAGGTTCACAGGGATGGTACCTCTAGGGGTCTGCTCTTACAAGATATGCAGCTGTTACCTGACGAGCTGAGAATTACTATCAGGAACTCGAAGACGGATCAGAGGGGCAGGGGAGCTCTTATTCGTCTCCCTGCTACTAAGGAAATAGGCCCTTGCCCTGTGAGGGATGTTAGGAAGTTCATGGCGGTTCGCTCATCAGTGGATGGCCCATTGTTGATGCATGAGGATGGATTACCCTTATCTAGGCATCAGTTTGCAATGGTAATGCGGAAAGCAATCATGGCATGTGGGGAGTCGGCTACTGGTTTTGCCCCTCATTCCTTTAGGATTGGGGCGGCCACGACTGCGGCGCACTGGGGCTTGTCGGCCGACAGAATCATGGACCTGGGCCGCTGGAAATCAAATGCGTTTAGGGGTTATGTACGTTAGAATTGTTGTTCGCTGACATTTTATTTGCTTGTTTACCCAGGTTTAGCGGCCGTCCGCGTCTGGATGGTGGGACACAGTATCGTGCACTGGGCTGGCATTGAAGCTCGTAAGTCCGGATTGGGAGCGGGTCTCGGCCTTCCTCCATATGTCCACGTGTCTTGGCTGTCCAGGCGAGGGATGCGCTGGTTGGAGTTCCTGCCGCTGGTTCGGAGGCAGCTGCTTTTAGAGGGGCCGCCCACGGCTATTGTAGTGCAACTGGGCGAGAACGATCTGGTGTCCATGGACTGTCGTTCGTTACGGGTGGCAATCTTGAATGATCTGGAGGTGCTACGGGCAATGCTACCTACAGCAAAAATATTTTGGTCAAGGCTTTTGCAGCGACGTGTTTGGGGGGGCAGTCGTTGCCCAGCTGCCACCGAAAAAGCCAGGAAACGTATCAATGCTGCGGTGGCGAGAAAGATCGTGGAGCTGGGTGGTGAGGTGATTTCCCACCCCGAGATTCTTTTTCGGGCGGAATCCCTCTTTCAGAATGATGGAGTACATCTGTCAGCCTCTGGGAATGAGGTTTGGCTAGGTGCGGTGGTGGCGAAGCTGAGGTCTTGGCTGGGTTTGTGAGTGGTTTGGCGGTGAGCTTCGGGCTCTGTGGCGGTTAGGCATTGGTTAAAATTTGGTTGGTGGAGGGGTAAGTGCCTACCCCTCCAATGCTGGTGCGGAAAAGGGAATTCCGTTAAAGGAATCCAGGGGCTTGCCATTCTTTCGTCCTTGTCCCTGGAATCGGACCTGGGCCGTGCAAGCCCCAACGGAACATGAGGGTGAGAAATGATGGTTTGAGGCCCCAGCCTCATTTCCTCACCCAATATTTGTTTCCCACGCTGGCTTCCGCTGGTATCCGGAAGTCAGCTCTGTCCCTGGGCATGGACAGATAGTCATAACCAATGTCTAAACAACCACTCACAATGCTGTATTTAAATAAAGTTGTGGCCAAAATTATGCCAAAAACCTTAAACAAAATTAATGTGTGAGGTGTGCATTCTTTCTGGTGGGGGTGGCATTGTGGGACTCAACACGCAAAACGTGTTCTCCTTAAAATGAGAGCATGTGTTGCGGTTGGGGAAATACAGGCCACCCTGGTTTCATTGGGCAGTTGGATGACCCAGGCAGTTAAGAGGTTAAATGGGTTACTGGGGAGTTTGGTATGTTGCCAGTTTAGGAGGTGGGGTTTGAGCCTTTAAATAAGGGTCGCCATTACTGGGGCGTCCTCTTGGCTTTGCACCGGATCACCCGCCCACCCTCCCTTTAAGGGGGGGTTTTGTGGTTGCTCGCTTGACCTTGCTATGCCTGTCATGGGGTCGCTCGCCTTGGTGCGAGGGCCTGGTAGGAATTTACCATCTGGCGAATTGGCTGGTGCCATTTGGGTTTTGCCTACTACTTAGCAAATCGTCACAACTTGTAAGGTTGTCGGTTAGGCATTGGTTAAAATTTGGTTGGTGGAGGGGTAAGTGCCTACCCCTCCAATGCTGGTGCGGAAAAGGGAATTCCGTTAAAGGAATCCAGGGGCTTG